>NC_053417.1:10367205-10967205 GCF_016859285.1 Xiphias gladius | reverse complement strand
CCGTTATTCCGCTGCACTTTTAAAGGAGTCAGAATCAGAAAAGATTTCCACTGAAATAAACAGCTGTGTAAGTTCCTCCATTTTCCTTACCTTTCTCAGTTCGTTGGCTTGTTTTCTCTGGGCCACGGTGGACCTGGCAGGGAGAGGCTGGTTGGCCTCAGCAGTGATGCTGGGACTCATTTCGTTTGCTGCTTCTTGTTGTGCTTTGTGATGGGAGATACTTGCTCTTGGAGCGGCTGAGCTGAAGTGTCGGGCAGAGCTGGAGGGCCTCCTATTTATGCGGGTCCGGCGCGTCAGAGCGGAGGGAACGCAAGCCATTGTGCTAGGCCTTTGACATCCAAGGGGGTGGGGTGATGCCTTTGGGAGATGAGTAGAGCTCCTGTCTGGACCATCTGGTCCCGTTGGGCCCCTGCGTCTACCGCTGGTATGCGGAGTTTCGTGACGGTGTTGCTCTTTATTGCTTTTAAATGTTTAAGTTTCACGTTCACCCAAGATCCAATTACGCGTAAAAGCCATTTGACCGTGTTGTTTTTCCTTAACGCAGAGTCTATAGCAAATAGCTGCTCTTTTACTTTTCTACATTAAGGACTCCTTTTTTTCCCCGCCTGACTCTGTTATTAAATTGATTTTCTCTCTTTTTATTCTTCTGTTGATTTGTGCATCGAGAAGTCCCCACAATTCAATGACCAAAGCAAAGATCTTTTTGTGTGATGGCACATCTGAAAGTTCTATTGCTATAAATGAACAATTAAGGTCAAAATAATTCAAAAGAAAAATAGGCCACATAATTCACTTTGTTTATTAATGCTTATAAGCTCGATTTTTGCTTAGCCACCATAACAAAAGAGACACAAAACCAGAGAAGTAACTCTGAGTTGACAGGAGTAATCTATTCCTAAAATTAATAAACCAGATACCCAAGCCACGCTATGCATGGATTAGCGACTGCTTATTAACATGCAGCGGCTTGTTTCCGATATCAACAACACGGTGTTTACCTGTAGCAGTGGGGGGAGGAGATGGAGTGATAGCCTGCAACAGACGCAGAGAGGTGCGTGCATCTGCAGAGTGTGAACGTATACGTGTGTATACACGGAGCCATGCAATGCACATGTCTGCTGGAACACTGCATGGATAACACGGTGAGGAATAGGCCTATGAGTCAGTAAAAGACTGGGCCTTTTTGGGAGTGACACTCTCCTTTGTTTCTATAAACAAATGCAGTATAACACTGTGTATATTTCAAACTTAAATTAAACAGCTTTTATTCCAACGTCTTTGAAGGGTTTCAGTCAACATGCTGTTGACCATTAAACCAAACAGTGCCGTGAGCTGCCAGTAGGATTCACGCGTTCGGCACGCGCCACAGCCGCGCAACAGATTGGACCCTCCCCCACCCATTCTCTTCCCTCCCTCGGCCTTTACGCCCCCACCCCCCATCTCCTAGTGCTGCACCACTCCACCGCTGCTCCCATCAGCACCCCGGCTCCTGCTCCTGTTCTCGCGCCCCCTCAACATCAATGCACTCAACAAGGTTTGTTGTCCTTTTGGGGGGGAAGGAAGGCTGGGTCACGGCGCATAAACACAATGGCACAGTTATAAAGCAATACTATGCTAATTCAAATCCGACCAAGTAAAAACAGCGCAGCACCATAACATACTACATGGAAGTCCCACAACGTTCACAGGGGGAAAAAAAGACATCAAATAAAAACCAAATCAATTTTAAAATTTTGTTTTTATTTAAAATGATGATATACCCAATGTCATATAACAGCTCTTTTAAACCATGTTCAGTTAAAGATCGTTTTGTGCTGAATATCACTGAACAACACATTTCAAATATGCCAAACACCGACTTTACGCACCAAAATTACGCACGGGATTGAAGCATTCCCAACCTTGATGCTGCAGGGAATAATAAAGAGCAGGAACATGTTTATCTCACTGAAATATCAACTTAATTTAAGATAATTTATTTACATTTGGAGACAGATATGAAGCTCAAGAAGCTCGTATCGTTTTTGGTAAAACTGACGCTGCTCTTCGGCTGCAAGCTGTCCTGCTGTAGCTTGAGGGTTTTCAACCCTCTTATTTTTTTCAGGCATTATAGATGCGCGGTGTTGCACGCGTCCTGCCCCAAGGGGCCCCGCATAACTGCCATCAAGTCCAGTCTAGGAACGGGCCCTTCGAAATAAGAGAGAAAAAATAGTTCAAGAGAGGCTTCGGTTAGGACCCTTTTTGTCCTGGTTTCAGCGTGGGTATCCATCTGTGCAAGCTGAGAGCACAGCGATCCTTTGTTGAGGGACGTACAGAAAAATGAAATCAAGTAGGGTTTTCAGCAACTGTAGATATGATTACGTTCTTTTTTTTCAGGTTAAACTGCAGTCAATTGACTTCAGTCTCTGACTATGTAAGATTTACGTCAGATAAAGGAAACATGTAAAGTTCTTCATTACATATTATTATTATTAATATTACTTATTAAGAGCTATTGTTAGTATAACAACATCAACACTATCCGTTCTGGGCAGTTCAGAGTATAATCTGGATCAAAATGTGAAAAGGTAAAATGCATCTTAACACCATAAATTTGTAGAAAATAAGGGAGAATTTGGGCGTATAAACGGCATGAGACTGACACGAGCCAAAATGGCCAGACAGACGGGAGACTGCGCGGGTTTATCGAGGCGTGAAACCAAAAGCGTCGACGGTCCCCGCTAGCTGGAGGTGATCGTCGCCATCACGGCTCCACGGAGGCTTCCAGGCTTCCAGGTTTTTTCCAGCCTCCAAATCGTGACTGCGGCTCAAAGGACGTCTGGCATCCCAAGCCAAAATCTACGCCAACGTCATCGTCATGGTGCTGAAGCATCTGTAGAGGACTGCAGGCTGGTGTTTGTCTCAAAGCCGTGGTTCAGACCGATCATGTCACGGTTGAATGACCTGAATTGAATTTCCTGTTGTTCCCAGTTTGTGATTAAACGGACTTAAAATAAATTTGTTTTAAAAAATGTTCTTTTCTTTGGATCTATCGTGTTAACTTACCATTGAACCAGGTTTTTACATTACAAAACATACAAACAAACAAAAAAATCTACTCTTTGAAATAAATGTAATAATTGAAAGAAATTTGATAAGTGTGCATCACTTACTCTTTGCGGAACTGTTCATTCATTTACTCACTCATCAAATTCATTAATACAGATCTATGAGAAGGGGGACATATTTAAAGATCTGAAATGTATTATAAATGTATATTTCACAGGTTCAAACATTATGATAGGCCTTGCAAGACCATGAATTACACTGAATGCTATTACTGGATCTATGGGTCAATATATCAGACCTTGTACTTTTGTATTAGAGAGTGTCTAATGGGAAATGGTGAGAAAAGTAATTGTAAAGCTTGTGAATGATCTGATTTTTTTTTTTTTTTAGTAGAAAAAAGCTGCAACACACAGTTAAAGTATTTGATTATGACTAAAAGTCAAAATCCTAAATGATTGGTACTAATGAATGATTCAGAAATGAGAGCAAAGTGGTATTTTCTAGAAATATCCATACTGAGATTGCCATTTGAAAGCAAGTTTTACATTATAAGGTAAAAATTATGTTCGGCATTATTACAAACATTTTGTAGAAATGTTGAGCTACTGAATGAATCATGCGGCTTTGACTGCAAGAGGTCTCAAAACCATCAAGTCTCAAGCCTGCAAACACACCACCAGTCTCTCATGGTAAACCCTGGGTTAAAGACATACATAATAGTGATGCGTAGGCCTAGCAGGTAGTGAAAAGGTCAGAGTTTTTAGCTGTAGCCATAAGTCTTAAATTGGTCAGATAATATAAATAGTAATAGAATTATAGTTTGAAATCTTGATAATGGAAAAGAAGACAATCCAGCCAAACTATTGCAACACTGAGAACAAATAGATATCAGTTACCAACATGTTTGGGGTGCTGGTCTTCATCAGAGTTTCTGGATATACTGTACACCAAGTAGAGAAAAGATTCAGTCTTTTCTCGGACTTTTCCATGTACTTGCAGCCTTTATAGCACAAACAGTCTAATGCTTCGATCTTGACACCAATTTAACGTTTCAACACATTTTTTGCTCTTAAGTTAGCTCTGTTTTCAGAGCTTTGTCCTTTGTCCTCTGTGAAGTACCTGATTCAGCTGCACCCCCTCTTCACCTAATAACACTCACTGTCGATGTGATGCTGGGCTGATCTCTGGACTGTTAGCAGGACCTATAGTTTTCTGAAAGGCTATGGCACCAATGAATTCATCACCAATTCACTTGTTAGCTCGTAAATATTTTTCCTAACTGCACCAGTCTACAGAAATATTTAACAGCTAAATTCAGACTGTTGATATAATGTTTTTCTCATGATCATTCCTTTTGATATATGTGGCTTAAAAACCCTACAGTTCTCTTTCTTTATGAATCTCTCTCCACTCTCAGTGTGTTGATCTGACAGCGGGATAAATGGCTACAGTCCTATTCAAGCTGCCTGGACCGTGAATCTTTAAGTAGATGGATTGCTTTCTACCAGAAAACCGAGTTTAACTGACTGTTTCAGCTACAATATCAATAACTTACCCCTTTACAGTAACTCCTCAGCAACGTGGAGCTAGCCAGACTCAACTGTGCAATTGTGACAAAAGCCTTCTCTTGGCCTATTGGGCACATTTCTCTACTTTTGTATACCTGGGCCTTCATGTGCTTCCAGCTCAAAGTCCAGTGTAAAGCTACCTTAAAACCAGTTCCAGTATGGTTGAGTAGCAGTTATGTTGGTTTTTGACCCAAGCAACAGCGGAGACAATGGTGAAAAACAACCATTTCATTCCTTTCCATTTCGAATCTCTACCCAACTTTCACGTTTGACTGATTATTGAAGGGCTTGAACTTTCCGATGAGTCAGTGCGCTACAAGATGTATATCATGTATTCATGACATCCTGGGTTTGGATTCAGCCTAGGAGGTTGGTTTTTTTGCAATACAGCCCCGCCCTGCTTAAATTGTGGTCACTCTCCACTTACGATTTTAAAAAAAGGACTTCTAGCTATGGTTTCTTCTCTCGCTTTGTACAGTATCTTAGTCTTTATCAACAGATTGAGTTTGCTCAGTATTATTAATGCCATTACATTAGGTTTAAAGCTAAAAAAAAAAAGCTAGTACGTGGACCTTTAGTAAAGATTTTTATTTTTTTCTATCAAAAACAACATATAATGCTTGGGTTTTAATTATTCTAACAAACTGGATTGCTGGTCTATATTCAGACCAACAAGTAACGTGACAGGTCAGAAAACAAGACTCACTGTAATGTTATCAAATTATTTTTTAAGGGATGTCATCTTGAAGGTTAAGAGGAGGTCCCAGAACTGAAAAGGCTCCCTCGGAGGGCCATAAGCAAAGGAAGCTTTGATTGAGAGATCTTTGAGATATTAGTGTAAGTGTATGCACTCCTTTCTCTGGCTGGTTCTGCGACTTCCAATAATGAGGTCTCGTATGGCTTTTCATCTCGGATCAAGAGGAGTCAGGTGTGGGTGACTGGTTAACACTTTTGATCGACGTGGTCGTGCTTTGTAAAGTGACCTCTGTCCATAGTGCTGAAGAGTGAGACGGTGTTTCGACAGGTGAAAGCTGTCTGTTGATGCTACTCTACGTTCTGGCTCTGAAGTCACCCATTCAGTCGTGACAGCACATGTTATGTTGGTCTGTGTGTGGCGATTGTTCTCTACCACAGGAAGAAGCTCAGGATTACAAAGACAGCGAGGAACTGGTGCTGGACTTGTCTCTTATTTTGTTTAGATGCCAAATGTTACATCTTACTTAACCAAAACTCTGCATGAGATGCGTATTAATGAAATGGAGAAGGGATTTCTATGATTTGACTTCCGCATAACAGGAACTTACGAATGCCCTGCTAGAAAGAATGAATCCTCCAACACAGAAGCTTTTTTAATCAGTCTCCATTAAGGAGAATTTCATTGGTCCATGTTCCAAACAAAAAGACCCACCTTCATAAAGCCTTACTTTGGTCATATAGCTGATTATCTAATCCCGAGTTACATGCAACAAGCACAACAAAGAAGCTCAAACTCTGGAGGGCTAATAACCATTTTGTTAAAAAGCAAAAGACCCTGGGAAATTGTCTCATATACTCAGTTTATTATTAGGTACACCTAGCTAAAAGTAATGCAGTGTGATCAAACAGTCCTGCAATAAATCCTACCTTCATGAAGGTTATAATGTTCAGTTTTTGGTGAAACTTTAACAAGGTGATGATTCAACTCTATAGTCATTTTCGAGGATAAAGTTTCCAGTGCTGTTGAACTGTTTTGCATCATATTGACAAGTGTTTCTGTTATTCTGTCCACCACAGGCATTTCAATGAGGGTAGGATAATAACCCAAACACCTCTCTGTATAGTGCAAAACAGTTCAGCAGCACCACAAGCTACATCCTCCAAAAATGATCAGCTGAATCAACGCCTCTCTAAAACGGTTTCAATTTAACCGAACATTATAACCTCCGGGAAGGCAGGATTTATTGCACTACTGTTGTATTAGATTGTATTGGTTTTAGCCAGTTTTACCAAATAAAGGGGTGACTGAGTGTATACTCCTGTTTCCCTTTGTTAATCAGTCCACTGTATTGATGTTAACACTGTTATGTAAAGGATGGCTCAGGTTTAACTAAGAATGTTAACCTTTTTTTTAATATATCAAAATATCCTTATCCTCAGCTGTTTTTGTGTCAAAAGTAAAGACGCTATTTGTGCATGTTCACATAGGGATTGAGGGCGAGGGAGGTGTGTATAAAATGTTAAAACTTTACCTTATACACCAAGAAGGAGTCAAATATTCGTTTCTAAACGTTTCTATATTGCGGTTTTTGTACTCTTTGTTCATGTTGCCTAAGCTCTGATGTGACGCTGTATCACGTCCCCCTCTAAGGATGCAAAAAGAAGACCTATCAAACTTTGCCATGCAGCTTCCCACGCCTAAACCAACGCCATTTTCACGAAGCGTCCTGCCGCACCGGTGACGAAAAACCAGACCTTTTTTTTTTTTTTTTTCTCCCGCACGAGGTCCATTTGAGGTCATTGATCCTGTCCCGAAGTCTGCCTCAGCATCCACACAGGTGACGTGCCGAATGGGACGGTAACAACGGGAAACTGATCAATCATAGTGATCTGCGAATAAAACATCACTTATCAAGCAGCTGCAATGACGCAGAGAGTATACCTCCTTATCAATTCGGTACGTGGGCTTTTAAGTTACTTAAAATCTTGAATACAAGCTAAATCCAAGAGCCTGGCAAGATGTTACAGTGATGTCAGATTGTTTCAGCTGCCACATGTCCGCTGAACAATGCGATGCTTTCCTCAAATGTCGGGCTCTCTTCGGCTCATTTGCACCTGGACATACGAAAACACCATCGAAGCCAGAGCTGAAACTGTGCGCTGTGCGTGCCATTACGCACGGTGGAAACTGAGCATCGTGCACTGCTTCACACAGGAAGATATCCCAGAATATGCCGTAAAACACAAACTAAACACACACACACAAATATAAATGTTGAAAGAAAGATCACAGATTATAGTTCGAAAACCGCGTATGACAGTCATACAGACTGGAGAATTTTAGGAAATGTCGTGCAACCACTGTCATAAATTTGTGCTTTAATAAGTTTGCAGACGCTTTACCATTAATCACATCCACTGTCGTTTTTCCACTCTGAAAATGAAGTCTATTACCGTGCAACGCGTCAAGCCTGGCGTCGTTTTCAGAGGCGGAGAAATATCTTTGCGCATACGTACATTTGGCTACACAACTCAGAGGGATGGCTCAGACAGGATTTGAATATCCAAATTAGGCCTAACCAAGCCACAAGCCAAGCTGTAAGGCAGAGCACACATCTGGTGGCGCACATTTGTTTTGCTCGTCGAAGTTGACAAAGGTAAACTTGCTGCGTCGCGCAGGCTTCTCCACCAATAGCCGTCCTTTTCCTGCTCTGACAGACTCCTCATTCATGCACCTCGATGTGCGCTCCACAAAGAGCCAGCAGTCTAACACTCTAATAATGCTCAGACATCTCATACAGACACACACACACACACACACACGCACACACACACACACACAGCCTTAAACTTCAAAATAAACTGCCGTTTATTTCATCGTCTTTTCGAAAATTCTGCAGCATATTAGGGAACGGAGCGGCCCCGGCCACAGGCGATGGCATTGGACACGCCGGACAGGCGGCTTGTTGGCGGGTTTTTTGAATATTGGATTTCTGATCGAGGCGAATCCATTGTGCTGGCATATCAGGGGCACGAGAACAGCACGAGCCAGGCGAACAAAGGCAGCAGATGGCTTCCCTGCTCCGATGAATTATTTTGAAGTTACAGAGACGCAGGGACCATTAAGACCCGTCCGGGGGGAAATTAAGGAGCGAAGGGTTAATCACGAAAATACATTTATATTAAGCTATTCCAAATTTGCCACAATGTCCAATATGTCAGAGTGGTCTAATGACCATGAAGATTTCTTTTATGTTTGAAAAATTAATAACTTAATCGCTGTAACTGTAGAATGTTACTCTAGAATAGAGTAAGAATAAATTTGGCCAAACAAAAAAGCTTGTGCCAGTACTCAAGATGTATTCCTTGTTGCTGACAACATCATGGATGTATCTCTACCATTCTGGATTTCTTTGGAACATTTACCCAAGAAAGGTATGCTTTTTATTACATTTTGAATTGAAAAGGAACCCGGTAACAACGAATAAGAAATTAAACGATTCTTCTTCGGTTTAACTACTTTTGCAGGGGGACTCAAGCTGGCAAATGCAGTCTTTAATCAGCCCTTTTTTTTTTTTTTCTCGCAGAGTCCTTCAAGGGCGCAGCAGAGCCGAGCCATGAGAGGGGCGTGGCACGGACAAGGTGTCCGCCCACAAAGACGACGCGTCTCTGTCGTTGAGGCCCAAACCTCGTGTTGTAAAAGGGCGCTCAATACAACTGCAGCCTTCCACCCGCAACGACCCGCAAGCGCTGCTGCACTGGCTTTAAAGGACGAGCAGAGGAGCAACCGAGTCACGTCCTGGTATGCTTTTTGGCTTTTTTCCTATTATATTTATACCCGTTTGTGTTCTGAACATGTCGCTTATGTGTCGTGTGTAGGACTTCATTTCATCCCAAAACAACCCCACTTACATGAAATCTCAATTTCCTATCGTGATATTATAAATGTTGATGGCTGTAGAATTGAAATATTAGTGTCACTATATTATGTAATTGTTGTATGAGCTTGAATAATGGGATTTGTCCAACAAGTTGAAAATGACATCTATAACCAAATGTGTCTTAACTGTAACATGGGGCTGTAAATGTTTGGATTAGATGTTATAATATTGAGAAGTGCATTTAATGTGGTACTTTATATCTTTAGATTTCTTGTGTGGGGTAGAGGTATTGTGACTCCATTGTTTGATGTACAGTTATTTGGTGTAGCCACAGTGAAACTACTGAACCTGACGTTATTTGTTATAAGAGAAAGAACTTAAAGTCCACTCTACTACATTTCCAAGAAATTATATCACACCATAGTGGTCTCAGGCTTTTTTGACTTCTCACTGTAGACACTGCATTGTTAAATGGCCTGTCTTGTCTAATTAGTTGTCCTGTTTCTGTTTGCTGCTAATGAGTCTTAGCGTGAGAAAGTCTGACCAGAGAAATTCTCACTGCAGCTCACGGATGACTGGGTCGCTGTGGGAGAGACATGGTGCCTGCATGGTGAGTTCAGAGGGACAGAAGATGTCTCACCGACGTCTTAAAGCTGCGAGAAAGACAGAAGAAACAAGACAAACTTTAGGATCAGATGACAGAACTTATGATATTAATCGCCTGTTGTTTCAGAAACCAAGAATGCTTATTCCTGCTGTTGTTATTGTGCCGTTTGAATTTCTTTAAAATTCTGGGTGCACTTAAGTTTCACATATTGTCATATGGGATGATATGGGATAATATAAATTACCGTATTTAGGCTATGTAACTAGAAACTATTAAGAAAATGTGATCTCTCTTAAGCTCTCCATCAGTCTGGAGCCTGTTTAGTTTACTGACAGTATGGCATCTGTATGAAAAAGATCCATGTCCATCTAAAAACTAACACAAACAGTTTTCGTTTTCCACATCTATGCTCAGCTGCAGTTGTTAAAAGGTATTTATTAAATATAACATGTCAGTAGCATGACAGAGACATATTTGAAACCTCACATACTGGACTTGTTTATTGCCAGAAATCTTCTGTCTTAAACATAAAAGTGGAGCTTGTATACTTAAAATGTCAGTTAAGATTAAGCAATCTGTGATCTTTAAGGTTCAGAGTGAAGAAGGGAAATCCAAATCAATCCAAAATTCAACAAATTGAGGAAAAGCATTGTACATCAAAATAAAGAGAGAAATCAATTACACTATAGACAACCAATTTCTATGCAACAGAACCTCCCAAATGTGTTTGTGCTTTATTCAATAACCTAAATGTCAAAGTAGTCTCGTAGTACTAGCTACAGTCCAAAGCCAGATTTTTTGAAGAAATATACCTGCAGCATTTATTTACTAAATGTAACTACCATTCTTGAAAGTTTGACCTAAAATAATCCCCTTTTCATGTGTTCACGTCTAAGGCAACTTTGGCAAAATGTATAAAATTTGAAAGGACCAAACTTAAATAACAGATTTAATCTATTTATAATTACACTGACAAGTATATGGGTATATTATCAATTTGTCAATCCCTCCTGTAGTGAATGCTTCACAAGAGACTGCTTTAAGGTTTTTTTCCTGGCATTTTAAATGTGATTAAAAATGTATTTCTGCTCCAGCAAGAATGCCAATCACAAAGACAAATAGACAGTGAAAGAAAAAAAAGAAAGAACGAAAAAGAAAAGTTGGGGGATAGTAGGCTACCAAAGGATAAATAAAGTCATTTCCTCTCTTTGTGTGTGTTGGTCTTCCTTCAGCTACTTATTAAAGTTTACTTTGCCTGGTGTCTTTTTTTTTATAAACGGTACATATGCTCATTATTGTCAATAATGGTGAACAACAGTGGTGTGTTTTTCATCCTTTGTTATATAACGTAAAAGGGCAGAACCTGCGCCATTAGCAGTATTAGTACTGTAGAGCACACATCCAGGTACAGACACGCTTCTCTCTGTGGTTCAGAGACTGGAGGCCTCTTCCCTGCACGCGCCCAGGTTCACTCAAGCCTGAGCAATTACTCGACGGCACGCGCCAACCAGCTGAGCCGTTGCAGATGGGCGCGAGGAGCTGCTCTATGTAAGATCACCGTTTTAGAGTTGGTTTTAAAATTGGGCCGCCTGACATGGTACTGGAGAATTGAAGAAAAAATATTATTAGTAGTATTAGTATTATACTTTATGGGTCAAATTGGTATAGCAAATGTTAGTCATCATGGAGAGCTGCCTTCTCATAAAGATGGTTCTGGGTCGGCCAGAAGTTTTACATGAACAACGATCTGTGATAAGCAGCCATGGGACTTTTCTCTTGATAGCCCATCGGTGTTTAAGGCGCGTTCGGGCCATTTATCCTTGCAAACCGACAAGCAGCGTGAACTTGAGCAGAAAATGTCCTAATTTGAATGTTCCCGCGCGGCAGCAGATGTGCCCATACAATAGATGGGGCCCACGCGCACAATAATGGGAGTCCAATTTGAATAACTGTCGCACGTCTGACGCGTGCACGAAGTATCCCAGGCCTCGTAGGAAAACCGTTGGCGGCCCCCTTCCAGTTCAATAGGGCTTTAGCTTCTGTGGGGGCCTCTTTAAAGAACCCTGGGAAAAGACTCCAGCTCTCACCAACACATGATTAAACCCTGTGTTAGATCCTTCATTATACAGAGCTGATAGGCTGCAGCTGCACCCAAGGCGTCTTGTGAGCTCTATGTCTGGCCCTCATTTACCAAGCAGGCAAAGAGGCCAAATAAACATCACGTCAGAAGACAGAATGGTCTAGCTGGCCGTTAAGTAATCGATACCCTGTTAGACTATCCAAATGTCCAATTTTGTGCATAGTCAATTTGTGGCATTGCCTTATCTTACTCTGGGCCGGTATTAAACAATGATAAATTTACCATATTAATAATATACTCAGTCGTATCTTTGCTTTGCAGCGAGTTCTGCCATACACTTATTGAGAACATTGGGTACATATAATGAAAACAAAATACTGCCAGCCTATATGAAAACCAATTAATATCCTATCTTCAACCAACCAGAATGCCTAATATTATATTTTGAAATACCTACAGGAGGTAATTTGTAACTGCCTTACGATCTTATTATGCATATATTTTATCTGCAAGTAAACCTATCGCTATCATTTCCTGTAATGCAAGATATGTATGCGAGATATATTCTAGGCTAGAATGGCATCGATGTAGTGTCCCCTTACATCTTGTTAGAGGTTTTATTGTCCATGTCCTTTAGGGAATTGTACCACGGGTCGAAATGCTCGTGGGAATTTCACCTCCCCTCCCCCACGTTGGCGCACAGTGTCTATGACTGTTGGACCCTGTGCAACAGATGGGCCGAGGAGGCACGCGCCGAGCACGAGACTCACCCATAACCCCCATACTCCGCCGCGCACACACCCACTTCCTGCTGAGGCCGCTCGAGCGGAAAAATCTATCAACCTCATCTGACAGTGACAGTGAGGCAGAAAGTGTTGGACCGGGTGTGCGGCTGCAGGGTTTGTTTTTTGTTTTATTGTTTTTATAATGTCAGCTCCCAAATTATCCCATGAAAACATAGAAGCGTCAAAAGGATATTGACCTATAAACAAGACTGAACACGAGCACAGTGGCTCGAATTTAAGCAGTCCTTCTATTGTCAGAGTTTAAATATAAGACTTCAGGGAAAACGGTCCATTGTTTTGACAAAGGGTACATTTCAGTTTGTTTTTTTTCCATCATTAGTCGTTATTGGGATGTGTTTAGTGTCTTGAAGTGTGTGAGAAAGCTTGCAGTGATTCAGAGCAGCCAGTACAAAACGATAACTTGACACCTGGACACCTCCGCAGGTAGAGCTGTACCACACCGAATATGAAGCTTTCCTGCCACCGTTTGGTGGGTTAAACGTATGACAGCTCACCACGACGCCATGTTCATAATATTGGACGTGTGTGCTCCACGCACGTCGCCTCTCTGCTATTTTTAAAACAGATCACGATGCGCGTGGTTAAATTTAACAGCATGCACTGGGGCAACTGCTGCAAGCGAAAGTAAAAGCAGCGAACGGAAATATCTGACTGAGCAGACCTGTGGGCTTCAGTTGGACTGCTCTGAAAGGTGTTATTGAGTTATTTGATTGCTGTGAGTGTTCAGGCGTGGGCCTTCCCCCAACTTACACAGACACGCAGTGGCGGAGGACCCCTGAAGTAAACCAACAATACCGCAGTGCAAATATACCATGCTACAAGTCCGGCATTCAAAACATTACAGAAGTGAAAGTACACAGGTGTTTTCCCTCAAAACGTAACTAAAGTACCAGAAGTACTCCTCTCGCTGATTGGTCCCATTCAGAGTGGGATACTATCACGGGATGGCGCATGGCACGCCACTTTTCAGGGCAGTTCGCGTGGCATTTGACTCCGTATTGTTTAGAGTTAGGAGCCGGGCGATGGATAAAATGACCTGGCGTGAGGTGAGTGGTGCGTAGGGATAACACGCGGACTGACTTAAGCAACTGGCGTCTTATTCGCAGGCCATTCGCTGAGACCAGACTGGCCAGTTACACCAGGATGCTGTTTAACGATCGCAGACGCCTTAACTTTCAGCGGCGTTTTGCTGTGGCCAACTTGAGGTACTTTATATGCTGTTCGGCACCCTAATCACCCTATTTTAAAAGCCAAATGATTGTTGTACATAACATCTTAATCCGTATAGTTACTAATACTATAATTGTCATAAATGCAATGGATTAAATAGTGCTACCATTTTTCCCTCTTAAATATACTGAAGTGTAAATATTGAGTTGCATAAAAATGTGAAATACTCAAGTACTTCAGAAGTGCACTTAATAACAGTACGTGTGCTTAGTTCCACCTTTGCGCGCTGCGCACAACACGATAAAACATTGTACTATTAAGTGTTATCACTACCCCCCAGTGATTAGTCAG
Source organism: Xiphias gladius (assembly GCF_016859285.1). Classification (NCBI taxonomy): domain Eukaryota; kingdom Metazoa; phylum Chordata; class Actinopteri; order Istiophoriformes; family Xiphiidae; genus Xiphias; species Xiphias gladius. The sequence continues at coordinate 10,952,998 of NC_053417.1, read as the reverse complement.
AAGTAACTCGTTTAACTCCTGGTAGGCTTTAGCGACGCACCAGGTATGCCGTATAGCCTGTTATCCAGTCTTCACACAGTTATAAAGTAAGGAGGTTCTCCACAGCAACAATCTATTGTGACATACTGGCTCAGTATCATCAGGAAACAGTAATTGTTTTAAACTACTACTGTCACAATGAACATTTGGTGGGAGGTTCGTTATGTTTAGCAAAGCGCCCATTTACCGGCTATAGTTCGAAAAGGGGTCTGCTGTACCCTCCTGTGTTCTCTGATTATTTTTATTTTTTTTGCAATTCCTTACTAAATAGGGAAATAGCACACGCAAGACTTGATATTCTTTAGGGTTACAGTTTTGCAAAAGACCACCAGATGGACCTCTACTGTGTACAAACTGTGGGTATCCAGTGATGCTGATTTCACGGCCACATGCAGACTGAATAGCAGGGAGCCTGTATGCAAATAAGACTGGGCAGCTGTTGAAAAGGGTTCCCCGCTGAATTGGTACTTACCCCGTTGGGGCCTATACTTGACTGACACCCACCGCACCACAGTTGAGCAACTTTCTCTGTCGGGCTTTACTCAGACTTTTAAGTGGCCCGTTCGCACTGCCCCTTTAACTTCTGAGCCGATTTCCAGACGGCAACAACCTGTAACTGGCTCAGCGATCCTCCCTCTGATGGATTATTTATCAGGCACCGAGTCCCATGTCGCCCTCGGCTCCTGGAAGAAAAACACTGCGGGATATTCTCAGGGGCACGTGATGCACGTTAGTTACCCGACGGAAAACGGACCCGACAAACTAATGAAATAAAACATTGGGGACTGGAACTCAAAAATCGCAACTCGTGCAACAGGTGTTCTGCATCCTGCGGGCGTCAGACAGATAAGAGGCGGACTACCGGCCCACGTCGTCGAGCAAAACACAGAAAGCAGGTTAGATTATTGCTCAGATAGAAAATAGTGGACGTAGTTTTATTTCGACATGTAAAACTTGTCTCTCTCTAAAAAAATGTGCAGCTTATGAACGGAAGCGGATCCTGCTTTGACCGTTTGGCTCTGGAAAGATGGGGAGCGACAATTGAGCGTTCCAACAAAATCAACCGACTGAAAATATCTGAAACTCTGGAAGTACAATGCTGAGCCCATCCACACGGTGAACTGATCGGGCTCAACCCAGACAAGCGAAGGAAGGAGCCGTCCGATCTGCAGCGGTCATGGTGGTAGAGGGGGACAGGACGCTGCTCGCCGCAAGGCAAGGGGACGTGCAGAGTCTGAAAATGCAATTAGCGGCAAAAACGCTCACCAGCGACGTCAAGGACGTGCTGGGGGCTTCGCCTGTCCACCACGCAGCCCGGGCCGGAAAACTGGCGTGCCTGCGCTTCCTGGTGGAGGAGGCAGGGCTGCCGGGCAACTGCCTGGCGAACAACGGGGCGAGCCCGGCGCACGACGCAGCAGCCACCGGCAACCTGGCCTGCTTACAGTGGCTGCTGACCCAAGGTGGATGTCGGCCAGAGGTGAGTGACCTGACATCTAGTTGGACTATGTGAAGTGGGGCAGACAGTTGCCTCATGTTCTGTTTCCTCTGATCTGGCCGCCATTTCTCAGCTGTGTAGCCTACCTGCCAAACCCCCGAACCCCAGCCCTTTCTCCAACACCCAGTCCCCTTTTCACCTGAACCCTCCAACTCGGCTCCAGTGGATCTGGGGTATATTCTGACCAATGTCATTGTGTTTTCATGCCGAAAACGTATGCCTTTACCATTTCCTAACAGAGTATGCACTCGGAAGTGAAAAAGCTTCTAAAAACAACATTTAAACCATCACCTAGCACTGAGCTCCTCAAGGCAGATTGACCCATCTGCCTCTTTTCATAGAGGAGACCCAGAGATACGGTACAGTCTCACTCAAATTGAGAGTTACATTAGGTGGCTAAATAACATGTTTCACCACAAGGCCAATAAGTATGGTCTACACCTAATCATGACACTACGAATTCACCTCTAGTCCCCAAGTTCCTGAAACCGCACAACCAGAATCCTTATATCTTTAGTGGTGACCAGTTATCAGTCTGGTGGTAGCAGTTAACGTCATCCAAGATGGCAACTGCCTGCAGAAATGCACCAACAACAGATTTAGCATCAAGATCTTACCACAAATCAGAACACAGTGTGTGTATAGTAGTCTGGCTGAAAAACACACACTGCTCCCTTTCAAAAAGAAGAGATCCTCAGACATTGACGAGAGCCTTCATGCTGTTTTGTTACCATTTTAATAAGACATATTGAAAGGCAGAATATGCTTACGCTCTTATATGAATAAAGAAATCTAATTAAACACATGAGACTGCAATACATGTAAATTACCTTCAACTGTGGGTCATTGGAAATGCACTGAAAATTTTACGGGTCGTCTTTGTTAATTTGTGACTTTTGTGTTGGTTCTAGTTTAAAACCCACTATGCTGCGCTACCTCATGTTCCCATGGTAATGAAGTATGCAAAAGTGGATTTGCAAATATTATATTCTTTATACAGCATATACCGTGACACAGGGCGCGCACAAATAGAAATAAATAATGACAGTGTAGTTTGATACGATAGTGGTGAAAATGTTCGGCCACCAGTAGTATGGTCAAACCTTCACATGATGGATTAAACCTAATGAGCTCTTATGACTCATTTACCTCATTTCCATGTCCCTGCTGGTAGTAAGATTCAAAGCATTCACACCAGGGAAGGAATGCAGCAGGCACTTCGAAGGGGTCTTAGTATAAACTGAAGTACAGTTGTACTTGACTGTACTCCAGAGTATACCCTCATGTACCACTAAGTTTATATGTTTACAAGCACTTACATAGCCGTTATAGTCTGGAGTGGTCTAATTCTAGGATTTTTTTACAATATGTTTTTTCTCTTTAGAAACACAATCCAGCCATCCATTTTCAATATCTGTGTAGACTATGCAGATCATGCTGCTGGATATCCTAGCTTGACTTAGGTTAGAGGCAGTGTACTGTCTGGACAAGTCCCCAGTGTATCACACATAGACAGAACATTCCCATTTAGTGGCAATTTAAGATTTTCCAGTTCACCTTTGTGACTGTAGAAGGACACCCATGCAGACACGTGGATACCATACAAATTCCACAAAGAAAGGACCCAGCCAGCTAGGTCAGATTCATCCCCGAGACCGTCTTGGTCTGAGGCGACAGCGCTAAGCCACTGTGTTGACCCAGATTATGTCTTCTCTTACTCAAAAATGACTTAGGCTAACACAACAGAAACAGAACTACAACACCCGAGTCAATCAGGCACTCGAGCTGACCTGGAGCAATCTGTGATTCTAAATTTGAAACACAGAGTAATAAGGGCTCTATTGTCTACTTACTGTCCCCATTACTTTTGGGGACTGGCTGGCAGAGCGCAGAAGAGCGACAAAGAGCACCCCACGCCAAAGTACTAACTGATGAGATACTCGGCTGACATTTGGTAAAACCTATCAATTACCAGTTTTAGTGCAATTTACTTGATGGGTGGTCAATACTAGCTTTCACTTTTCACTATTGTGTCTTTTCAATACTGTGGCTTCATGTTACTACACTCTGTTTCCGATTTTATCTAATAAGACTTGAGTATTCATACACCTGTATGCAAAGATCGTGCAAATTCAATTTTTTTATGTTTTTTATTTTCTGTGTTGATCCATTTTGTGATATAAAGAAAACTTTAAAAAGGGACATGGAAGCTGTAATCTCATGTCTTTTTTCAGTCAGGGCTGTCAGAGTTGAAAAAGCTGGATCTGTGATTTTTTTGATAAATTACCACTTTATACATGACAGGTATATGGCTCTAATGTCTGAGTTGTTACTGGTTATACTTCAAGTTTGAGTGCAAGTGTTAGGGTATGCTACTTAGAAATGCAGCAAGTTAGAAGCTCAAGGATATACTAAGTTTCTCATGAAGAATGTGGTGTTTGTGTGGACAATTTTCACAAACAAGATATGCTACTAAACACAAGCTAAGCAAGGACTTATGTCACTTTGCTCAAATATGCCTGCTATTCTTAAAAATTGTGAAGGTTTCTTACACATTTCAGAAAAAAAGAACATAATGAGCTTTAAGGATTTAACATATTTAACATCGGAATCATTCAACCTACTGCATAACCTGAACAGTACATGAAACATCAACCTTTATGAAAAAGGTATATGAACCATTCATCTCACACGCTGCAGGGTTCTGTGATTAATTACCTATCCCTTAATTTCAACAGTAAATGCTAAAATATAGCAGACAAAATAATAGACAAAAAAATATTTTAATCATCCCTAAAATGAAAACACAATATCCAACTGCAAAACTGTGGCGCAGTGGAACTAGCCACTGATAGTTTTTTTCCCCAGATACTATGACTTTGCTCTGGTCTCTGAGAGCCAACAATGTGCAAGTTTGAAGGCAGTAAAATTTGCATGATAATGAATAAGTCTTTAATTTGTTGGAATTTGATTGGTAGGTACTGCTTTTTCAAAATCCATTGATTTCATAATGTGAAATCAGACTGTTGGCTTCAACAGGAAAAGCATATTGTATAGCTGATTCACAGTCTAATGCGTTAACTCTTGGTGTTGCTAGCGTACACCCTCAAAGTACTTTGGTTATTAAGTTTTTCATGGGAAAATTAATAGGAACTTTAATCTCAGAACCCCATATTTCTGCTCTGTTCCTCTTTGGTTTGATTTATAGGACAGGGACAGTTCCGGTGCCACCGTTCTCCATCTTGCATGCCGCTTCAGTCACCATGAGATCACTGATTGGCTTCTTAAGAGTGGCGAAGTGGACCCTGGGGCCTCCACTGATACAGGAGCCCTACCTGTTCACTATGCTGCTGCCAAGGGAGACCTGCCATCTCTCCGACTGTTGCTGGGGCACAGCCCAAGGTAAGAGCAACATGGTTTTGTTTCTGTAAGCTTCCTTTCACCATGTTTAGAATCTGAACTAACTGTAATTTATAAGTTGTTGGTTTCTTCTTGTTGTTGACTAATAGTGATTTGATTTTGGTAACTTATGAATTTCAGTCGATGTTTTGTGCAGGGAATGCAAAATACCTTTGTTTGGAACACAATCTCTGAAAGCAGACAGGGTGTCGTTGATTGTGTGCAGGAAAACAAACAGTATTCAGCACAAATTCCTTTATCTAAATATCTTTTTCAAATGATGTGTGAAATTTAGTAAATACACAGGACACAATGGTTTTGTCACTTCATGATGGTGAGCATCTCTATAACTGATCAGTGCAAAAAACTGTCCCTGGAAGTTATTTTTTTATATCACTTTTTTGTTATTCCCATCTCATGTGTTACGGAAATTATGACTTCCAAAATTGAAATGAAAATCTGTACAGCGACAGTCATGTTAACTGTTTAACAGACATGACAGAATTACGACAAATAGCCCAATTAATATGAAAGTACATTATCAGAGTTATTTACTGTATATTACATATACAGTATGACTTAAAGCTTCAACGTTCACACCTAATCCATCACCCTCATCCACTATTGTTTCTCTCTCTTTGACCTAGTGCCCTTCAACTCTGCCTTCAGCCATGAGGCTAGCAGTGCAAATTTTATTTCAAAGCACCTTTAGGCTATGACAGCTTTAATTTTTGTAGTCAACTAGTCATTTTTTTCCTGCTGTTTGCAACTGAAACAGGTTGCAGTGGATCCACAGTTCAGATTCAGATTCCACACTGTTGACACTTAAGAGTTGACTTAGCAGACTGTCAGACTGTTAATTTCATTTGAGATGCTTACCACTGAATACCAGAACACCCCACAAGACCTGCCATTATGGAGATGCTCTGACCCACTCATCTAGCCATCACAATTTAACCCTTGTCTAAGTCACTCAGATCCTTACGCTTGCCCATTTTTCCTGCTTCAAACGCATCAACTTCGAGAACTGACTGTTCACTTGCTGCCTAATATATCCCACCCATTGACAGGTGCCATTGCAGCGGGATAATAAGCGTTATACACTTCACATCAGTGGTTTTAGAGTTGCGGCTGATCGGTGTAAGTGCAGATTTGGCAGCCTAAACGCCACATTAGTAAACGATTGTTAACGCAACTTTGACCACATGCCTGAAAGTTAGTATAACTGTACTGTTGTATTGCATTGTTGAGTAGAGAGAGAAAAGTATCACCGAAAAAGCTCCGTGGTCAGATCTGTTAGACACCAGCCTCACTGAGCCAACAGCTGCATCGCTAAAGTGAACCACAGTTTTGATACATATAGTGTATTATCAGATCACTGTGAATACATTTATTTTTTTAAATACTCAAGGATTTATGTTTGGCATTGCCATGTAGGTCAGTGAACTAACTATTTGTTAATTGGCCAGATATTTTTTGATTTACATCCATCTCAGCACCATATGTATATTCTGTAGTCAGTGTAAAAGTATTTAAACTGCAAGAGTGAAGCTGACAGTTACAGACACCAGAGTAAACACTGTGAGAGAAGGTGTTAGCTGCTGTTCTTTCAAAGAAACTGTTCTTCATATTCCATGAAAAGCTCCATGTCATAACACTTAGTCTTCATGTTATTGTCAGATACTGTTTTGTTTTATATTTTTTATGGCTGCATTGCAGCACTACATACAAATAAATGCGTTTAACTGACAAGTACTGCAAATTAACAGGTAGGGTTCAATGTCTTGCTGAGGGGTATCTGAGTGGCATGGCTGTTGATTGATGCTTTCCTACAGAGAGTAGTTAATGATGCCTTTTTAACTTGCTCTTTCTATTCTAGTAATATTAATCTTGAATTTAGTACATGAACAGATCCCACCGGGTAAAGTTATATAGGCGATACCATTGGCCTTGTTCAGTTTGTTTTTCGGTTTAACATAATTGGTAGGAACACCTGTCTGGTTATAAAAGTATAAAAAAGGAAAATATAATAAGAGATAACTGTTCAAACTGATCGATATTCTCTGTGCCGGTGTCTACTTCAGCCACCAACAGTAATCAATGACAGCTGCCATAAATAGAAATGTAGTTATTTTACGACCTACTCTTTAAGCCAAGCAGCCTTGTCTGTTGAATTGTTTTGACTTTGCTGACCTTTGAAGAATGAGCAGCTCGTCCAGGCACTAACTCAGCGCTCTGCACCTCCAATATTGTCTGGGTGCACCCCAGACAGGTGCATAGCTGCTGAAAATTTAATGAGTCTCAGGGACACGGTAGCTCCCTGATAGCTGGGTCCCATTCACTCTTCACCACCCCTCCCTCTGTTGCTGTTTACCACCATCTCCACGGCGACACACACTAGCGCCAACCGGCGATAAGATAATGAGGAAAACAAATCCATTTGAATAGACGGACTGCTTTCTAGTCACTAGCCTCGGGGCATTGTTTAGAATGGAACTTTGCAGCAGCGAGATAGCATTCTTGTTTCAGGGTTTATTACAAGCCACAAATTTGTATCAGCGAGTTTTAAGAGGTAATTTGTAATTTGAGTTTGTTCTACTCGAGAAATCGGTAGGACAACATGACCCCGTTACATCATCACTTTAGTAACTGGCAGCCTATTGATGGTACAACATAAAGAGTGTTGCTACACAGAGGTAACAGTACATCAATAAGTTAGTAAACAGTAAACAAAAAACACCCACAACATTTCATGTTCTCTGTTGCATTTTCCGTCTCCAGTATTACAGTAAAGTAAGTTCTGTTTCACACTGTTAACCCTAACACAGCCTCAAGGGACTGAAAAACCTCTACACAAGACCTCTGACTCCACCTACGCGTTGACCAATATAGACTTTTGAAGGCTCGTAGGCTGGTTTGAGGGTTAAGGCTAGATACAAATTATAATTGATACCCATTTTTTAAATCAAACGTGAGACACAAAAAATACGTTCTCTTTCAAATGACATGCAGACAAAAGTCCTGTGTGAACTGAAGACAAGCACTCAGGGGAGATGTCTTATCATAAAACTGCTTCAGTATTTAACTGCCTGCAATTTTCTACTCATTATGCAATCCCTGTCTTTTTGTTTTTAGAATGGAGGAACACAGATGCAGCTTTGTTTCCCGATATTTTAGTGTTTGTAAGATTTATAAGCCACATCTGAATCAGTAGGTTGTTCAAACGTTCATCCCAGTCAACCAAAACCAACAGGCTCATGTGCTGTGCCTCTGCTGATAGCCTCAGCACACAAAAGACTGAATGAAAGAGAGAGAAAGAGAAAAACGAGGGGGGGAGAGAGAAAGAGCGCGAGAGAGAGAGAGAGACTACAGACAGGTTATGCAATCAATTAGGGCAGATTAAGATCTTTGGCCAAGCCATAATTCCAACATGCAGTTGAGAATGGTCGACCTCTGCATTAGGATATTCTAGAAAGTTAGCTGTCTAGACATACAAGGTGGATTCACCGGAGAAATCACCCGTTTTCTGACTGCTTATTTTCGTGTACTTCCTCACTTCTCTTGTTTACAGAACAGTTTCTAAAACAGGGATGTGTGTACCTCAAATAGTTCAGTCCAGCATAAAATGATATAAATAAAATATACATCTCCTCACCCTCAAAAAAGATCTTGTTTCAAAATGAGGCAGGAGTTCACCCTGCATCCAAGTATCTGAGGTAGTAGCGATGCAAAGATCCAGTGCTAGCACAGATAAAACAGAAGAGTAATGACGGCATGAATGTTTATAAAGATGACAAATTAAAGTTATTAAGATGGCTGTTAAACACTAGGAGTATTTCCTCAGGATATGAGTCCTCTCTCTACCTCATCTCTGAAGGTCATTCATGTTATTATGATTAGAAGAAAATTTAAAGTGCATCTAAAGTTTATCGTGTGGCAGCTCACAAAGAGGCTCAATCTGAGTTTTTTTTTTGGCTGTGAGTTGCTGAAATTACTTCTTAATTTGAAGGTGTGCAGTGGTGTACATTAAGTTAGATACAGAGAGTAAGGGGTAAATGGGAAAGAAGAGGTTTTTTTTTCAGCCATTGGCTGAGTTGCTGGGTTGTACTTATTTTCTTCATCTTTAATCTGCTTAATACCTACTTGGGTACAAGTTGGACAAAAACTCCTTTCTGTTCTCTTTAAAAAAAAAAAAACAGGAGGTTTAAACTGAGGAAATGCAAAGTAATATGCCATTTTCAGATGCTTTTGGGCAAAGGGCCCTTAGTATTACAACTGAAGACATCATAAGAGCATTGTTATCAAGTTAAATCCTCAGATGTGTAATTCTTAAAGTGAAGGATAATATGCCCCTCTACAGGTTTCAAAACTCACTAGATGAACTGGCAGTATGCATGGGCATCAAGGTGAACACAAGGCTGTTTTATCTAGTTCAGTGTAGCTACAGTGGGAAATCTAACCTAAACCCTTGATTGTTCTTCTCAAGTAGGACCACATAAAATGTCCCTATTTTGTTGTCCTCTTGTTTTGGAGCTCTATTGAGTTGTAAGCATGATGCAATCAATAAATTTTCATGTTGGGATGTGTAAAAACCTCTAAAATGTCATACCCAAGACACTGAGGTCACATAACTAAATAAAGCAAATACATTTTCCAGCAACAGTTTTCATTATTTAGACAGGACCAGCCATTGAAAAGGTAACAAGCCTTTATCAGGCGAGAGGACCATTACTGTGACATCAATTACTTCACTAGTAATGAAGATAACCTTGGTCTTTGTTACCGTGTACATGGGGGAGAAGGGAGGGGACAGTGTACAGACAATTACTGAGTTAAATTACTCATCAGAGCTGAACTGGAAATATATCAAATGTCTGCTACTTCAGAGTGTGTTCTTTTCCTTTAAGTGACAAAGTGGCGGACCAGGTGGCACCCCTTGTGCCACTTGCTAACTGTGTCGTCACACAAGGCTAACCTCTTTCTAAGCTCTTTGAAATCTACACCTGTTCTCCAAAAGCACTTCTTTAGTGGAGAGAGTGTTCAAGCCTCTTCACTTTGGAAAGTTGAGACAAAGGGAGTGTGCATTTTGTTCGAATCGTGTCAGTCTTACCTGGAATAAACTCAACATAGTCAGTCCCACAAAGTTTGTGGTTAGGATAAATGACAAATATAAGCTTCTCTCCTACACAGACCCCAGTGCACAGATGGAATTCTGCCCACTTTGGTTACAGTAATGAATAATTAACCTGTCTGCCCACTTCCTGATGACAGAACCGCACATTACTGCCCCTTATTTTGAAATATTTACGATGTGCTTGTTTTTACTTGGAACTTTTCCCTCGATCACCCAAACATGCCCTTTTTTAATTACTTTTTCTCAAATACAAACCTAAGCCGTATGTTTATCTTACTCAGTTTATTTTTTAGATACATTTCCTATCTATTGTTCGGTTCAGACATAAAACCTCATTGATCACAAGCAGGTGCAGCTTTGTATGTTAGATTTGGCCCAGAACAAATTATTCACATGTAGTTTTAATGTGGGGTCTTTAGTCAGTAGACAGTTGGCCTTGAGCCACTTCCTTCTGAGAGAAAGCTCGGCAGGGTCATGTGTGTCTACAGGAGCCACCCATCCACTTAAGCCCTGCCTCTCATTTCCCTCACCTTATCTTCTACTCCTCTTCACCTACTCAGTCCGTCTTGGCCACTGGCAAAACCTTTGTTAAGCACATGGCAAGTCGGGCAAAGCCAGTGGAGTGGTAATCCTCTTAGGAAACTCATTGCTCATTTGTCAGTGTCCAAATAAAGCACAACCTTATGGGATTTAGTGGGCAAGCGCTCATTCACTCCCTCACCTCCCACTGTGACTGAAAAGATCTGGGACAAGGAGAAAAAAACGCATTGAATGACCTTTTGCATCGGAGGTGGGGCTAAAGGTCTTTGGAAATAAAGGTGAGCAGGATTTGGATTAGCATCACCGCTGTCTGCTCTTAAAATAATCACATGTTGACACTGTTTTCCCGTCACAGTTACCTGTTGCCTTCTGACTACATCTGCACTTTCAGATAAGTTTGAAAACACTGGTTGCGTGTAAAAAAATAAAATAATTAAAATAAAAACACTTGTGTCCACAATATAGTTTAAGTCATTTTCACAAAGTGCTCCATCCAGGGTGAAATGTGCCAACAACAGAAAATGGTATAATTTCTTTATTTAACTACTCTTTTGGATGACAAACGACAAAATGTGCATTGTAGCCATCATCTGGTAAGGAGTGGCACAGAAACAGCCACTGTTTTACTTATGATCTCACTCTCAATTATCACATTCATATTGTGTCAAAACAGTTAGACAGACAGTTTAGCTGTGCAACAGAGTATAGCACAGTAGATTTCTGTTTTTACTGTTAAACAACTGAAAGAGTATAAACTATAATAATTTGATGGCAAATTGTATATTGGCTGATTATGATTATGATATGTTAAGTCTTGCCTCAACCAGTCAGTCTTGCCAAGTTAAAATATTTTTCAGTTAGGGTCTCAACAATGTTTTCCTGTCAAGAACTGAAGCATTAAAATTTTGGATTTTCCATTTAAGAATAAAAGGGTCAGTTTTTATTGCAAGCACAAACTTTAATTATAAAAAACATTGTCATTTTAAAACCCAGGTTCTCCTCAGTTTATTAGGCCTGAAAAAATAAGAATGCTGTGAGCAATCCATGCTGTCACTGTTTTTTTTATATATACATACATACACACACAGATGCACACACAGATACACACACATATACACACACACACACACACACACACACACACACACACACACAGTTAACTATAGACTTTCACTGCTTAATTTGCTTCATTGTTAAAAGCCTTTTTAGACACTCTACAAAAAAGATATTTGAGACAAGGTAATAGGAGGACGAGTTTTATGTTCTACTGCAACTGTAGGCCTGAACATAAAAGTAGTGACACCATCAGCAGTCAGTCCTCTTTTTTGCCAAGATACTGCAAAGCAGAATCCAGCACACAATTTAAAATCCAGCGAGCTGAGTGTAGATCCACAATTGTAACTATCCATTTACAGATGACAGTAGATATCACCAATCTGGTTTGTTTGATGCAGACTTGTATGCACAGGTAACGTTATTTTTGTTTGTGCCCAATCATATACTGCAGGTTTAAGTGACAAAGAGAAGATAGCGACAAACAACCTCCATCATAAAAATCTGTTTTCCATGAGTCTTTTGTTGACCATTTCATTTCCTTACAGCGTTGTCAACTCCCAAACTAAGAATGGTGCCACACCGCTCTATCTGGCCTGCCAGGAAGGTCATCTTGAGACTGTGCAATACCTGGTCAAGGATTGTGGAGCGAATCCGAGCATCAGAGCCAATGACGGCATGACACCACTGCATGCTGCTGCACAGATGGGCCACAACACCGTCATCGTGTGGCTGGTAAATTGGAATGTCGTGACACTACAGATCAAATCTTGTAAATAAATACAGCGGGATTTGATTTAGTCCTAGATCCACACCCAATACTTAATGTGTTATATTTTTAAATGACATTGGAATTGATGTTATGTAATGTTAAGTTATCAATGCTCTGAGTTCTTGTCTTGAGTCTAGTACGTATTCCGTATCCAAAAGGACTCTTCAATATCACTAGAAGAACTTTCATTATGATTTATCTTGATTAACTAAAATCTACCATTTTATTAAGAACTGCATACATGTAAAATTAAACATACTACTTTTACTGCTTCATCATCTGTTTAAAAAATGTGCAGAATCCCTACTGCTGTTGAACATGACTGTAACTTGTGTCATTATTCTCCCTTCTTTAGATGAGTTTCACAGAGATCAGCCTGACAGACAAGGATGGTGACGGGGCCACAGCCATGCACTTTGCAGCCAGTCGTGGGCATGCAAAGGTGCTCAGCTGGCTGCTGCTGCACGGCGGAGAGATCGTCACTGACAGCTGGGGAGGGTCCCCGCTTCACGATGCAGCAGAGAATGGTGAACTGGAGGTGTGTGTTTGCATCTTACTTTTTTACTTATGTAGTGCTCAGTGTAAGACTGGCATTAACAGTGACATAGAATACAGGTAAATAAAACAGTTCCTTTTGGCATTGTATTAGTAGAGAAAGTGAAATAAAGTCACCAGAGAAAGAGGTGCTGCATGATTTTCATATAGTGACTAAATGGTGCCAGATTCTTCATTGGTAATAGTTAATATTAAAACACACAATGTTTTAGTACAACCGGTCTTTAAATCACATACAGAGCTTGTCCCTTCAGTTATGCCATTAGTTTACCAATTATTTCTCAAAACTCAAATCATACAGTAGACATTTAATAAAGCAATGTTTGGTGTCTGAGAGGTAAATTTATAAATTGGGTGGTGGAGTGACTTTGTCTATTTTAAAATTTTAAGAGTACGACATTTATATAAGTGATGTATGATAATTATGATTCTTGGTGCGCACATATCCATACTGGGTTTCACACTTAACCATCTGTTTTGAATGAAAGGCCTCTATTTTATGGTTTTGCTACCACTCCGACCTAATACTTTGACTAATGTTTTGTTGTATGCGAGTTTGGTCAGTAAGCCGTTTCAGAAAAAGCTCAATGTATCAAATGTAGAAGAAACTACATTTTTGTCTTACATATGCATTGCCTAAGAAGCGTTTGAAATTGAACTCAAAGGCAATTCAAGCAAACCTTGACTTACAAGGTGTTTGCCCTAGTTTTGGACTGGAGAGAACGTTTTTGAGAAGCTAATTGAAACAAGTCAATGTGGCAACACAAAGGTTGCTCAATCTGAGAACAACAGGCTTAGTCTGGCTTCCATCTGGCACTGGACAGGGGGGTTTCAAAACCAATGCTTTAAATTATTATTATTATTAAAAGTTTCTTCGAAATACCAAATTGCTATGTTTTGTGTTACAAAAGATGAAATTTCCATCCATCATTTAAATGTAATGGAAGTAAAGTGTAACAATCGTTTGCTTAATCTTCTTGTAGGAAGGATTATGTAGTTACCTGTTACCTACTACAGTCTATGAATTAGATGGTCAGTGAAGAATCAGGTGACAGGGTGTGATGACTAATTCAAATGTAGTAAGGAACATCAGGGTTGCCCAGTTACCTCGTGGTTAATGTGCATACTTAACATCCCTGGTCATGGTTATTTAGCAAGGAATCTCCCTCTCCCTACACACTTTTATACTGTACTAAAGTCATAGTACTGATATTTTTCAGCTGTATTCCTCTACAGTTAATTATCTCAAGTTGGATGCATTGTCTTTACCGTACAAGTCATGATTATTGTGGAATACAGACAATGTGCAGAGTTGATATTTGCTTGAATTTCTGGCAACAAAAAAAATTGGTCTATATTAAGTTATTTAGTTGATGCTTTCAACTTTTTACAAAGTTTCTGCAGAGCTAATTATCTGTTGGCCTTTTGTGTAGATTAAATTTCTTTTTAACCGATTGAAGCTGATTTAAAGCATAGCAGTCACCTTCATGTCAATCTAATTTTTTCCACCTTTTTCCTGTCTTCTATCACTTTCGCTGTCTGTTCCTCTGTCACATCACCTTTCAGTGCTGTCAGATCCTTGTTGTCAATGGTGTGGACCTGGGCATCAGGGACCAGGACGGCTTCACGGGAGCAGACCTGGCTGAATACAACAGCCACTCCCAGTGTGCCAAGTATCTGCGCACTGTGGAGAACATGGTAAGAGAGACAACGATGCTCATCATATGATACTGCACACTGCGTCTTGACCTCCTACCTCTTTGTGGACAGGAACAAGAGGGGGATTTATTAGTGAGGATCACAGCATTTTATCTACACAAATGTCTAAAGTAGAGAAAAAAACAAGTCATTGGTTGAACTGTTCATAATTCACACTAAGGCTATAATCTATGATGTGGGAGGCATAAGTAGTCTTTGCTTAATTTTAAAAGGGATCACAAGCTAAGAAGGCTGGGATCCACTTCTCTAGGTACCACAATTTTTGTCGAGTAATCGGACACCCATGGGAGCTCAACGCTTACACGTCAAAACAAGAGAACATACAATATTTGTTCTACACAGAACATTCATGAAGTACGGCATGTGAAATGTTGCCTTGTTTGTTCTATCGATAGCACACATACCCAGCCTTCACTTCACCCTACTCTGCATGAAATTACGAGTTATCATATCAGCTATAGTGACACTATGTTTCATGTCCAAACTGTAGTCAATATTCTGCATAATTTTAGTCAAAAATTTTATTTAAATATTCTAATTATTCACAATTCTAACTTGGTTTTGTACGCCAGGACAAAAATACAACTTTGAGAAACAAGACTATGCACACGGCAGCAACAAAATAGTTGTCGCTGAGCCAACATGTCCCTTGACTAACATCAGTTTCTCTCAGCTAATTACTAGAGCTATTAACACTTGACATACAGTGGCCTTCGTAGCCTCAACCCACTGAGATCCCCAAGTGGCAAGAGGAATAATAACTCCTCCACATTGAACTCTTTCTGGTGTGCAGGAAACATATATATCCATAAGGGACATTCAGCCAACTGAGTCCTGCACTGTGGGAAAAGCAGAGGGCCCCAGAGCCTTTCTGATCAGCTGTGAGATGTTTCATTAGTGTGCAGTAATTAAACTCATAATACTGTTCTCTTCATGTGACTCTTCAGGGAGTGAGAAGTATTGGGATGGGAAATTATGAATGAAAAGCTACTTCATATTAATAAAAAGTCATTTATCCATCTTTAATAATGACAATGTATCCTTGTGCATCTAAATGAAAAAACAAAACAAACAAAAAAAAACCAAACAGACGTTTTAATAACTAGCAATTGTTGTTCATTATTGTTCTTTACTACTGTGGAAAAAATTTCTACACATTGGGCAGTTAATGGTGCTTGTATTCATGAGCTGCATCCTCTAACAGAGTGTTGAGCACCGTGTTTTGTCCCGGGACCCCTCAACGGACCTAGAGTACAAGCAGCCAGACTCGGGCCTCTCGTCCCCGAACACCACCATGCCCCCTGCCAGCCAGGTGGCACACTTTGACATCAGTTCACCATCCAGCTCCATGTCCAACTACGACTCAGCCAACTCCAGCCAGTCCAGCACTGGGGAGAAGAGGAGCAGCTTAACAATGTCTCGCGGCACATCTGCTCAGCTGAACACAGTTGTGCACACAGGTCTGAATTTTTTTCACACTTTATACTGCAACTTTGTTTTCTAAGGTGAACCACCAAAGAAACTAGAAATTTACTGTGTACGATGGTTTTCATTTCAATTAATTCCAAATGCTGTCCCATTCTGTTTCTAAATTTTAATATCAGAGGCTGACGAGCTCCAGTCAATTAGATTTTTTTTTCAGCTCATAATCAGAATATTAGGTGAAACAAGATTTGCCATCCTCAGTCATTTAGCCCTAAATCCTCAACTGATGTTTCTTCTACATGCCAAATGTAGCATCTCAGCAATGGTGGAAACTTCAGCTATTTACTGTAGTACAGTTAACATGCAGCAGTATACTTCCTGTTGATCCAGGTTACAGGTGCTGGTATACTGGTGCTGCACCCTAGTGGTTTGTGTGCAGAAATTCTGCTATGGATTGAGAGGTGGACCTACAGAGTAACTCATGTTTCCCCATTCATGTTTGAGTGGTGTATTAAGAGAATGGAATGGAGTAAATGTTTAAAGTTTTACTTAATGCTTTGTTTTGTTAATTTAAATCAGCAGTTCACCATGTTTGGATTCTTGTAAGAAACTCAGTAAGTCAGGTCTACATTAATACATGGACCGCGTCTTTGTCACAGGTGCATCCGAGTCTGCCATTTCAGACATGCAGGCATACATGGACATGCTAAACCCAGACATCGGCTCGGACATTCCCAAGAAGAATGACATGCCAGCTGATGCCACCTCCAAGCCCCCGCCACCACCAACCTTTCCACCCCCACCTCCCCCACAGGCTCCTCCAGTGCCCCCTCCGCCCCCAAGCTACCCGGCACCACAGCCCCCTCAGGAGCCGTCATCAGCTGAGTTCCTGAATGTGAAAAGCAACTTGCGGCACGTGGAGAGCAACACTGGCAAGAAAGAGGTAAGGACAGTGGTGGTGAGCTCCTACATGAGCTCAAAAGAGCTGTGCAAAGATTTCTTCAAATTGAGGGAAATCTCTTAAGAATTCCCACAATTTTTTATTGTGATCACTGATGGTGCTTGTTCATTAAACAGTTGCACTGTGCAGAAATAGTAAGTAGGGTCTCACCCTCTGACCTATTTGTGATATAAAGACAGTGTAGTAAATCAAAGTCTTTATATTGGATGATGCATGGCACATGGCTGGTATGTTATATGCAGTATGTTATATGTTATATGCAGTAGGTTTAGGTAACTGTCGCTCAATATGCACACATTAGTTTATTAAAACTAGATATCTGAAGTTTTGACTTGATGAATGATATGGAACACTCCGAAACAAGTAGAAGGACCAGGGTGTTTGGGATAAATTGGCCAATAACTGCCATTTTCCCTTGTGTCTAATCAGCTTGGCTGTTGCTCTTGTGTAACAGCATGCATTGTCTGGGTGCCCACAATGATGTTATTGTGTTAGCATGGCTAACGAGGCAAACGAAGATGCTCATTAAAGTGACAGGTCTCTGGGTTGACACACACAATGGTTGTTGTGATGAGTTTGATCTTAATTCCAGTAATTAATCTGGCCACAGATCACTCAAAATTGAGTTTAAAGAGCTGACAAGGAGGAGCAATTAAAATTGACAACAATAGTCTCAGTGCTGCTTCTGGTGGTTCAGTGCTGCTCTACATTATAAGTGGTTGTGAAGTTGTAATTCTAATTGAATTGTGGAGTTTTTATGGGAGCATTGTAATTATGACAAAGATAACCAATCTGAGGGATCACTTTCACATCATGAAGAATTCATTCCTGCTTGCTATCACGTCTTTCAGTAAGATGATGACAAGACATGCGTGTGTCTAGTTATGTAAATAAAGTTGCTTTAGCTTCAACTAAACAACACAAGAGATACAAATGTAATGAGATAGAGATGTGAGAGATATATTTGTTTTAAATCATTATTGGTTTACTCTTTATTTTATTAATTTCTGCAACTATAACAGAATAAAAAAATGTTTGAAATATTTTTATCTTCCATAGTAATAGTCAAATGGCACACCTCTAAATCAGCCTACTTAAAAGGTTGTCAGTGCTGTATGATTTCATCTAAAAGCAGAATTACAGTATAGAGTTAGGGTGCTGCAGAATCAGCTGATTTGCAGGAAATATCAAATGTTCAGACAGAAAGACCGCGGGTGTATGTATAGATCTGCTATACAAAGTCAATTGCTGTTATAAAGTCCACAAGTAGCAACAGTGTCCTGTCTCCAGGGTGAGCTCTATGCCTTTGTGTGTACATGCATGCGCCATCGGCTGTGTGGGGGTGAGTTTTTAATTAGGGGCTGCCCCCTCTCATCTCTGTACCCAGGTGACCAGCCCGGGGCGCGCACTTATTAACAACAAATGCGTGCACACACAAAGACGCACTATTAAAATCAGTGTGTACCATATACATTGGGAAAAACAATCTACCTTGGGTGTCACAGCAACAAGGAACAGTAACCTCATCCAGGGACACAGCAGATCAGATGGACCAGGCTCACAACCTGTAGACACATTACAGGTTGGCATGGAGAAAATTTACTAATAAACTCTTGTTGACTCACTTAAAAACAATGTAGGAAATCTGTTGAATGCAGTTTAAAAGGAAAAAAGTTTCAGGTGTTTTTTTTTTTTTTTGTTTGTTCATGATTATCTAGGTTCTCTCTGCTGCTGCATCTCTCACCTCATTTGCTTTGAAGTCAAACGTTTCATGTGAAGCAGCCAAACAAATTAGTACTTTGCCGCATATTTTTTTTGCATTCTTTAGATCTACTGGAGTCCCTCCACATCAGTATATTTTCTACCATTTTTTGCTGCCAATTTGGGGCACTGAACGTTAGAATATTCTAATAATCCTAAAGTCTGAGAGATTTGTGTGTAGCCGGCCATGTTTAAGGAAGAACCGGGCACTTTGTGTTTTGCATAAGAGGCACTGGGCAGGGTTGGGGAGTGGTTGGTCTGTGGGCTCGTAGTGACATCATTGATACCGTTGTGGACAGCCCAATAGGTTATTGATGAGGCCTGTGGGTAAAGTGAGAGGGCAGGTAGAGTGACAAGTGTAGCGCTGGGTGGAGAGGTGGTGACGCTCTGGATCTGGTGACAGCTACTCTCTGTGCTTTGCTGAGCTTTGTGGCTAAGGGTCGGTCCGGACCGGAGGAGAGCTGCAGTAGAGGATTTTTCACGCTAAGGTAAGGTGTTAAGAGGAATAAGAATGCCTTGTTTTTACCACTGGCAAAAGTAATGTCATGTAGAAAACTGGGCTGCAGATGCAACATATTACAAAAGTTGCTTTGCATATTTTTGCTAATCTCCTGGTTCTAGAGCAGTTTGAGCCAATATATGGTCAGACAATGAATGTGTAGCATCTGTTGTCATGTTTTAATTGTGTACCTTCCTTTGCCTCTCTATTTTAATTGGTTATTGTAGAGTATGTATCTAACTTTTTACTAATTTTAAAATTACACAAACACACCAGCCCACCTGTGTATGACCTTTTATAATCTGCGGCTTTTGGGGCAACCAGGCTACACAACCTTATATAACAATGACTTTATGGTGACAGACACATTCATATAATAGGAAGAAAGACTGTCTGTGTTTGTGTATGTCTGTGTGGAGGATGGGAGGGGTGCAGCTAAAATGCTTTGTACATTTGCTATTGTTGGCCCACCTCCCTGGAGGATGACAATAAAACCATCTGTAGCACTCCCCTGCTCACATTACCCTCCCACCTGATGAGTGCTCAGGGACCATTCTTTGACAGCAGACATGAGTCAACAAAACTAAACAGGCTTATAAGAACTCAGAACACGACACCACAAAGGGGGAGAGGTCAGGGGTCAGCTGTCAATTATTTCCGCTTATTTTAACATCAGACATCTGTTTGACGTCTGAGGCTCTGGATATTGTGAGAAGTCGTGCCATCCGTAGGCATTAAAATGTAAATGAACTCAAGTCAGATTTGAAGGGCAAAGTAGCTTTACATTTTACTATGAGGACTAAGGCATGTTTGTAGTTTACAGCTTTGAAGTTTAATTTTTGAAAATATACTGTTGAAGGGGGCTTACTTTTTTCACATTTCAAGACCTTTTTGCATTGTTGGAAAAAAGTAATTCCTAGGAAAAGATTTATTATAAGTCTACTTAGCAGAGGACTAAATGCAAATGCAAGGCTTTTTCCTTTAAGAAAATGTATCCACAGATTGACTAGAAGAAGCGTTTAGTCATAATGGCTACTCAAAATGCAAGGTGAGCTTAGTCCATGCTAATGTCTGGTTACTCTGAAATATGTACAGTCTGACCCACATATATTCCAACAGCAGCATACAGTGAAGACTCTCAGATTGACCGGAGTTTGATATTATGCCCTTACAGCTCCAGGTTGAGACAATTGTCTGAGCCGAAAGTGAGAGGGCTCAGCTAAAAGGGTTAAGTTAGTGACCCCAAAGTTGCATGTGAACTCTTACATTCTGTGGCCCTGTAGTCTTTACCTGAAACATTAATGCTAATGTTTACTTGAAATGAATTAAAGCCTTGTTCCGTTATTCAAATAAAGCTGCTTTGGTCACATGACAGAGCTAATCTTGCAACAAAACCTCTTAAGTATATTTTACAGTGTGTTTGTGCCATAAATGACAAGTTCACTCCAAAAGTACAATATGTCCATATAAATCCATTTCCCACTGAGTATTTATAAAACATAATGATTTTTATTTTGTCGGCCAAATATGTGTGATAGCAACTATCATTTTAGAATCCTAATTTATAAATTTCACTTTCTTTGACTCCTTTATCTTTCTTTGGAAATGAATACAAGATGAATTATATTTCACTATACAAAATGTAGCTAATTCATGTTTTGCAGTGAACTCTCCAAATATCCTATTTTACTTCCCATTTCCTGTAATGAAAAGATATTTCTTGATTGTTTTCCTTATAAAATACCAGAAAACAGTGAGAGCTCAAGGTGATGTCTACAAATTGCTTGTCCAACCAACAGTCCAAAACCCAAAAATATTCAGGTTACTATCACATTGGACAAATAATTGCATGAAATCACATTGATTACTTGATTGATTAATAATTTCAGCACTAAACTAAACCATTCAAAGGTGCTAAAAACAGAAATGTATGTTTCTTTCACAAATCTGTTTCCTGTCTGAATGGGTTGAAGTTCAATTTAAAATTTTCAGGGAAACTGATTAAAAAAAATTGAAAAAACTAAAGTTTGAAAAAAACGATTAAAACTAATGAGAAGGTTAAACCAAAGCCTTTTAAAGCTATTTATATTTCTCACTGACTTTAAAAAAAAAAAAAAAATCCTTATTATTATTATTATTATTATTCTCTCTTAAGGAGCTCACTACTGGAGAAAACCAGGAGAAATTGCGGCGTGTGGATTCGAACAGGAAGTCAAGGAGCTTCAGCAAGCAGCCCAGCACTGGGGACTACTATAAAACCCTGGGCAGCGACACGGCCGATCCCCGTGGGAGTAAAGGCATGGCACCCAATGAGGAGGTATAACAGAACTCAGCTGTTTATTGCAACATTAATGTGTTAAATGTTGCGGCACCATCACACATAATCTCAGAACAGCAGTTGATTTCAGACAAGGATTGATATTATAATCCTTTTTTTTGGGAGGGGGGGTTATTTACTAAATTTTAAGATCAATTATAACATCTTGCTATATAGCATAGCATGCAGTGCAAAGTGTCACATTGCGAAATAATAGTATATGGGCTGTAATTCTAATGGATACTGGTATAGGGTTTGTAAAGGGTTTACATACTGTGGCCTTATACTGTTGAGGATTGTGTGGTCTACTCAGCTCCTTACAAGTTCCTTTTCAGGATATGGTTTGGCTGGGTTATGGCATTAGGTTACCGCACTGACTGCACTATTTGCCTGTGCATTATGCCACTCAGCATGTTATATAATCTTGTGTCCTCCTGAGCTTTTGTTCGCACCTGATGCAAACTGCTCCCTCATTTCCATTGCCTTCTGAGTCTCCCCCCTGTTGTGTAAACTATCCAAGAACCTACAGTGGAACAAACGCAGGAACATCCCAGACAACAGAGCACTTAACAGGAAGTCACCAATGACCAGATGTCCTATTAAAAAAAAAAAAAAAAACCCTAAATCTCATTTTTCTATGGCGAAAAAGCAAGTTTATATAAAATGCTAGATTACAAATCAAAATATTTTATGTTTGCTTTTGCATGTTCCCTAAAAATACTCAAGGAAAATTTCTTCCTGTGACTCCATGTATTCCCCAGGATTATTTGTTAAAACACGTTTGCTGCCACATGCCTGCACAGGCAGCTGAATGAAGAGTCTGTTAGATTCTCATCAGTGTCTCAGGAGATTATAATCTCATGGGTATCAGGGGTGGGGATGTTCAGGGTGATACGGGGTATAATCCACATTTAGCCAATTAAGGCCTCAGTGGGGCCCCTACTGGTCTCAGAGGCACCCTAACAGATGGACCGGCTAATCAACAGAAGAAACAGCACGTGCTGCCAAGATCCATCTGGACATGGCTCTCCCCCCAACTCTCTGGGGGGTTTGGAAAGTAAAGGGGGCAACAATGACGAGCACGCGTCTCAAGAATAAAGGATGGGTGGGGTCGGGTTAAATGTCACGGCCCATTAACTTACATCCAGCAGAAATATGGCACACTCTCAGAGCGTGTCAGACGCGTGCCTGGTGGGGGGAGTGCAGGGCATGGGGGTTAAAGCACTATCACTTGCAGTGACAGATGGCTTCTTCCCACTGTTTTCCCTCAGAGGTTCCCCCAAGAGATTAGGTCATATTAGTGCTGTTATTAGCATTAGGGTATTATGTCTTTATGAGTTGATTAAAGATGGCAGGAAGCAGAGGGAAGCCACTTCTATTTTGGCTGCATACATCTGTCACTGTTGACAGCCTGTGTGCAAGAATTTAATGCCTGCTCAGCACAGCAGTTTAAACTGGCATGCCAATGTAAGTAGGGAAAACAAATTCACTGGCATTGTTGATTGATTTATTGTTTTCAATTAATAAATAAAAACTTTTTTATTTTTTTTATTTTACATGTTTTAGGATGCAAAAATTACACTAATTACAGAGGCAAAAAAAAGCCTTGGGATTTTAATTATCAATGTTCAAGTGGCGTGAAGTGGACAAAATCACTACATGGGCCACCTGTCTCATCCCTGTTATCAGTGACCAAATATTGGCTAACAAAGTAATACAACAAAGATAGTTGCTAGGAGAAACCCTACAGGGGTGACTACAACAAGTTAATGGATACAGAATAAGACTGACTAATTCTGCCCTGTCCCTCCCCTTCTTCTCTGACCAGGGCTGCGTGTTATTGGAGGAGCCTTCCGACAGCCCTGACCACAGCTCTGAGAATGGGACCACAGAGGAATCAATCCCGCCCCCACCTCCACCACCACCACCCCCTCTTCCCCCAAGCAACCCAAAGCCAACACCCCCTCCACCTCCTCCATTGCCCCCTGAGACGCCAACCACCCAGAATAATGCCAGTACCACCTCCATCAACCAGCGACGCCTATCTTCCTCATCAGGAAGTGAGTGTTTCTTAAGTTTTCCCCTTCTTTCTCCATCCTTTAATTTTTTTGTCTCTCTTCATTTCCTACTTTTTTCTGGCACTAAAAGTCTGATCAGTTTTTTTTTTTTTTTAAAAAGGAGAGTTAAAACATTTATGCACATTTTTTTTCAGATTAGTTGTTTGCTTATACAACATTATTGTGTAATCATTCCTATAAAGCAGAGTCCCTGGTAATACGGGCACAATGTAATCTCACTGGTTGCAGATTAGTTGAGTTTGACCCTAGCATCCTAAATAATAGATTATAAATTAATGATGATGGGCTACAATTACCCTGAGAACTGGTTTAGTGTTCAGCCATTTCCTTAAGTGCCCCATTGCCCTGGATACTGTTGTCTGACAGTGTACATGTTCTAGTTACAGGGAAATTTTAACCGTGTAAATTTAAGTGGTAAAAATGAACTGTCCAAGGTTCCCATGAATCTTGAAAATGCATCAAGGATTTAGAATTCATGGCAAAAAATTGTAGGGTAAGATGTGGCAGATGCAATGTTGCAATGTCTTTCTAATAAATACACATATTAAGTCCTAGAATTTCACCCAACAAGCTTTAAGAATTGAAAAGTTATTTAAATTTGATTACAACTAATAAAATGTGTGATCTCTGCTCAAGTTCTACAAGTATTATTTAGTTTCACCATTCCTTACAGACATACCTCTAATGACTTTACAGAAAAACAGCCTGCCCCAATCTTACCAATAAGTAATCCACCACAAGACAAAATAAAATAATAAATTATATAACAAATAACACACTTGGAAGCAAATCAAGCACAGCACACTACCATATGAAAAAAAACATAAACCACAACGTTTGAAACTCAGTAGATAAGGAAAACATCCCAAAGTAATCATTATTTGTCAAAAAAACTGGAAGAAACTTTGGGTCGGTCGGGTTAAAGAGTGGTCCAAGACGACTGGGTATGCATCTGGTGCTCAGACATCAAATAACAGTAACATGAAGAGTGACAAGAGCTAAAACATTTGTCTTTAGGAATAATAATTATACTGATGTTCTCCTTTTTTTGTGTTAAACCAACATCACCTGCTAGTATTGTGTAATCATTTATTCCCATTAACCCCTTAATATACATTTCTGTTTACATGTTCCTTCTTTCACCTGCTCCATTTCCACCTGTGTGTCTCTGTTTTGGTTTGTTTTGTTTTTTTAAACTATTCTTTTTGCCTGACATGGTCCGTCCTCACTGCTGCTCCATCAAGGTGGGGATATCTCTGCCTCTCAAGCAGAGGGAGGGGCACTAAGACAGATGAAGAGTAAGTACAGACTGCAAACCAATCTTTCAACTAAGTCAGTTCACTCCGTTACACATCCCATTTAGGGTTCACAATAGGCCTTCACACTTTCCTAATAAGATTTTAAAATCATAACCTAGCGTTTTTCATAGAAATATTTAACCACTCTCTACTTCTGACTTCTATCAAACAACCAGTGTCCAAGAATTTCAAAATCACATCTATTTCACAGTAAGTGGTGTGTTTTCATTTTCAAGAGGAGAAAAAGCCCTTTGTTCAAAATAAATAGAGGTTTGTAGATAACCTGATATCCACCATGGCTAGGCAGACAAAAGAGCTACACCTACAGAAGGCAGCTGTATAACCCTAAGTTGACAAGTGAACTCTAGTAAGTTCCCTGCAAGTTAAAACACCTCCACAATTACCTGTAACAAGGTCAGAGTCAGTAAGATATCAACAACCCATCTGATTCCTCGAAACTTTGAATTCAATTTTTTTTGTAACAAGCCATACAGGCTGTTTATTTTGTTACTTTTTTTTTTTACAGTATTGAAAAAATTACCATCACAATAGATAGTCTTTCCAATGGATCATAGACTACAATAAATACTTAATCTTTTTTATTTTCCCAAAAAACAATTTGTTGGTTGTTGATTATTTGGAATATTTTTTATTGATAATGTCAGTAGGCTGAGGCATTTCATCTCAATACAGTGAACGCCAATCGAGAAAAAAAATACTGTTCTCCTGTATTCTGGTTTAAGAATATACTCTAAAATCCATTTTTAAAAAAAAGAGGTATATTCACTATACCAAACAATTGGTCAAAATTATATAAATCAGTAAAACGGCCACATAGGGTGCAGGTAATAAAAGGGAAATGTTAGTTCAGAGCAGAATTTCTGGTGAGAAGCATATTTCTCAAGGACAAAGCATGTGAGTCAGCTCATTATCTTGAGCAAAAGTTTAATTGAAGGAAGGATTTCAGTATAATATGGCTTCAGGCCTGGGTCATAGCTGAGTCACAAACAGCAACATCAGTTAAGCTAAAACTATTAAATCCTTAATTTTGGTACCTTTTTACTATCTATGTATTTTATCTTTAAGTTTTGTTCACCAAATATCCAATTGTCTCTTTTATTTATGCTCCACCTGCTGCCTAATGGCAGGATAGCAATAAAACATTTAAAGAGTAGTGTATGTTCACTAATGGCATGATTTGTGCCACAGCATTAATCAGGCAACAAACAGTTAGTTGGGTGGTCATAAAATTAAAAGCCACCAACACATCTGAGAGCTGTTTTCTATTGATAAGAGGGAAGAGGATTGTACTTTTTATATTGTACAAGACACATCTTTATCTTAGTGCTAAAGAGCAGTGTGTGCTCTCTAATGATATGATTTGTTCTATAGCATTAACTAGGTAATAAACAGGCAGTTAGGTGGTCATAAAATTAAAACCCACGAACACATCTGAGAGCTCAAGATGAGTTTAAAGCTCAGATAATTATTGAGACGATGGCAACACACCGGGTGGCTGATTTTAAAATGCTGCAGCAACATTGTAAATGTTTAGAAGTTCCCGATTGTTTTGCATTGATTAACAGGATAAAGACGATCCTACTTTTATATTACAAGACATATACAGGACACACCTCTATCTGATGTGCTTTGCGACAGCACAGGTATTAACAGATGCAGCAGCTTTACTGCTCTTAAAGTTCTAACCCAGAGTAGAAAACCATGTGCTGCAATGTCCATCATAAGAGGCTATTTGTCAAATGTTCTCTACCTGTCACAGCTCCACCCTCCTTTTTGTTCACATTGGCAGATTTATTGGTCCACACCCCTAGCCAAAACAGAATTTAACTAACATGATTACATAACCTTTGACTCCAAAAAAAACACACATACAAATGTGTATTCAAACTGATGTAATTGCACCAACTTCAGTCCAATAAAATTTTGCAGCGTTAAACACATCTGACTGTGGCTAATCAACTGTTCAGGGGCTGAGGGGATTTTCAGGGGTAAACAGGTGAGGGCAGGCTGTTTAATTTGCCAAAATTTCAAATTGTACTTTTTTTGTGACTGACCCGTTTTAAGTAAGGATATTTTTTCAAGTATTTGATTTTTAGTAGTGCTCACTGCGTCTGGCAATGAAGATTTACTGAACAATATATTCTGTTAACCAAATATTTAAAGAGCTGTCACATGTAGTCTTTAAAGTGTGTCAGGTTTCAATAGCTCTGTCCTTTCATCCACAAACCCTTTACAGGCAACAGTTAGAGTGCGTACAAGTGCACATTGTATAAGGCTTGTATATGGATGTCAGTCACCTCTCTCGCTCCTCTCTCTGTAATCCAGTAACTGTGAGGTGAGACTGCAGGCTCGTCATGAATGCGTGTATGAATGAATTGAGTGTCAGATTTGTTATTGGTCCGGTAGGGTAGACTAACGAGCTGGGGACTGAAGGGTGAGACTCTGCGTGTGTGCACACACCTGACCGCATCCGTCCATGTGTGCGTGTGCGCATGTGTGTGTTAATTCCTGGCCAGCTTGCCAATGGCTCGCTGTCACTTCCAGTTACTGGTGATTCCTTTAGATTTCCCCCAACTGTGATGATGGGTCTTTAATAGAAAGCTGCTCCCTCCTCCCCAAGAGAGAGAGCCAGAGAAAGGGAGAGCAAGGGAGAGTGAGGAGGGGTGGCAGGCTAGCGAAGCTCTGTTTCCACCTATACCCCGTTGTGGTCACCTCAACAGGGAACATTTTTACAGGAGGACTCTTTTTTTCCGTTCCCCAAGTAGAAAATGAGTGATCAATGAGGGACTGATTCAATTCATTGGAGATTTACATTTACTACAACAGGTGAGATAGCTGTTGGCTCTTGATGTATTTGGGCTGCAATGTGAAATTTAAGTAAAATAAATGTGTTGCTGCTATAATAGTTGTACATTAACATTTCTATGTTTGACTTGAACATTTTACAGTAATCTTAAAAGTTTGTTGTATAGATAATCCTAATAGCTACATTGTTATTGTTCCATATTTTGGTTCTTTCCCATTGACTCTGGAGTTTGCCGTTTGAATATACTTATAAGGTTCATCATTTATTACTGTCACCATTTTGAAATGTTGATGTTTTGAAAAACTATGTATAAATCAGCAAGTGAACTGTATAAAAATGTGGCCTCCCATGTAAGCACCACTTTGCCTGATTGACATTTCAAACTACTTTAATTTTGTCTGTCCTGTGAAAACAAAGTTCCTTTGTAGCAGCATTACCAATAGGAGGTCAGAGTTCAAATCTGTCTGAATTTGCTGCATTGTTCACTATAAGAAGATTAGGGTCCATGGAAGCTGAATGTATACATTTTATTATCGGCCAACTTTTTAAAAAGATTAAAGTTCAGCTGTGGCTTTAGCTGTGTGTTAACACGAGTGACACTCTGAAACAGACACTCTGTGTGCCTCCTCTCTTTGGGTTCACTGTAGTGAAATAATTTTGAATTGTTCCTCCCCATCTAATCCTGGCTCCCTGCAATTTTGGGCTGATGCAACAGTTGCCTAATGTGCCAAATTCTCACTGGATTATTTGCAGTGACTTCGAAATGTATTCAGAGGTGTTTGATAGCCGGGAGACTTGATTTGATTAATCCAAATACAGTCATACCATGTCAGGGAGACATGTCTTAAGCAAACCCTGAACCCCAGGAGGTATAAAGGCAAATCCAATCCAAGTATACAAATCTAAAAAGAAACTTGTTAAGATTATCCATGAGAGACAGTGGCTCAGCACACCATAATGACCTCCCATCACTGTCCAGCCCGCTCCAGGTCAGCACTGTTACCTGCCTGATTGTATGAAATATTTAACACTGAAATGCCACCCAACCCCTCTCTCACTCCCTCTTCATCAGTGAATCTCTCTCACTCTGTTTCTCTTTCCCTCTATTCCGTCTTTCTTTCTACCTGGTTTCACTTTTCTGCTCCATCCTTTTGTCTGCAGGCACAAAATCTTTCAACATGATGTCCCCCACTGGCGACAACTCTGAACTGCTGGCAGAGATCAAAGCAGGAAAGAGCCTCAAGCCCACACCTCACAGTAAAGGCTACACCACTGTCTTTTCCAACAGTGGACCCACGGGCAACAATGTATGTTCACAGCCTTCCTCCGCTACTGATGATACATTTATGTAACAGTCACTGAGAAATACAGAATTGCTCATTTTAGGAATTTAGCCACAGCTTTTGCCATTACTTGTGGATTTGAAGTCACACTGTCGCCATTTTTAAAGCAAGTACCAGTAATTGCAAACAAATGCTGACTTAATGAATTTGCCAAAGAGGTAGAAATGATGGAAAATTATCCCAAACCATCAAAGGAGTATTTTGACAATGACACAATTTCAGTAATTGTCTCTGTACATCACCAAATTGGATTTGAAACGACTCCGTCAAGATGTGATTTAAGTGTAGACTGTCAGCTTTTAATTAAAAGGGGATTTAACAAATATATTGTATTAACTGTATAGGAATTACATGACAATTGTTAATTTCATGACAAATTAAGCAGATTAAAAAGGTCTGTAGTTAATATGTGGTCCAAAAAGGTGTTGATGCAAATGAAGGAGGCCATCATTCGGCTGAAAAAACAAAAACCTATCAGACAGATAGCAGAAACTTTAGGAGTGGCCAAATCAACACTTTGGTTCATATTTAAAAAGGAGGAATGTACTGGCAAGCTCAGCAACACCAAAACGCCTGGAAGACCATGTAAGACAACTAAAGTGGATGATCGCAGAACTCTTTCATTGGTGCAGAGAAACCCTTCACAACATATAGCTTGGTCAAGAACACTCACAGAGTCAGGTGTATCAGTGTCAAGTCTACAATCAATTCATCATGAATGTAAATACAGAGGGTTTACCACAAGGTGCTCAAGAACACTCAAGAACTTAAAATCCAGATTAGACTCTGCCAGGAACATCTACATAAGTCTGCCCATGTCTGGAACAAGATTCTCTGGACAGATGAAACCAATATAAACTTGTACCAAAATAATCGGAAGAGAAAAGTATGGAGGAGGAAAGGAACGGTTCATGATCCAAAGCATAGTACATCATGTCAAACATGATGGAGGCAGTGTCATGGCATGGGCATGTATGGCTGGCAACAGAACTGGGTCATTGGTGTTTATTGATGATGTGACTGCTGGTAGAAGTAACAGGATGAATTCAGAAGTGTATAGGGCTCTACTAGCTGCTCAGACTCAGCCAAAAATTGCAAACACTGATAGGACAGTGCTTTACAGTACAGATGGATAATGACCCAAAACATACTGCAAAAGCAACCCAAGAGCTTCTGAAGGTAAAGAAATGGAATATTCTACAATGGCCAAGTCAGTCACCTGACCTAAACCCTTTTCATTTAATGAAAATAATTATGTCAGTTTGTCCAATTACTTTTGAGCCGCTGAAAATGAGGGACTATGTATAAAAATGGCTGCACTTCCTAAACGATTAATGTGATATTTTTGTTAAACCCCCTTGAGTTAAAGTTGAAAGTCTACACTTCAAATCACATCTTGATCGCATGAAGTCGCTTCTTGCATTGCTCCTATTGCATTGCTCCTTCAAAATGGTGTTTATCCGAATAAGGTTGTCATTAGTCCATTTAGCCAAATAGTAATTGCCAATCCATGAACTCAATAGCTTAAACACACATTAAAATGTCATAATTTATACTGAGTCAGAGTCAACGTGGTCCACTCCATATGAGTTACGCTTAAGCTCAGTAAAAGATGACCAAAAGAAAGATCACATCTAATCAGGAAACTAGTTGATGTGTCATAATTTCGAAGAAACCTCTTAATCATGTGACATTAAATTTCCACAAGAATGCTTAATAATGTCTTCTAGCTATATTCGTCAAAAGATGTAGTTAGGAGAGTGGTTACTGGTTTAAAAAAAAAAAAAATCCACCAGTTATCAGTTTTGTTGTGTCTCATGTTCTCTTGTGCATCTGTCTTTATTTTCCTCCAGGGAAACACCACATCTCCACCAGAGACCCGCACATCTAGCCCACCAGCCAAGCCATCATCCCCTCCACCATCCAATACGTCTGTCACCTCCCCACCAGCCACCCCAAGTCCCAGCCCCAGTCCCACTGGCTCTGGATCTGCCAGGACCATGTCGCCCTCTGCGAGCTACGAGCAACTGCCCTCCAACTCTGTAATCAATGGGAACAGTAGTGGTGGCACGGCGGGAGCAGAGTCGGGACGGAAGACTAGCCTCGCAGATGTGGAGGCGCTAGTGCCCACTCATGATGAACAAGGAAAAGCAATACCTGAATGGAAGAGACAGGTGATGGTGCGAAAGCTTCAGGTCAAGATACAAGAGGAGGAGGAGCACAAGCGCAAGGTAGGCTTGATGTTGCAAGGCTGTACAAAGGTCCAGAAGTTTTGTCGTGTCTTAGCTATCCCCATGTGTGGTTCTGTAAATTCAAAATGCTCTGTAAACCTGATATGGCTTCAGTTTAAAATAATTAACACCACAAAAGGGGATAGCTGTTGCTTGGATTTGAGTGTGGATTTTTGTGATTTTGAACAACCTGGCTGTATGAAAGTGTTTTTAGTATTCGTGCATGACATAATTTTGCTCTCTCTTTTTGACATGTCAGTCAAACAGTTAGTTGAGGATGAAGTCAAGACAAGTTCATTTGGCATCTATGCATGACATAACAGCTGAAGGAGAATGATTCTGTGTTGTCAAATGAGTTGCATTTAGGGACTTAAACACTTTAAGCACTTTTGCAGTTTGCCATCACCTGCCTTACTCTCATGCTCAGAACAAATGCCATGGCCAAAGTTATTCACAAGGGTTTCTGTCAGCATACTGAACTTTCTAAATTTGATTATTCGGCATTTACCGCCATTTTTCTCTTGATGAATAGTCACTGCAGTGTGTGGTAATGCGTATTTAGACATGGTATAAATTAGTAATTCATACCGTAGCAATCTGAACATTTGTTAGTCCTGAGTAATACAAGGACTCTATGCGATTGATTAAATGTGAATAATTAATAATTTATGCTATCAGGGATTCCAATCTTAAGTGATCCAGCAGGTAGAAATCTCTCTTCAGTGTCCTACAAAACACTATATGCCAGTAAGCTAGCATTTAGTGTTTTTGTTTATTTGTTGAGATGCACTATTATTAGTGTCTAATCGGCCATTTGGCCTAAAAGTATCAAGCTAAGCTGAACATAAAGTATTTTAGTGATATATTTCCCCCTGTTAATAACACATCAAAAGTTATTACTAATTGCATGAAATGGCATTGGACCTAGCTAGTTCTAAATGTAGACATACGTGTGCTCACTATTTTTTTTTTTCTTTAGGCGTATCTATGCATGTTTTTAATATTGATAGTCTTTGTTGATAGCAAAAAACTTTTTGGAGTGCAGTGAACTGAATACTTGGCTACAGTGCCCATCACAGCATTAACACACTTGACTAACAGATTCACAGTGTGGGCTGGTGTTTGATGGAGTTTTGCGGCTTCAAGTTGTTACATGCTGATTCAGTGGTGTGATGCTGGGCCAATTCACACTACAGGTCAACCAGTAATAATAACAGAAATACTAAATACTACTAACACTACTAATAATAATAATAGTAATAATAATAATAATACTAATAATAACAACAACTGCTTTTGTATAGTTCTTTACTCTTAAAGTTGAAAAATACAGCAAATAAAATGTTTTTGCAGTGAAAATAAACAGTATGCCATCTCTTTCAATTTTATTTATTTTATATTTTTTTTGGCAAGCAGATCATGACAATCTTAAAGAGTAATTCCACAAGTCCCTTACTCAGAAAAACCTTTGTTACACTGACCTCTCTGGGTTGACAGTTTCAACTCTGTTGCACCTTTAACCACACCCAGTGTGGTTTCCTATCACTGTTGGATGTGGACTGTCTGCTGCACTGGTGCCATTACCAACTGCAAAGTAACACTGTAGTGTTACAATATATTTGTGTTGCAGACAGAACATGCAGCAAGATGCAAAGTTCAACTACTGGATGTCAGTAAAAGCAGAATCTCAGTGTTTGTGTAGTCATTCTTTAAACTAAGAGAAAACATCAAAAACTGCCTAAAAAAGAGAGAAACACTGTAAAGAGGGATTAAGCAAATATGGATATAAAAGGTCTTGTCAGAGTCAATTGCCTAACAGATACAAATTTTGACATGTAAGCTTTTAACACTTTGATCACAATTCTATATATCAATATTGGTACAAATAATATTTGCCAATTATTTGCAAAGGATACAGTTTTCTCTGTTTGACTCAAAATTAAATTAGGAAGTTTTGTGCTTTTAATGAGGCAGTGCCATTGCACCACTAAATCCATGTAAAATCTGTGTGTCAGGATGGAATTGCATTGAAGAGTGTATTCGCACCAGGAACTTCAAGCTGAAGGAATCCTTCCCCCCTTCCCTTTTTTCCTTGTCTTATGGTCGCCTTTGACCTCTGATTTAGTTTGCTGCAAGTGGGCACTACCAGCCTCAGGAATGGCACTACTCCCATGTCCACAATGCTATTTTGGGCCCATTTGGGGAACTGATGACAGAGGATGACCTAAACCGTATTGAGAAGCAAATTGAGAACTTGCAGGTCATGCACAAGGTCTCAGAAGTCGAGAAAGAGCTGGAAGAACTAGAGTGTGAGCTTCACCAGCTCCTACCAGTTTCTGCTGCCATCAATCAAGGGCACTTCTCAGTCAATCCAAAGCAGGTACACGGCCAAGCGGAAGATCTTCCAGCCTGGTGCAGCAAGATTTCTACCCTACTTAAGAGTATGGCCATTCTTCTTGCCACCCTGGGGGGGAAAGAGATAGACATCTTGGATCTTATAATTCCTCTATACTCTGAGGAAGATGCAAGGAACATGAGCACAATTCAGTGTCAAACAGCAGGTTCGGCTGGCACTGGATTTATTGGACGTTCTCAGTCCTTCTCAACAAGAGAGGATGTGGAGAAGGAGATAAAGCAGTGTGGAGTTTCAGTGAAGAACCTCAAGGCCAATTATGAAATTCAGAATCAGTCACAGTCTGCAGTCAACAAAGCAAATAGGATATACAAACGTAAGAGGTCACTCCCTGTGGTAAGTGAGTGTAGTTACTCTCCAGAGACAATTCAGGAAGGTGTCCCTTGTTCCTCTACTACAGTCCTTGAGTCCAGTACCAATGGAGATTTACCTACAGTGGAGGAAACAGTCTTACCGATTGTTGAAGAACCAGTTATCGCATCTCATGCTCCTCAGACATATGCGCCCCCTGAGATAATGGCTCCTACTAATATTGAACAGTTCAATCAGGTTCTTTCGGCAGACCCTATTTTAAATAATGATCAACTAACAAGAAGTTTGGAGGTGCAGACAGATCTAAGCTATGTCCAGGAATGCATTGAAATGAGAAAAGAGAGAATTGTTTTCCTTTTCCTTGAACACTGGCGGAAGTACACTATCTCTGAATCTTATCGGACTAAATATACAGGCAGGAGAGGAAATCATTTAGATGTGGCCTGGGAGGACTACAACCAGTATAGTTCACAAATCGGTGGGGAGATACAAACTGAAGACGACAAACTCCTCCTTTTCATGAAGTCAAAGCAGGTAGTAGGAAATCTGATTGGCCACTGGAGGACAATCATGAGTCAAGTGCCCACACGGCAGATCCGCAGGCTGAGTCGTGCCCAGATGATATACTGGCCGGAGCACTTTTTGCCACACATCAACGGGTCACCAGTGAGCTACGAAAGCCTAACCCTTGACCTTTTCATGCTTGGATACTTCCAGTTGCTAGAAATGAACATGTCTCGCAGTGAGCGCAAATTCCGCCACCTCTTGTGCTATGAGATGTTCGACCGTCTTGGTAGCCATAAATGGGAGGTCATAAGGCAGTTTCACAAGGAAGTCATGGAGGAAATTGAGAGAGGGAAGCGAGACTGGGCGGATGGTTTTGAAGACATAAAGCTTAAGTATTTTGGAGACTCTGATGAGGGGGGTGGTGTAATGACGGCTTCTCTACGCTCCATGTCTCCCGATGTCTCCATTATGCCAATGCAAGAATCACTCCCTCGCCCACCTTCACATCCTCCACCTCCTCCACCACTTACCCATCCTGCACCCTCATCTCCAAATGCACGGTCTACTCTACCTGCACCATCACCACAACCTTCCCCACCAGCCTCACAATCAGTTGTATCTTCATCATCATCAACTTCTGCAACCCAGGATGGTGTATCTGACAATGGCCAGTGTTTGGAGCAGAGAACTCTGAAGAACTCACTGGCAGACAACTCTCCAGGGGATATAAAAGCCAGTGAGCAGATGTCAAATGAGACTGTGGTGTCTAATGGGAATAGTTCAGAGCAGGACCAAATGCAGAGCTTGGCAACTGAAACTGTACAGCACACTGATGCAACAGCAAAAGCTGAGAGTACACAGGGAACAAAAGAAAGCTCAGGACCAGATCCAGTGAAAGATGTTCCACCTGTTACTGTTAAAATCATAGAGGAACCTCATGTTGATAAACCTCCACCGAGAGAAGAACCGGATGAAGACTCAATTAAAGTGATCTATGAACTAAAAGAGTTTAGCAATGAGGA
This sequence comes from Xiphias gladius, assembly GCF_016859285.1. Lineage (NCBI taxonomy): Eukaryota > Metazoa > Chordata > Actinopteri > Istiophoriformes > Xiphiidae > Xiphias > Xiphias gladius. Next base: position 10,917,298 of record NC_053417.1, on the reverse strand, counting down.
AATCATCAGATACATTGACCGAAGCTTTGCTTTTTGGAAAGAAAAGGAAGCTGAGCTCTTTGAAATCTAGCAACTATGGATTAAAGGTTCACTAAAAGCCCAGTTCACCTGTACAACCAAAGAGGAAACAGCAGGATCAGGGAAACTGACCTGCACAGTGGAGTGTGCTGAGAGACGAAACTAATCTGGTGTGTCAACGTTTAGACCACATAAGGGACTTAACTGGAGCAAAGTAAAGAGCATCCACTTAGATGTACTGACTTTACCATTTGCATTTGCTTAAGTGGATGAAAAGATAACGTGTGATGTAAAAAGACACATGAATTTGCTGAAACCATTTCTTTTTGAATTGTGTTGAACCAAGAGTTTTTTCACTCTAGTATGACTGATTACCATGGTACACTGCTTTGTAGGAAAACAAGTTTTTAGAGGAAAAGATATGCCATAAACGTTGTGATGTATTGTGTTTTAGACCATCTTTTTAACGAAGGACATAACTGGTAAAACTCTGCACACTTGTTTTATATTCAATAATTCAGATTGCATTTCATGTTGAGATGGTCTCTCTGATTTAGTATCTCGGAAAGACAAGGGATTCACTTCACAATGGAACTCAGTACCGGGTTAGACAGTTGCTAGAAATAAAAAGGTGACAGTGTAAGAAAACAACCTTTCATTCTTTCAAAATGGTATTATTTTAAGTGCTCTTTGTTGCTTGACTCAAAGGTAATGAAACTAGGTCTTCAGCCAGTTTGTGAGAGTTTAAGGTTACTTAGTTTTTCACAAATGGTCCTCGTTTTTAAGTCTGTGATTTTGTTTATACAATGTGTGCCTTTCAGTATACATTACAAAGATTAGCAGTGTGGTAAATGCAAGGCCTTTTGTTACTTTTATCAATAGTAATTCAGATTCAAATTTCTGTCAGCAAATGGAAGCATTCACCTGACAAAGCTATTATCTAAGTGATAAATCAAATGAAGAGTTTGTAGTTGTTCCACGAAGTATGTTCCATCCTTTTGTTACTCTATAATTGGAGTGATTGAGAGATTTGCTCTAATTTTGCATAATTCTCTTTGCTTTCCTTTATTTTTGATTTCTACATTGCTGTTGGAAATAAAGTGTGTTGATATTTTTGTGATTATAGGTTTTCAGTAAGCTGTTAGAGACTTACTCTATTGATAAATATTTCAATTTTCTGATTGCCCATAAGTCCAAATTCATCTATTTTACAAGACATTTTTGTGTCTATCACAATGAGAACCTAAATATTCACCTCGATATATATACACCAAAAAAAAAGGCCATTGTCAAACACCAAAGTCTTGAATTTGTAATCCTGCACTGTAGCACATGTAGCTATCAAGAAACACTATTCTCATAGTGCGTCTTCTGCAGCATCAAGATTAGCTTCAAATAACCCTCTTAGCAACACCTGCTGTCATGCTATCTGTGGCTTACAGGAGCCATAATGAGGTTACAGTGAATCTTTATCAACTCACAGCCCAAAAAGGAAGGTAGTCAGCCGGTAAACTTAAAGGCATATATATAGATCTGTATTTATGTACAGTATTTGTGTCAGATTTGATGAATGTAATCAGCACACTATAGTGTGAGGTGACATTGTTAATAGTGACAATGAAGGTGCAGTCAACATATCAAGTCCAAGTAATGAAGAGCATTAGCAAATAACACAAATTGTCAAATTCAAACTTTCCATTAATTAAATAGATATTGTAATTCTCCGCCCACTTCAACAGAAGGTGCCCAGACTCTAAAGAGGAACCGTATATGTACTGCATGTGTTTATGCAGTTAACGATGCATTACAAAATTGTAATAGCCTACTGTTTATAGTTGATTCAACAGGTCTCCTCAGGCATGAAATAGATACCCCAATCTGGCCCGCACCCACATCTTTCAGATTCAACCTGACTGGCAAATTCACATATTTAGGGGCAATATCACTAATTACCACAAACTACCAGCACAGGACAACTTATAAGATCATAGTAATAAAGCATCAGTCCTACCTGTTAGTAGATATCAATGTCAACTTGCCTTTTACTTACGTTGGCCAGATAAATGTGGCTGATAAACATGAATCCAGAACTTCTTACTCAAATGAGCCCAACAATTCATAATCCAGAACAGTGTACAGGCACAATCACAGGTCAACAAGTTTTTCCTGATTTGTTGGAAAATTCCAGAAGCTTCCCTGTTATTTTTTATTGCCTTTATTATTGATTGTAATGGATGCTTGCCAGGCTAATTCAATGTATTGGCTACACTCTCTGACTCACGTGGATGCAGTCAACTGTCACAACAGATGACAAAAACCTGACCCAAAAACCAATAACTTGTAGCAGAATTTCAACAATCAATGTCTCTTAAATTTCCTTTTTCCATTATTCTTAACTGAAACGACCCAGCACCTCTTTAGCAGCTACTTTTATGACCAATTGGATTGACTTTTGCCATTACTCTTTACTAGTTATGGAATTTATTGGGAACAGTTCAATTTTAAGGCAACGGGCTGTTGATATTTCCTAGAGCAGTTATTGATTTCTGAAATAAAGGTTATGTGGTGCTCCAACCTGTTAACTTATCACAAGGTCATCACAGGTTTGATTCACGTGTGGTGTCCATTCTCTAATGTAGTTCCCGGCACTAGACAGTTTTGTGAATTGAGGGTTTTGATACAGAGGTAATTATGTGAGTGATATAATGTGAGTAAAATGAGCAGTGCACAACAGTAACATTGCCAAGGCTAGAAAGTTCAAGACGTCACTGGTTAAACATAATCATGGCTGCATGTAGCTTGTTATCAATCCATGTGGCTTGTGGCTCTAAGTACCCATCTGTTTTACTGCATATTACGCTAGAAAGCTACATTTAGGGGATATGACAGTGCTTAATAAAGCTTTTTCCCAAAATGTGACAAAAGTATGGTAAATCTACCATTACTGAACATCAGTTCCTCACAGGTATCATGCTATTGACCTACATAATTCATTTAAGGTAACACAAGGAATCTGTGACTCTTGACTAGTTTCATGTTACCAAAGGATAAATAGTAAATAGCCTTATCCTAGCGATAATACAATCCATATTTGACCATATAAATTATTTACTAGCAAATCATAATTCTATTAAATTTATCAGCAAATGTTTTAGATTTTTTTTCTTGCACTGAAATTGCCAGGGGAAATCATTAAAAATTCACTGTGTGGATAATCTTACCTGGATTCATGTTTGCCAGGGCAAGTGAAATGCTTTAGTAAGAGGAATGCAAAAGGGTAACGTATCTTGTCAGTTGATGATGAGATATCCAAGATGGCTGCCCTCTGGCTGCTCCACCTCCGATTACAGCCTGAGAGAGAGTAAAGGATCCAGTTGTAGTATGTATGCATAGTGTCCTGTCCATTTAAAAGGCTTTATTTTATTTCAAAGACAGAGAAGAAGAGTATCTATTGTGAGTTCTGTTTGCTGTTCATCACTTTACACAGTAATGCTATATTCAGTATTTTATTTTTTTAAGCCTTCCATAAAGGCTATTTGAAATTTGAGAATGTCTATGTTGGTTGGCCCTGATAGGTGGACTAACATTTCATTACAGTTTTCTCTCTATGCAGGTGCTTACCTGTCCTGTCCAACATTTAGAGAGGCCATGTGTGACACTGCAGGCATGAAACATCTCAATTCCACCTTTGATTGAATGTGATTAATTTAATTGTGGTTTCAAAGCCCATGACACAACCAGACTTGATTTTAAAAAAGTATTACAACCACCTAGAAATTCCAATTAACTCCAGTTAAAGTAAGCAGGTTTACTGAGTTATTCACCCAGACTGTAAAACCCTGGAAATGACTAAAAAGAACTGCAACACAATTTGATGTAAGTATTCCAAAACTAAAATGAGTGGGGTTTCCAGAGTTTCTGATGTACTACATCACCCTGGGACAGTTTAATGCATTGAAAATCAGTTAGGTCATGTTTTATGCCATTTTGCATACACGTTGTTATAATTTCAATTTAAACCGATGGTTGTCTTGTAACTTCACAGGTTCAATCTAACGCTGGTCAGGTATTTAGCATATTTAATCCTTAAATGATAAACAAACCTTGGTTGATTTTTCATTCCTTACCCTCACTAAATATTGATACAGTTTATTACTATATACATTGTAATTCTTTGAAAGACAATTTAAATTTCACTTAAAATTTCTCTTCAAATTTGTTGAAGGCTGATCTCTTCACTAGGGGTTGAGGTAATCCAAAGCAGGACAGCAGGGCTTCTGTTACTATTACAGTCCTCCACCAACTGGTATGGTCCCCTATCTATCTCTCCCCTCTGTCCCTCTACAGGCAGAGGAGGAGGCAGCACGCCTGGCATCGATGCCAGCCTGGAGGAGAGACATGATGAAGAAGAAATTGGATGAAGAGAGGTGAGTAACGAAGCTGTGTTGCTCTGCACGTCCGATTTTAATCTCATCTTGTACCATATTTATTATATACTTAGCCAGTAGGGGAAGACTGTGCTCAATGTGTTTGCCTATGTTAGTGTGTTCATCTCTTTTTTGACAGCAGAAGAAGGATGCCTCACCCAGCTTGGGATATGGAGGTTGAACTGTGCATGAATCTGAAGTAAACCTAATATGTCTGGAACAGTCTAGAGATGCATATGTTGTATGATTGCACACTATCTTGATGGAAGCATACTTTTTCCACTGTTGATTAACAAGTGCATTTCTTTGTGGCCGGTATTTAGATTCTAACAAACTTGGACTAAGTACTAAGAAAACATTACCAGTTTTTGATATTGCACCCCAAGAGGCCATTCTGCACAACACTGTTGCACTGATCTATTTTATTATCAGTATATTTAGGCATTGCCTGTTATCGTGAACAATGGATGCATTCCCCTGACCTCTGCCATCAGTGCTTATATTCGGTTCAAAGAAAGCTTTCTTTGCAGGTCTAATTCACTATAGAACACAAAGTTTTATTTGAGACTGGAACTAGTATATCTGGCAGTTGTATTTGCAGAACAATATGTTCAGAAACTCTTGACCTTTTGTCCGCTTGAAGGTAATGTAACTCAAACAGTGTCCGTTAGCCATGTTCACAATGAAATTGTGAAATGAGATCCATGACTGGCGGAAAGAATGTCTGAGATGCCTAACTTCTTGTTTTTAAAATTTATCTGAAGGGGAAAAAAAAAAAAAAAAAAAAAAAGAAATTTGTTCTGTTACAACCTACAAAATTCTGTGCTGCAGTTTTCATTTGTCTTCAGAGCATTGTATTAAATGTTTTGTGGATCGGTTTGGAAAGATTCTTCTTCATTTTGTATAGCTATATAAATTGTTCAACAACTGTATTTCCACATTGTTTTAACTTGTGAAATACTTCTTTTGCTGTTTAAGATATTTACTCCTTTTTCTCTTGTGTTTACGTTCTGCTGATGTGACAGGGAACAGAAAAGGTAAGAAAACATTTATTCCACATAGCAATGTTACATAACATCGAGCTTCTTGTGTAATGTGTTAAACGATAATAAGATAAGACTCCATAATTTCATAATTTAATTTGTGACTATGAATCTGAGATTAAAGATTCCATCTAGTGGTGAAAAATGGTCACACCATGTCCCATTCCTTACTGCCAAATCTCACAGGATTATGAAGATTAAAAAAAATGATAAGGGGGAAACAACAGGGGAAAAAAAATCATCTTTAGTAACAACCAAAAACTAGATACTAACTAAGCCTGTTTAATGACTAAAATGAAAAAATAAAGAGGCACAGGAAGCTCTCTGGCAGTCAGATGATTTTGTTGTTGTAACAACTAACGCCACTAGTTGGTGCCCCTTCTCTCTCACTGACAAAGCTAACACTGCTGAGAATGAGGTGGACATTTTGTCTTAAACTGAAGTACGCGCAGACAAAGAAAATACGTTAGACTGTTTAAATCCTCCTCCGGGGTTATATCTATTTGCTCTTAAAGCTAAGCTAACTAGCTAGCTATAGCTATGGTAGGGCTCATGCTAGCGCCCTAAGCTAGAAGTCCACCAGACCACCACACACTCACCTGTCTCTTTTGAGGCCTCAAACACTGGAACAGGTCGCATTGTGAAGTAGGTAATGGAACATATGCGTATGAGTGTTGTCTAATATCTGTTGCTACGAAGTGAAACAAAACGTGTCCCAAAACTTCTCCTCGCTAATCCCAAAAGTTCAGTGTAGCAGCCACGAGTTCGTCTGCTGCTGTTTCAACTCAGGTGCGTTCCTCCTTTCCCAAATTATTCCCACGTGGTCAAACAATCCAATGGCCTCATTACACAGCGACGTAATGTGACGCATTTTAATTCATCGTCATTACTGATTGATTGATCGATCGATCCTCCTGGTCTGTACATTAATTGTAAATTTTACATTCAAAGAATGAAAAAAAAAAAGAGGTGAGCTAGCTTCAGAGTCCTGGTGGGCGCATGGCTTACTGGGATACTTGATGGAAGTGAATCATCCTTACAGATGTCTGTTTCACCCGTGTTTTTCATGCCATGAAAAGTCAAAATCTCTGCCGTGAAAAAGGCCTGTTAAGAAAGATCACCAAAGAAACACTATATCCCCCAAAGTATTGATAGTTCACTAGACCAAAGGTACACAAAACTCGTTTACTTTTTCATGGCTTTTAAGATAGGCCCTCTAGTTCCAATGAAGGGAAATCTTATGCAGCAGACAATGATATTCAAGCCAAAAGTGTGCTTCCAGCTTTGTGGCAAATGTACTCTCTCCTCATTCAACATGACAGTGCTCCCCATGCACAAAGAAGTGGTTTTCCCAGCTTGGTTTTGGAGTCCCTGACTGGCCTGCACAAAGCGCTGACCTCAACCCCATCAAACATCATTGGCATAAAGTGGAACATCAACCACAAGCCAGGGCTTGTCACCCAACATAAGTGCCTGATGTTGCGGGAAGAAAGCCTTGACAGAAGAGAGGAGGCTGTTATGCTAGCATATTAACACCCATGATTAGGGAATGAGATCTTGGTGTCCACATACTTATGTGCTTATCCTACACGATAGATTTGAGAGTCAAACTACAGTATTTACTAACTGTATTTATATTGTCACTATCTTTTTGCGTTTGTGTATACTATTTTTTTATTATATAAAGTTATTTAGTGTTAGATTTGCATGATTGTCATATTAGAAGTAAGTTGAACTGATCGTTGAGGCATTTATTCTGAAAGGCTTCCCCTTGATCTACACACTCGTGTGTGTCGCTTTTATCCAAAGCGACAGACACGCGGTACAATCCAGGCCACAAATGAAAACATGTAAATGTAAATGTAAATGTAGAAGATGAGCCAATTTCATGGGAAGAAAAAAGATCATGTACGTTTCCTGTACAATTCTAATTTACTGTTTTGTTTTTGAACCTTTTTTCATGGATGCATCTAGAAAAGCAGAGGAGGAGGCCAAACAGGTCAAGGAGATGGAGGAGAAGACAGAGCTGGAGCGACTGCGGACCCTGGGCTACGATGAGACCAAACTGGCCCCCTGGCAGCGGCAGATCATCCTGAAGAAAGGGGATACAGCCAAAGAGTGAACTGGGCCATCTCCCCCTCCTCTGCCCTGCAGCACCCCCCCCTCGCACACTCACCCCAAGGCCTGCACTGAACGCCGCCCCTTCCCGGATCCTCCACACTGTACACTGGACAGTGGGGTAGAGCTTGTCTCCTCCAAACCCCGTCTCACTCTTCAGCCTCCAGAAACACAGGACCATGCTGTGGCTGCTGCTGTCCACAGGGGCTCTGAGGCTCAGCTTGGGTGAAACACAGCAGCGTGACCCTCCACTTCCCACTGAATGTCTCATGGACACAAACTCTTGGCACTGATTCTCCTGCTTAAGACGTGCTATAAATGCATCTGTCCTGAGCTAAACTAAGATTATCGGTAGTATGTTTCCATTGGTTTTCCTGCAAATCAATAGAGGCTATTTTGCATACAGTAGAGGATTTAAGAGGCTTGTGATAGATTGAGAAGGGCTACTTGTGAGCATTTTTGCCATGGGGAAAAAGCCTCTTATTGCATTCATATTTTCCTTTTATTAGCCCCACTCACCATTACGTAATGAATGGAAAAGTAGCTCCATAACAGTTTTGTCTTCTAAACATGGCATGGATATAGTCAGCAAAGGCTTATTACAACCCGAAGCAGCTAATGCATAATGTATGTAGAGAGTATCATATCTTTATCATGTTATATTACTTAGTCATGAGATTTTTGTATCCAACTCATAGAAGCAGTTTCTAAATTGCTTCGTTTTACTGCCAGAGTTGTAATGCTAACACTGCTCAAACTACTGTAATCTGTTTCTATAGATAAGCTTGTTGTCACTTCTTTGTGGATTTGGAATATTGATATGTATCCTATTTTAAATAATGTAAAGATTATGTAGCTGTGCAAACTGAATTTTATTATTTGTCTCTGGAAAAAAAAGCTGCAATGTTCCAATTTCATTTTTCTATATGTGACCTAAATGTTAAGCTATTGCGATCATGAATGTGAAATGCTGTGTGCATGCGTTGCATAATGTGTATCAGCATGTTGTGATATTTTATTAAGCACATCTGTCCCCAGGGCCTTGGATTTTCAGAGAAAGACACAATGTGAGTACAATCATGCTAGTTTCTATTTGAACATGGCCTTTTTAAAAAAAAAAAAAAAACAACACAAAACAAAACTAAAACATGCACATGTGAAGAGCAGCATTCTTCACCAGACGACTCCCTCTGTGCTGTTCCGGCCTTTGTCCCATTAACCTGTAGGATGAATCTTTGATGAGCAGATCTGCTTACGGAGTGCTGTCTGTCTGCCAGACACAGCCATAACATCATCGGTAAATGACAAATGTACTGTATAATTAACTCATTAACAACCTTTCACATGACAGAACTGACACAAATGCCAAGTTGATTATTATACAGCTAATTTTATTCATAATGTCTCTGGTCTAAAAAGCTCCTTCCAGTTCCAGGTGTTCAAGAATTCCCAGGATTCTCACATATTTGGCCATTGGTTCATCAATTCGGGGTTAAATATGGAAATGTGGATAATCTGAGTCAAATATTTTTGACAGAACTGAGGAGACATGCGGATTTTAAATGTTAGCAAAGCGTGAAGCTGTGCACTGACATTTAAGAGTTACTGAAACTCACAATCATGCCAGATGTCTCTTTCTGATTATGACACACTGGTATTCCCACACAATGGAAAATACTCTATGTTTACTACAATTATGTTGGATCTACATTTCATGAAAGACATGATTCTGGGTGGGGAATCATTTGGAAATAATCGAATTCACTTTAAACGGATGCCATATGATGTTGAAATTGAAAATGATTTAAACGTCATTGCCATTTGATTTTCTCTCTCTCTCTCTCTCTCTATATATATATATCTACATATGTATGTAAACCCTGTATATAGTGACCCTCAGAATTTTGTCATGTCATTGATCCCATACTGCATTATATTACATGTCTCAGCCTTGCTTGAATAGAACGTTGGCTAATACATGTATAATTACATTTTCAGACTGTTAAAAATAAAGAAAATAAATCTTTAATCACCAAAGTTCAGAATGTGCTGGTGTTGCCTCCAACAGAATCACGCGTACAATAAGACCCACTAGAGTGGTACAACAGTAAAAAGCCCATGAATAAACGATACCTGAAGCTGATAATGTTCAGCTTTTTTTTTTTGAGGTTGATTCACCTGTGGTGATTATTAATATACCACCAATGACAAAAGCATACCAATAATAATAATCATAATAATACACTATACAAAGTAACTAATAAAATGAATAAACAAAAAGCGCTACAGACTTTATGTTGATCTTTGGCAATACAATTTCCATATGTTTCAATTTTGCATTTTCTTTATTGGCTGCGTCTTTCAATGAATATTTGTAATAAGAAAGCTCAACCCCAAAAAACCTCTGAAATTTGGCAGAGACTGTCGACATTTCTGACGTGTGTACGTGGAGTTTTCCCGTAACACGCATCTCTACGCGCAGTCTACATCAAAACGGTGACTGGACTGTAGGCTAATGTCTGCCGTCGGTCACCAGAGGGAGCCAGAGAGCTGCCGCCTTCTAGGTGGATAAGACGTCAATAAACATTAGAAAGAAAGACACATGGTAGAAATTGGCTGGAGGATAAACAATCTTCGATATCCTCGTGTATCGATAAGGATTACAACTCTGTGCGCAGGTCAAACTCAAACTCGTATGTTTTAAATACACTTTACGCCAGTTTTCATCCAGTTTGCCGGTTCTCGCTTTATTGAAAAACTGGTCGAGTTTGATGTGAACAAGCTGGACCGGAAAAGTCGTCCCGCGTCACAGGAGCGGCTGCTGGATCCAAGCGTCGAGCTGCTCCCTCCGTGAGACGGGTCTCCCCCCATCGGCCGCTTCGGTCCGCATCGGCGCCGCTCCGTGGCTGATTGACGCTCACCTGTGGTGACGTAGGCGGCGCAGCTTAATGGGCGCCGGCAAACAGAGGAGGAAGTGAGTGGGTGAGGAGAAATATGTGACAAGGGTGGAGGGAGGTACTGCAGCCGCGGCGAAAGCAGCGCTCCCCCACGCACCGCACGGCGGCTTCCCAGAGGCTCCGGACTGACCCGTGGCATCGTTTCACGGGGAGGCCCGCTCGCGCAGGTAAGACGGCCGCAGAACGTCTCCCAGTCCCCGAGCGTTTGCCGAACTGCGAGTCGCCTCGCAGCTGTGAACCGTGGGAATGTGAGGCGGACATTTTCTTTCTCCCCCACCCACCCTAATCCGTCTCTCGGGCGGCGAAGTTATTGGAAGTTCTGAACAGAAGAAAAAACAAGCAAATCATTCATTTTGCTGTAAGTGCTATGGCAGTAGGCTGTATATTTTTCAAAGCGCGTATGAAGCTACGTCTGTTATGAATGTCCTTTTGAGACTGTCACTATTATATGTTTGTAAGGGTTAGGATTGTATAATAACGTGCTAGTGTGTCTGCGCTTCACCATACTCTTTGCACCGGGCAGGTGAGGAGTGTTTATCAGAAAAAGGTGCGAATTTGTCTTGTGTTGTAGCGTCTGTGGTGCAGAGATTTGTTGGAGCAGGTCTCTGTGTCGAGTCATGGGGTTGAGTCCCTTGATATGAGATTGAGGAGTGACACAACTGGCTCCCGTTGGCCAACTGACTTAATGTGTGAGTGGGGAATTGGATCATGGGTTAGGCTCCCAACTTTAATGGGAAGTGATCTGGGAGCCCCACTGTAAGTCACTAGTGGTATTTGAGGGTCATGTGTATTACCCCTGCTGTTTTCCTTTGTCTCCATTTAAGGTCCTAGGTTGTATATTTTCTCTGCTTGTAGTTTGAACTCATGTCTCCTAGTTATTCGAGTAAAAGGCTGTAATTTTTTTTCCCCCTCCTCTTCAGACTCCTCCAATGTTGTAGTTGCTGAAGTGCTCAGTAGACCGGGCCAAGGTCAAGGCAGGAGGACACCATGTCCCACAGCCAGTCAGACAGCTGCATGGGCGACCATGCCCCTCTTATTCTGGAGAGCCACTTCTCCACAGAACTACATATATCTGAGCCAGGTGATGACTGCTGCCAGTCACAGAGTCCCTCCATACCCCAATCTGAAACATCCACAGCCCAGCAAGATGTAGTAGACAAGCTTGTGGTGCCTCAGCAGGTGGTTTTGAGTACCCAGAGTCCTGCAGCACTGAAGGTTGGCACCCACCAGGTCATCCCCAAAAAATTAGCCACGGCTAGCCGGCCTAAAAACCGCCACCACACCACCGTGGTGACGTTCCCAGTGGGACTAGAGCACTCCAGCAGTGGGACCCGGAGCCGACACTCAACCCAGGGGCCAGATGTGTCCTGGGAGGATTATGACAGTGATGGAGATGGTTTTGCTTTGAGGAGGAACCGCAGGAACAAGTCATACAGAGCGGCTGTGACCAGCCTGGATATGGAGGCCTTAGCGGCAGGACGAGGGGCTGTGGCCACGCTGAAACCTGTCAGAGAGGACAGAGCAACCAGTCCTGGTCCAGCTCGCAGCCCTGGATGGAAGGTGAATATGCTGAGGGGTTGGGGCTCAAAAGGCAGCACTGTACTCTGTCAATTTACCATGTACTCCAAGTAAATTCAATGGAATTTGATAGGCAGTTGGCTAATGAGTAAAATTAATAATATTGTAAAAAGGGAATTTTTATCTGTTCATCTGTTGGATATTAGCCATGAATATTTCAAGAGCCATCAGTAGCGGTCATTTTCCAGCAATGAAATAATTACATTTGAATTAAATCCGTTTTTTTAGAAATCTTGGAGGTATTGCAACATTCTTTGATTTTGAACCAAACTGGCTAAATGAAACACTGATGTTGATTTCGCTGCCAACACATTCTTCAAATGAGAACAGAGCCCAGCTGATAGGTTTGTTCTTCTAATAATCTCTAATAGATCACAGCCAGCATAGCCAATAGCCCCGGCGATGAACTCAAATTCTCCGTAAGTCTTCTAGACCAGTACTAGTGTTGACTAAGACCTCATACCAGATATAAATTCAAAACTTCAACGCTTAAGAACTGAAGGAAAGAGGCACTGCTGAAGAGAGAATGAGTTGTTGGGAGAAGGAAAGACTAGAAAAACTGAGTATCATTGATGCACAAGCATTCCACAGTGATAAGCTCAGGCTGCACTGCTGTCTCCCCTCTAGCGAACCCTGGGGAGAAAGAGGAACCAGAACCAACGTGGATCCTTCAAAGATGGTATGTTTGCTAATGTGTCACTCTGTCCATTGCTCTAAATCTGGCTGCATGACTACAAATAGCTGGGGAATTACAATGACGTGTGGTGTTGGTTTTTTTTTTTTTTTTTTTTTTTTTTTTTTTAAGTGTCTTAGAATTTCTCAGTAATGAAAAGTGTTATGGCTAGCTGGATTTGATATGTGGATGCCATAATCTCCATGTCATAGCTCCGAGAGGGTCACTAAAGGCAACAGGAGAGGCCCGAACAGGAAATCATTCACTCTGAACACTGCCAGCATGCTGAATGTCTGTTGAGTCCTTAACGTGGAAGCAATTTTTCAGTTATAATTATGTGGATTTGAGAAGTGTTTATTGAAGAACTGTCTGTCCTTTTTGTAGAGCAGATGTCTCACCAGGTATTGTCATCCTTTTAAACTATGCATTTTTTGAATTTGCTTTTTTTTGGTTTTTTTTCCTGCGCTTTGTGGTCATGAAAAATGTTCTCTGTGTGACGTAGAAAGTCATGTGAATCCAAACTGCAAACCCCATCGCACACTGAGACTGTGAAGTCATAGATAAGTGATATTTGTTGATACGATCCTCAGCTACACCGCGACTCTACCAGGAGATCCGTGAGCGGGGGCTGCACTCCACCAGCCAGGATGAGCTGTTGGATGACTTTGTGGTGGTGGAGCCTCCTGTGGAGGACCAGGGCATCGTGGTGAAGAGCTACCGGCCAGCACAGCTTACCTGGAGCCAGCTACCGCAGGTAGACCTCTGAACTGTACCGATGTACAAAGTATGAGCATTGAGGGAAAGAAAATCATGTGCAGCCTTGGAGTTCTGCGAAGGTGTGTGAATTAATAAGCGTACATATCCAGCCATTGTGTTGCTCTTTTGATTAAAAATATTGTTCTTTGTTGCTCTTTAACTTCCACTTTGTTTAAAGGGGGGGATATCAAAGCTTACAGTCAAACTGTACATCTTTCTGCTGCTGCATAAACTCCCACACTCCATGGCCCTGTTTGGAAATGCTGGCTCCAGAGTTTGCTCCAGATGTTAGAATATTCACTGAGCCTGTCTGATGGCTGGAGACGATTACATTTAAAATAAATAAATAAAACATTTCAAAACATTTCAAAACAAACTTTGTAGTATTATGTGAGAGATTAACATTGGTTTCTTTCTGTATCTCTTACAAAGGTGAAGGACACAGGTATCCTGACACTGATCTCACCTCAGGAGAGAAAGAGACAAGAGGTAAGTATGTGTGTCTGCTGGTGTGTGTGTAAGTTTACATGTCTTTCTATGGTTGTGTGCACAAATCTTGTTTTGAAACCATCATTGTGAGGACATTTTAGTTTTAGCTTTTTTAGGTTTTAGTTGTGATGGTTGGTTGTCTGTCATAGGCTACTTTTGGGGACACATTTCAGACCAGTTAATTGGGGACCGCTTGTCCAATTAGAGACAAAAGCCTTGCCCCAATTTGTGAAAAAGCTGATTTTTGGATCAAATGTTAAGGTCAGGGTTAGGTTAAGTCTCCAGGAAATTAATGCAAGTCTATGTACTGTCCCCAAAAGTGAATTAGATCGACATTTTATTGATTATTTAACTGGTTTTGTTGATTTATTGATTTTTGTTTTATCCCAGATCTGCCAACATTGCCTGGAAACAAGTTCAAACTCATTCTCAGAGGTTTTGTCAAAAGGCTTTCTAGGAAATGAAAGGAAAGTAGATAAAACGGGTTTCATGACAAAATAACTCCTGGAAAGCAATTGTACATCACAGACTGATACCATCTACCTAGTGTAAAACTATTTGAGGGTGGATTTTCCCTTTTGAAATGTGTCTTCACGACCAGTCTGACAGCAGATGCTGTGTCAATAGCAAAGGTCCACCCTGTGTGCACTACAGTCCCTGAATAAAGCCACACCCTACCAGTGTAATCAGACTCAGGCCCTCTCTCTTTTAGCCATCTCATGGGTCTAGTGTAAGTGCTTAAGCAGTGTGCTCCAGATTTGTTGCTCACAATGGCAGCATTAATGCTACGTTTTAGGGATATGAAAGCATTTGGGTGAAGTTCGGGGTTGGAGAACTAAGATCAACAAAGAGATACAGCTCTTCTACTGGGCTATAATATCAGGAAGATCTGAACCTCTTTAGCTCAAACAGAGTGGAGCGCTGCCAGTTTCACCATGTTTAAACAAATTATTTACTGTTCTTTAGTGCAATTCTGAGCTTTTGGCCTGAAACATTAATAGCCGTCTGAGATTTTCAGGAAGTAGTGTTGTTGATACCGTTGAGCTATTGCCCTTTGGTCTTTTCTGAGCCACATCGGCCTTACAGGAGTGTGGGAGGTGTGCCATCACCACCTGATTGCTCACCTAAGATCCTGACCACAAACAACAGAGCTTAACTAACCCTTCATTACAAAATATTTATACGCTCATACAGGAAGAACTACTGTACCTTGGACACTGCAATAAATCAACCACTTCTGATGTGTCATCCATTTCTGGTTCTCTTTTGTCATCTGCTGGTATATTTTAATAATTTGTTTGGATAATTGGCAAACCATTACTCTATTATACATAGAGAATAAGTTTCTGTGGAGTCTAAAATATCAATAGTAAAAATCAGACTTTTGTGTCACTCACAATCGAATCCTAGATTCCCCATTTTGCACCAGTATTTAAAATGAAGGGAGAAATTTGTCAAAGGAGACCAGAGATGCAGTTTTCCTCCACCAACAGCGGCCTCTAAAGACCAGAATGCATTGCAGCCACAGTATTTTGTGTCAGGGACTTGTCCGTTGCACATTGTTGATTTTGAAGAACTCCATTACTGCCTTGCTCTTTCCACCAAGCATAAAACCAAAAGTTGAATGCAAAACGTGGAGGCCATTTTGCTGGATGTTGTTAAAGGGAAATTCTAGGAAATGTAGGAAACCCCGAAGTCACACAGAAGCCAAGTGGAAGGAAAATGGGTTCAAGAAAAAGTAAATTAAAAGCTGACAGAACTTCATGACAAAATAACTTAAGAACACCACAAAGTTGAGTTTTTCCTTTTTTAAAGGGTTAAAGCTGAAATGAAAGTATATGTTGCAAGTGTGAATAGTTCCTCCACATGCACACTCATTTGGTTTTGTGTGGTCATTTGACAGGCCATTTTTGAGATAATCACCTCAGAGCACTCGTACCTGCACAGCCTGGGCATTCTGGTGCGTCACTTCAAGAATAGCGAAGCGCTGAGGAAAACGATGACAACCACAGAGCACCATCACCTCTTCTCCAACATCTCTGTCATCCACCAAGTCAGCCAGCGGTGGGCACAACACTCTTATAGTCTTACTTGTTTGTGTGTGTGTGTGAGAGGGTGATGGAGAAGTTGTTGCAGCGGATGTTAACCGCCTCGTAAATAAGGGTCTGATGATGCTATCAGTTTGTGAAGCAGTGGACTGGGCGGTTGGTTTATCTGAATTACATATCTACTGCACTTTACAGATTTCAAGAGTTCTCTGTGTGAGCTGCGCATTGTCGTTTTTGTTTTTTTTCGTTTTTTTTTTTTTACATATAGTTACGTTATATTCCCACTAAGATGAGGTTTCCAGTGGATAATGGGTTGATTTAAAGTTTCAGGTAGAGTATTTTACTTTAGCATGTCTTTAGTATCCTGCAGGCTCTGTCAACATGTTAAGACATGCTAGCCGAACTGGTTCTCCTGCCTAGCTGCTCTGAGTGGTATTCCTGTCTTTAAGATGATAATTTGCTCGAGAACAGCCTGTGTTGCTCTGTGCATTGCTGGCTACTTTAATTGAATGAAAATAGATTCAATTCTAGCAGCAAGAGAAGAGGTGCCCGTCTGTCTTTAATCCTCTTGTTGTCTGTTTCCAAGTAAAACAGGATCTGTGAAACTAGAAGGCAGAAGATGTAGAGAGAAGCTGCTGTATGACATGTCTGACTTACAGTATCTGTGTATGAATGTGTTTCCTGTAGGTGTTTCCGGGGTTGGGCTGTTGTTTAGGTGTCATTTTACTCCTTTTTGTTAAAAAGGTACTTTTCAAGGGTGGGGCTGAAATTCATTCAAGTCAGTCAAGTCAGACGGGACCACCTGGATCAGTGTGATATAGTAAAAATTTAAATTTTACGTAAGTGTAGTGTTTTAGTATATTGGGAACTTGAAGTGATCAGTCTTTGTGCTTCCAGGTTTGTTCTGAAGCTCACATCTTTCAGTCTCCACTAAATGGAGAAGGATGTCTTTCGTTTCAGAAACTACTGGCTCAAAAAACAATTTCTTCCAGCAATCCAACCGTTACAAACATTACTTAATATAACTTTCAACAGGGACACCTTAATGTAAATGGGCTCCAATACAATATGTAGTGTATATCTGACCAACTTGGATTTGACAAAGCCAAATAGGACCTTGTTTGTTGTTGCATAAAGTTTGTCATAACTGACTTGAAATGTCCCTAACCTCATGACAGTGATAAATTAATCTGTACATTGATGGTGCAAGTGGTCCTGAAATCTAATACCTAAGTTATCACATTCAGTTCAGCCTGATATTACTCCTCACATATCTGTGTGCATCCTGCTAAGGTAAGTGGTCTGTGGGAGGAAAACAAAGTCCTCTTACTTCTTCACTAACCTCCCCCTCTCTCTCCATTTTTAGGTTTTTCGAGGACCTTGAGCGGCGTCACTATGACAACCCAGTGATTCGGGACATTAGCGATATTGTTCAGAACCATGCTGCCCGCCACTTTGAGCCCTACATTGTCTACTGCTCCAACGAGACCTTCCAGCAGAGGACGCTGCAGAAGCTGCTGTGAGTAGCAGAACCAGCTGTAACGTGCTGTTAGGTTTCCACAGTAATGTGGCAGAATTAGCTGAATTTCCCCTTTTCTTTGTGTCTCCAAGGACCAGTAACACTGTGTTCAAAGAGACACTGAAGCAAATTGAAGGGAGCAGTGAATGCGGAGGCCTCCCCATGATCTCGTTCCTCATCCTTCCCATGCAGCGAGTCACCAGACTGCCGCTGCTGCTTGATGTCAGTGTAACCTTTACTTTCCTAGATGCACAGCTCTCAAACCTAAAAATTAAGCAGCGCCTTGTCACAGCATGTGTATGGCTGAAGACTGAGGGACTTTTCCTTTTTTCTCTTGTGGAAATTCCCCTTTTATTCGAATATGCCAAGGCACATACAATCAGTATAATCATTGCATTACTACTTTGTCACCTTGACTTGAATGCGGAGAAATATTTGCATAACCTTATAAAATTAATTATAATGTGTATGTAATAAACCCATATAGAGTTTTGATGGTCTTATGGTTTGAGTTTAACATATGCCTCTATGAAGACTTTCAGCAGAATATTATCTAAGTATTTTTGTTTATTTAACTTTTTAAATTGATCAGCGTAATGATGGGCTTGAAGAAATCTGTAAAAATCATTATTATTCGAGCCACCTTTTTTCAGATTTTGAAAACTCATTTTGGACCCTGCTGGAGTAAAGTACAGTATGTTGTTCAGCCTTTAGAAGCCTACACCCTAAACCTTAATATTAATCTTTTAGGCACAAAATCAGGGTCAGATGCACACCACCTCAAAACTTTGACAGCCTCTTTTAAACGATAATGTGATATAGTATTGTTCAATAAGAAAATCCACGGATTTCCCAAAATATGAAGTTATTCAGCAAAGCCCCATCTCAGCTTGAATTGGAAGCTCCCTTGTTACAGCCTTCTTAATCTCCTTCCATCTGAGGAATTTTCTGACTAAATTATGGTTTTCACTCTGCCATTCAAGGGTGTGTTGTGTTGATTGGAAGACACATAACAGCTGAAAATACATATTTTCTAAAAGATCAATTAAAAACATAATTATAGATACAAATATATGTAATAAATGTTTGTTTGTTATTTGGATTATCATTTATGGAAAAAAAAAATTTGATTGACAAAATAAAATCATCACCCCTCTGTGTTCATGGCTGGCAGGTTGAGAGCCATATTAACTATTACTCCTAAAGTGTATTCCATCAGATGGCTGTCATTCCATAAAGGTGGCTCTTTACATGTCAGTCTAATTGAAGTTTGTACTTGTCACATCATCTCTCTGTTCTTCAACTGTATCCATCTTTATAAAACAATTGTATTTTCAAATGTCAAATTCAATTTTTTTTTTTAGAATCACGTGTATATATACACAACTATAACTTTGCATATACAAATAGTGTATATATAGTATGTGTTTATATATAGAGTACTAGAGTTAATGATCAGTAAGTTAT
The DNA here is from genome assembly GCF_016859285.1 of Xiphias gladius. NCBI lineage: Eukaryota > Metazoa > Chordata > Actinopteri > Istiophoriformes > Xiphiidae > Xiphias > Xiphias gladius. The sequence goes on along the minus strand of NC_053417.1, from coordinate 10,898,205 downwards.
TAATGATTTACGAACTACATATTCAGATTGATGTCATGTAGAGTGGTGCTTAAGGTGGATCTACCTACAGAAGTAAACGACTGGTACTTTTCATACCTTTTGTTTTCACCTCACAGACAATCTGCCAGAAAACTCCAGACAGGACAGCGGAGTACTTTGCTGCTGTGTGGGCGCTGCATGCCATCAGCAAGGTTAGAGATGCTGAGAACAGCTCGGCGGTGTGCTGAATCTCCAAAGTGAAATTGGACTATGACGTTGATGTGTTTTTAAGGTCTTGATAGTCATTATTGTCACTGTTGTGATGAATACCTCAACAGTTGGTCACCAGCTGCAATGATGGAGCGAGGCGGATGGAGAGGACAGAGCAGATGTACACCATCCAGAAACATATGGATTTTGGTAAAATCAAGGTAAGAGCGACCGTAGTATGTTTTTCTGCAAAAACACCCTTAAAGAAGAATACAGTCAATGTAGCGTACACAGGGTTTGACATTTTGGGTAAAATGTTGGTTATGGGTGTGAAAATGAAGGGCAAGGAACATAATGGGACTTCCTTTCCTTGTGTAGTAATAATACAGATCCAGTGCAGAAGAAAACATCTTGGTCCAGTTTTCTAACCTGATAAATCTTGTGTCCTCACAGCCCTTTCCTCTGGTGTCGTCATCGCGGTGGCTGAAAAAGCGTGGCGAGCTTGCCGTCTCCACTGAGGAGCTCAGCATCTGGAGGGCTTTCAGCAACAGGAGCTACTACCTGTTTCTTTTCAATGACGTACTGATCGTTACTAAGAAGAAGAGGTAAGTGGGTCTAAAATACACAGTGTGTTTTGATTATTATTGCCTTAAATTCTAACATAATATTCTACAGAAAAAGGGTTTTACAAAACTGATGCACATAACTGACAGATTTTCATTATAAACAATAAAAATATAAGTAAATATTCTCCAGGTTGTCAAATATAGTGTCGTGTGGAAGAGTTGCAGTGGCATTAGAGATAATGAAACCAGAGCAGGAAGCTTATGGTTTTAATCGTTGGACATCATGTATTGTGAATTTCTAGCCTTAAAGTTTCTTTCACAGAACAAATCACTTTTTAGAATGAAAAAGAACCTAGTTGTGAATCTGCTAAACAGCCAGCTAGAGAAGACAAGCTTCAGAATCGCAACCAGTTTATGGAGCATTTCATGAACTTTGGGGTTCTTTCCTGGTGACTCCCGTGGACACTAAGTAGGGTCAGCTGCTGGCTGACTGGGAACATGAGAAACAGAGGAAGGGGACAGAGAAAGTAGAGAGTATGGATGCGGTGCGTGCATTCTTGAGATTCCTCAATCTTGCATTCAGCATGTCAGCTCAACTGACTACAGCTTTCTGTTTTGAGTTAGGGAGAAAACAAACAATGTCAGCTCAGAGGAAGGACTGACCCACAACACTGGAGTCATTTTGAGGGTTGTAAAGTCGACACTGTGACCTGGTCTTAAGAAATGTGCTTTGCTTTGCCTTTTGTGTGTCTACAATATATACACATACACAGTAAAATTGCAGCGGGGTTTAGTTAAACTATAATATGTGAAAATTGTCATTTAAAGCACCATTATTTCTGGGATTTTTCCCGCATGTTGCTGCCACAGAATAAAATTTGTCTATCTGATTAAAGAGAAAAAGGCTAAAAATTGAAATATAAGTAAAAACTGTTTGTGTATCCAGTGAAGAGAGCTTTGTTGTGATGGACTACGCCACACTGGAGAATGTCGAGGTGGAGGTCGGGGAGGATGCTGAGGGTCGGACGTCTCCGCCTGCCAAGAACAGCTCCAGCTACTACCTTTCCTTCAAACTGCTGATGAGCAGGAACAGCGAGGCCAGAGCAGAGCACATCTCCCTGGTGGCTGAGTCCAGGTACAGCTGCGTTCATCTTCCATCAGCCATGCACTGTACCTAATTAATTCAGTTAGTATCTCCCAAGAGGGAATTTATATTTGAAAACAAAAGATTTAAGTACTATAAGATGACAGTAGGTACAGTTTCATCTTGAATAATAGACACTCCTGACTGCGTTTCTGTCACGTATTGGTTCGTACATAAATTGAAAAACACTCTATTCTGTCTCTGAATGTGTATTGTCATAGTTTCGCATGCCTCCGGGAATCTTTGTCATGTTGTCAAAAACACATTCCTTTGCATGACCTGGAAACCGCATCTAATATTTTGTGTCTGGCTCCCTCTACTGACAGAAGTCTAAACTCCAACCTAAAATCATCCCATATGTTTAGATCAGTCATAAAAAACCTCATTTTTTTTGTCTTATTACATGTACAGTGGACCATACTGGGTCTAGAGTTGTATTTAACAATGCTTTTTTTTTTTTTGTCTCTGTTGCCAAGGGTGGACCGAGCTCGTTGGATAGTGGCTCTTACAGAGCACAAGCAGGCAGGTGTCTTCAATCGTACAGATGGTAGGTTTGCACGTTTTATTTACCAAGGATGTCATTCTTTGAAAGATACTGAACTAACTCTGAGTTTGACCTCAGTTTTCAGTGTGTATGTGTAATCATGAAAAGTGACCTCCTAATGAAAAAAATCTGTTCTTTCCTCTCAAGTGTAAATGATTAATTTGTCATGGAGGCCCTAAACAGTTGGGTAATGCAGTGTGTTGATCAGAAAACACATGTTCATGTTTATTATCCACCAATCTTGTTCACACACACACACATCAGACATGGTTGCTCCCTTCTTTTCCAGATTTTCGACCTATTTCCTAACATTTTCTTGATCTGTGTGAACCCTGACCAAGCCATGATGTCCAAGGAACTCTCTGTAGACCTCCGCCATAAAATTGTGGCGAGGCACAGATCAGGGCAAAGGTATAAAAACATTTCCAAAGCTTTGAGTGTTCCCAAGAACACGGTGGTCCCAATAATTGTGAAATGGAAGAAGTTTGGAACCAGTGTCACTCTTCCTAGAGTTGGCTGTCCAGCCAAACTGAGTAATCTAGTAAGAAGGGCCTTGGTCAGAGAGGTGACCAAGAAAATGGCAGTTCAGACTCTTCCTATCCAATCTGACAGAGCTTGAGAGGATCCACTAGGAAGAATGGGATAAACTGCCCAACTCCAAGTGTGCAAAGCTTCTAAAGCCTCACCCAAGAAGACTCAAAGCTGTAATTGTTGCCAAAGGGGCTTCTAGAAAGTACTGAACTAAGGGTCTGAATTACTTTTGTCAGTAAGACCTCAGTTTTTGATTTTTAATAAATATGCAGAAAGTTCTAAAAACACGTTTTTACTATGTCATTATAGGTTGAATGTAGATTGATGGGAAAAAATGATAATAAAATAAAATAAAATAGAATAAAATGTACAAGACAAAGTGTTCAAAAGATGAAGGGGTCTTAACACTTTTTGAAGCCACTGTGTGTGACAAATGTGCCTTGGACATCCATGGTACAGATTTCAAAACATAGAAGTGGAGCAATCATTCAGATTCCATTAGATCGGGCTTTAGTGTCCAGTATGTGAGAACACACAGTATTTTGGATAGTAAACAAAATCTTTTAGAAATTAAAGCGGTGATCTCGTTCATACAATTACACGCCCTTGTGATACTGCTGGTAGAGGTTTTGTTTTTAATACTCCATAAACGGGGGTCTATGGCATATTAAAAACAAAACCATCACACAGGAAGCACTAACAATGGGTGTTTGTGTAATGACTACAGTTTAGAGTATGTGTATTTCTTGACATTTGATATCCTTATCAAGGGTGTACCTTTTCAGGGAAAATGATACATACCAGGAAGTAATGCGATTGGCCTGTGATATTCAGATATGTGTCACAGGATGTGTTGTTACAGTACAACAGGCTTCCCAAGTTTTCACGGCAGCTCAATATGAAGAACCACACACTAAGTGCTGAAAACAGAAACATGGAATCCAGGAAAATATACTCTACCTTACATAGAAGCTTTGGTTTTATCTACCACATAGCATTATGGGAATGTGTTTCAGGTCTACCACAGTATGAGGCCACCAAAGCCTACATGCCAAAGGAGCCAGACGAGCTGGGGCTGCAACAAGCTGAGCTTGTCATCGTCCTACAGAAAGAGGAAGGTGAGACCCTGGTTGTCACGACCTGTAACACAAACTTCAAATCCAGACCTTCCAGCTAAGTCAGTGTCCTGTCCTCTACAATTCACTTAAAAGCATTCAGGAGTGCTCATATCAGAACTCGAACTGTCTGCTCTTTCTAGCCTGGTGCTATGGGGAGAGAATGCGAGACGGAGAGAGAGGCTGGTTTCCTGCTAGCTGTGCCACAGAGATCACCAACCCTACTGCCATGGAGAACAACGTGCAACGTATGAAGCGCTTGCGCAAAGAGACCAATGTTTGAGTGCCTCTCCACCGCCATACTATCGAATCAGGATGTACAGGGGCATGGACACTAACAGAAATCCCCTCCAGATGATTTGTGATGCTCATTATGTTCAGTTTTTGTTGAGACTGCAGTGCTGATGAATTACATTGGACACAGGAAAACAATTACTGTAACAGTGGTCCAGAAGTCCATTACCAACAGACTTAAAGACATTTCTAGGATGTGTTCAGCATTAAAAGTGGACATTAGTGCCATCTTGGTGCCCCGGTGGTATAAGATGTATACAATTGAACCATGAGGTTCTTGGTTTGATTCCAGCCAGGGCCCATGTTTCATGTTGCTCTCCACTGTCAGACTATCCAAACCAGTTATTTTACAACATGGCCATCAGGTTGAATGAAAAGTTAAATCTCAACAAAACTATTTGTAGCAGAGCCGTTGTATAGTGAGGTGTTTTGTCCACCTTCTATACTGTATGTGTAGCCAATAAATGAGACACTTGGAGCAGCAGGATTTATTGGCCAACAGTAGGTTACTCAACTTGTACAGCACTACCCTGTTATTTCCTTGTGTGAATGTAAATTTTAACTTACTGGATGTACTAAATAATGAACCTCAGATGCAGCCCTAGATTTTATTTCAAATCTAGGAGGTACAAAATATAATTATATTGTCTAAATACACTATGGTGTGAGAAGTTGCATGTAAAAGTCATTTGTGTATTTCCTACATTTGTGTATTTCCTACATTTCGCTTTCATGTTTTGGTAAACATTTGCCATTTTATAATGTAGTCTATGATATAGCCTACTGTGGCATTACTACATCTAATTGATTAAATAACATTTGCTGCACCATACAAGGTAATTTATCTAATATATGAAATGAAAAGACAATCCAACCTAACCATCTATTCTGTAATTGAAAGAAAACAAATTCTGTGGTTTTTTCCATTTTTCAGAGTATACTTGAAAACCCAAATAAAGTCATCACTAGACAGTTTTTTCTGGTTTCTGGACTTTTATTTGAGCTTGCATTTTGTTAAAATGTTTGAATACATAAAAAGTTATTTAAAAATGTCAAACTGACCAGATATCAAATTCCTTTGTTTCTTTAAAAACCATTTGGTGTAAAAACTTAGGACAGATTTAGAAAAACATTTGCTGTTTCCCCAAAACGTTTTGTAGCTGTCACATAAAAATAATGGAAAAAAAACAAGTCTGCATAGATTCTGCAGGCAATCGGTGGTAATCTGGTCAAATGCATGGTGCAAGCTTGTGACGTTCGTCAAGTCGAATCTTTATTGCTCAGATCTTGTTTGATGTTTCTTCTTGTTGACAAAAAAACTGTAAAAAAAGAAAATTGGAAAATTAGTCCATTGTTTCTGTATGCTGGATTTTCATTTGACATTTTCAATCGTGGGCTCAGTCATGTAGCTTGCTACAGAATGAGTTGCCTGAAAATGTGCATCATCACCAGATAGCAGAAAAAGAATCCAAAGCCCAAAGCTACTGCTCATATAGAAGTGAGACAATAGCGAGTGGGCTCTATGGTGCCAGACAGTTTGCTTTATCAAATCCACTGCATTACCTCATGCTTTGGATCATCCATTACAGAGCCAAAAAAGTGAAAATGACAAGCTAAGCAGCCTTGCTTTGGGGAAATCAGGCAACTAATGAATGAACTTTAATGTTTTAAGTTTCCCAGTATTTACTGTCAGTATCTTTTACTGTCATCACCAGATGTTGAATCTGAATCTGATCATTTATGCAGCTACAGCTACTGGAAATGATGAAGACCAACCCAGATCAGCCACGATGAGGCCACAGACTCACCCGGACGATGGTAAAAGATGGTAGGTGCCGGTGGGCAGTTTGCTTCCTACTCAGCCCCACCCTGCTGGGCCTCGGGAGCGGACGTTTTCTCTGCAGATGGGTCACCTCCTGTCTTGGCCTCCTTGGTTTCCGGGCTGGGTTTGCCACCAGTCTGTTGGCGTCTGCGGCGGTAGTTGAAGTTACGGCGATAGCGCCGCTGGCGGGGCTGTTGGTTTTGTCCACCTTCGCCGCCCTGATTCTCCTTGTCCTCCTCACCGTCCCGCACCGGTCTGGGACGGGGTGGACCCCTTAAGTAAACAGGAAAAAAGAAAGAAACTGTAAGCAAACATCAAGTACACAGTGACTAAGAAGCTGAGATATCATGCATAGAACACATCATCTACTGAGACAAGATGCAATTTTATAGTCACAAGACAACTGCTGTCAAAAAGAGTACATAAGCCAAATTTGGATGCACAGCTGCAATTTGAGTTTAGGCTGCAATAAAAGGAGAGCTTCTCTGGCCACAACAGGTGGCATCTATTTACTATTAAAAAGGTTCTTTTTACAAGGCAAATGTCATTGGGTGGACCCAAGGCTAGGATCCAGACAGCCCAATACTGTACTCTCCTATTATTGCAGCCCTGCGTCAATGAAGCCAACATGCAAACCTTGGTCTGAACCTTGGTCGGAAGCCTCTGTAGTAGTTCTGCCTCACTGGTTTGTTGCCCTGGTCTGGACCTCCCTGGCTCTCGTCACCCTCACCTCCCTGAAAGCAAACAGATCAAACACCAACTGACACAGCTCTTTCCAGAGTCAATACGCGGGCAAACACAGTTTAGAACATTTTTTATGTTGTCTACGGTCCTTACTTATACCGAAACTGGCCAGGTTGCCATTTTATGTTGAGAATGATACGAGTGTAACATCAGGTAGCTCTGACGTAGCTGAGGGGCCTATTTGAGTCAGTTTGCAAGATATTGGCGAGACCCCCGATACACCAAGATTAATTGTTCACAACCACGTAAGTGTTAGAAAGGAGAGTGTTTAAAGTCGAGTATGACATAAACATAAAGGGTCCCGACTTATGGGACAGCTGGGTGCCTGCTTCAGGATAGTAGCCCTGTGACAGCGTACCTCAGTCATCTCTCCGCGTGGTGCGTTGGTGTACGGGGGCCGGCGGCCGTAGCGTCTACGTACAAAGTATGGCGGGTAGCGCCGTCTGCCAGGGTAAGCGGGTCTGCGCTGCTGTTGCTGCGAGTCTCCTTCAGGGGCACTCTCTCCCCCTTCTCTGCTGCTTTTGTCACGACCTCCGCTGCCGGGCTCACCCTCTCCGTCACTCTGGTAGTTCTCTGGATAGTCTCCACCACGGGGAGGGCCCCTCCTTCGGGGGTAGCGCCTATAGCGGTTCCGGTCAGCGGCATACTTACTTCCCTGGACTGCAACACCTCCTGGGCCGGTGACATTTGCCGCCTCTGCTCCCTGTGCACACCAAAATTGTTTTTTTGGGTTTTTTTTTTGGGGGGGGGTTAAATTACCTCAAATTAACGATCTACGGCACAACAAATAATAGGATGTATTTTTTAGAAGCTGCGAATTAAAGTCAGAACTTTGGAGCTAGTCACAAAACTGAATAACCAACCAAAGTGTAGTTTACCTTCTCTCCCTCAACTACATCAAACTCCACGGTTTCTCCATCTCCAACACTGCGAAGGTATTTCCTCGGGTTGTTCTTTTTGATGGCTGTCTGAAACCATGAAGATTTCAAATGTGAGATTTTATGTTCATGATTGTTTAAAAAAAATAAAAAGGGAATATAACTACCTACAACTTACCTGGTGTACAAAAACGTCCTCTTTTGTATCATTCCTAAACAAAGGAAGAAAACCGCTCTCAGTTACATCTAGCCGGCAGTATCCTGCTGAGCCACATAATGCAAAAATGTATCTCTCGACAGATTGCAACTAAACTAGCAAGTCTAAGGGATTCATTAAGTACTGCCCGTAACAACAGTATGGAGACCAGCAGACAAATCGTCTGGCCAGCTTTGTAAGCAAGTCAAAGCCATAATAGGATTGGGAATGTTCCTTCACACACTCACACACAGACACACACACACACACACAAATGATATCAGGGTCTTTAGAAAGCAAGGGTGGGGGTGGTGGCCACTTACCTATTGATAAAACCATATCCATTCCTGACGTTGAACCATTTGACTGTACCCAAAACTTTTGTTGCTGCAAATAGATCAGATAAAAAAAAAAAAACTAAATTATTAAGTAAGTTTCAGGTTGACTCATTTCCTTTTTAATGTTACACTGTTACGATACCATACTGTGTATAAATGGAAAGCTTCAAAGAAGCTTCTCAAACGGACTTCTACGAATGAGAAACAGTAAAGGAATCAAATAACGACAGATGATGAAAAACTAACCAAGGCCACAGATAATGTGGAAGTTATATTTAACTCCCAACTGTCACCCTTTTTATAGATCCCGATGTTTAGAGGTGCCCTTTGCCAGCTGGACTTGGTATGAGGCATGACCAAAGAGAACTATAAGCCAGTAATGACCACACCATTTCTCATGTGGATCTAAAGATGTCATATTACCCGCATTACCAATGCTTCTTTCTTACGGAGCTGTTGTAGTAAAGCCTTTCAAGGATGGCTTAAGCAATGATATAGTATGACGTGGTCGCCGACAACATTTCAAAGTTCAACTCCTACAGACCTACTGCCCCATTTTAAGCCGCATTGCTGTGTGCATGAGCGTTCACACGTGGTAGAGTCGCGCCCGGATAGGTTAGCAAGCAGTGAGCCCAGCTGGCTCGTTAGCATAGCTATGTAGCTAACTAGGTCTCAACCATGTGGATGGATCAGAGCCAGCGAGCGGAAATGACCGTGACACATTGGACAGCATTGACTGTGACCAAAGGTTTTGTACGAATAAAAAGAAATACGCTGTTGTTGTAAATTTTTTCGGCGAACAAACGACCAAATTGCGAAACAAATCCGTGGGCTGATACGGCGGACATTTTGGGTGGCCCCTTCAGCCATGTAAATAGCTAACACTAGCGGCTAGGCTAACATGGGTTTGTTAGCCGACGAGCTAACATCGCTGTTAAGTGGTTAGGCCATAATGATAGCCATTAAATTCGAGCAAAATTCGACAACTGTTGACAGATATATTCTACTGTTTCTAGAAACCAGACTTGATGTGATCGTTTCGCCACCTACACTGGACAAAAGTGTGTTTGTGTATGTGTTTCGGGTATTTTGGAGAAAAATACACCATCGTGCAAATAGGCTCTTTCGCGTGAACAAAGGGAAGGCAAGCAGCTAACGTTAGCTTGCGTTCGACGACAGCAGCCGCAGCCTGTTAGGTGGGCAGTATGAAATAACTTCGTGTTCCACCATGATGTGAGATTAACTACTGGAACATTACAGCTAACGTTAACTTTCTCACGTCCCGATGTCAACTACTGTTGCCCGACAACCAAAAATTTTGTAAAGAGTGACGCTAACGTTGGCATACAGACACGGGTCCTGATAACAGCTGGAAACAACTTCAACGGTCGTGCATGAGACGGCCAACCGGCAACATGGGATCCAATGACGGATACTGAATGTTAGGAGGCCGGCGAGCAGAAGAAATTACCGACTAAAATTGAACCGGTTAACCAATCGCATACTCTCATCTGAAAGTGATTTCCCATCTAAGACACACTTTTAGTAACTTACAAGTGATATTAAAATAAATTACCAAGCAGTGATAAAGAGGTAAATCTACAACTGATAATATGATCCATCTTCCAACTGAAATTTTAGGACTAATTTTTTGAATGTTGACAACAAAAATAAATTCATTTTAACTTTGCTTAAAGATAAAACCTAATCGTCGATACCCTAATCAGATCAAACACTACTTTACAGACACCCCACAAATTAACAAAAATCAAAAGAAATGTAAGATGCCCTGTGAGCAAAATTAACGTTTATGTGGCCCTTTGCAAATTTCAAATATGCTGTGAGAGTTGACGACAGTGTCCGAATAACGTAAATATCCAACGGTTAACTGAACCAGCGACCCGTTAAGATTAACAGCCACCGCTTTTGCGAATCGCATCTACTGGGTCCCAAGCCACGTTAGCTAAGTTAGCTAACTAGCTAATTTCCCGTAGTCTTACCGATGACCTTCTTATCCCCCGCGGAAGCTGCGGCTGCCGGGCTGGATGGGCTCTCCGCATCGGCAGCAGGCTGCGGCGGTTGTTGTTGTGTCTCGGCCTCGCTGCTCATGGTTACTACTGGTTGGTAATGGCTTCTGCCGGCGGCGGCTCTCTGCTATGTTTCCCGGTGCTAGATGGTAACCTGGGCCGGCGGTGGTGGGGGCTACTGCCTTCGGGCTCTCTGCTTTCCTCTTTCCGCTCCCGTTGCCGATCGAACTGGGCAGAATGAGAAACTGTGCCGGGGAATGTTCTTGGCCGGGGTCCGCCCAGCGACTCTTCGAATTGGCTGGAATCCTTAACGAAAAAAAAAGTGCCTTCCTATTGGCTAAGACAATTGTCAATTTCGTTTGAGAGACGCGTTTGCAAGAGAAAAAAATGATTGGCTGAAGGGGATGTACCTGTCTATTTTCACCGCCCCACAGTGATATCAAATCCAGACTAGTCATACAGATAACCGTGACACTTTAGGAACGGTGTCTGTTACCTGTTGTTTTTAGTATTATTGACGGATTGTCAACACAGTGTACAAATATTCATATAAAAGAAGGAGTAGAATTATTATTAGTCATACTTACATAAAATGGCGCCACGAAATTGTATCAAAAGATACCGAATGGCTTAGAGAGATTTTCTTTTTTTTTTTAATGCGTGGGCAAAGCAGGTCTTCACTTCAGTTGACTTATTCTGCTGAACACTTGTCACTAAGAGACCCAAAGACATTTTCCCATTGAGAAGTAAAAGAAAGTTGATTTTTTTTTTTTTTCAGATTTGTCTCTCAAGCTTTGCAATATAATTTTCATTTTGTAAACTGGGTGCTTCCCTAAGTTGGAATAAAAAGGGTTGTTTGTACGGCAGCCATTACTAATGAGAAAATATTGAACGCCTGTGGATTTTGCACACGCTATCTGTATCCCCGTGTACACTGAGTGCAGTCCTGTGGAAATATATTTAGGGATAACTGAGCTAAATTAAGGGAAGGGTTAGGAAAGCCTTAATATTTTATATACTGAACATGATGTAAATGTTATATTTTCCCATTTTTAATGCACTGTCACAGTTGCAGTGGTAGTACCTCTCAAACATACATGAAACCATGGAAGATTTACGAAGAGAGGTCATTTTGGTGTGTTGAAATAGAAAGTTCTCTCTAGCCTATACACAGTCTATCAATGTCAGCATACTGTATATACTGTAACACAGAAAGCAACTGTGTTCACTATATTATATCACAGAAAATTTCTGATTCAATTATTGTTAAAATGGGATTTTATTCGCCCCAATCCTTAGACTGTTTTAGATAAAGGTCATGTTAGCACAAGGTCCCCGGGATGAACAATAACCACAATGTTCTGCCACAATTTTAAATACCATGCATGAAATTTGGTCGTATCCTGAAATTTTTCAGGATTCACTGGGAGACTATAATAAGTCTTGTCAGCACTACTGTAAATTGTTTCTGACATGATTATCCCTCTTAAATTTTAATATATACAAAGCCTCAGATAGTGACAGTGAATCTCGATATGAGACTCAAATAGTCCAGCACAATAAACTAGTTAAATGCTGTTGTTATCCTGAGTGAATTCAGAAACTCCACTTCCAGTAGCACAGAGCAGACAGACCCAGACTGAGTGCGAGACAACCCCACCACAGCCCCCCACCCATTGTCATGTTAATGCTCCACTGGCACTGTTTATGAGCACTGGCTGATGTGTGAAGAACTCGGTGTTAATGGCCGAGCCCCATTCTCCCCACACAAAGATGGGCTTTAGCATTGACCCCAGAGAGCCTCCCCACGAAGAGACTCCCCTCCTCTCCAAAAAAAAAAAAAAAAAGGAAAAAAAAAAAAAAACAACCTTCTTCCTGCTTCCATAAGAACAGAGTCTACATCTGAAAGGATTCTTTTGTGCCAAGGGAACAAGGTCCAAGGCAGAAGAGGGAGAGCGTGGATGGGGGAGGGGCTCTGTGGGCTTGGATTTGTATGGATGGCTGGGACAAGAAGAGGTAACCATAAGTTCAGCAGAGGATTGCTTGGCATTGGAGTGTGTGCATTTGAGGACTCTCGTGCCTTTCACTGTAAAGTTTTTTTCCTCTTCTGCACTATGACAGTGAGGCTGAGATTGATTATTGCCCACAATCACTTCAGAATCAATACATCTCTGCACAATTCCTCGATGATAAATTCAATCTCTTTCCAAGCTAAAGACACTGAGGAAAAACATCCCTGTTTTTTTTTTTTTTCAAAGTCAGAAAAACTCAAAGAGGAGAAAATTAGCTAAGAAAATCTACCAGAAATAATGCATTTCACACTGGGTACACAATGTTCTTGAAATACAAAGTTGAATTCAGAGCAGTTTCCACCCATGGTTATGCAAACTTTGAATATAGACATAACAACTCAACAATGTTAAAAAAAAATTTCTTTTAAAAACTGGCATGTATGATGCCATTTACAGATACAAACAGCTCCCAAAGTTTAGAAAAATGTATAACAATTTATTGATAATAAATGACACAGTGTGACTGAATTAGGAATGAGAGTGTTTCACATGCTGACCAAATTCTGAAGCTTTTTAAAAAAGTCAAATTTTTTTATTTGTCTTATTGTGACATGGATAGACAAATTGTCTCCATTTGTACTAGGAAAAACATGAATAACTGCTTTGTGCTGAACCCAAAGTTTCACGAAATGAATTTTCAAACCCGTATATTAATTACATCCTGTCAGTACCAACTCCCACATGAGATCTTATTTGGGTTTGGCTGAAGCTGTGAGCCTGGGATTACTGTAGGTGTACAAAACTCCAAAAATGACCAAAATGATGACCTGCTGAACTTTAAATATGTCCGACAATGTGCATTATGGGAGAAGGCGTTCATACAGGAAAAATACGTGGGTTGATATTTGCTGAGGATTATCAACAAATAATTAGACACTCATTCATGTATGCAGAGGTTGTGCAGTTTTTTACACTGGTGTTGTGAGCAAGCTGATCACATCTCTCCACACTGTGCAATGACGATGGGGAGTTTGGGCTTGTTGTTGGGTCCCGTAGGGACATTCTGTTGGGAGGAAGGGGGCACAAATTTAGAACAAAACTACTCAACTTTAAAACAATCACGTAAACGTTACACCCAACTTCATTTACTGTAAGTGTCAGTGGTTGGCGTTCAGTCATAAGTAGGACGCCTGTTCGGAAATATTTGTGACACAGGTTTTAAATATCACTGTGGCGATAATAATGTCCTGGACAGTGAAGCCTGTCAAAAATGATAAACAAACACATCTGAGAGATGAGTGAAATAATTGAAGGAAAAATCAGTACACTGTTGTATGAAGAAGAGAAGGCCTTCTCAATCTAATGCTTTCAAACTACATTTTTATGCTGTGTTTAATCTCGAGTACATTTCCTTATTTTCACCATTGTTATTGCTCAGTATTTTTTGTCAATTTACAGATCAGTTTAAAACGTCTTTATTGATTTATTCCTGCCAAAGGAGGAGGATAAATTTGAATCAGTCAAACCAATATATATTAATATAAATTTATAAACAAATGGGTTTTTACCTCAATTTTTCGCATGATCAGCAAACCATCGACCACTTTTCCTGAAACAGCAGTGAACAAGACAATTAAACTCTGACACATAAAGAAATTAAAATGCAGCTCTAAATGAATATGAATGCACAATTAATATTGTAAACTTACTCACCAAAAACAACATGCTTCCCATCTAACCAGTCACATTTAGTACAGGTAATGAAAAACTGACAACCATTTGTCCCGGGACCACTGTTTGCCTGAGAAGCATTATTTGGGGAGATAAAAGCAAAACTTACACTGTTGAGAAATAATGGCAGTTTAAACATATTAAATTCTCTTTGAAAGTATCGGTCAAATCCTATTGTGTATAGAGATTGGGGTCAGTCCACTCTGAATGGATTCATCAAATCCTAATTAAGTCTTTATTATATACAGTATTATACAGGATATTTGACATGATTGTAGGAAACCCCAATCTTGATTTGGTTGAAGTCAAAGTAAATAGACCCTTTCCTGATTCAGGAGTGTCCCTAACATCAGTGGATTGATCTACATACTTACCATGGACAGAAGACCAGGCATAGAATGCTTCATTCTGAAGTTTTCATCTGCAAATGGACCTCTGTAGATGCTGCAGATACCAGTTCCATCACCCTTCACAAAGGACAAACGGTGCGTAAGATAGGGCTCACAATGGAGAAAAGCTACAATTTCAAAAAGTTTAGATGTGCTGTAATTCATCACATGTCCCCCAGAGGGTGACAGACCAGAGTATGTTCCTCGTGTTTAGTTCAAAGTGCAACGGCAGAATGTCCGACATCATGGCAAGATTTATTTAACGAAGACAAGAAATGGCAGATAGTTTCATATGGTGCTTTAGAGAAGTGTGCGGAAAGCTGCTGTTAGTCATGATGGCTCAGTTCCTACAGTGACATACAGCACATTCATCCAGTGAAGCAACCTATATAGCTCTGGGTTTTTTTTTTTTTTTTTTTTTTTTAAATCGGCGACTAGTTCCTCCTTTCACACTCTGGTCTATCTAAACATTGCCAGCCCCCCAACAGTAATCCTATCAGAGATTATTGAATTTGTATTTACCTATTTTAACCACTCACGTGAGCTTTAGCACTCACGGCAAGCAGACATGTATTGTTTCTTCTGCTAAAAAAACAGTCTGTCCAAGAAGATTATACTCAATCTACTGTGTATTTATTGGTGTCATGAGAATGAGAACATGTGCTGCTCTCTCGTAGGATGTATGAGTGTCTCATAGTTTAGCGAAGCTTTAATCTAAGCCATACATGCAAACACAGACAGATATAAATCATTAAACCTTGAATGATTCTTTATGGTTTTCCTACAGATGTGACAAGAACACTAATCAGACAGTAGATGAGGTGTGCATGTACTTACATTTACAAAGTCTCCTCCTTGTATCATAAAGTCTTTGATCACCCTGCCAATGAACAATTGAAAACACATCAGTAAATTCAGTTTTGCTGAGGTAAAAGCTCACCTTTGCTTGGAAACTGTTATACGAAAAGAAGATTTAGCCAGGCAGTCTGAGACATGCTGATACAGTGCCTATAAAAAGTATTCACCTTTTTCTGTTGGTCAGTGTCCAGCAAAGGCACTTGAAATCTACTTCTATTACATGTTCTGAGACAATGAAACAAGAAAACTTCCAAGGAGGGTGAATAGATTTTATAAACACTGTGGTTCCCATAAAACACTGCAAGATATAACCACTGTTCAATCTTGGTGACTAATCAGTGTTTTCCACATATATTTTAGTTTAATATGTGTATTCTAGATGGTGCATATGCATTATTAAACAAAAAATATATACCATAATGTCCTTGACAGTGTTATTCAATATGATCGTAGGAACTTTAGGGCCACCACTGGGCTGTGATATTTCTTCTGTTTAATAATTGTAGCGGAGAATTCTCTCTCCAGTTTGCTACCCAAGAGCCAACATTAGGTGCCCAACCTGGATACCAACGGTCAGCACAACTACAATCACTTTCATCGTTAAAAAAGAACAGAAGTGATAAAAGTTTGAAAATCTTTGCTAATGTTATGTTTTAGAAACAAACTTCAAATGAGTCATTTTGCTTCTACAACAATAAAAAATAAGGCAAACTTGGGAGGCTGTTCCAAAAGAAAATCGGTTTAACTAACAACTTTAAAAGCCACAAGAGGCTCCAGGTTCCTTGTTGAATTGAAATCATAAAAAAATCATTTAAAAGGTATTAAAATCCATTAACAATCTTTCCAACATCAGACTACAACGTGAGCTATACAAATCTAGCTGTCATGTTGTGCACCTGTGGAATGTGCAGCCTTTGTAACCAATAGGGACTCCATCCTTCCTGTGGGACAGACGTTTGAGACAGAACAAAATGAAGTTAGCGGTAAAGACAAAACACACTGTATTGTATTACAAGATATTACCTGCCACAAAGCAGGCTTTTCTATGTATATTACGTGAGTTTTGACAATAAATGGGCCATCAGTAAACATTTTTATCAGGAATTAATACATACAACGCTGCAGGCCACGATACATTTTGGGCTGGCAGCTGATCAGCCATCATTTAAAGGATCTTGTTATATTGTAGCCTGCTGAGGTCTTCATGAAAACGCTAGTATTTCAGTGTGTGTGGGACGACTATCATCTCTGCATATTGCAGAGAGTGCTGTTCGCATAAAGAGCACCCAGTCCTGTTAAATAGCATCATATTCCTTCCACGTCTGACAAGCATGCGGAGCATTTATCAGCTTCAGTGCAGATCCACAGCCATTTTTAATGGCTTGCAGCACATATTGCAGGTTAAAAGCTTCCTTTGGCTTTTTCCAAATAAGCCCATTTAGATGTAGGGATAATAGAGAAAGTCAGCTCATTAGACTATTTGTTTTTTTCCTCTGTTCAGGGTTTAGGGTTTGTGCTTCTTAGAGCAGGTTATGGCCTCTAGTGTATACTGGCTCACAAGGTCACAAGGTTTTAATGAGACACATTTCAAGTGTCATGTAAAAACTTGTTTAGCTATATATGACAAATCAGTTAGAAACAATATGCAGAGTATTTGGACTGAAGGCACAGTGAGAGGCCTGAGTAGAGTCCACAGTTTTATTACTGCACATATGCATTTGATTTTGAACTTGAACACAGAAACCCAACTTATCTGCACTTTACTTAGATTTTTTTCTTTCCAAATTTCAATTTTGGATACAATGAGGCACAGCTCTTTCCTTTCATCCTGCCGAACCCCTGGCGCCTACCGTCCCTGATCTGGGGTCTGTACCAAAAAGCGAGATTAGGGGGTTATCCGGCTCTCTTTGGGCTTAACTCAGGTTTTCCAGTATCACACAGCTGGCTGACTTTTAACCAGGGTAGATCACAATGGGAAATTATGCTGCATGGCTAACCTGCTCCAGAGCAGGTCAACTTCCGGGGATCAGATCAGAACCTACTAACAGCCTGACCACTGACCAATCAGATCACTGCAAAAATGAAGTAATTCTTCCTACATCATCTTGACATGGATAAGAGTTTACAATAAAGCGACAAATAATAAAATAGATATTTTTATACATTAATTGAATTGTTTTGCTGTTCCAGGCCTTCCATGTGTCGCCCTGGTTTTAATCAGAGCTTCTAACAAACAGAGGGAGAGTTCAGACTAAATAACATAATGACAAGTATGGCTGCATTGCAACCGCATAGGAATTCTTTTCTCAGCAGGATTCCTGACAGTTGTCAGACTGGCTCAGGTAATTTGAAAAGAATGCAGTCAACATAACAGTTACACTAAAGACAAATAATTGAAGACAACTAAAAAGGTATCACAAATAAACCGAGGGGTGTGGAACTCAGCAAGATGATCCATGAATGAGTGGCATGTGAGCTGTGGGGGTGTTGTATGTGCAGAAGCAAAAGCTGATCATACAAAGTGGATGTCAGCAGTTGGAAGAGAGAGCAAGTGGACACATGGGCCAGCTTTTATAGTGTGGAAGGCCCAGGTGAACTACATCAGCTGACGACCCTCCCATGTCAAACCAGTTGTCATTATAACCGAATTTACATTCAGGTATCGCCTTTTCATCTCATATCATATTAAGTACTTGACTCGTGGCTCTGACAGTCTAGCCCCTCATGAACAACTCCAACTCTTTCACGTGAACACGCTCGTAGCCGGATAGGTAGACCCAGAGTTAACCGAGCCAGTTGACAACCGTGATCCCGGTTATTCAGGATGGGTGATGTTAGGCTGAGTGAAACCAGACAACTCCAGGAGAGCCAGACTAAGCTAAACTCGCTTTATGATACAGGCCCCTGGTTCTTTGACAAGCACAAATGCGTAAATAGCCCTTTAGAGACTTGATTAAGCATATAGAGGACGTGGTCAATAGAAGCCCATAGTGTTAAACAGGTTTCTCCTTATCCCTCGACCTGATAAGGGGAAACAGGTATTTATATTTTAACCTTTCAAATATCAGATTGCTGCCAAATGCTGGGACTAATCAGATTATGCAAGTGTGTGTGAAGAGACTTTATGAATGCATGGCATGTCTACTGTGCAGAAAGGGGAAGCAGTGTTTTTGTACCTTCAAAGAATTCAACCCTTTACTGCCTTACCTGAACTCTCCAGTGCAGAACTGCCTGTAAGAAATGATGAAACTGTAAAATCTTTGAAAACTCAGAAATAATCAATGTTAACATATATACCTGTGAAATCTTTTTTTTCTTTAACAAGAAGGAAAAAAAATAACAATGTATGAAATAAAGGAAAAAAAAAAAAAAACAGCACGTGATCCAATAATCTGAGCAGCCTGTGCTGCAGACTTTCTCCTCACCGGAAATTCTCTGCTGTCTTTGGAACCACATCAGCAAACAGCTCAATCTTCATCCGTCCGACATCCTGACAAACAGTTGGACACACAAAACAAGAGATATCCAATGAAGACAGAAACATATACAACCAAAAAGATGGGACAACAAAATAAAAGAACGCAAACTAATCATTCTTGCTCCTGGAAGCTACTCTATGACACCGACAGCCTCATCCGGACAAACCGGTTATACTCAGACTTGGCAGCAGCATCTAGCTTGATACGTTCTACAGCACCACTCCAAGTGAATAACTGGTAAAGGAATTCTTCTCATCTGCCTTCCTTCTGCGCCTGGCCTTGAATATAATAACATGTCGGTTTATTTGTTTTACATCTTTCAGTCCTGTGTTGACTTTGCTGAGCACTGTAAGTCGACTCTGTTTTATTTTAACAATACAAGCTCCTCTTCCCACTTCTGATACCATTTCCAAGTGGTCAAAGCATACATAATAGAAATATGCAAATGTGAATATGCCACAATCTTAATGCAAAACATTATTGGACATTAAATCCATTATGTGGTTTGTGTTTATGTGTGTGTGTGTGTGTGTGTGTGTGTGTGTGTGTGTGTGTGTGTGTGTGTGTGTGTGTGTGTGTGTGTTTGTGTGCATTCAGCAGCATGGGTGTCTGTCCAACCCAGAGGGACATGCAAGTGGCCGACTTTTACAACAACGTCTGTGTGTCTGTGTGAAAACAAACAATGAGCTGGTGTAAAAAGAGTGGTTTGTCCCCATGACATCACTGCACAAATGTCCCTTCACTCTACGCAGACGACTCACTATAAAGACAAGCAGCTGTTACATCTCCCGTCTTTGCTACATAGCCAGTGCAGTATATAAACACAGAAGCTGAATGTGTTGACATGGAACAAACATCCACCCCAGAACATTTTATCTGCTGAGGGTTTTCTCTGGCTGGATCATCATCAGTCATTTGCCTAACAGCAGGTAAGACAGCATAAAACATGTCATCAAAATCATGTAGTTTCTGATCAGAAATATATACATAGATTTCAGTGTCTACATTTCTGAACTACTTTTATTGTGTTGCTGGAATGAGGTTGACAAATTTCAAAGATCACTTTGAATTCTTTGAAAAAAAAACAAAAAAAAACAAAGGAAGATTAGAAAAAAGTATCACATGCACTTAACTGAGTTAGACAGGAGGCCAAGGCCTCACTTAACAGTCATGTTAAAGAGTACAAAGTCCAGGAACAGCCACATCTACCACACCCACTTTGACTCTCCTGCAACTTCCTGTACCATGAAGTACATGGGCCCTTAATATTCACACCGAGAGCAAATAGTTGCACACGGCATACAAATCAAGCCAAGAACCTGTGACAAACTGTGAAGCAAAATTAATCAGTCATTATCTTTGTCCTTTTATTTGACAGAGAAGGTTCTCTAAACCAGTTGTATGTGCATATTCAGCCAAACACTCTGAAGAATCATCTTAAGACCTGTAGAGGTGCATTTGCAACTGAAAATTTCTGTTTATTAAAATTTCCCATTGTTTAACTATAGAGTCACTATTACAGGTCGTTAGTTCGGTGACAGAATGTAACAATGGGCATTTAAATCAACAAACTGTTACAAACTATTGTTGGAAGGTTGGTTTATACTGTATAAATGCCATATTTCATAAAATTCAGTATGTAAATTACATTCTTTAACACAATCCTTACACATATTTTTCCATTTCTACCCCTAAGCCAGTGCATCAGGAGCATTTTGGCTTACATAATGAACATTAATACTGTAACCAGAGGCCAAGTATAGTTGGTCATAACCTCTGATTGTGTTAAGCTTTCAACAGACTGAGGATTTCATTTAAAGCTTTTTTTATGAAAGCATTAACAGTCAGGTAGCAAGTATTTCTAAAAAGCAACCTTATGGGCATTCAACGTTAACACTTGATGCTGTCTCCTGGGATTCTAGTGTAATTGTATAGGGACATCGTGCAAGCAGACAAAACCAGTCACAGGGTGCGGTTTCAGCTAACAAGCATTGTTATAGGGAACAGAGTTGCTATCTGGGTTACCTGTCGTAGGACATGCAAATTGACATAACAAGAGGCAGTCACCTCTGGGGCATATAGGAGGGAAACAAGCAGGTTTCCTTGAAGACAACGAAGGCGTGTCCCATTAGTTGTTTGCATGCACAATGGAGAGGTGGAGCCATAAAGAGCTGCCTAAAGGACACCTCCACCAGACAGCAGTCGTACACCTGCACCGATGAGTCTTGATGAAAGCATGCAGGGCCTCAAACTTGCATTACTGGACAAGAGTTAAGCATCTGGATTGCCATTGATTCTCACTGGACTAGGATAACCCTGAGCAGAGAGGTACAGGCTTCTTAGGGTCTCACAGTGTTTTATTTATTTTTTTTCACTTGAGAAAATGCTGCATGCTTCAGGTGGCAGAATGTGCTTTACCTGTAATTAATGTTGCAGGTAATGTGGAAATTCAGAATGGTGTGTGTGTGTGCTGCTGGAATGAATACCATTGCTTTAACTATGTAAAATTGACAAGGAACTGACTGCCAAAAATAGGGACGTCTGAATTGACCGATCAGATAAAAGCTATGTTTTCAATTGTCGGCTGAATACAATGTATTCAAGAACCAATGTGTTCCTGTTAAAACTGCAATGATAAAAGTCAATATGATGTGATCAGTGTTTGATTACTTCCTGGCTTTTCCTCTCCAGTGCAGAAAAAATATGGAAACACAATTCAAACTGCTCTACAGTGGCCATACACCTTCTTTAACTAAAAAAAGTGTTATTAGGTGTAATCATAACCTAATAACCATTCAGTCATGATTACACCTAATCTGGTGATATGATAATAATGTATAGCTTGCATTTACCAATCAAATGTGACCGGCACAGCTTTGACCTATACTAAGTTTTATGAAAGTAACACTTAAGTCAACTGTGTTCACTTTAGTTAAATTTTGTTTGTGAATCAAAAACTTTATAGTTGGTTATCCAAAATGTCACAAAATGTTTGAAACATATACCAATAAAAGATGGATGTTTTATAACCTACGGGAGAAAAAAATGAAAATACTTTCACAACCATGCAAAAGCAGTTTTTGGTGTAAAGATTTTAAACACAGTATTTTATTGTTGAGGTGAGCTACCTCACCTGAAGCAAAAACCACTGCTAACATCATAAAAAAATTAATACACTTTCAGATAATATAACATTAAAGCTTTAGGGGAGAAGAGCAGAGGTACTTTTTCACACAACAAAAATCATTTTAATTAGTATCACCGTTGTTAAGGCTGTCATCTACTTACTAAATTGATCATGAGACAAGATGCATCAGGATCTGGTTGGCTTCCAATGAATCGACATGCTTTTTCTTGTTTTTAAAATTACTGACTGCACTCTCGTTTGTATGGAGAAAGTTCCTAACCAATATTATTGTTTCTTTCAGAGCTTTTCCTGGAGCCTCCTCACAGTGAACTGAGCACCGTTGCAATAACTTAAATGCTGACAGAGTTGCCAGCGTCTCTGGAAATTAAACACACCGTCAAAATGCTGGCCATAATAAAGCAATGGGAGGAGGCATCTAGCTGTCATACAGACAATACTGAGAAGTATCTGTTGCTTATGCTTTTCAAGTTGGGAATGGACGCAGTTGTCTTTTACATATGCTGCTGGAAGCTGTGTACCTCCTTTTTGAGCATGTGCAGCCTGTCCATCATCCTGGCTGACATGGCGATGGCATTTTGTATGGCAGCTGTGTGGTTTCTCGGGGCTGAGAGGTCCCTTGTGTCACCCTGCTTCCTTTTGGCTCACACCTCAGCAATATTTGGAGCACTGCCACTGCCCATGATGTGCCTAGGTTCATTTGACTACTGTATAGAAGACACCTGCAGTGGCAACCAGAGCGCCTTGTGCAAAGGCCTCAGGAACGTGGTCTTGACATTGCTGGTATGGATGCTGGCTGTTATTTACTCCTTTGGTTTTGTGAAAGCTGATCTGATGATACTGGATTTTGCAACAGGGATAAAGGTTGGGGTGTGTGAAGTAGAGGAGTCTCCATTGGTTAACTACTTCATTTTCGGGCTTTTCACCACAGTAATTTTTACAATGCTGCCCTTTTGGTCAAGCATTCCCCGGTGGGTGAAAGAGGCTGACAGGTTATGTGAATTGAGGGACGCGCAAGAGAACCAGAGGAGCGACTTGCTCATTTCAACCCCCACCACGGAGCAAAAAAGCAGTAAGGAGGATTATCTGGAGGAGACCATCCAGTCACGACCGCCTCTTTGGTTCAGCCTAATTCTAGGCTTTACTATGTTTTGGATTCCTTATCTCGCATTGTCTGCAGCTTGTCTGGTCTTAGTCAATTCAGTACCTGCCTACATCAGCGTTAACCTTCTGTGGTTGGAGTGCACCAACACTTTACTGGGGGGTGTGGTGTTCTGGGTGAACAGCAAGTCGGTAGGGCCATACAGCCGTCTACCAGGAAATGTGTGTTTATGGAATGTTTACTGGCATTTGAGCAAAGGAACATGGCAGCAGCAGCTCCCCATAGCTGTATTTAACCCATCAAAAGAGAAAAGAAACACTCTTCACTATGTGTAATATAAAAAAGCTCAACAATAATCCCTTTACGTCACAGACATGGGAGCCTAAAGCAAAAGTGAAAACCATGATACGGGGAAGTGAATTAAGACTACATGAGAATGAGCATGCCTGTTCGAATAGTCCACCTATGTTAACACCGCGACAGTCAAAACGCTTGGACACAGAAATGCTGCATCTCTTCATCTCTCCATCAGCACACGCATAAGTTCTCTGGAGCAAAGAATTAAACAGGAAAATGTTGAAGCTGACAAAGAGACTGCAACTAGACTTCTAAATGTAAGTCTTTGAGGAGTTGAGCAGCAAAGTATTGCGAAAATGCTGCGGCCATTATGCTAAGCTTTCGTAAATATTTACCATCAATTTTATTATTTTGTAGATTCATTTGTATATGTTTGTCATAAAGTCCTACCTTAAGATAATTCTACAATTTAGGGAAATGTTATGATGACTAAAGATTTATATTTAACCCCATCTGAGAAGCCCAAACAGGTGTGGCTATCTAAATGCTTCTCAATAAAATACTCTGAAATATATTCCTTCATTTTTGTTTCACTAAACCTTGTTTATTTTTTTACCCTTTGCTTAAACAGGCCCAATCGTATCTTTTCAGCTACATAAATTTAATGTGTATCAACCAATTCAAAGCCGTTCAAAGTTCATTCTTGCTCTTGATGAAGATCATGTGATGAAATCAACAGCTGTTTAATGGACCTTGTGATGAGATTGTTTTCTCAACTGCTGTTTGTGAAGTCAAGAATGAACTTGGAACCTGAGCTTTTAATCCAGTATGGGTGAGGAGGCTTTAAAGTGCTCAGAAATTGGAACAGCTACAGTTTCATGACAACTGGGCAAACTCCGTCTGCTGAGGAAGATCAAGTGATATGATTGAAAGCTCCAGAACAGCTACATGGGCCATGAAGATTGCTTTCTAAACCTATCTGAAGAGACTGATGGAAATACAGATATTGAATTAACAGTGTCTTTCTCAATTAGTCATAATTGAAAATATAGGTCTATTTTACTACATATACTATATACAAGCCTTTAATAGCATTAGAAAACATTATTAACTTGGATATAGTTGCTGTCTGTTGTTAGCCCATATTAAAAGGTCTTATTTTCTCAATCAGCTTCTTACCATGAGCAACAGGGTCTGACATGGACACAGTTTTTTGTCAGGCTACAACAGTGTTGCTTATTTCAAATTATTTCTGTCTGTGCTATTTTCACTGTGCCTGTCTCACAGTTTTTTGTTTTTGTTTTTTTTTTTTTTTTTTTTTGGGGGGGGGGGGGTTGGGGCTTAGTTGGGAAAAAATCAAGACAGATACTTTAACATCATGCCAATCAAAATCTGATGACAGCTGTGAAGTTGTTTGCTTATGTTGCCAGCACTGATCAAACCAGACAGTCCTGAATAGCTACATTCTTTTTTTTTAACCTAAGAATACCGAACAATTATCTAGTCAAAAATATTTAACGGTATAGAGGAGTGCTTTGACTTGAAACCAATACGGGGCTTCTTAATAGAACTGTCAGTATGGAAGTTACAGCAGGTCCCAATCCTCTGCTTCAAGGTTTTGTCCAGGACTGGCTGATTGGACCACAGACTCTACCTTTAAAAAGGACCTTAATCCACAATGGATACACCAGAACCAGGAAATCCCATAAATCATCACACAGTCTGTGTCACTCACAGAAAATGAGTATACGCTAAAAACATTCACTGACATTAAATGTTTCACTGAAGGCTGTTTTTTTTTTTAGGCAGCACTAAATGTATCCTAATTAACACAAGCTATTGGTCAATGCAGTATTTTTCAAAATTAGAAAATATAATGACCATTGGTGCTGACACTCTCACGGCAAAGCAGGTAAGACATTTCCAATGCAGAGGTCTGATTATTATACCTCAATACGTTTCCCCTTTTCCACTGTGAGTGCTACAACACCCAGGAGAAAGACTATGAACAAACAAGAGAAGAAGTCGAAAAATAGTTTTTCGATTAATATCTTTTCGATTAATAGTTAGTTTATAATACATTAGGGAAAAAAAGTGAAAAAATGCCCATTGCAACTTCTCAGCATCAAGGGTGACATCTTCAAATGTTTTGTTTGTTTGACCAATAGTCCAACAAAGTTCAACACAGTTGAAAACCCAGATATAATCAGTTTAAAATGACATATGACAACGACAATTGGTTAGTACTCTCATCGGAGGGCCTGGAACTAAAGAATGTTTGGCATTTTTTACATGATACTCTGGATTGGCTACTTTATTAAGCTCGCTAAATGCAATGAAACATGCGGTAAACCAATAATTTCAGCAACTAGAGTCATTAACTTAACTTATTCTGAAACGAGACTGTTGAAATGATTTCAAGTTGAGGCTGATGCTCACATAGGAACGCATTTGGATAACAAGTTAACGAGGACAGGATATATAAATGGGGGAATATTAAATTTATTTCCCTTAAGCTGAACCAGTGCATTCAGGTAAGATAAAAATTGGCAAGATAAAAAAAAGCCATAAAGTAAGTAAAAATAAATGAGTTGATAATAAACACACTTAAATATTAGGTCAAACAAACTACTATTCAAACTCATATAAATTCAAAGTATTAAATACTGAATCTACATATGTACATACTATTTGTGTTACGATGTATTTGGGAACTACCATGTCAGGGAATTTCTACATTTCTGTTACAGAGATAAACTTTGTATTTATTTCACCTGGTTTACATGGTTCTGATTCTAAGGAGCTCATTTGTGGTTCTGTCCAAAAACACTCCACCAGCACCACCTGCTTTTCCCCTGTATCATTTCCTACTGTCAGTCATATCAAATATGTCTGGGAGTACTGGATCTGGAAAAATATTTTAAGGAATATATATTTATTTTTCATTTTTCCCCAAAGTTAAGCAGCAGGGCCTGTTTTTTCAGCGACCCGTACATTAAGAGCGTAGGTCAATTAACATTTCATGGTGCGTTTCAAAATGTAAAGCTAACACAGATAAAGTGACCTAGTGATGCAAATTTCTGCCATGTATGGAGAATATTATTTTATTACTAGTATATCTAGTAGTATACTAGTATATTACTAGGATATACAATCGTATCTACCATTTCCAGTCACGTTTTTTTTCTGTTTAGCTCCGTTGGGATGTGGTTATGAACTGTCAGGTCGGCTCTAATTTTAATAAAATCTTACTTGCAAGAAACAGATTATCACGGGGCAAAATATAGAACTTATTCAAAACCATAACACCCACACCTCCATCGCCACAAGACGCTCATGTCAATATAAACCGCTGAGAGAAAAGTAAACCCCATATTGTTATATATCAGATAGGTGTTTTTAAAAGGGAGCAGTTTAAATAGGACCAGCGTAGTTTACTGGATCACAACATTTGACCAAAACGAGACATTATGGTGAGACTGGTGAGATGTGGAACCGTTGAAGCAACGTTAGCCTGAAGCTAAAGTCATTGTTGCCTAAATTATTCTTCTACTCACCTGCCCTCCAATGGTAATGTCGAAGAAAACTATGGGGTTGTTGGGATTTGTTGGTTGAACAGACATTGCGACTATTTCCTCGCTTCTTAAGACTAAAGAAAAATACCGCTTTACTGACTACACGCGAATAATTTGAACATCCAGCATATGCGCTGTTTACACCTACGGTGTCTCAGGAGAGACATATTACGGTTCGCAGTTGGGGACAAAATATCTCAGTAGCGAAAACGCGCTACAATGAAAGCTTGGATAGTGTCACCAAGGTGCCGCCCCGTGGTAATGTAACTGTGTAGGTTAACTATAAAACAAGAAACCAAAATTCACCGCCATAATTAGGTAGCTTCGGGAGTAATTGTGCTTTTGCATTAAGCTTGTAAAGCCAGTTATTCCACCTTTATTTGAGTTTCTATGGCAGTAGAATACCTACAGCTCTCCAACCTAAGCCCCAGACGGAAACGTGGACTCCCATTTACAGGACTATCAGCTAAGAATAGTAATCTGTCTTAACATCATGCTCTCTCTGTAGCACTTTCTAATTTTTTAATCTTAAAACTACCTTTCCAATTATCATCTCTAATAAGCAACCAATGTGTACTTTCACTACATTTAAAAGGAGCAGCTTTTTAGTTTTGAAAAATTATTGCA
Organism: Xiphias gladius; assembly: GCF_016859285.1. Classification (NCBI taxonomy): domain Eukaryota; kingdom Metazoa; phylum Chordata; class Actinopteri; order Istiophoriformes; family Xiphiidae; genus Xiphias; species Xiphias gladius. The sequence goes on along the minus strand of NC_053417.1, from coordinate 10,870,602 downwards.
CTTCTACCCCTGTTGGACATCAAGTAACTCTTTCCACTACTGCATCCACACACCGTTACTGGCAAACACTTAACCCAGATGTAACAACTTAGACAAACATCAAGGTTTTTGTTAAGGGTTTTATTTTCACAATAAAATGTATTGTTACAATTTAACATAACCCTAAGTGGCTCCACAAAAAAAAAACAAATGGCAAAGTGAGTACAAAGAGTTGTCAAAGCTGTACTGAAGCACTGTGATCAAAAAAACCATTTAACAATAAAGGTGTTAACAGACTAGTCGGTCAGCAGGGAGATAAACCTAGCAAAAGCAAACAGCCTCAAACAAAGACGGTTCTATGTGAAGTAATATGGTTTCTTGACATTGACACCATATTCTGAGAGGGCAGGAGTTAGGTCTTCCATAGTCAGAGTGTACTTCTTGTCCTACATATGGAGAAGACATAAAATGAGACCATTAAGAAGAGAATAAAATTATCATCAGAGCAATTAAATGCAGGTGACAACTTTCCCCATCGTTTGACAACATTCACCTGCTCTCACATATCGCGCTGTCAAAATACTGTATGGAGGTATTACATTTAAAGTGCATGTTAAAAATGAGAGAAACACTGACCTTTGTCTTACTCCTTGAGCTTCCTGAGGCAGTGCCCTTCATTTTACAGTACTGCAGCGCATCATTGGCAATGTCTGAGATAAACTTCTGAGAAGCAAGGGAGATCAGACGGATTCTGTAGAAATGAAAAATAAAAAATTGCTGTGATTTCTCCTGTATGTACAGTCAGACTGTGTCTATCTATTACAGGGGAAAAAAATGAGTCAGATCCAAGAATTCCTCTGATCTTATTCTCACTTCCAAGAAATCATAGCAGCATCTATCAAAAAGATGTCTATAAATGGCCTACTAGGCTAAAAAGTCTGTAATTCCTGCTCATATATGCCAATGATGGTAAGTATACAAAATTAGTATACATTAGTATAAATTAGTATACCAATACTAATGTATACTTTATACAGGTATATAATAGCTCCTGTGTTTTTTAAAAATAAATTAAAATCCCATTTAATTCAAGTCAGACATGCATGACAGTCAATCGAACATCGTAAACAAATGAGTTTACCTTAGCATTATCACTCGGGAATTGTCACTATCATTCAGACAGCAAAGCCGTCATCACGGGCAGTAATTACAATACTATATCCAAGCCACTTCAGCACATGAAGCAGACTGTATTTTCCTAAAAAGGTTTCAGTTTTCAGATTAATATGCCAATGTTCAGATCTGTTTGACAGATTCACTTTATTATCTCACCTTGTCAAACATAATTCCCCATTCTCCTGCCTCAGTTAACAAACTGTGGCTCTATCTTGTCACAGGTTACTGATTAAACACAAAACAAATCCTTTTTAAAACTCCATACCTGTACTACCTTACAAGGAATTTTTTTAAATAAATCATTTAAACATTTAACTCAGATTCTCAGATTTTTAAACTCCAAACGAGTCATTTAAAAAAGCTACAAGGACTGGTGAATGGACTGTTTTTATTCGAGGCTTCTGACCAAAGGGCTTTACAATGTCCCTCTCACTCACCCATTCAAAAGCTCTCCATCTGCAGCTGCTCAGGAACTCCCTTTGTGCCCATTTTATCTCTGTAAGCTGGTAGTTATGATTTTAATTTTTAAATGAGACAACTATGAACCAGAGATGTTACTTGAGAGGCTGAGGCTTCGAAGTATTTGTTGAGTACAGCTGAGCTTTTCCAGTGAAGCGCGTATCGAAACATGTATCTTTTTAGACATTTGATGTAACTGAAGACGTGTTAAGCCTCGCTTCCCGTCTTTACCACGTGACCGCTTTTGGTGGCGGTTCAAATTATGGGCTGACATTTGACTGTGTATATCAGACCTCAGAGAGAAATTATGCATTTTCATAGTTTTTGGTCTATAACACTGATTGACATTTTTCGTGGAAGTGCCTTATCTATGCCCTGTGAAAGATTGTTCTCCAAGGCAGGGGAGACCATTTAAAAAAAAAAAAAAAATTAGTCCCAGCACATTTCACAAGTTGTTATTTCTCTATAAAATGAATGAACTGTTTTTCCAAAATCATTTTTGATTATAGGTTACATGTTCCTTGCCCACATTGCACACCTACTACTCAATTTTCACACTTCAATTAAAACAAAGACATTGACCCTAACTTGACTGATATTAATACATTTGCTGCTTAGAAAATGTTGACTGCCCTTACTGTAATTACCATAAAGGTTTGCTCAGAAAAAAATACAATCATGGTTTCCCTTAAACTGATATTTAATCTGTAATATACAAACGTTTGTATTTGCCTAGTTTACATTCTAGCCAGTAGATGTCATACTGTTAACATGAAGCACCAAGAAATGAACCTTTTCTCGAACTACTTTGCTGGAATGCTTCAGTGCTTCATGAAGCTTCATCTCACCAACACTACTATGACCAGCAGTGGGATTTGTGTTATTTGGTTCCAAGGGTTATCAGGCAGAGCCACTCACACTGAATTTGCAGGTGGCCTTTGTAGGACTTACATTCTTGGATCAGACGCCTCAAAGCCAGCCCGGTTGAGGTAGTACCCTGTAACTGCATCAGGAATCTGAAAAAGAAAAAAAGAGCAGACTTCAGCTTGTGGTAATGGCCCATTTTCAATGATATAGACACTAATTTCTGAAGAACATTATTACTGTGTGTCTACAATCCAGTGATGATCAACCAATTCCCTGTAGCAAGAACACTGGTACAGCCTCTGGGAGGACAGTGGCTGTTAAGTAACAAAATTTTATTTTCATTCCGAGTTGGGGGGTATGAGGTTGTCGTGAATGTTCATTTAATGTTGTTAATTATTTAACCATTTTAATACACTGATCGAACTTAGGCAAATTATTCAACAGTGCTTCGTTGAATTTACAGGATTTTTGCATTAATGTGATTGAGTGCCTTGATTTTCCAGTCACTGGATAAACCAAAAACAGACAAACTGTACCCATCTGCATATTTTATATATAATCAGTTTCTCAACTGAGTTCCATTTAATTTAGAGGTGGTTATCTATTAACATGGCTGGCATGGTAGACAAATTTCCGAGGTGTATAAAGCTGTTTTGAGTTTCTGGGCTTTTGGATAATGTCTTTGTATGTGTGAAAGCATTATATAGTAAGGTGACTGACAACACTTCACTCACTGTGGGAGTGTACTCTTCCAGCTGCATGAGGAAATCTGCCAGGGGCGTGGTAGAAAGGGCAGGTTTTAGATCTCCATTGGTGATGCCACCAGGCACATAGACGCCGTTGGAGACAGATGTGTCTGCTGATGGTGTCACCATGGCGGCTGATGTGGAAGCTGTGATGGAAGTTATTGGGATGAGTTTATATTGAACCAACGAATGAATAAATCAAACAGCTCTATAAAACAATTTCAATAAAAGCTCAACGTTATAACCTTCATGAAGTGAGGATTTATTAAAAGACTGTTGGATTAGACTGCATTACTTTTAGCTAAGTGTACCTAATAAACCGCCAATTGAGTGTATATTGTGACAGGTAAACAAATCATCCATCTTCAGTTGAAAAAAAAAAAAAAAACACTGGCTATCCTACCTTGAACTAAGCTAAGTCTTTAGCACAATAACATTAGCCAAAGTCACATAGCGTTACCATTACTGGTGACCGAAGGGATGCTGCTGACGTTGGTTGTTGCATTATCATTTGCAATACAATTACTTGAAGTTGAAGACGTCGTAGATGGCACTCCAGTTGTGACAGACTGATTTACGTTGTCGATGTTCATGTTGATGTTACTGTTATTGTTAGCTAACGCGCTAACCTTGGCTAGCTAGCAGAGAAAAAATGTCCAAAATATTTCCAAAAGCGCGGCTCTGTGTTGTATAGCTCTTAGACTAGGCTTCTACAAAATACTGCGTCGTGAGGTAAAGCTACTTTTCTAAGTCGGAGGATATCAATATTCAGACGCAAGTGTTAGTTAGCATCAGAAATGTTTTATAGCTACCGGGCAGTAGAAAGCTGAGCTCACGCTGCGGAGCTAGTCGCGTCATGTGACCCTAGCAGTACGTAGGGCTCGGTTCTGACGAAGATAGCCGAAGATCTCCGGAGACCCCTCTACATTTACGCTTGACACCGATGAATATTCATAGTATTTGTTTGGTGGGATTGTGGACTTTTTGATTGATTTTTGTCATCAACTAACTGCGTAGATAACTGTATAGGTAACAGGGATTTAGTAGCGCTGCAGCCCCTTTTAAGCGTTTCAACAGATATTTATCTGCTAAGAGTTAATTTTGATAAGTGAACCAATAGGATTAACACATCTGTCATTATGAAACCCAAGAAACAAAATACATAAAATACAAAAATAATAATACTAAAAGCTAAAAATGTTGCATTCGGGGGCTGTCGGGATATTTTCGGGAAATCTGTTGCGGCATGAGGTGTTAAATCGTGACTCACTGGGCTGACCTTTATAATGCTCGGTAAACCTCATAAAAGACCCTTTTGTTAAACATCTACTATTATCATACTTGGGAAATTCTATTTGTATAAGACTCAGGAAAACGAAACCATCCTTTCTTAGGTTTCATAAAGGATTTTGTAAATCCCTTTCATCCCCAAACTTTCTAAAAACGCCAAAAGACTGCAAAGTCTGACCAATGACTTGACTTGGTCTATCTGAAAACCCCTAGTACATACATCAGTTAACCGTTTTTTGATTCTCTTTTTTAGTTTATTTTGTTCAGATTATTATTTTTACTAAACTTTTTTTTTAGCTCTGTCTGGTGCCCACATTTAATTTTATGATGCCATAATGATTGCAAATGGTTATATTTATGTATTTGATAAAGTTTATTTTTTTAAAAACTTCCAGATATCCTATTACCTGGATGACTGATAATCACCAGGTGTGTGAGGTCTATATCAGGGTGCACTTCCCCTTTAATCCTGAAGCGAACTGGGATTTTCAGACGAAGAAGTGACAGTTAAGGAGGAGCGAGGAATTTAGCGGACGTCCCCCCTGCACACTGTAGGGGGCGCTAGTAAAACCTTCTGACTGCTGTGGGGTTGGCTTTTCATCCTCGAAGAAGTGAACCACCACCACGGTTGTGGTCATTCGCAGTGCGAGGACTCCCGTGTCTGAAACAGAACCGGACCGACGCAGAGGATACACAGAAGGTTTTGACAGCCGCATGGGACAAAGCAGGTACTGAGCCAAACGGCCAAGCCATAAACCGACAGATGTTATTTACCAGAAGCACTGTTTAACACATTCTGGTGGGCTATCTGTACGCTCATATCTGTTAGGGTCTCTAACCAGTGCGTTTGGATGGATAAAGTGGTGTTTAAACTGTAACATTATCTCAACTTCAGTTGATGGCTAATCTGTATCTAGTGAACTGTAGATGTTGTGAATAATAACCCATATGTTTGTTTTTTTTCCTCAAGCAATGTTTGAGGCGTGTTTACAAGCTTTGCGTTAAAGTTCACAGGGTGCCAGAATGACCTCCCCCGTCCGTGTCATCGTGGTGGGAGCCGGCTGTCGGGGGCAGATCTACTCCGAGTTTGCATCCATCCATCCTGGACGCATGAAGGTCAGCAGAGGTTGCCCTGCAGCCCGACGACACTCGGGAAAATGTAGACACACCACCCGGACTCTGTGAGCCACGGAGTGGGCCACTAAGGAGACACCCGTGAAAGAAACACGTCGAGTGTCGTAGAAACGTTTGTGTCACAGTACGAGGAGACACAGAAAGACGGAAATCCAACTTCTCTGTAACAATACAGGCTGAAAAAGGGCAGTAAAGTAAATAGTTCCTTAACTGCCCTGTCGTTGACCTCATCAGCCTTTAAGTTCATTTTGCTGACAATAGTTTAAAAAACAAAAATGTAACGAGGGACTTTTACTTGTAACCGAGTGTTTTTCCCTGATTTATTGCCTAAGTAAATTATCTGAATACTTTTTCCTCCTGCCCAGGCATTAAATTGTAATGTTGGAACAGAGCACTTGTTATGTCCACTTTGTTTACTCTTACTTTACCATGTCAGGTCGTTGGAGTTGTTGACCCAAGGGAATTTGCTCGCACCAAACTTCAACAGCAACACAAAATTGCAGATGAAGACACATTTGATGGTGAGCATCAGAAGAAGAAAACATGCACTTTATTGTTTATTATTATCTGCCTCCTGCTAAATTATTGAATGCCCTTTTTTTCATACTAGACTGGCACGTTGTAGTTGAAAGAGAGAAGTTTGCCGATGCTGTGTTAATCTGTACTCCAGACCGCCTTCATAAGGTAAACATAATATATATATATATGTATGTATATTCTGTATACACTATATGTATAGTGTCAAATTTTAGTCTTTTGAGTAGCACCCTCCTCAGTTTTTTTTTTAACTTAAATTTTTATTGTTTTTAATTTTGAAACTGCAGAAGAAACACCAACATGAAGATAAAACTTAACTTAAGTCTTTATAAGCGGTCCACTTTTCCCATTTTTCAATAAAGTTGAGTTATTGAATTGTCAGAACATACAGTATATGAGTCTTTCCGTATCATCAGCAATCTCCAGCCACTGCCCTAGAGTCTCACCTTATTATTGGCCTGAAAATGATGTATTTGGAAACTTTGTCATTGTTTCTTGGTTAATCATCCTACTAAACTAGTTTGTCTTCTCCAGGATCCTGCTGTGGCCTTTGCAAAGAAGGGCTACCATATTCTGTTGGAGAAACCAATGGCAGTGAGTGTTGTGTAATTGAGATTAAACCTAAACCCTCTTAACATAGAATATAACTTTAACTTTGATATGGGTGTTAATGATCCTACAGATTGATTTTTACAGTAATTTATTGTGTGTTAGTTTGTAATTTTGTATTTTGATAAAAAAAAAATAAAATAAAATAAGGAGTCCTTTTTGGTGGAAAAGATACTATTTCATCCATAATTGTCCATTTCCTAGATACTAAAACTCTCCTCTCTCCTCATTTCTATGGTTGTATTTCTGTGACACTCATGCCTTCCTTGCCCGTGAATGTGTTCACATGACCTTAGACAACTGCCGAAGACTGCACGGCGATTGTGCAGGCTTGCACTCAGAGTGGTGTGATGCTGTCAGTGGGTCATGTTCTCCGGTATGATCCCACCATCCACAAGATAAAGGTAAACGCTTTTCTGTCACACTTGGTTTATCAAGATATCTGACGGTTTTCTTCACCAGGCATGAGTCACAGTTTTTGTATTCAAAGATGTAAATTTAGGTACCTTTAAAAAGATATTAGAATTATTAATCCCTAATTCAAATTAACAACACACCCCTAGCATCTGTAGTATCAAGATCAGTCAGCAAAATGCTAAAATGTCATTACTTGTGATCAATCAAATCAATAATCAGAGGTAATAAAGCGCTCAGTACCTGTTGGTTTTGAAAATCTGACAGCAGCAAACCTGTGACTGAATTTCATGAAGGTTTGGTTTGGTAAGGATGTTTGGTTGAAAATTAAATTAAGCAATCTTTCTCTAGGAGCTGATAGATGCTGGAGTCATAGGTGATGTGATCCATATTCAGCACCTTGAGCCGGTAAGAATGCAAACAGAATGGAAATTCAGAGGAAAAAAAAAATAGTAATAGTATGGTAAATCGTCAAGGCTTTACTTAAATCAAGGCCCAAACTGTTCCAAATACACAAAGATATTCATAAACTTAAGAACCTGATGTTGTTCCAGTTGAAACTTATATGCACTTGAATTTTGTAGAGAATATTTACCCAGGAAATGAATACAGTGTTACATTTCTACAGTATGTTTTAAAGCAGCATCAACCTCTCGTTCTAGGTTGGGTTTTATCACTTTGCTCACTCATTTGTTCGAGGAAGCTGGAGGAACGAAGCCGAGAGCTCTTTTGTTCTTTTGGCAAAATCGTGCCATGACATCGACCTAATACATGACTGGGCTGGATCACGCAGGTAATTCATCAGACAGTAGACAATGATCGACTTGAAGCTTGTCTAAGGTTTAGAAATAATGTGCCGGATAATATGCAGTCAACACTAGAATAAATAATTTGGTTGGTCAACTAGATGATATCAAGTGTTATAATTAGTATCTATCCAAATTATGCTAGTAGCAACCAGACCCATTACCCTGGTGGTTTTGTTGGGCCACAGTGTCTGTTTCCAGGGCGGCGAGGTTGTTTTCCGTGAGTTGAATCTGTTTTTCCTAAGATTAAGCATTAACACAGAAGTTTGTACTTTGCAGGTGTGTCAAAGTGTCATCATTTGGATCTGTTAGCCACTTCCGACAAGACAGCATGGTACGTGGTCTGTTCCCAGCATGGGGCCCAATACAAAGAGTCATTCATTTTACGAAGGAAATTAGTAGCAATTGCGAGCAAATGAAGATCTACGAATGCTTTGTGGAACTTCACACCACGTCACTTAAATCCTTTTCAACAGTGCTGAGTTGCGTTTTTGTTTCATTGAGATGTGTGACATCCATGACAGTTCTCTGCTGTTCTATTGCTAACAGAAATCTCTACACTGAGCGTCAATATTAAATGAGACATTGTTTGGTATTTTTTTTTGTCAGCCAACAGGCGCCGCGGATCGCTGCATGGATTGTTCTGTAGAAAGAGACTGTCCATACTCGGCACGCAAAATCTACCTGGACAGAGTGAAACAGGTTAACATTTCCACACGCTGTTTTCACCAGTTATCTACTATACTCAACCGTCTGTGAACATTATGTTGTACGTATTTTTATATGTACTGTGCCAGGGCCACACTGGCTGGCCTGTATCAGTCATATGTCCGAGCTCGTTGCCAGACATCGAGTCAGTAACCGAGGCGCTGCGGACTGGACCGTATGGCCGCTGTGTGTACAAGTGTGACAACGATGTCTGCAGTAACCAGGTTAGGAAAACTGGCTTTATAACTCATTCAAGACTGGCTCTTAATCTCTGTAGCACAACATACTAGCGCCCCCCTGCTGCCAATATGTGCAGACCTAAGAGTGACCTGACATGTTAGAAATCACAGTAAAACATCATATACTGTAAAGAAGACTATAAAATAATGGGTGGTTTTCAAATAAAACACTATAGTCTGATTTTTGTAACATCATCTCAGATCCTGTCTAGAATAAGCTGAATGCTGTGTGGCATTACTGTATTTATTTTGCATAATGCCACAGGCTGTATTGCCGTTTCACATCTCTTGCTCTGTACTATTGCTCAAGCTGCCTTTTATTATTTGCATCTCTTCCTGATTCCAAAATTTGCATTGTCACTTACTTATGTAATATTTGTCTTTCTTTTAAACTGTGTCCAGTAACTAAAGATTTTCACCATTTTCAAAAAGTTATTTAAACTGAAAATTCATAATTTACTTTCCTCTAAAAATACTGTATTTGTGATGCTTAAGCTAAGATTATGTGAGGTCATTATTCACATTTAGAAGCATATCTCTGTTTCCCCTTGGTCTTGTCTTGTTTATTTGTTCTGTTTGCTCAGGTTGTTAACATGGAGTTTGAAGGGGGTCTGACAGCAGCGTTCTCCATGGTAGCTTTCACTGAGGAGGTGTGCAAGCGAAAAACAACCATCTATGGCAGCAAGGTAGGACTGGAAGGAAAGGAAATGCTAATCTTTAACATACAAGAGGTGCTGCAAGGAAAAGAAGCCAGCAGGAAAAAAATGCATCGACATTTGGCGCCCAGAAAGCAACATGTTTGAGGGCTATAATGAAAACAATCAACTATCACAGTAGGGTAGGAGTACACCCAAACATTACATCCATATCTCATTCAAATCATCGTGAGTATTAAAATGCTGCTATAACATAAAAGCCTCCACTCTCATGGCAAGGCTTTCCACTGGATTTTGGAACCTGGCTGAAAGCATTTGATGCCAGTCAGCCTCAAGAGCGTTAGTGAGGTCGTGAAGAACAAGAAAGTGCCTTCCCTAGGCAGTAAGAGTTCCGTCTCACGGACCTTAGGGGCCTCGCCCATACCACAAAACACAGCACCTCGTCCAAAGTGACCTAAAGTGTGTGTTATCAAATATCGAATTGATATGTTATCAATCTAACAATTGAAACTCTTAGAAATTTAAACACCTGAAAGTTTGTAGAAAGAGAATCGTTAGTGTGTGGATTCAACAACCAGGTAAGTTTGAAAAATCCAAAGCAGCATTGATTTCACTGAGGTCAAACACAGTTAACTATAACTTATAACGCAGCCTTTAAGACCAGAAGAAAACACAGATTTAAGCTCCTCTATCATGAGTTGACCAATTGTTATTTATGTTAACTAATTAGCACTGTACTTCTAAGATGGATGTATCAGCTAAAGTGCCTATATAATGACGTGTATCTTCACAGGGGGAGCTGTCGTATGATGGCCATGAGGTACGCGTGTTTGACTTTCTGACCCAGAGATCCACAAAGCACAAAGCATGCAATAATACCCCCAGGTATTTTGGCATGGGTGGACATGGTGGAGCAGACTACCACCTTATGGATGCCTTTATTTCTGCTGTGGCGGTGAGTGCTTATAAATACTTTTAATTTTTTTATTTTGTCGAGGCATAGTTTTCTGTAGAGCTTTTATTTTTCTCCCTGGCAAAAAAACAAAATCAGCTCCTTTGGTTGTTGCAGTAAATGAACAGCTTTGATTTGAATCTTTTATGGACAGTTGAGTCATACTTGAAGCTGTAGCTGTTTGCGATAAGGACAGATGATATATATTCACTTCATTTCCATTTTTGTACCTGTGGGTTAGGCTCTGACACTGGGTTTAAAGGATGTATAGGATTTGGAAACATTGACTGTGCTGGTAGATCAGCCGAGTATGTGTGTGTGTGTGTTTGTGCATGCAGAACAATGATCCATCCCTGATCCGATCGGGTCCTGAGGAGACGCTGCTGAGCCATTTACTGGTGTTTGAAGCTGAGCGTTCACGACTGGAGGGCAGGGTGGTGTACTGTGGTGAAGTTAAGACAGAGCTAGATGACTGAGAAACACCTCACCTTAGAAATCAAACACTACGATGGCACCTGGATGATTAAAGACACAATTAGACTGATGAATGAAAGGCCAAATCTTGGATTGAATTTAAGCTGATTATTTAGTTCATATGGCTCAGGGATTTTAATACTGTGTATATGTGTCTGTGTGACTGACTGAGTGAATCTGCTTAGTTTTCTAATTTTTCTAAGTACTACGACAAGAACTTGATCATTTGTTGTAATAATTTGTTTGATTTTTTTTGAGTAAGTAATGTTCATGTCAAGTATTCTCATAATTTCTAATAAAAAGTTGGGAATCTGTGTAATTTAAACTGTCTCTGACTCATTGTTTGCTCTTAATGTGCCTCTGAAAGTCTTTTCCCACCTTTGTCACGGTGTAAAATATATCTCAGGAAATTTACAATCACTCAAGAGATTGAGCTGTCACTCTGAACATCTTCATGAAATGCTCAGGGCTTAAATGTAAAAAAAACTACTACTGTGCTAAACTACTGATTAACCTTTATTCAAGAGAAGAGATTAACTAACTGAAAATAAATTTCTTGAATGCACACATACCATTGACTGTGAAAAAATGTAGATAAATATACAGCATACATAAATATAAATTACGTCTCTTAAATCCAAGTTAATTGTTATCTTAAGCAGGTTATTCTCTGTTGAATAACTGGTGCACTTAAGCCTCACTGCATATTATGTCTATATAAACATTCACTAAGAAGCATATTGTATAGTATCAACTCTCAAACTCATGGCTTTGTGTTGCTACGTTATGTATGTTCTTCAAGAAGCAGCACCAACTGTAAACTTCAGGTCAGTCTGTCTTTTTTTCCCTCTGAATCTGAGGGACAAATGAAAGAGAACCTTTTTATCATGTCTAATACACCTTTTGCAATAAGCAAAGCAAGGATTTAAACATAGGAATATTATTGAAAAGCAGGCCGTGTATTCACAACTTTTACTTTTGCCCATACATAGACATAGAAGAGTTACATGTCAACTGACTCATAATAATCTACATGTGGTCTACCCGAGATTGATAACTTCTGCACACAAAAGAATATGATAAAATGTAAGACTGAAGTTAAACAGGTAATTTGCTTTGTACATATCTTTTTATGTATTTATTTAATTTTGATTGTCAATTGTACTCACCCTCTTATTAACCAGTGTCAGTAGATCCTCTCTACTCACTGGCTCCTTTGCTTCCAGCAGCACTGACTCCACTGAGTCTTGGTCATTACTGAGGTATCACAGAAATTGTATTCATGCAAACATCAAATCCAAAAGTTGACAAGAGGATGATTAAGGATTATACTATTGCTAACCATCTGCCTGGGACTGATCATCCTACATCACTGATTGTTGAGCATCATGTCTGATACCTGCACACTTTCCAAGATTAAAAAAAAAAAAAAAACTTACTCAGGTGCAGGGGTTGCACCAGCAGTGGTCTGGTTGAAAGATGGTGAGGTTATTCCCAGGAGCTGGCCAGCAATGGTACTGAGACTGTCAACATCCTGGAGGTGAGAAAGTGCAGCGGTAGTGATGGGGATTTTCATCACTTTCTACGCTCCCCCGATTCATTTTAAATTTCTTTTCACAAATATGAGGTTGCTAAAAGACCCTCATGTGGCCTTTAAAATTTCAGAAAGCTGAGAGCATGGTGGTATGGGGGGTAGAAGAATCAATTGATGAGCAGAACTTGAGGCAGCAGCTGCCTGAAAGCTCTCCAAATGCAAAGGCCAGAAACTCAATTCTGGCTGTACTGGCTGCTCTGAGAGTATATCAACTTTCCATCGACAAGACATTTCATGACCACATACCCACTGGCTTTGGTGTTCCTGGAAGTAAAGATAGGACTGCAGAGTGAGAAGCTCATTGACTCTGTCCTCCACCATTCTCAGGTACCCTGTGACATTTTCATCCTGGAATCCATCAGAGGTGCTCACCAAGCTGTCATAGCTGATCTGGAGCAATGATTTGACACCTAGTAAAAAGAGTTGAGAGATATATAAAAATACCATATTTCTACAACACTGACGTTATTACATTTATTTTATCTCCCACTGTTAGATGAAACTTCATTGTCTGCAAAGTAATAAGCTGATTTCTATACTTGTCTATATTTATTCATGTACAGTATAGCTAGTGACAGCTACTCTATTTTGTTTGATGGTTCTGCCATCGAGACGACACCTGCAGTTGCTACCCAACACGGAGCAAATTTAAATGAATTAAGCATTTACAGCCTACTTTTGCTTCTATACATGTGCTCTAACCCAATAGGTGTAACTCTGCATTGTTGTTTTTTACCCTTTTACGTGGGCAAATCAAATTGAAATGAAGGTGAACTAGTTGGTGACTATTTTTATTTGCTCACACACAAACACACTTGCGTGCTAGAACATAATTTCCCAAACGATGGTTTCTTCCACTTTACAAAGCAAAAATTATTCCACAACTGTCTTATGTTTTTAGACATAGACATTCACAAAGTGTATATCCTATACGTTATTTATGATAATAAATGTATGTTTTCTATTGGGAAGAGACAGATAAAAACTCCATAGTTTGTCATGTTTCTGTTGCCCTCCTTCAAAAGGATAATGTTATGCAGAGGTGCACTATGCTGTACCTTCGTTGAGCTGATCAAGGAGCTTTTCCATGAACTGAACACGCTGTTGATAAACTGGGAGCTGTTGCTCTGTAGCTTCTTGCTTGATGGAAACTCTCATCCGAAGAGCCTGCTGCTCTTCATGCTGCTGCTGCTCCTCAGCTGAAAAAATCTCCCTCTCATTGCGAATCTTTTAATCCAATACATAATGGAAGACAGTTTACAACCACGATAACATTTTGTTTTCTTCTTTGTCTGTCTTCCTATCTCTCCAACACACACACACACACACACACACACACACACACACACACACACACACACACACACACACACACACACACACACACACACAGCCAACACCAACCTGAGCGATCTGCCTTCGAATGGTCTCTGCTACATTGTGCTGGTAGTTGACAAAGTTCAGTAAAGTGTAGTTCTGCCCCTCCACTGACAAAAATATATCACAAAATATTTTGATTGCTGGTAAAATGCCCAACTTCCAGTTCCTCTGTAACCTTTAATGCTCCACAGAATTTTTTCATACTTTGTATGAAGTTCCTGACCAGTTTGTCCAGGTCCCTTTCCCCTGTCTCTCTGAAGATTTTTTTGATAGCATTCTGAAAATCTTCCAGTGTCCAATCCTTAGACTCTGGTTGCTTGCACTTCTGAACTATGGGGACAAATGTGGAAAACTCATACAAGGTTGTTTAATTATCATGCATAATGGATGAATCTTGAACCGGAGTTGCTTTATATAAGGTATAATGTACAGCAAACTTTTTTTTTTCGGGCGGGGGGGGGGGTGCTTTCAGAATAAATAATAAGTAACAATATAAAAACCTTTCCTCCGTCCCCTTTGCAAGGCTTTTGTTAGTGGAGAAGTAACATCTTCTAAACACAAGGTGTCACTAGTTTATTTGATTAGAAGTCAACCTATTTAATTAGAAGTAAACACTGGACTGGGGAGACAGTATCTGTGCTGAACAGTCTGTAATTAGCACTAGCAGACCTCAAAATGCTGTGGAATATCACAGCAATAATGATGAAGCATATAATGAGTGTGTGGAAAAAGGCAACCCAGCACTCTACACAACAGGAGAAAGTATGACACACTGCCAAGCAGCTTTGGCATAGCAGCCAATTAAGTACATAGTGCCATTCTTTATGGGAACAGCAGGGTGATGGAACTTAGCACACTCAGTTCTATCTTTCAGGTTGCTGAAACTAAAATCTATGAAATAATATCCTCAAAAGGATGACCTGGTTTGGTCAAAGGACAGTAAGTGATTGTTCTAATATGCAATCTGGAGTGTATTTTTTCCCATTGTTATCCTATTTTAGGGATCTGAAATAATGTGGTCTAGCCAAAAGGCATTTTGTGTTCATAGCATGAAGTTTATAGTCACCTTCTCTGTGGTCAATGTCCTGGTTGGTGTGCACAATAGCCTTTATGTCTAGGAAAGCCTCAAAGTTGCAGCAATGGGAGATTTCTCGTTCAAGACTGCTCTTTTCTTTGATGTACTGAGCCATATCCTTAGCATTCTGGTCCCTCAGCATCCGCTGTTTTTCCTGGATCTTGACACTAGGTGCAGCCACAATTATACAACACATTAGACAGTTATACATAGTGGATGTGCTTTATCTCATGAATCTAAGCTGTCAGATATGGAAAATAAATATAAGCAGACACATGCGAGTGTGCTTCAAATGTATGACTTTGACAAATGAAGTCCAATCTCATGAATTTCTTTTTTGTTACTGAGGTACTCCATGTCTTCCATTAAATATTAAGACATTTAACTAAGGTTGACTAGAAATCCCTGCCATTTAGTATATAAAAAGCGGAATGGGAGTGCAAATTATTCTTTGTAAGCACTGTTGTCTCTTACCAGATCCATCTTCTTTCATTTAACTAACGAATAAAAATATGAAAGTGCTCTAACCTAACAATTGTGCACAGTGGGTCACAAGAAATGCCACTATATTTAGTGCTGCAGAATAGTTTACCTGGCATTATAGGCTTCAGTGCATTTAGTCATCAGGTTACAAATGTCCTTGCGAATTGCATGCAGCTCCTGGATGAGATAACATAATTAACTGTATACACTCTCAAAATATTACCTCTTCATTACCCCTTCACTGGCCATCCCGCACCAAAACATCTCAGCTATCAACATCCAAGTCTTGTGTGGTACTATTCTCAATACTCTGGTGGATGGTGTTTAATCTGCTGTTGTAAAATAATTTAATTCTAAAATGTTGTGATTTCAAGAAGATTTACAAGTGAGAGGAAATAAAGCATCATTCTGGCATTACCCCAGTTGCTACATCTTGGTAGGATGTAGCAGCAGCAAAATACAAATTTAAGAACTGCCTAATTCTAACTGAATCTACCTTTTCCAGCCAAGACTGAACATGATGGAAATGTTTCTTCTCCACTTGCAGTATCTTCAGGTCCTCCCTCAACTGTCCATTCCTAGTCATCAGCTCATTGAAGCATTTGCGACCCTAGAACAGATATACACCTGAAGTCGGAATAAAAAAATAAAACCCAAACAAACAAACCAACAGAGCCGTTACAAAAATATGAAGTTGGTGGAAATCTAGTTTCAATTAATGGGAAAGTGGATTCTTTTTGTTACACTAACCCTATGCAGTTTGTTTTCTATTAAGCAGTTGGTTTTTAGCAATTTAGTGCTATCAGATTTCCAATCATGGCGTGCAGTGCCCCCGTTATTCCTCTGTCCTGCCAACTTCCTCTCCCATTTCAAAATCTGAAAAGAAAGTGGGGTCAACTCTGGTCAGAAAATCGGGGGGAATTCACTTTACGAAACTCTGTGATCAGTCCACAGGAAAACAGACTTTACCTGATCTTTCAAAAAAGCCACTTGGTCTTTTTCAGCCCTCAGCTCCTCATCTATTCTGTCGCCACAGGCCAACGCAGCAGTAAGGTCCTGAAGAATGCTAGCATCAGTCCAACGGCTGCAACAAGTCTGAGAGACTCCGAGGTTGCATAAAAGTTCTTCACGTTCATCGTGGAGTCTCTGGATCTCCCGTCTGATGACAGAGAGACACAAACACATGAATACAGACAAAGTTTGAATAAAGCATGTAAAACTTACAGAAGATATAACTAGTTTTGCTTCAGCAAACATGAAAAAATAGAACAGATGTCTTTAAGAGCCGCAAAAATCTCATTAGTTTTAGTATTAATTGTTGTTTTAACTTAATATTCTTTCTACTTAGGGTTTACAAGGTATCCTAGACTGGCATAGTTTGCTACAGGGGATTCTTCCATCTTGGGCTTCAATCTGCCCCATAACCTTTGTAACTGCCTTACTCCTCAATCTAATCTCCCCTCTTGTTGTCCTCTGACAACTAGTTTTATGCACAAATGGCTGTAGTTCTGACCAACTGTTTATTCGATGATAAAAATACACAAATTTAACCGAATGATTTTTTTTTTTGCCGTTATATTCATGAATACATAACTGTTTCTATAACTATGGACATGAAGGAGGCCACTTACTTGTCTCTGTAGATGAGGCCTTGGGTTTTCTCTGTATATGCCCGCTTGGCTGCCTCTGCTCTGCAATACTGCAGCTGCAGTATGTTTAGGTCTGTTTCAGCTGCATTAAAAATATGCTGTAGCAATGTCCCATTTCATATCTACTGTTTACTGTTATACTGTTTAAATTTGATTTGGGACACAAAAAAGAGGCATTTTCTATCATTGGTGTTATGTGTGAGATACCTAGGTAAACAGTTGAATCAATCAAGTTGTTACTTTTGAAACATAGCCCTCAAGTAACACATTTGTCACACAAAAATGCTGCTACCTGTGGTAGTGGTTCAGACTGGGAATTAATGCTTTTGTGTTTGGTCTGTCTGATGAAGAAATTCAGGAATAAACATCACACGATGTGTAGCTGTATGCATAGCTGCATAACTTACAAAAATCTCCAAGCAGCTGACTCCTGACAGCAGATGGTCGCTGACTCATGCTGAATTTTGGTCTGTCTTGAGTCCGACGAATAAAATAAAGTTGAAGCTGTACCAGATTGTAACTTTATAAACATACAAAGTGAAACTAATAACTATCTAAGGGTTCAACTGTAACTAACGTTAGCCTAACATTAGTTGTTAGCCACTGATGAGTAAAACTGCATTAGCTAAAATTATAAATTAGCTTTAGTGTATTGACACTTTGGTTTAATACTCTAAAACTACGCTAGTGTTAAAACAGTAAATAATGGCTTACTAACCTTGGTTAACGCTAGGACAGTTAGTTCACGTTAACGTTAACATTAGCCAAACTCGGCTAATTAGCTAACTAAGTGAATAGGCATTAAGATAGTCAACCTGCTTAATCGGTCTCGGTCCTTCGGCGTTAACTTTAAATTCGCCAAAGACACCTAAATCTGAAAGTCAAAACAGGCCAGGGCGATAAAGATAGACACCAGTGTATCAAAACGAGTAATGCTCTGTGTATGTTGGGTAAGGTAGCTAGCTAGATTTCATTTATGTGCAGCTAATTCGGTTAAGGATAACAACAAAGTGGGACCGTTAGGTGTTCTTTTGAAGCTAGCTATGAATATATTTGAAGGCAAAAAATATAACGGTTAATAATCAGTTAGTTACATAATTAGGGACATGAATAAATTAAATAAACTAAAATAAATGAAATGAAATAATCAATAAAATTGTAATTTTGTAGCTATGATAAGCATGTCTCATAAATACAAGGGTGCCAATTTAACAGAAATTAGCGTGGGCCATAAGAGCAGACATAACAAAGCTCAGCAACTCACTTCAAGTCACAGGTTATGGTGCTTGACTATCCTTGTTAATGTTGGCTTCAGAGAGCCAGCGTGGCTATTTTTGTTTACTGAAAGTAATTAAAAAATCTCGTTGAGTATGCTCTGAATTTGTTATAGCAATCAATACTAGAAAAGTTAACCTTTCTTGTTATGGGATTCAGATGTTGGTTGCAGGTCTGAACGTGCTGAGACAGATGATGCCTGCATTTAAGTTTCCAGAAGCAGCTAATGCTCATGGGTTATTGCTTTTCGGTTTTATTGACATTAAATTACAGTAATTAAAGCAAAAGAGGTCACTACAGGGCATACACGGTGTAATAAATACAGTATGACTCACATTGCATCACAGGTAAAACAGCTCTACAATTTTATCAGGTAATCACATTCCATCATGGAGGGAGGTGTCCTTCTTAATTAACCTCTGAACACAATAATGTCAACAACGGCACACTATTCCTGGACCTTGCAACACATCCAGGATGAGTAATTCTGGAGTATGTCCCAGAGTCCATACTCCCAGATGGATCGCGTTGTGTAGATGATTGGACTGACACAGTTATAAGAATACTGTGGCAAAAAGGGTGTGTAGAGAAAAGTGAAGAAATGACGAAATGATTGAATCACAGAAAAACATCCTGGTGTCAGGGTGGGATTACAGCATTGGTGTGAATAGACACTCCTTTGGGCAATGCTTTATTTTCCGTTTGGTGTAATCTTTTTAGTAATTTATAGGCAACCTCTGTCTCATTTTTCTCTTTTTCAGCAAAATAAAGACCTACCTGGAGGAGTTCCCTTAACCTGTCTTCATGAAGACGTTTGGTCCGCACAAGAATGGATCTCACGCACCGACACACACACACACACACACAGATACAAAATGCCACAAAGACTGGCGACGTGTTCCAGGAGAAGTTTGCAAACTGAGTCAGCAGCTGTATTTCTGAATGACTCAACCAGTCCACCGCAGAAACCTTTCATTTCTCAGAGCCCTGCCCTCAACCCTCCCTCACACATAGGCATGCACTGCCTACGTTTATGCGAGGCCTTACTTCACCGCAGCATCACTTCCTTCCACTTAACTAGGATATGTCTAAAACTGCCAATAGCAATACAGAAATATTTTCCAAGGAATTTAACTCAGTGGTCAATATATTTGAAAAGGTTATGTAAAGACTTAATTTGTTTTATTTTGTCACTTGTTTCAGTTCTTTCCTCACTGTGTCTTTCGTTCCCCTTTTTCAATTGAAGCTCTATTTTTTCCAATAATGATATAGATAGACTGGTGACATGCTGTGGCAAGTGGTGTGGTGAATTTTCTGCAGAGCTAATAATCCTGTCATGCCTCCAAGTCATTTACTGCATGAATCAGTCATGTTTCCAGGAAGGGACTCCTACGTCTGCTTCGACTGTTCTCAGACTCTGCTTTCATGCAGTATTATCTGCTGGAGGGCTGTTATAATGTGACACTTAGTTTTTCCTACTTACAAGACAGGCATCTGTGAACAAGGAAGTGGAGGGGGAAAGCAGGGAGGGGAGCAGTAAACTGTAAAACATGGTGCAGTCTGGCTCTATTGTTGACTCAACAGGAAATGATGGAGCCGGAGTAAGTAAGGTGAGAGAAGGAAAGGGAGGAGGGTGGGAGTGAGAGATAGAGTGAAGAAAAACGGAGGATTGACTTTGTCATGCCTCAGGACTCTGAGCTATGTTGTGTGGAGAGACCCTTTAAAACAGCGCGGACCATGATTTGCTGACGAAATCTGTGGGCCGTGAAAAGCTCAGCTCTTCACCCCCCGCCCCCGCCCCCCACCCGCCACTCGTTACAGTAGAATCATGACGTACACACACGCAAGGTCATTAATGAGCAGTCGAAGAAATTTTTACCAGAATTTACTAATTTCTCTTGCCCTCCTCAAAGGTCATTCTGTATGTCGTGTGGTGATTCAAATCGACTTTGTCCCCAGAACAGAAGTTGTGAACACTGTGAAGACAAGCAAATATTGACATCCTGTGACATCCATTTACCCAAAACGAAAAACACACAGTATGTCCGTGTCCTGATGAGCAAACTTGGGTCAGAGCCAACAAATGATGTTTTTTACTCTGACGAAAGGGGTAAAGTCAAGTCCGTTGCCCATATACAATTTGTCTTTAAAGTGCAAAGCCTCCATTCTCCTTCCTTTATCCTCCCTCATTTCAACTGAAACTCTTAATGAACTGGTGATCAAGTTCACAGCACTGCGGAAGACATCCCGCTGGGCCTGCAGGCCCTCTGCCCACACTCTAGCCTGAAATCACGGGTAGAGAAGCTTCCCAGGCCTCCAGTGCCGTATCCTGGGCAAAGAATTGCTCTTTTCATGCTTGGGTCTCTGCCATTCATTGAAGTTGTCACCATGAAATCAGATGTCGTAGAGTTTAAATCACTTTAATCCTTGCCACTTCCTCAATCACTTCTTTGCCTGTTGACCCTGTTTTGTTTTTCTCTGTTGGTACCCTGGGAAAAAAAAAACACTTTTGCTTTCTTGTCTTTTACAGGGATAGCACCACCAGTGTTCCTGAGCCATCCAATAGTCAAAGGCAGTACAAACATCATTTTTCAGCCCATCCTCCCCTCCTTCCCAGTCGTTGTTGCTTCTTTGATAACTGAGCTGTCTCCTCATGGAGTGAGGTCAAAGGCCGTGGTGGCGAAGCCCACTCAGACATTTGAGGAGTCTGATTCCTTCCTGACGCCTCCAAATTGTCAGACCCAACCGCAAATCCATTAAATTAAAAAATATTAAACAATGAGTGTCTTTTTTCAAATCGCACATAACTTATCGGACTGCAGCGATACAGTCTGAAGGAATGGCACTGATTCAGATATTAATCATAAAATTTGTAAACCTATTTATCCGTAATTATAAAATAAATTCGTAGATATATATAAAACATATCCTCTATTTGGTAGTCTACTTTGAAATAAAAACATCAAACATGACTGTTCCATGTCAGGCTGAAGGAAGTGTTGGGTTGTAACAGAGAAGCAAAAAACTAAGGGCAAAAAAGTAGACCTGAGAATTTCCTAATAATTTCTCTGTGGGTTTTTTCGCAATTACTACAACTTCAGTCTACAGTGGTATGACAGTGCACCTTGTTTCAGCTCTCGTGCCCCACTAAAGAGTTTACTCATCTATTCATAAAACTTTTGATTTAATGGATAGGAATTTTAACTTCCTACACATGTAGCCGCTGTAACTGTGGCATTTTTACCAAATTGTTGCATCCTCTAGCATTGATTCACAGGAACACCAGCATTACGATTAAAAGGAATGCGAAACTCAAACATACGATAGGTTGACCGTGACTCTGAAAACAGCCACAGGCTTGTCTGTCTGCAGTCTGTAACGGCGCTCTAATTACTATTACATGTTTGTACACAGCTGGTTCCTCTATAAGAGAATTCCCTGTGTCACCATGTCAGCACATCAACCTACACAAATGTATTTACCATAGAACATGTATGTTAACACCTACTTACTTCACTTCCTATTCCAGCCTGGGACATTGTTAAATGAGTGGTGGGCAGACATTTATCTGCTGAGATATTTCTCATCTCAGGGGTTACCTGCTGTTCACAACACTTTCAACATTTTCTGAAGAGACATGAAACAGATCAGCTCTACCTATCCAGCTTGATATTTCAGGAATTATATTGCTTTTTATTTTCATCTTGTACTCAATATTATTTCCTGTTTTAAACTTGATGTTTCATGTCATTAATCAAATTGAGCTCATAAAAAAAAAATCATTAGAAGAGATCCATCTTTCATTTTGTAGCAGCGTGAGGGAGTTCCTTCAGAGCAATCCATCACATCTTTGAGAAAAGCACTGGGGGGACTCACAGATGTGGGAGGTGGGCTTCTGACTGCACTGACAGCTGTGAGGGACGGAGGTCTCTCAGAGCAGGAAATGACTTGACCTCCCCTGTGGGAGACTGGCCCACCCCGATAACAACCCCCACAGCTCTGTACATCCTGGGTCACCACAAGTACCCACAGAGGGCCACAGACCAACAGCAGAGCGGCAGGGACAAGAAAATCTGCTGTTCCAGGTGGCAAATATTTGAATTTTTTCAGTTTAGTGCGACCTATATACACAACAAAACAGAACAAGTGACCAGACTAAGATCTATAAAGGGATTGTATGTATTAAGTTTCCAAATGAAGATGTGAGCAGCACCATTGCTCTTTAAAGACAAAGCCTTATGTAACAACTGACAGCAATTTCACCTCTTTATGTCACGTTGGAATCACATGGGTTACTAGTCACTTCATTGCACAACAGGAAGTTGATCAAAATTCTTATTTGCTAAAATGTATGAGTATTCCTTTAAGCAAACAAGTTACACACAGTACATGTGCAGTATTTATTTTGTGGGTTTTTGATTTACGGTGGATATATAGGTATAAGGCACTCCTCAATCCATATATGACCCTAAGTGGATTTTATTGGGGTATTACAACAGTGGAACAAGTGAACAGTAAGAAAGAAGGAAGGGAGGTCTTATTTGGCATCTCTCGTACACTTCTATTAGGTGACTATTTGATTCAGCACTTAACAATATTTAATGTGCCTGTTTGTCCGAGGATTTATTTGGATGCCAAAGTAAAAAAAATTATTTGGGAGTCTGGAGGAACACTGTAGGCTCAGTGTGGCCTGGACTCTGTGGTAAAAAACAAGAATGGCCTGCACTCACTTCCCTGTTATTTTCTGGTAAATGGCCTCCTGTATTGTCCTTGTGCCTCTCTCAGCGTGGGCGAAGACAAACACAGACAGTGAACTCCTATGTGACATGCAGGCTTCAAAACAAGACCTCATCCACCATGATTAGGCTGCCAATCTTGTACTTGTTTCTCTCTATCAGCCCTATATTGTACTCACGCCAGAAGCCACCCACACACTCTCTGACTCCCACACAGGTCAGACCAAAATTGTTTACTGTGTTATGAAGGGCATCTTCCCATACACTCATTCATTATGCAACGTAGATAAAATGAATCGAATTCTGATTCTGGGGGTCTCTGCGCTATTTTGCTGATTCACCTATACAATCACTTTGCATACGAGAAACATTGTTTGCAAAAACTGTAAATCTGTCTTCCTTGTTTATGAGCATTAACATAAATAATTTTGGAATAAATGAAATGCTCCGTGGTATTGAGAATAGACATGTTGCTAAACTTAGAGTCTTGAAGTAGCTGCATGTCTATCACTGATTTCCACAAATTGTTTTTTTCCATTGGCAGTGAGGACAGACATTTTGTGAATAGTGACAGCCACACCTGGCCTGATTTTCTGTATGATTGCAGGCTTATTCGACCCATATATTGAACTGAAAATACACCAGGGCTAACAACTTCTTCTCGGGTTTACAGTGGTGGAGGTTCAGATCCTTTAAACATTCCATTACCAGTCAAAATCCTGTAAGTAAAAACACAGAACTGGTAGCAAAATATACTAAAGTATCAAAGGTACAAGTACTAATCATGCTGAATGACTGCTTTAAGGGTGCTATTGGGCTGTAGCTGCTGATACTGTAATGTCGTGGCTGGTCAAAAAAGAGCAGATTTGAACTTTTTTGTACTGTTTGGTAGTGTTTCATATGTAATATTTAAAATCTGCGAAGTAACTAGTGACAATATTTGTCAGATGATTGCAGTGGATTTAGAAACGCAATATTTCCCTCTGAAAATAAGTGGGGTAGGGTCAAAGAGCAAATAGTAACATTTAAGTATAAAAAGAACCCCCCCTCCCCCCAAACAAACAAAAAAAAAAAAAAAAAAAAAACATTTATTTATGGTGTAGGGGCCAAAGGCTACTTTTCCTAATGGTGTTTGATTTTTCCCCCTGGTCTTTATTTTTAGGGGAATTTTTCCTTTTAAGGCGGTCCTGGGCGGAGCCACAGTAACGTGCTCGGCGTGCTGGATGCGTTTATAAGGAGATGTGGAAACGCGCGTCACTCTGACAAAATGAGTTTCACCGCCCAGTGTTGTTGACAGAGGAGGGATGTTGCACATGGTTCAGTTTTGACTGAGACTCCGGCTCGTACTACTACGGGACAGATCTCCTCACATTGGACGGGAGCGGATCGCCTGGCCCAGCAGCTTTACGTGATGGAGAAGTAGTCGGCATCGTCCCCGGTAAGACTTCATTCCCTTTTGGCCACGCAAAGCACAATGTCAATCGGCGGAAAATGGGCTTTACATCTACTTATAATAAAGTGAACGCTCGGGAGCTGTGTTTTATGTAAAAGAGACCGGGAAAGCCCTCTTAGGAGACGTTGCTCGATTTCCTTTCTCTACGGGAGCTTAAAGTTGAATGCGAAAAGAATCGGGAGACGCGGCCGTTGGTCAAAAATACAGTACTTTTTTTTTTGTTTGTTTGTTTCTTTGAAAAGACCCTTTAGTTGAACTGTGTGTCGGTTGATACAGCTCGTTCGTCTGGGTCATTTATCTGTGGGCAGCGGGAGAGGCTGCCCTCCTGAGCCCGCTGCATGGCTCCCTGACGTCCGCCGAGCGAGTCCATCGAGGCGGGCTAGTTCGGCCCATCCCCGGGGAGCCGCTAGCGGGCGCTGAGGAGGGAGTCAGTCAGCGGCAAAAAGTAGTTTTAGTCTGTGTGTGTGTGTGTGTGGCGTTTTGGTCAAAGTTTAAATAAAAGGCGTGAACGTCGTTAACGTGAAGTTAAATTGTTGCTTCACAAGCCTGTGGACTGCCCATTACACGTATGACTTGGATTTACAGGCAGTCACACTCGGGAGCTGCACATGAACTTGCCAGAGGAAATGCGAGTTCGGCTAGCTGTAGGTAGTTCAGCCGATAAACACTGACCTTTCTCTTTTCTACCCTTTATACAAGAAATGTCGGACTACAGGCATTGTGTTATTACCAAATTATGAAATATACAAATGTGGGAATGAGTGAAGTTAGTGATTTAATTTAAAGCGCAACTGAGTCCAACTTGATGTCTAGAGCTGCCATTCACTAGCTCACAGCCTCCGGGGTAACTTCCACACCTGCTGGCTTTCTCAACCAGTAAACACCCACTGAACCAGCCTCAGTAATCAAACATGGCCCCCGCTAATCTGATCAGTGTTTAAATGATTCATATCACGGTGAACTGCATGACCGTCACTGAGTAAACCGCAGTACAGTTCGTGGCTGAAATGAGCCGATCCCAGAGACTTGTGATTCACCAGCATCGGTGCCGCGGTCAGGAGGATTTAAGTCGAGATTGAAAGGCTTCATTTTTCACATGGTAACACCAAACTATGTGTGGTGAAATCTAGCCTGGCATACTGATGA
The DNA here is from genome assembly GCF_016859285.1 of Xiphias gladius. NCBI lineage: Eukaryota > Metazoa > Chordata > Actinopteri > Istiophoriformes > Xiphiidae > Xiphias > Xiphias gladius. The sequence continues at coordinate 10,844,765 of NC_053417.1, read as the reverse complement.
GGCTGTGCTAAACAGGATAGTGTGCAGTAGAGAATAATGATTAGAATATACATAGAGTAAAAATAATAAGTGCAGTATAAAAATTCAAATATAAAAAGATATATAAATGTTATATTATTATTATCAAAATTCTAAAGTGTATATCTGTGCGGTACGTGGCATATACTGGTCAGGGGGGCTGTGCAATTTTTCCAGCATATAAAAATGTGAATGAACAGATTGAATTCCCGCATACTGTCAGCACAGTTTATTAGAGATGCAACGTTTTGGTCACCGATCTAGAGCATAACAATCGAAAATGTGCTAATGTCACAGTTGTGAAGCAAATTGTACAGTAAAATTTTGTACCCACTCAGAGGATTAAGGCTCAGTGTTTTTGCAAATGATGAAAGATATTCACTCCACAAACTGCATTTTGTCTTTTACCCCCATGCCACAAGGTTGGATCATGCCACTTGTATCCCATCATGCTGTATTCCACTGAATTATCATCCTCTGGTGATGTGAATGGCTTGGCCCTGTCACATCTACAGCACCAGCACATCTGACCCCTGAAAAACCAATACATGTACAGTATATTGTATGTCTGCCACAGGCCTGGCTTGTTAGTAAACTGTAAAGCTTTGTGAAAAAGCCGGTCGCACATTTAGAAATCTTTCATTTCGTAAAACCGTTCACAGTTGTCTATGTAGATTATTTTTCTTGAGGAAACTTTCATCTTGGTCACACAATACTGCATTTTTTTAGTACTGCGGCCCACTATTGTGGTGGTGGAAATATTTACATCAAAAGCACTTGGTAAGATGTCTGTGCCGAATGCTGGGCTGTGAGTGTTACTTGGCCAGTAGAGTTTACGGCAAGATGTAATTAGGTGATGTAAAGCACATACTTTATAGCAGCACCGTAATTAAATCATCTGCAAAGGTCCAGTCGGTGAATGGCCTATTGCCTGAAAAAAGTGAGGTGGGGACAGCCAAGGACAACAGATCAAGGCTCCTGCATGTGATAAACAAACAGCCATTTCCAGCCTCTGGGTTGTCCTTCCAACAGTGCCAATTCATGCAGTTCTCCTGCAGGCGATTTGTGGCACAGGCTCATACCTTGGCCATGTCTGCTTGTCTCCATGGCGTATCTTCAGTCCTAACCTCATGGGAGAGTTCGCTTGGATTTTCAGGCTTGTTTCACTGCGCACCAAAGTGACACAAAGGCCCATTCATGCCTGAGAGTGGCTCCATTCATGGACACTGAGTAATTGCCGGTAGAATTCATAATTGTTCAGCGTCTTCCATCTCCGAGGTTCACTGGCGGATATGACGCCACAGTTGGTTGTTTTAAGGATCACATGAATATTCAAATAGCGGCATGGGTCATTGTTTTGTTTGTAGTGGGTTTTTTGTTGCATTATGCATGCTCTGCATTTTTTGCTTCCCACATCAACCCTAGACCCATTAGTGACATGAAACAAAGAAGGACTTTAAAGAATAAGATTGCTGTGTGATAGTTAAGTGGAGACCTCCAGGCGAGTGAGAGTGCGTGTGTGCGTGTGTGCGTGTGTGTGCGTGTGTGTGCGTGTGTGTGTGTGATGGTGGGGATTGCTAATTAGCGGCTTGCAGGTGAATTGCTGCATGGTTCAATTCTACAGACAGGAAAGGGAATATAGAGCGTACAGTATCTTCATTTTACTGCTTTACTGCATTTTATTGTGAAATGTAGCTTTTTACTGTAGTTGATAAGGGCAGTAAATGTCTCCGTTATATCTGCATCATAAATACTGTTTTAAAAGCTAGAGGAGACACGTTTTCATGTCTGCACAATATTGTGGATAATTTTCTGTCAGAATCAAAGTTACCCAGAGGTATTACACTGATTACAGGGATTACAATTGGCATCCCTGCTGGAAACTGGAAGGGAATGAGTACTTTGATCATGGGCACGCCACCAGGGTAGAGTGCTGCTGACACTGGGGATCCACTCAGTTTTAAACCCCTTCAGTTGGTGTGTTTAACCTAAGCTGCCCCTCTGACCCTCCACCCTGTGAGTAAAGCGGAGCAAGACTGATGTCTTCATCTTTCACATAAAACCAGGATGACCTTCACCTGACCCAGAATACGTGTGCCCATCTCCCTGCAAAAGTGATTTCAGCTGGTGCCATATCAGGAGATGGGAAGCAGCCATCATATATGTAGTTAAATATTAAAATGGTGAGCATCTGAATCAAACTACATGGAGGCATGGGGATTTGCTTCTGTGGCTTGACATGTCCTTATTTTACATATTAGCTATTCAAGTAGAATATAGAACTTCATCTGACTGTACAAAATTTTGTTTCGCCAATCTGCATATGGTAACATAATTAATGCAATACCTAAGATTTTTTCTTTTTTTTTTTTTTAATCATGAGCTGGTAATCTGTACAACACCTTTAATACAGACATTTATTATTATTATTTTATTATTATTATTATCATCAGTAAGATATTTCCTTGTTAGTTGCATTGTGATGTCTTTAAATGTCATTTTCTCTCAAGTGATAAAATACTACATGCTATGTATTCAAATAATGCGTATTAGGACCCACAGCCAAATCTGATTTAGACCAACTTTTCCTTTAAGTGTGTGTGCGGTGCTTTGGTGTGCCGTCTCAGTGGTGGAGTTTGTCATTCAGCATCACAGGATTGCTGCACAATTAGTCCCTGTTGTAAGGGGCAGATACTGCGGGGCTTCATGGTCGCAGAGAGGAAGGAGGGTGAGGAGTGCTGCTGCCCTCCCACATCTGACCCAGAGGTTGTGCAACAGCCTGCTCATCAGACAAATGGCTTTAAGATGGAACCACAAAGAGATACACATGGCAGCTGCCAGAGCAGACTGAAGTAATTTACTGAGCTTTTGTTGTGATGGTTGTTTCTTGGAGGCTCACCTAAAACAATGCAGTGTTTCAGGAATATAAGTGGTTATTTACTGTACCTAGCAAATAGTCAAGACAAACTAAAGATGAAAAAAATCTCAGGCCTACTACTCTCCCGAAATGCCTTTTTATATACTCAGTTATGTTTCAGTGCAGGAGAACCTTTTTTCAAAGTGAGAAAAAGTAACAGGACATAGTAGAATATAGGTGTGCAACGGTGCAACGAATGTGGTGCTTTATTAATAATGAATTATTTAATCCATAGGTGAGATATGTGTTTGTGTTTCGAGCCTCTAAGTATTTGTTCTAGTGTGTCTCTCCTGACCTTTGACCTGCCTGTTAGCTGCAGCTGGCTGTGCTTGATGGTGTTGTGCTCCAGATGTGCATGGTTTATGTGCCCTGTTTGAGCTTTTCACATTGATGAAGGTGTGACCAGAACAAATGGAAGGAGTTCTATAATGCAAAAGCCAAATGTGGAGGATTCACGTTTTAGTGCTTAAAGCTTAATTCTGACACACCTGCAGTAACAAGGTGTGAATGTCCAGGTTTTTCGATTGCTGAGGAAAAGATGAATCCCTCACCACTCCGTTTTCTGTTTCCCTCCAGCAGCTTACCACTAGCTACAATGAAGCCGTGATGGGTTTGACAGAGCTATCATGTGCTGGAGCACAACAGACCTTCATGATTTTTAAGAACACACCTGCCTTTCTGCCACAGCATGGCCGGGAGTCGGAATAACTACTGGGGACAGCATGACCTGAACAGGTACGCAAACACCATTTTGGCACTGCTAAGAACAAAATGCAAACAATAATCAGTTATTATTATACAGTGTGACCATATCATCACTACTTTTGCTTTCATCATATAGTATCAGGAGTATGATTCTGATATTGCATTTTTATTATTTTCATACTATTTTGCCAAGTTTGATGTATAAAGAGACCAAAAAATAACTACAACACCAGGTTCAGCTCCTCAGACCTACCCCAAAAACAAATATTTAAGATGTTATAAAAGATGAACACCTGCTTTTGTTTAAAGGCCATCTGACTTTCACTTGCATTCACTTTAAATTACTCCCAGAGGGAATCCTCTATCAGGATTCATCATATTCTTTTATGAAGGCAATTTTATCATTATTATTAAATCACAATTTTGCCTTTACACCATACAACGTCCTCTATCCTTAGACCGTTGACTTCAGATAAGGAGAGACAAAAAAATGTCTAACTGGAAAGAAAGAGAAAAAATCTCGGGAAAAGCGACAGGATGGATCCTTCTTCCAGGATGGAAGTAGACAGTATTAGCAATAGTAATATGAAATATAGCAAAATAATACGAAACAAAATGACAATATTAGGTAAATAAGGAATAAAAATACTTGAATGGTATGGCTCAGAGAAAACATCGAGAAACTTGTAATGGTGTTATATAATGTAAAAACATAAAGATGAACAGAACATATGTTCTGTTAAAGCACATGTTATGCTTGTTATTTCACATATAATGACTAACTCATGACAGGTTATGTGCGGGAATGATTTACACACATGCACAGCTCTGTATGGATTTCTCAACCTCTCTTGCTTTGCAGAATGTGCTTTGGGCTGAGTGCTGATATGGAACACAACCTGACGGAGCTTCAACAAGAGCAGATGGCCAAAGAATGTAACTGTAAGTCCTTTGTGTATTAGTTTTACATATAAGAAAGTATACAATTATCTTTGCCACAGATTAAAGATTGAAAACTGTTTACAACTAGCACAGATGCATACGGCACTTATGACAGTTAAAAATGCTTTGTGAGTTTGAGTTAGTATTTCTTAGGAACATTACAATATTCATTTTAATCTGTAATTATTGATAATTGCAGAACTGGGTTTTGAAAATTAAATGCCGCTACAACATGCTTTTATTGGGGTGAGTTACATTAGAATGAACTGTTAACCACTGAGATAGAAAGGACTGTTTGTTGAAAACACACATAGTACACACAAGTATGAATTATCTGTAAAACTGAAATAAAATAAGCAAATAAACAATAGAAAAAAAAAACGCTGATAACGGCAATTGTTTTTTAACTGTCTATTTTGAATTATTGTGAAACACTTCAAAGATCTGACAAGTCTTTTAATTTTTAATTTTCTTAATGTTGTCATAATTTTAAAATTAAGTTAATTTGTCAGTATAATAGATTTATGTTCTTAAACTCATTTTGGCTTGAAAAACTAGAGTTTAAACCCTGTCTTGACACATAAAACAGCATGTAGAACGGGTTTAGGTGAGCTTGTCATCACTGGGCTGAGCACTGTAGCAGAGAGGAGAGCAGGGTGAAGGAGGAGGGGAAGCTATCACTCCCTGGTCACCAGCTGTTCCTGCAGTCTGGGGCACGTCGGATGTTTCCATAGAGAAGGTTATGGGAAGCTCCGTTAAGATTATGGCCTGACCCGCAGATAATAACGATTCCTGTGTTAATCAGGGTGTTGTGGCTGATGTTTGACGAAGAGGGTGATAGGTTAAGCGTTTGTTTTCCACATGTTTTTACTTTTGTTTCCTGTAAGATACTGTCATCAAAACAGTTTTTTTTTTTTTTTTTTTGTAAAGCAGAGTGGGCAGCCGACTCCCCCTGGTGTTTGTTCCATCCTACACCATCACTATACTCTAGTTAAAGAGATTTTTCTCATTGCAAGTTGTTTTCCATGTTTCTTCCTTTGAGAGTTGTTTCTGCTCTGAAGGAAACACCAGTGATAGCAAAACCTTGTGTAAAAAAGGGACATTGGTTTAATACATGATTCTTTTTCCCCTTCCCAGCCAATATCTCCCTACCCCAGTCTTCTTTCTACTCTGATACTTATCGCCTAACGTCTGATAACATACTGCGGCCCCATGAGGGAGACCAGGTGGTCCCTTCTTCTCAGAGACGGACAGTGTTTGGGGGCCTCCAGAGAGAGGCCAAACCCCTGCCGCCTCTGCCCGACCCTGAGGAGCTCATGTCGGATGAAGCAGCAGATAACGAGGTGGAGTTTTTTACCAGTGACCGACAGCGCCTTTTGCCCAAAAGCTGCCCCAAGGCCATTTCCAGGGGCAGTAACAGAGACTGTGGCCAAGTAAATCATGCCTACCAGGAGAGCTCGTTACGGGCGGGTGGTGCTGGGATTGGCTCAATGGCTTTCTCCTGGCCAGGCAGAGAGGACAGACCAACAGGTAGAGGAGGTGGGTTTGGAGCCAACGACTGGGCACTGTCTCTCCACAGAGAAGACCACCAGCATGTGGTGTCAGCAGTTGGGGATCCTTTGTGTAGCAAACAGCCGGACCAACACCAGTCATCCAGATTTCGTTTTTCCTTCTCAGGCCCTGCTTTCCAGCCACACAGCAGCACCACAACCTGCCCCCCTGACAAGCCACAAATCCCTCCTCGTATCCCCATCCCACAAAAACCTCCTGCCCCTTTGAAAACTGTGAGCACCAACGAGGAAGACAAGCCCCCCAAAATTCCTCCAAGGGTCCCTCTAGTCCCGCCCTGCCCACCACGTACCCCGAGCCCTAAGAGCCTTCCAATTTATATCAATGGTGTGATGCCTGCCACACAGAGTTTTGCTGCTAACCCAAAATATGTGAGCAAGGCATCACAAAGACAGCACAGTGAAAGGTCGCCACCTGCAGCTCAGTTTCCTCCCTGCATTGTTCCTATTTTGAAGGATGGCAGACAGGCCAGTGCCACACACTACATCCTCCTGCCGCCGGGCCAACCAGCATGCACGGACAGGCGAGAGAGACTCCTCAGTGAACCGGCGAGGATGGGAAACACAAGCGTATGGCAGAATAGATAGAAACCCTCACTTATGTCACTGGGTCTGAAACTTGATGAGTACAAAACTGTGACGGACATCATTAATAACCATGTGATACACTATACAGAGTGTGTGAAAACATCTTCATGCTACATTTGCATGTCTAATGTCATATTGGTGTTACTTTCAGTAACTGATGTATTCTGAGATCACTTATACCAGACCGCACTGTGACGTTTAATGTGGTTTTTTTGTAACTGAAGATTTCACCAGTCAGTATTTTATCGAGGCCTCCTCTATTTCAACCCAGAAAACAACATAACATTCCAGTGTTTTCACTAATAGTGAAGACGTATTTACCTCCTGTAAACATTTTTTAATTTTGGGTACTGCAGTTATCTCACAGGGAAAACGTCTCAACACTCATTTATTTTAAGTCTTTAAGTCTGACATCCACATGCTCATATCACTAAAAGAATCTGAGCTAATAGCACATTTTTTTTTGTTAGAAGTGAGCAAATAATTACTGTCTGTACAAGCTGGGCTTGTTCATGTATGTTTTATGAAAATGCTGCTTTTAAATCATAAGTATAATGTATTGATAGATTTATGTTTTGCAGGATCATTCTCACATTAAGATAACGATTTAAGGTAAATTTGACAGTGACCGTTTGGCCAATATTGGAATCACACAAGTTTTGAACTACAGTGATATTTTCACCTGATAAAACTCTCTATAAGGTTTCAGTGGATTCTATTCAATTTCAATGCTCATGCCTCAAGTTCTATGTGCAAGTGCACTTAACTTTTATTAAGCAGCTGTCACAATCAAAAAAAGCTGATCTTTTTATTTCAAAGTTACACCAAGCCAACCAAAATTCAGAACACAACAAACCTGCTGTCACTCTTAAATTGACAGGTCCTTTGATGCACATACTGTCTGAAGAACAACTAAGTCATTAATGTTTTCGGATGCTGTTAAAGGCTTTACATCAGATGTGTTTATATACACATTTGTAAAAGAGGCCTTTATTCTTATGATCAGTTGATGAACACTAAATATAACTCATTAAGACAAACTATTTAATAATGTATGTGAATTTAGCTCAGATACTGCATACGGTCAAAAATGAAAAGATTGGAGCTTTAGTAATTCCTTTTGTGTCTGTGTGAGGGCAGGGAATTCATGTTACATTAACACCATTGAGGTGCAGACCCACATTTACAGCCTTTGTTACACCAGTGGGTTGGAAGTTCTCATGAAGGTTCTGTGTCAAATTTCACCTGAGCAAAGGCAGTTTGTAAGTTCTAAATGTTGCGTCAAAAGTAAATCATTGTAAAATTGTGTTTTTAATCTATTTATAGAAATAAAATAACTTATTCATTCTATAATTGGTTCAGTGTTCAATGTTTTCTGGATGGCGGTCTCTGCTTTGCCAATATTCTCACTGTGACGCAAGACTAATAGATTATTTAATCCTATTCGTTTCTTTGAAAAGAGGAGGCAAACATCAGCTCTTTTTCCCACCACTATTGTGCCATGGATATTTAAAGAAACTACAACTAAGAAGAAGCATCTTCCAAAATTTTTTAATTTACTTATATTAATCAACAGTAAGTCGTGATTCTGCGATGACACAACACATACTATAATGCAGACAAAATTAAATGTGTACCATACAGTATATAACTCATCATTAATAATGTAATTATTGACTTAATGTTTAGGTTGAAGTTTGTTAATGTCTTTTGCTAGTTTATATCTGATAAACACTTTTTTAGAAAAGGTATGGCAACCTACACTAGGTGTGGACACGTTACCAATACTTTTAAAAGTCCTGTACCTATATTGAATAAGATACATCATGATTACTTGAAAAATGTCTAATCTCTAATCACACATTTCAAGGTTTCGACAATTGTCTTTTGCAGCCTCTTAGAAAGTTTGCGAAAACACTCAAACTGGAGTTCTGAGACCAATTTTAATGGAGCATCAACAACAGTGGACGTTGGATCAAAACTGCTCACAAACATATGAGCTGCAGGATGACTGATGTACATAAAATAAAGGCTTGTGCTGGTCGTACCTTGGTCAAGCGCGTGATGGTGGAGACAGTGTGACAGTGCTTTTGGTGGGAGAGTCTTCAGGAAAGCACAAATAACCCTTCCTTGTCCATGCTACACCATCTCCTCACACTGTATATTCACATTTCATTTGCCATTAAACCAAATGGCATTCAGGTCTCACGGTGTTTCAGCAGGCTAAAAGTATAAACCATACAACTACGGTATTGTACCAATTATGCTCACATGTTGTATGTCTTCTGTTTTCTCTGACCTCCACATTTATTATAACTCTCCATTAGAGCAGTCTAATGCAGCAGAAGTGTAACAAAATGTATTCTTGGAAAAAAACTATCATTGCTCCGGTATCTAACTTTTACATGTGTTCATAAGAGGAAAAAGGTGCGCTTCTCCTGCACTTAAGTTCAGCCGGGTGGTCCGCCTTTTAAAAAAAGCAGTGACTATATTCTCCGGAAGCGAGTCAGGAAAAAAGGGCCCCACTCCATAGTTAAAAAAAAAAAAAAAAAAAAAAAACAGCAATCTGATCTGCTCACGCGTTTCGGCATGATGCTTTAGGAAGGCTTAGAACTGCAACGGGTCAGCAGATTTGCCAGCCTACTGATTGTAAATAAATTCTTCTAAATAACAACCTCAAAACCTTTTTTTCCTTACTTGTTTCTGGAGAATGTAAACAGTAACTTTCACGTGTTGGAATTTACAAACTCCACGATTTAATAAATCCAATTCTGTTTCATTAATTTGTAATTAGTTATGTGTTAAACATTTAATCAAAATGACATGGCACAAAAAACAATTACTCTACTGTGAAATAATTCCTTGTGCTTGCAAAATAAGTTAAAAAATAAACACATAAAACCTCTACTAACCCCTCCTGTCACCCCCACCCCGCTGTCCCCTCACCCTTGCAGTTCCTTATGGGCCTTATCGAACTTTGACCTGTGTTCTTCTACAGGCACGTCCTCAGCCATCTTATCTCCTCGGGCTGAGGTCCTTTGTGCAGCCTCAGGGCTGGCCGAGATGGGATTTTGACGATCACTTTACCGCCAGGCCCGGTTGAGCAGTTTGACTTCTGCCAGGCGTTTGCTGATCATGGTGGCAAAGAAAAGAGCGAAGAGTACGCTGCTGATCAGCATGTAGTCATAGTCGTCTTTTAGTACGTCAAACTGCTTCGAGGGATACACGCGTGTCTGGTAGATGTCGAGGCCGTATGCCACCACCTACAAGGAAAAAAGTAACATCGTATTTTTGCTTAATTTAACTGTAAGGGAGGACACCGGGTGTTGACTGTATCAATACCTCTTTTGGATACATTTAAATCTTTATGGCTACAGTACTGAGTCATTTACTGTCCAAATGAATCATTACTTTAGGTGTTCTACACAGATAATAATCATAAAATAACAAATAAATATATTTTCTTCATTAATTTTATCCTAAATGCCAGTGACCATTCGTCTCATGACCTTTAATGGAAAGCAAATATCACAATATAATGGCACTAGTGATCAAGATAAGTTAACCATGATTTTAGAAGATAACACAACAAATGAATGTATTCATGTTGCTATAGAAAACGTGGAAATTAAATTCTAATACGCAGTGGCAGCTCAACAAAAGACAGCACAAAAATAAAAGCTTTCTGAGCCACTTTTCTGTCAAAACATTTTACAATAAGGTAGACAACTGTAACACTTGAAGACACTAATATCTTGGTAATCATCATATAATAGTTTGTCAGTATTGTGAAGGCACACTCACCAGACAGGTTGACTCAAGTCCGGAGGGTGCAGTGTAAATTCCTCGCACTCTTGATACAGTTTGATTGTAGTTGATGAACCATTCTGTACGGATCAGCAACTCTGGTGCGTATGGTATCAAGTTCTCTTCACTGGAGAATTAAGTGAACAGGTTAAACAGATTGAGTGAGTGAGTGAGTGAGTGAGTGAGTGAGTGAGTAAATAAATAAATAAAAATAAAAAATAAAAATCAGTGAAATGTTTTAAACCAAATTTGACTGAAGGGCTTACCGGCTTTGCTCAGACACTATTTCTGGCCTCCGAGGGTCAAGGAACATCTTAGGTAATGACAAAATCCCTCCAGATGGCAAGCCAACTGTGACAAAGCAAACCCAGAACAACATTTAAAAAGGGGAATGGGCCAAACAATTTTTAAAAGACCTTTTCGTTTAAGAGGAAAAAGTGAGTTATTCTCACAACTGTATGTAACTGGAAAATATGTGGCAGACAGCAATATATGCCACTGAAACTTACTGAGCAGGTGGCGGCTGGTGATGCCCTTCTCCGTCAGAGTGGCCTCCATGGTAGAAATGGAGGAGGGGAAAATGTAAGACTGCTGAAGCACTTGAGGAGCATGTGGCCGATCCAGCGAGCTGAACACAGTGCTGTTGTAGAGCTCCATTCCTTCATACAGTTCAATTACAGAGAACTCGTTCCTGCGAGACTTGGTGCTCCAGTATTCGTACTGAGGAATCAAACAGGCAGAGGATGCATTCACTTGTCAGATCACATGACCCTCTAGGCCTTGCCTGTTGTCCGTGTCAAAGTCTGTCTATTAATGTGATCAATGTTTAATTAGAGTGTGGGTGCTTGGTCATTTTTATACATCTGCCATGAGCTAACTCCATATTCTTAGTGCAACAAAAGAACAGAAGATCATCATTATTTCTGCCCTTAAGAGTGACTGTAGCTGTCACTAATACTCACCACCACCCAGTTTTCAGAGTGCACAACATGCACCGGTCCTCTGGCCTTTCTCTGAACGGCCTCGTGGAAGATGCGACCAGTCACGCCATCAATCAACAGGATCCCGACAAAGCTGCGCTCCTGATGCAAGTCTGTGCTCTCCGTCACCAACGCCAGTAGATTAGGGTTCAAGTACTATTAAAAAATTGGATAAATTCAGCATCTTAAAACAAAACTGAAAAATACATAATTTGATAATGGACACAAATTTTTAGTTAAATTCAAGAAAATAAAATATTCATAAAATTCAAAACAGAAGTGTCTTTCAGTTACACATTTCTCAGACATGTTATATATAAGCAACTTCATTGATAAGGTGTAATGTTTAGATGTAAAATGATATCTGTCTTTATTTATTTAGAAAAAAAGGTTTTTATGAACAATTAATTTAAAATACACAGGACCTATTGAATCACGAAATAATATAAGGGGCTTCTTGGCTGTGTCTGATATGGAGGTATGATTTTTGTGATTGCACATTTGCTGTCTCTGTGATCAAATGGGACACAAGAAATGACAAGATCATGGTTAAAAATATAACAGCAAATATTTGCACCACTAGCAGCAAGGTCTAAAATGTGGTGGTGTTGGCTTTCCGATCACTCTGTCTAACACATTGATCAACACTTACTGGACAGATGACTGGATATTTCTGATCCCCACGGGATGATTCCTAATGATTTTGGTGACTCCCTTTTCCTCCAGAGCCACCCTAAGTACAAATGTTTTTTTTTTCCCACACCACTGATAAAGCTCTAAGAGTAAGTGGGACATCAGTATGTTATTTGGTCTGTCCCACACTTTTGTATTGTAAGTTGTAATGAACACTGCAGCCTCCAGAATGCCCTGCCAGAGCTTTGGAGTTTTGTATTGTTACTGTACATTTTAGGCATTTTGCAAAAGTGCGCCTAATAAAAATCTGTGTGCAGAAATAGAATAATTAATTTCATATGTCACAAAAATTACAGGCAAGGACTACTATAAAGAGTGTAAGAGTCCTAGCAGAAAAAAAACAGCAACGATACTTCAGAGTCAGTGCGAGGGAGTGAATATGATTCACTGGGGAAACACTGACATGACATACAGTGTTTTCTTGGAAAGATGAGTTCTCGGTTTACATCAGAAGACAGGGAGTGACTGTCTTTATGACTGAAGTGGGAAAGACGGAGCAAAACATTGACCTAATCCAGCACATATAAGAGCAATAGTATAATTTTTAAACTTTCACAATTCTTTCCAAACCATAGCGTTAGTAAGGTTTTAGGGGAAGTCACTCTACCTTATATAGGACACTACGGTCTCCCATTACTCTGCCCTGGGAGTGCACATGCTCATTGGGCCTTTTCCCTTTGACCGAGACAATCCTCTGTACCTCCGTTGGGATGATGACCTCCCAGATCAGCTCAGTGGACAAGTCCTGAGAACACAAAAATATCGAAATTCATTCTTTTTCCAATCAGTCACCTGTGATTTAAGTATCATTTTGTGGTAGCAAACTGTGAGAACAGGAACAATGAACAGACCTCAGACTATAATGTTCATTCTTAGAATTTTTTACGCATTATTGTGCATGTCCACTTGGTATTCACACTAAAAAGTATACTACTCCATTGATTTCCTTCAAACTAAGAGACTCTGGAGAAACTCTAAGTCTCAATCAAATATATTATATGAATCATTTGTTATGTAAAATATATTTGAATGTTCTCGATCACTTTTTCCCCAGTACTGAAATATGTAGGAAAATTGTCACTGCAATTATGAACGTTAAAAATAGTGAAACCATTGTTGCAATATTTGGCAACAAACAAGCCGAAGCCTGGTTGTGGCTAGGATTTCAAAAATGTTTCCAAAAATCTTGAGACCTGATGTGCAAAGAACCTTGAAATAATGCAGGAAAAAATGGTTCACTTGCCGTTCGTAGCCTGTAGCCAGAAAGTCTTCCCTGGCTTGAGTCAACAAGGTAAAAGAATATGGATGAGGCCATCTCCTGGAGCTGCTGCAGTACATACTTGGTAGAAGGAAAGGCAGACACCTGAGGGGGGGGGGGGAATCAGTAAGATGGATACAATTTTTAAAAGCCGCTTCTGGGAGCCAGACCAATCTATGGACAGAATGAATGAATCAATGAACAAAAAGAGGAAAGATCTAAGTCGCTGAGTGTTGGTCTAATGGGTGTGGATACAAATGGCACAACCTACAGTACGGGTAATAGTTTATTCAGAATGTTGATCTGGTTTACAGCTTGGCACTGACCTTGTACTGGTCATCAACGAGAAGTAAGACCTTGGCATAATCCTGGTCCATGAGTGGCATCATGAGTGACTGAAGTATTGGCTGAGGCAGAGTGGGTGGATTGATGTGGCTCTTCCTTCCAAAAATGGGGTTAAATACATGGAGTGTGGCCAGACCTGTGTCCTGATGAAAAACAACAACAAAAAAAAGACCAGAATGAAAATGATAGGAAACGGCAAAAATGAATACACACCGCCTCTAAAGTTACCCAGGTTAAACCGACGTTTTTCTTTCAAGTGCTGGTAACTGCAGGAGGATAAAAGTATTCAGCTTTTACCATGCTAACAAAGGCACGCTCGGTAAAAACTTAGTTATCTTTCTTGAAGCCCCTCACTCTATGTGAGGTACAAATCAGCTGATTTCACTGTAAAGTAATTTCCTTTGTTTGTGTTAACGCGGCCCAAGAGAAAACAAAATTGAATCCCAACCTAAAGTTCTTTAACCACAGAGTTTAGAACCCTTGTTGTTAACTACCTTGTCTTTGATGAGCAGTGTGCACTGTGGGGGATGAGGGAAGTGTGCAGTGGTCCGTTGCACCATTAGTTTGAAGGCCGCATTAGACGGGATGTTGTCCAGGTAGTGCTTCCATAAAATACTGCCGGTCTTGCTGTCAATCCCAAAGAGCTGAACAGAAAAGAAGAAAAGGATGAACCGTACCAGGAAAAAGTGAGTTTCAGAGAGGTCTGATGGAGTCTGTTTATTAGTGTTTCATTTTACTTTAGGCCTGCCTGAGCTTAGACAAAATAAACACAATCTAGTTTTACCACAACTGTGCAGCACAGCTTGTCCCCCCTGCACAACTGCTGAACAACAACTAAAAGAGAGGGTAAGCTTTAGTTTCGTACTTTCCCAGATGCAGTAACCATAACCATCATCTTCTGCAAGTTGAACTCATCTCTGGACAGGTTCTCAATGGTCACGTCATTTTTAACTTGATTGCGAGGCTTCCGTGCGTCGTAGAACAGCTTCCAGAGGTGGGCGATCCAGGCCTGCAGCAAGATGAACTGAGAGGAGAGCCTCTTCAGCACCATGGACATCAGGCCGTCTAGACACATTACAGCAAGACCACAGAAGCTGCTTAATGACTTTCAGTAGATTCAATTCACATTTAGGGATGTAATTATATACAAAAACTAGACCTTTGTCGCAGTGGACGTGTTGTCATGGCAAGGAAAGCACAGGTGTACCTCACAACATGAAAAGGCTCTATAGAGCACTGATCACTGTGTAAAAACTAAAATACAGTCAAATAATACTTATTAGGCAGCAGCATATTGCTTGCATCATTAATAAAAACAGTGCAGGAAAGGATTTTCAGGCAACAAGACCCTAACCTTAAGACAGGCAATCAAGTGTTGTTGAGAAAGAGCAGAAGAAGTCTGTTACCTTGAATGGCTGAATCCAAACGCGGCAATAAAAACAAGGCAAAACAGAAGGAAGTGAAGCTAATAGCAACCAAGTGATTCATGACCTAACATACCCAATAATTTTTTTCTTAACTGGCTGGCTATCTACCTGTAGCAACCACAAAAATAATTAAAACAAGTAATGATTAAATGCAGGTGCTGGGCAGCTGAAGCAAACATAAAAAGCAAATTAGAAATTGGACAACTGTCCTATGTTTCTAGAACGTGCAGGAGAGTCTGACAACTACTGAAACTGATAGATAAAATACTGAATACTAATCCACAGCAGAGATTAGTACATAAATCTGAAAAATTTGGGATAAAAAAAACTAAAGAAGGGATTTTGGTTTGACATTTACCGGCCTTTTTGCCAAACTCTCCCTCCAGCTCTGCCTGCGTTCCTGTGAGGGGCAGATCCACCATTTCCATTGTCACCACATCTGACAGGGCCTCTTCTCTTGTCCACATTACACGCCCTGGAAAACAAGACGCATTATTGTTCTGTAATCATTCATTCCACTTTCCACACCCTATGACAGTATGCACTTAGTGCTGACGCTTTTTGTGAATTATGACATGCCACATTTTTTTCCTCCTCACACTTGTGGAAAGGACAAGATTATGTGTATATTATGAAAACGGAGAGTCTGTTTGTGCTCCACACAGTGGTCAGATGTTGGCAGTATCTGTGATGATTAAGAGGTGGAAATATTCAAAAATGTTATCATAAGGCAAAGCATGGCCCACCAGACTGTTTTGCACTCTGGAAAGATGTACTGGATCTTTAAAGTAAACACCATGAGGGTAAGACTCACGACTCACATAAATCTAAGTTTCACCTATTGACCGTCAGCTGGCTTTGATTTCTCTACAACACACCACATGTAGACAACTACAAGGGCCAGACATTCACGTAGTTGTGGGATTTGGCCAAATTACATCCCTGGGGAAAAATAGGTCTGTTATTTTGTCTGTTATCTAGTTACTATGAGCAAGATTTAAAAATTTTTGACTTTGGCGCCCCTCAGTGGTAGAATAAAAACTGGCACTGTTGCGGGCAGCAGTGCACACCATTACTTGAGACAACATTTACATTACTGCAGACAGACAGAGCTAGACAGATAAAGCTCCCTGTTTTTGCCATCCATACCTGGCTGTTGTATGAAAGTGAGTGTGTGGTCCTCTGCCTGCACCATGACCCTGTAGCCAACAGAGTCATCTTTCTTGAGGAATGCCTGTACATACAGCTGAAAGACAGAATAAAAATGACATAGATTGGAACCCTATTGTTGACACCCTAAAGCTTGTATGTACAGAAAGTCCGCTCCCAAGCTCAGCCCATCTACTCTTAAATTAATCACGTTCGACTCTGTGTAAAGGCCACGGCTGCGTGACCAATCACAGTATCGTTGGGGAAAGACAAAACAAACAAACAAAAAAAAAACAAACAAAAAAACCAGACATACCTTCTCTGGTTTCCCACCATTAGGATCCATATTAAAGATCAGAGTTGTGTCTAGAAGTCTGCGTCCAGTTTCTGCACTAAAGAGGTTAAGACTGCAAGCCTATGGGGAAGACACAGATTGTCATATCTTTCATCTTCATTTGACTGTTAAAGTAATGTTGAATTAAGCTAAAAAGATTTCCCAGCTGCAGTGTAAAACATTGGATTTGTTGATCAAAATCAATGTGCCCATCACATATCAAGCACACAAGGGGACAAATAAGACTGCACTAAACCTGCTGATATATACTGTAATGTGCCCAGAGAGCACAACGACAAACGTAAATGTATGATTTCTCATTAACTCACAGTTTTATTCTTGGGTGACATGACAGCAGCAACAGTCTTCTCTCCAGTGGTAGCAAATGAAACCAGCATTGCCTGTGAATCGAGACAAATTAACTGCATCATCAATCATTATCACTTACTAACAATTGCAGTATCTCAGCACGACACACCGAAATTTACATTTTTTTTTAAAATATAAAAAATATTACATTTTGGAAAAATTTCAGAGCCCAAAAATACAAATTTATTTTAAATTTTTTAGAACCTAAGAAGATAGTTAGAATTTTGCTTTAAAGATAGCCTGGGTATTGGTAATAACTACTACTGTAGAGTTTATCCACCCATTTAGTTCTGACAGTTAAATACTTGATCAAGAAAGCCAGATGACATTTAGATTTTAGGCATGTAATTGAAGATGGTATCTAGAGTGACGTACAGTAGAATAATTGCAATACCATACTAAGATAACACTCTTGAGAAGAAAACATTAGAAACAACAGTTAATCTGGATTTTAATTGTAAGCATCTCAATTGTGTGTGAGAGGAACAGTTACGTACTGGCTTGATATCCCTCAGTGTAACTATTTGACCATTGTTGAGCTGGAGAAGCAGGTAGTGTTCAGGCCCGAGCTGAAGGAAGAACTCTGACAGCGGTGGGCGAGCTGGGTTAGGCTGGGTGGACACCAGTGCTGGATGGAAGCCGGGGGCTGCTTCAAGTCCAAGGGACTAGTAGGAGACAAATGAAAGCAGACTGTAAAAGATGGTAAAAAGCATTCACACAGAGCGATAAAGGAATGTATAAAGAGAGACGGTTCTATTGTGCTGGTAGCGAAATGCAGAGAAGAGAGAGAATTAGGAAACCTGCCCAAACCAGAGAAGAGGACACACATGGTAATTTCATAAAGTGGAAAAAGTTTGACTGATTTTGTTTTATTTTGGTGGGTACCTGCAGGGGGATTTGGGTCATCTGTGTATGCACATCCAAGTCAAGCATGTACAAGGACAAAGTTGCAGAGTCCACACATGTCAACGTCCCCTGGCCGACCACTGCACAGCTGGCCTGAATGTTCGACAGCCACGGAGCTTCGACTGATAGCTGAAGACAATACAAACAAAGACGTCAGAAACGTGGAGTTTTAGTATTAAAGTGCTAAATTAGTTTGGTTTGCTTAATGTATTCAGAATGTATGTGTTTTATTTAAGCATCTGAGTATGATTAGTATTACATTTCATATATTCTACAAAGCATTTATATACTTTATACAGCTACAATAAATCAGGATTACCTGCTTGATTATCTCTCCGTCCTCCACACTGTAAGCAACAATAGCAATGTGGGAATGGGGAACGACTCCCAGGGCATAAACTTCACCATTTCCCCCAGAATACACAGCCTGGTAATCCACGGTTTCACTGTAGAGATTACACAATTGTTAGAATGCCAACCTTGTTTATGGTTAAATAATTAAAATTTTATGTACGTATCGAGTCATTAATTTATTTTTGACTTGATTTTTCTCTATTTATTTCTGTAAAAGTACAAAATACTTAAATTTGGTGTAGACATTTTGTTGATGAAGACAAACTAATATTATAAGTGTATAGACAAATATGTTGACACGACAACTTAAAAATATGGACATTTACCTTTCTGGAAGATTCTCTATCCATTTCTGATGACCATTAGAAAGGTAATGGAGAGAGAGTGCAGTTTTCTTCAAGACAGCCACGTGCTTCACTGTGTCTTGCTGTCCAACCAAACATGCCGACTGAAAACTAAAATATATAAGAAAAGCCATTAACAACTGCTCAAAATAAGGGCAATGATAACCATAATCGCTGCCAGTCAATCACCTGCCAGAGTCAAGCACAATCTCCCAGTTCAAACCACCGACATTTATCTCCCAGGAACGCAGCAGACGGCCATTACCAATCACAAGCACTGCATCTAAGAGACAAGAACAGTTTAATGAGTTATCTGCTTTCAGCGGTGGAACTAAAAGTTCTATAAGCTCAACCGAATTACAAAAATCACCTTGTCCATTTTGCAGAAGAGCATCAATGTTTCCCTCTGGCCCAGTCTTATCCACATGTCGCCAGACTGTAGCAGACATTGAAATGATGTAATTTAACATCATTAACATCACTGTTATGTACTTGGCCCAATAGGACTGTATTACGACAGACTAACAAAATACTCACATAGTTCTCCAGTCCTGGTATTGAGTGCAGCAAAAACGTTCTTCTCTGTTGCCAGAAGCACCTTTTTGGATGACTGCATGTGTGCGTCGAAATGAGAAAAACGAACCTTGCCTACATATTGTTGCTTCCTGTGGATCACAAGACAGAGGCTGAAGGTCAACAAGCAAGTTTATAATTATGGCTAAACCAATGCTTGTATCACTACAGGGATCAAACCAGTGTTATGACACACAGATTAAAATTTTTATTTAAATCATTAAAAAGAGAAAATATTGGTGGGCGGTATCCTGGTTATAATCAGTTTGGTTACAATGCTTTCCAAATGCTTAGATCCCAGTTTCATTCCCATTTATTTACTCATTGACTTTACTGGACCATTAGTTTCCTAATGAAAAATTTACAACTGTGGAAAAGGCTATCAGCACCTGAGGTAAGCTAGTAAATAGAATTTCTTCGATTAATTTAATATCATTTCATTTAGTTATTATCTTTTTTTTTGCCTGTGTTCTTACACAAAGTCCAGCAAGAAACACACCGGGTCGCAGCTAGTGGCTGTGACAGGTGTTAGCATTAGCACCTCCACATTAAATCATGACTCTTAATAGCACACATAGTTGGTTCGCTCTCTAGATTCCTCTTACCAGTCAAATTTTCCTACTTGATCCTCAAACACAGCCTCGATCGAGCTGCATAAAAGAAAACATTTCAGGCACAGCAAAATTAGCTTTGCCATTGCAGCAGTAGCTTTGGCTAGCTCTTCAAAGGAAGGAGGAAGTCTGGAGTTGACTGGCTTTCTTTTTTTCTGGTGACTGAGAGGTGCTGCCCCCCACAGTCGAGAAAGACACATAGCCCCAATAAATGTAATGCAGTGATCATGAATGTGCAGTCAGTTGACAGTTTATTAGGAACACCTAGCTAAAACGAATTCAGTCTAATACATCAGTCTTGCAATAAAGCTTACCTTCGTGAAGGTTACAGCGTTTTTGCTGAAACGTTGTTAAAGAGGTGATGATTCAACTGTATTATTTGGAGGCTGTAGTTTGTGGTGTTGTTGAACTGTATTGCATTATACAGAGAGGTGTATCTGTTATTTAGCCTACGATCGATGATTTGAATGGAGTGGACAAAATAATAGGAACACCTGTCAACCTGATGCAAGGCAGCCTCCAAAATGATCATACAGTTGAATCAACACCTTTTTAACACTGCTCAAACAAAACCTGAACATTATAACCTTCATGAAGGTAGGACTTACTCCAGGATTGTTGTATTAGACTGCATTAGATTTAGCTAGGTGTATCTAATAAACTGGCAACTGATTGTACTTTAAAATGTTTAACTTTCACCTGTCTGCAGAAGCGCGGATAACATAATGTAGCAATAATGCTGTTCCATGTAATAAATTGAATAGCTTTCATCCAAGATAAATTGGTCCTCTTTCATCTCTCTTTTTTTTAATTCAGACCTTATTTTGGCTTTAACATTTTAATTGGACTTAATTAATTAATTGGACTTATGGTCATTTGTGAACATTTTTAAAAATTAAAATTAATTCCAGAAATTGTTGTGTACCATACACAATAGATACATTGGGATACATTTAAAAAAAACATTTTTAAAAGCTAAGCCAGCAAATAAGTGAATAAATAAATACTTTGGACATAATAACGTAATGAAATCATAGCCTACAGGGCAAACATGCATACTAAAAGTATTTTTTAGGTAGTAGTGACATTTTTATTTTTCACTGGAAACAGATTAAACTTTTTTCTACTTGATTTGGAAAGCATAAAAAAGGCTCCGTCATTTGTGTATAAAAATCATTAAGTGAGATTTCAGTAAAAAACAAACAAAGAAACAAGCAAACAAAAAACCCCCGCAAGATTCAACACAAAAAAACTATGTCTTTAGCCAAATGTAATCTCCTCACAGGTAGAAAATCAAATTCTGAGCCTCGAGTTAGATTATACACTTTCTTCCAGGCTTTCGAAATACTGTTTGTTTACTGCAGTCAGAAATTAAATAAATAATGGAGGCTGAACGTTTTTTTTCTCCTTATTCTTATTATATTGCACCATTATTGGTTCAGGAGACAATCAATCCAGACGGCAAGGTCAAGGTGCCATCACTAAGGTATTATAATACTCTGCAATCTTCTAAACGCACATACACTATAAATTTGTAAGAATGTTAAAATGTTTCTTGAATCAAACAATGACATAAAGCAAATTCTGCCCAACTGTGTAGTACAATGGGAACAATGGCAAGGAATAAAGATAAATAAGTAACCTGTGTGAAGTGTTTGTGTTATTTGTATGTGGAAAAGGGGCACTGTCTCATTCTTATGTGCAAACTTGCAATTAGATTGAAATACTGTTCCTTAGAGGCAATCAGATTCGCCCGATTTGTCAGATAGTGAGCGCCCCCTATGATTTACCTTCACAGTTTCGTCTTCCAGTACCTAGTTTTTTCTAAGGGATTTCAAGATGGCGTCGAGCGGAGGAGATGGGGAACACGAATGGACAGCGGCAGTGCGGCCGCTTTTATCGGCTTCGTACACCGCTTTTGAAACGAAAGAGCTACCTCAGCTTATTGGGTCTATAATCAACAGGTAACCGGTTACATGTCAATGTATTGCGGGTCTTTGTTTGCTCAGATACTGGCCGTGTCCACCCAGGAGTTAGCTGGCTGGCTAACTTGCTAAGTTAGCTCAGTAAGTTAAGTTCGATGGGAAACGTTACCCACTTAGCTAACGTTAGCGGCTAGCAAGCTACCTGAGCTTAACTTGCACTGGCACCGAGTCAGTTGCTGACGTTAGCTAATATGCTAACGTCAGCTAACTTAGTCAAAATTATGTGCAGCTTGCCCAGGCTGGTAACTCAAACGATTTCAAACAATGCACGACGAATTACTGATGCACGTTGATCTTTAATGTAACACTAGCGCTGTACAAACGTTAATCGATGTCTCAGTGGAACTTGAAGGAAATTTGCTTCATCATTAGCTAGCTAACACAAACATTAGCCAGCAAGAGAACTAATAGGCCTTCCAAACGGAGTGGATAACGTAGCGTTGAAATGGCCACAGTAATAGTTGACTACGTCAGCTAACTCAACTTATCTAAATGTGATTCAGCTTGTGTGCTGAGCTTGCTATATCCCGTCTACCTAGGGTATGCCCACGGACTGTTTATGTATTGTCTGGTTAACAGCCCGTCAGTTAATCGTTATCTGCTGTCTGTCTGTGGTTGGGTTCAAAGTAGGCGGAGATCCTCGACTGTCCACTCAGTTTTGGCTAGGTGGTGATGGTTCGCCGTTAATGTATTGTCAATCGAGTGATAACCTAGCAAAGTTGCTGCGTAATTAAATGTAAGACCAAACGTGCCGTGGGAAATCCAACATTGTGCTAAATCATTTGGAAAAAAAGCTGATGCATTACCTGTCACGCAGGAGAAGCTTGTCTTTGTAGATGAGTGTCACAGCCAGGAATAATTATTGTCGGGGACCTTTCAAAGTTTCTTAAAATGTTTTCGTTAAACTAGGTAGTTAGTGCACATTTCTCCCAGGCATACATCACCAGGAAACGTTTTTAGGTCAGTAGTAACTGTACTGCCCGTTAGTCAAGTCGTCACTTAACACTCCTGGTCAATGGTGACCTACTGTGTTTATTGGTTTCATTTCTCGAAGCAACAACCAACCTGCAAATATGAGAACTACTGCTACCAGGCCTGTTAAGTTTCGATTTCAGATATAACAAACTACTAGCGATCATCAGAAGTAAAACGGTCGTTCGGTCCCGTGAGACCTTTTCTACTATCCAAACAGTCCATTTGTAGTAGTAATGTTGCAAATGTAGGTGCCTTCCTTTTTACTTGAGTGCCCTTAACAAGCCTGGGTATTACTAGGCCCCAGGTGTTTATGGAGCATACATGAAAAATTCAAATCACACCAAAAGAAAATGCCAAAAGGCAAGTTCTGCTAATATCAGCCTGAATTTGTCAAGTTTTATCTTTAATTAAATATTTCCTCAGCACAGTAGGCTTTTCTGGACATTAAAGAAGAAGACTTATATTGCTAAAGCTTTAAATGACAAACATCAAAGTTTGAAAACACTGAGTGTAGTAAAGTTGAGTTCTTGAAGAGCACACATGCACTTGTTGTATATTGTACATATTATAGATTTAGTGGACATGGTTTAGCCACACACATTTTGGTAGACTCTCGTTACCATGCCGTGCTGCCAAAAGCCTGCCTACGCCCAGAGATTTCACATAACAGAATGTCCATGTTACTGCAACTTTGTTGTTAGTAGCTGCATTGATTTTATTTTACATACCCTGTTCATTAATCGTTATTTATAAAGTCACTGTTGATAATATAGGGTATGTGTTCCATTTATAGATTGCACTTGTCTGTTATTTTGACAAAGAAAATTTAAATGTTTTCCGTCAGATACTTTGAAGGAATAAAGTCCAATCTGACATCACAAAGGCTTTTTGCTTCTTGCATTAAAAATGAGTTCTTAGTGAATTTCAATTTTTTTATTTTTTGAAAGGAAGAAAAAATAATTTTCAGAGATAACAGAAATACTAATTTATTCTCTAAGCTTCTGATGGGGAAGGCATGGTTATACATATATACATGTTTGATATGGCAATGAATTTTCTGATGTCCACTCATTAGCTACACAATCAAATTTAAAGCTTTTTTCAGCAATATTTTATTGATCGTTCAAGGGCTTCCAGTTGGATTAAGCTGACTGTCAGCTGTAAGACTAGTTTGTCTTAAGCAGTACATTTCAGTGATGTATGATTGGGTGGGAATTGTGTACTGTGCATTGCGAAAAATATTTTATTTTATGTTTTATTCAACCTTTATTTAATCAGGATGTCTTTTGTGAAACATTATCTCTTTTACACGAGAGAACTGGCCAAAATGGCAATGTAAGATAGGTATCCTATAGTTACATAAAAACACATCATTAATGAACACCAATCACATATAGCACACAAGTAAAAATTAAGGTCTTTCCACTACCTACCAGAGCCATATTTTTTAATTTTAAAACAGCAGAAACAGGAGACTGCAAACAATTGTGTAATTTTAAAAAATAAAATAAAATAAGGGCTGTTACTAAACACTATCATTGAACCAGACCACTCAGTGCTTTTTAGACCAGGAGGAAAACCTTAAAGTCAAATCTGCAACGAACAGGAAGCCATAGGTTTTATTAGGGTCACTGGACTTAAGAGTTTCTCTTATAAACACCATGACATTGTCTGTCTGTTTTGTCTCTCCCAGCTCTCATCTCCAGACAGAAAAATGCTATGAAAATGTTTTATCAAAATTCCTATTTGACAGTATTTTATGAGATATTTCACTTGTCATTTGCAGTGAATCAGACATTCTTCACCATGATAAACAGTATGAGCCTTTCTATTCATCATTCGTGGCACTCTCTGCACATTACATCACCACAGTATGTGGACAAAGTATGTATTTTTTCATTTTTCTTTGGTTTAAGATAAGAAATTACTACTGCCATTCAGCTAGAATATTTGAAGTAGTGTTTCCTCCAGCCAGTAAATAATTTTTGCTCTGTCTCCCTAGTACCAAGAAATCAGTTGTTGTCGGTTGCTGCTGCGTGCAAAGTATTGATTGAATTCTCATTGTTGCGCTTGGAAAATCCAGATGAGGCATGTGCAGTATCACAGGTAAGAGAAACAAACTGCAGGGCACAGTGTAATGTTGTGGGACTGTATTCAATGGACAATTTTTGGTCAGTTTTTTAAGGAGTTAGAAAATTGACACCAGTCAAAGACAAAATGCTGCTAAAATTGTCTCTGTTAGCCAATTTAGCTCGATTCAGGTATTTTGAATTTTGCATGTTTTTGTACTTTACATTTGCATTAACTTGCTTTTCCTGCTCATGTGTGTCCATTTTCTGTATGAAAAGAATATTATTAGTTAAATAATAGTTCAATCAAATAACACTGTTCATTTTTTCCTCAGAAACACCTGATTCTTCTAATAAAAGGACTTTGCACTGGCTGCAGCAGACTAGATCGCACAGAAATCATTACTTTCACTGCTATGATGAAGTCTGCCAAGTTGCCTCAAACCATCAAGACTCTTTCAGACGGTAAGTGTCCCTTCAGAGATGAACCAAAGTTAAAGATACTTAATTGATTACGACACAGCATTGCTAATTGTAAAATGATTCATTCATTATAAAAAAGAACAAGTTGTTAAAAAACTGTTCAATAGTTTCATATATTGACTGGTGTAGTGATTGTTCAGTGATATTGTTGGGCTTGGCTGAAAAATGGACAGATATGATATACTCATAGGCCTTTGTGCAGAACAACAAATATTCAAAGGTTTAGAATGTAACTGAGAAAATTGTGTCCATTTAATAGTGGAAGATCAGAAGGAGGTGCCCAGTGCTGTGAACCCAGAGCTTCGACAAAAAGAAGTACAAATGAACTTCTTTAATCAACTGACTTCAGTTTTTAACCCTGACCTTACCACCATCTTGGCCTCCCCATCAGCAACACAAATGCAGGCAAGTGTTACAGAACTTACAGAAGTTCAGAGCTTAAGCTTCACAGCTGTTAACCAAACAGCTGAACAGCTCGTCAGGTTTCTTCTCATGAGTATTTTTACTGAAAATAAACTCAATCTTAACCTGTAATTTAATTTGCCACATACAAAACAGCTGCTCTTTGACTGCAATGATGGTTATAGTAAATTATCATCATTGTTATGTTTTTCAACTCCAATTATAGGCTGAGAGTGATTGCGATGACCAAACCACAGATCAAGCTGTTCAGGCCAAAATGAAAAATGCCTTTGTCTCTCAGAATGTGTCAAGCTTACAGGAACTTGGTGAGTAGTAACTTGTTGATTTATTGCCGGACAGTGTTGGTTTATTAAAACCAAGTTTAGAGTTATACCGTAAACACACATTTTAGAAAGCGACCATTAATATATATATGCGAATGATTGCTGAATACATTTCATTAGGTAATTTTCTTTTTCATTTTTTTCTTTTTTTGGTTATATAACCACTTGAAGTGTTCACCTCCATGATATGATATTTTAGAATTTTTAGGCCCTCTCGGTGTAATCCATGTTCCGACGCCACTAATGATATAAAACACAGACACAGCATTTTAAGTGTGAAGAAACCATCACCTTACAACAGTATCCTGCTGGTAATTTACCAGAATCCTGGTTCAGTGAATTTTACTTTGAACTTTTCAGGCCGTATGAAAGTCACGTGTTCATTTTTTTTACTGTCGTAAGTGGGAAAATTGTACTATGGAGCTCTAAATCTTTTAAGACCCTGCAACCAACCAAAGTACTGTTTGCTCTCTATATTTTAATGTAACATAGCAAAATTGTTTCTTTCTTTCTTTTCTCATTAGGGCTAATAGTTTTTTTTCCATAACTTGTATTTCCAGGTGGGTCTGAGAAATTGCTACGAGTGTGCCTCAACCTGCCCTACTTTCTACGCTACATCAACCGTTTTCAAGATGCTGTATCAGCCAACTCTTTCTTTATCATGCCCGCGACAGTGGCTGATGCCACTGCTGTCCGCAATGGGTATTTTTTATTTATTTATTTATTTATAAGGATAAAATGTTCTAAAGTAAAGTAATATACTGTATATATGTATATTAATATATTTTGATTTATTTTGAATATACAATATAATCTGTTTGCGTTTCTACATGTATATTGGATGAGTAGTGTTTGTGAAAGTTTTTTATTTTATTTTTTTATTTCCTCCCAATTATTTAATTAACTTTCTACACTTAAACCCATACACAGATTCCATTCACTGGTGATAGACGTGACCATGGCTCTGGACACACTTTCCCTGCCTGTACTGGAGCCCTTGACACCAGGGAGATTACTTGATATGACTGTGCTGGCTTTGAGCTGTCTCTATGCTGGTAGGTGGCAACTCTCTATGGGTAAAATAAAATTCTACTGTCCACTATTCAACAAACGAGGAGGAATTTTAGACAGGACAGCAATACCAGCTTTCCTCTACAAACAGCAAGAGACCATAAAGCAGTGCAGCAATATGACGCGTTTGAATGTTAAACCACCAGCTGGAATAACTGACTATTACTCTCTCCCCTATTTAATCAACAACTGAATGTAAAAACTATTTTTACATATTTAGGTGTGAGTGTGGCCACTTGCATGGCCATTCTGCAGGTAGGAAGCGGCTTGCAGCTTCGATCTGCCTCCACTGGGACTAAAGAGGAGGACTATGAAAATGATGCAGCAACAATTGTCCAGAAATGTGTGAGTATTATGAGTACAACATACTTTGTCAATGTATGGTCATATGTTACTTGCCTTTTGCTAAAGTTTTTACATAGGCCTTATTCACTGACTTCAAATAATGAAAGAATTGTGGGCAAATATATTTGTCTATGACTGTTTAAATAGTGGTGATATTATCATATTTTGACATTGCATCACATCTCTCCCTATGGTCTTTTATAATCGCCAATGACTGCCTTGCTAGCATGTGTCCATAATCAGATACAGCAAATTTAAAATGGTAACAAGTACAAAATTTGTGTTGGCAACAGCTGGAGATCTATGAAATGATTGGACAAGCCATCAGCAACTCCCGCAGAGCTGGAGGAGAAGTGAGTACCTGGTTTTGAGTACTAACTAGAATATTCAAAGAATAACACTACTTCAGTACCTTTTGATTTCCTGTGCCACGTAAGTAGTTTATCGTTTGTGAAGCTAAACTAAGTTAAGAATTGTGTAAGCGGTGTCTATGAAATAAAATCTTGGAAATTGATTTTTTTTAAACACACTTATTTGTGTATACAGCATTATCAGAACTTCCAGCTGCTGGGAGCCTGGTGCCTTCTAAACAGCCTGTACCTGATTCTTAACCTGAGCCCGACTGCCCTGGCGGATAAAGGGAAAGAGAAGGATCCCCTGGCTGCCCTGCGTGTCCGGGATATTGCTGCTCGCACCAAGGATGGCGCAGGATCGCCTAAACTTGGTCCTGGCAAAGGGTAATTTCCAATGAATATGAAATAAATTAATATATTCTTTCTAGTGTCATTCTGGCTCTGTCTTTTCTTTGGATCCTCATCAGGTATTTTGTTTTTTTTATTTGTATAAATGAATGTGTTGGCAGTCGTTACTGCAATGAAATCTTATCTTTGAAATGAAACTTTTCTGGGTATAAAGTGAGCTTATTGGCTCACTTATAAAAGCACTATCTGCATATTTCTGATATGTAATGCTTATTTACTGTTTTTTTTTTTTTTTTTTAAGTCACACCTGAAAATTGATTTGTGTGCATTAATTATTTTTGTCATTTCTTCTCATTGTTTTTCTTAAGACACCAAGGGTTTGGAGTTTTGTCCGTCATCCTGGCCAATCACGCCATCAAACTTTTGACTTCACTTTTCCAGGATCTCCAAGTTGAGGCTCTCCACAGGGTAAGTGAAGCACTTTCTTACTTGATCAACTTACTTTCTGTTGTATTTTTAGAAAAATTCCATTAGTTTACAACATTTGTCTTAATGTTGTACTTGTGGCCAGTATCACTATAAGCACAAGACTTGAATTGTCACCATCATTGTAGAGATTGTGGACATAAACCCTCTGCTTGAAACAATACATTTTGTTGTGCCAGTGTGGCTAATGAAATGTGAGCTGTCATCCTGTTGTTTGAAGAACCAAAAAAAAAACAACTGTTCTTCAGTTAGGCTGCCAACATGACGTCTCTTTCTGTATGACTTCTTTGTTGTTTTGTCCAAATCATGTCTAATTTTTCTTTGATAACAAATAGCAGATACACAGGTTTGCAAACATACTTACTCAAATGGTGTAGCTATATACAAAGCAATTCTAGTTCGTTAATTCTTAAAGTCTAGAAATGCTCTTAAATCATGTTTAAAAAAAAAAAAAAAAAGTGTCAAACAAAACAAATCTTTTATCCCTTGAAACCCATCTTCCCTTCTTTCAATCCCTCTACCCACAGGGTTGGGCGAGTGATGGGCCACCAGCCGAGCTCAACATCATGGCACAGAGCACTTCCATCCAGAGGGTCCAAAGGCTCATCGACTCTGTGCCCCTGACCAATCTACTCTTCACCCTTCTCTCCACTTCCTACAAAAAGGTGCAATCATTTATATTCAAATATCTTTAATTTGCATAATTGTTATTACATTGCTGATTGAAATAAGTGTGAGAAGTGTGATAATCTCTGAAGACTGCTGTTGTTTTTGCTGCTATCAGGCTTGTGTTCTCCAACGGCAGAGGAAGGGCTCAGTCAGCAGTGATGCCAGTGCTTCTACAGATTCAAACACCTACTATGAGGATGATTTCAGCAGTACAGAGGAGGACAGCAGTCAAGGTACTTTATCTTTCTGGATTTAAACAATTACATCAGGACTTCAGAAAGCTTCCTTAAAATTGAACGTTCAAGCTAGCATATGCACCCGTATACCAGTTTTAGGTTTGCAAAACAAAAAGAAAAATCATACCCCTGGCCATTTTTTGGACATCATTTTAACTTAAATCCTGGCTGGAGGAGCACAGATGATACAAGAAACAATGCATATATCTTTCTGTACAGCATTCATAGCATAGGAACAATAAATCAAAAGGCCTAGAGAATTAGACATTTTAATCAGCTTGAAAGGAGTACAGGACTTGGATTGACACAGTAGGGGGGGACAAGTAGCTGGTCTATTAACTACACAATTCTTACTAAATAATATGAATTTGTATTTGCATATTATAAAAATGCAATGTAGCAAAATGGGTTTACAAAAGAGAGAAGACAGTTGGCAATTGATGTGTCGAGTGAAATGCAAACTTCACTGCTAATAATAAAATAATGACTTAGCAAAAAGTGGTACATTTTAGGTAGCATTTGATAGTGCAAGGACTTTATACATTATCTTCATACAAAGATGTCTCATGATTCGATTCAATTCCAATTTATTTATATAGCGCCAAATCATAACAGAGGTTGTCTCCGGGCACTTTTCATATGTAGCAGGTCTAGAATGTATTCTGTATAGTTATATTTACAGAGACCCAACATGATCACAAATGATCCGTTATAACAATATTATATATTACATCTAGAAAACGTATAGTATGGCCCATAAAAGATGTGATGGAGACCCACCTGTGTTCTCATCACTTAATGAGTAAATTGACCAACGATCCAGCATCCCAAAAGCTTTGTGTAATGCCGTCAAGGAATGCCCCAGATTTCTCTCTATCACAGTGTGAATGCAGGTGCTGAAAGCAGAGTCATGTTTGTCTTTGATCTCTGAGTTAGTGTCAATGCTGAGCTGTATCAGGGAAGCGTTGAAACAGGTGTGCTGTCAGTGGATCAGTGAGACAGGTTATGACAACAGTGAAAAGGGTAAAAATATACACACACAAGTAAGTAATTTATTTATTTATTTTTTTGTCCCTTCATCACACAATGACAGTTTAGTTGACAGTGTCTACTATTTCAGCAGAGAGAAGACAGGAGAAGACAAGTGCAGCTTGTGTTTCAGGTCAGCAGTTTTCTGTCCTCAGGTCAAAGACTTGGTGTCCACTTCACTGTCCTAGATTCATTTTGTTATTGTATGTCTCACAATTTAGGCTCTGAGCTGTGGCCCCAATAGCTTAGAAAATGACAGAGCCACAGATGAAGAGGCATTGGCAAAATTGCCCCTATTCTCAAAGGTGCTTTGTGTTGTAATTGACATGAAATAAATTTAGATTTTTTGTCAAAGAGGTTCATCTGTGGCTCAGTGTGATTCAAAGGATAGTACCAGTGGTGTTGTCATGTGGGTGCTCATTATCGCCTTTAAAGGCATTAAAACCTCACAAGAGAGCTGGGTGAAGAATAGAAATGTCACTGATACCAACATTTGCAGTAACCGACCAACTAAATTTCCTCCGCTTGGTATGTTGAGTAAAAGATTTTCCCAGGGGATTTCTAGAGCTGTCTCCTAAAAGCACTATGTCACCATATTGTCATCCAGTCTTTGCCTCTTCCTTGTCTCATAGTTGTTCTGTACAGTCATTGCGAATAAAGCTGCTTTTGACATGAGGACCACTAATGGTAATGCTTTAATAGGTCAACATCATCTCTCTGCAGATATTTTAATGCAGACCTAGATTGTAGTTAAATTTAAACTCAAACCTTTTTTTAACATTTATTTATCTGTCAATACTAAGGATATATTTAAAATGATTTATATTGATATTGATTTTGTGGTTATATTACTTAGCCCTACCTCAGATCATACTCGTTTTTTCTTCAGTCATTATATTATATTTACGTGTCATTGTAGTACTCATCAGACATGTCTGAAAATGTCCTAAATACAAAAATACTGTAGCACCCACATCAACAATGAAAGTGGTATTATTCTTGATTGACGACAAATTCAATTTGTGCTTGTAAATTATGGGCTTAATCACACTATGCTACGTCTTGCTGTCACCTGAAAAAATATGATTTTTGTATGTTGCATGCAAATCTGAATATCAACTTAAAGTGATATTCTTTTAAAAATTAAAAGTTGTTTCTTGTTCTTGTATTGGAGTTAATCTGTACATACTTCAACTGGCTACACCTGCGGTCAGATGATTTTCAAGTGTAATCATAATGTTTCTGAAAATATATTTCATTGCTACATATCAACTGAATTGGGTAGCCTGTGTGGCCACAAGGATCGATGTGAGGGTCCAGTGTACTGCCAGTTGGTTGGTGAGTGAAGGCAGGGGCCTTGGTGGACAAACCCCTGGTTATAACTACTAGTTTTAAAATGCAACCTCTCTGATGGGGAAGGAGCCAGGGCTAGTGAGCAGGTCAAGTGATAAACTAGATGTAGTTGGACTCAACCTGTACACAGGACCTGTTCTGAAACCAAAACTCTGGATAGGAGCAGTACTCATTCCTTTTCTGGAATTGTTCAAAATGAGAGACGTTGAGTAGGTGTTGGAAAACTCACAAGCAAGCAGCTGCGTGCTGCTGTGTTGGAGTTGTTCTTTGAGAACAAGAGGGTCAACTCTATGCAGCTGCCTGTCACGGGGAGGAAGGCTCTCACTGATTTCTGTGCCTGTTTGACATACAGCATCTTACAGCATCTCATCTGGCAATCCTGGATTTGCTGGGTTGGGTCCTAGAGAGAACACCGTCTAATGATACTATAGTTCTTTTGGGGCACTTCAATGTGTATTTGCAAAATAATGGAAGACCTAGAGGGGGTTGATTGGAAGGAATGGCCTGCCTTATATGAACCCAAGTTGTGCCTCGTGACATCTCTGGTTGTCATGGACTGTTCATGACAAACATTGTTTGTGCATAGCGTAGGTGTAGTGTACTTGGTAGCAGAACACGTAAGGCCAGAATTGATGATTGACTATATTCATATAATCAGATCTGATGACACATGTCTTACATTCAGGTGAAGACAGTAGCAGAGCTGTCATCTGAGTTGGATCAGGTGGTGGAGGATGTCAGACAAACTCTGTAAACCCAAATGTATGTGAGGGTGAACTGAGAAGTTTTGGCAGAGCCCCCTGTCTGCCAAGTTCTTAAATCCCACCTCCAAAGGAATTTTTCCTGCGTCCCATGGGTGGCTGGGGACATAGAATCAATGGGGCGCCTTGATAGAAATATTCCACAGCTGAGGGGCAGCTCCAAGTTTTGGTCAAAAGGTAGTTGAAACCTGTTCTTTTGGCAAACCAAAGAAACCTGTTTTTGGACACCAGGAGAGGAAAGCAGTAAAGCTGAAGGAGGAGACCTTTTTGGTCTCCAAGATTTAGATGCTTTCTTTCCGCATATTGTTAGATGAGAAAATGATATTTGAATTCCAGTTTTCATTACATAGCTGCTGTTTTTCTAACTTCTGACTTCATTAAGTCTTTAGTAGTGAATGTAACAGAGTGATTATTAATTTGGCAGACAAGGTTTTATGTGCATCAGTTCTGAGCAAACGAAGTGATTAATGTTCAAGAATAGTTGGTTGGCCATGTGACAGAATGGATCTTATATTATTACGCCAAGATGTTATTTAATCTGGTTCTTAAAATGTTGAGAGCTCACAAAACTGAAACTATCTACTATATTTTAACCTAATTTAAAATGGCTATTTGTTCTAGCTGATGCATGATGGTAGTGCATAGTAAAATCCAGTGGCTGTGACATGTTGATTGTAACACAATGCTCTCTGTTACGGAATAATGCAGCGGTGATGTCTTCCAAGTGTTGTGTGTCTCATTGTTGCCAGTATCACAATAGCACGTATGTCAACACACAGACACACAGTAAAATCCATGTATGAGCTCAACATTGCATGTTATTTAAAGTCTCAGAATGTTTAATGGAGTTTTTTAAAAAGGACCCAACTTTAATTTACTCTTATAACAATCAGAAAACATCAAGTACCCAAAATAATGGCTTATAATGTCGAGGCAGGATAGTGGCTATAAGAATGTGAAACACTGTAAAGCAGCTTTTTTTTCCCCCAGCAAATACAGTGACTGAGAGACACTACAGCATAAGCTCTGTCATTATTATTCCAACGCCTGTTTTGATGGCAAATGTATTGGCAAAAAAAGAGGAAAATTAAATACACCCAGAGTGCTTTATTTCATTCGCAGTGACGGCAATTAAAAGTGGGTGTCTACTGAGAAATTTTCTCAGAAGATAAATTCTGTTGTATTCTTCTTTAAGTGGATATTCATCAACAGAGCATCAGTATATGTTCACTTTTACTGCAGTGTTTGCCTCTTATCCACCGCCTACACAGTGTTGTAGGTGTCATGAACTAGTTTGAAGTTATTTTTACATTTTCCCTTTTGATGACACCACTGCCAATCCACACACATCTTTTAAGTCTTGGAACAGTTCTCAACTCCACTTCAATTCATATAAATAATTTTGTCTTTCTCTTTATAGATGATGACAGTGAACCCATCTTGGGGCTTTGGTTTGAAGAGACAATTTCACCCACCAAAGACAAAGTAGCTCCCCCACCACCTCCTCCACCCCCACCCCTGGAGACTTCTC
Organism: Xiphias gladius; assembly: GCF_016859285.1. Taxonomy (NCBI): domain Eukaryota; kingdom Metazoa; phylum Chordata; class Actinopteri; order Istiophoriformes; family Xiphiidae; genus Xiphias; species Xiphias gladius. The sequence continues at coordinate 10,810,437 of NC_053417.1, read as the reverse complement.
CCAGACTGAAAAGCCCCAGCAAGCAGAATCCAAGCGAGAATGGCAACATTTTAGCTGGCCGTAAAGACCCAGAGCTGGTGAGGACTCATTAATGTGTACCTGACAACCAACAGAATAAGGCTGCTGCAAATCTATAGTAAACAACACCTGTATTGTTTTATAAATGCTAGCATACCTGTCATTATGTCACTAGTAACAGCTTAGTAAAGTTTTTAAGTTTTAAAATGTGATAAAACAAACAAATCAAATTTGTTTGTTCCCATAGTTCCTCAGTTTAGCCTCCAGCATTCTGAACTTCATCACCACCTCAATGCTGAAGTCCAGGAACAACTTCATCCGCAACTACCTGAGCGTGTCTCTTACAGAGCAGCACATGGCTACACTAGCCAGTATCATCAAAGATGTGGACAAAGATGTCAAAGGTATGGCTGAAAAAAACTGCTTAACATGCAAATTATCTCAAATAAATACCCTGATTTCCTTTCGCTGGCCTAGAAGCTAATGTAGCCCATAATTGGTAGACAGAAATGCACTCTGCTAGGTTTAATGTTTTTTTTTTTTTTCTGTTCAGGCTCCTCAGATGAAGTGTTTTCTTTAGCTCTGTATCACTTCAACCACACTCTGGTGACATCAGATCTTCCATCCCCAGCCTTGCAGGTAAGAAGAATAAGTTTGTTATACCATTAACTTGTTCACACAGAAAAAAAAGAGACCTTTGACCAAAAATTGCTATGATTAATTTGTAATAATGAGAATTGGTTATTCATTGTCTTATTATTGTCCTCTTGACCTCTTTATCATTCACAGAGCACCCTTCTTCAGCAGCTGGGTGTGGCGCCCTTTTCAGAGGGTCCCTGGCCTCTGTACATTCATCCACAGTCATTATCAGTCCTCTCCAGACTTCTCCTCATATGGCAGCACAAAGCCAGTGTGCAAGGAGAACCAGATGTGCCTGAATGTATGAAAGTCTGGGAGAGGTATGGCAACCATGGCATTCTCATCAGGCTATGTGCAGTGGAGTCGCTTACATATTTTTGATGCTGTCACCATAATACCTTGGAGATCAGTTTGTATTGTTGTAAACTACTCAGGCTCTTGTACTTTTGACCAGTGATTTCAAAAAACAACTGGAGCTCATAGAACAATGTCCTGCTTCACTTTGGCATTAAGTTACAAGAGTGTAAAATGCCATTTTAAGCTTATCAGTATTCCAATACAGTGGACTCCTTATACTTGTACACATTGTATTTCATCATTGTTGCATCCCCCCTCATTTCTCCTTACTGCTACCTTTTACTCTCCTGCTCTCAGGTTTTTGGGAACGTTGAAGCAACACACTATCCAGGGTTCTGTTCATGGAGAAGACGACCTTAATGTGGAGCACCTCCAGCTCCTGCTACTCCTTTTCCACAATCTGTCAGAGCGCGGGCGACGGTCAGTCCTCACCCTGGTCACCCAGGCCATCACTGAAGTGGCACAGAGCAGAGACTCCCAGCTGAAGGCTGTACCCCTCAACTTGGCCCGTCTGTTGCTGGTTTTTGACTACCTGCTGCGCCACTACTCCAAGGCTCCCTTGTACCTTTTCGAACAGGTTAATGCATATTTTCTAAAGGTTGTTGTCTTGTCCTTTATGGTAAATTCCTCAGATAAAGATTGGTTGTATATATTTGATAGGTATATTTGTTACTTGAATTTTATCCTTGTCAAGTAAAATACCATCCAGCAAATACCTTGATTTAATAATTTACTAATCCAGATCAAACTAATAGATCCCCTCTTGTTTATAACATAAGGCTCAGAAATATCCACACAGTAACTTTCCCAGTAATTTCTTTGGAGCAACTACTGGTTTCACCTCATGATAATAACACAGAAGCAGATATATCTGTGATTTCCAGATTTAGTAAGTTGATCTTTTGAATTATTTTGATTTGATTACACTTTAGGAATCACATGACAGCCAAATTAAGTTGTATTCCAAATTATCATTTTTCTAATGCTGAACTTTTGATTTAATGTTGCTGTGGGGAACTGTGTTGATAGAAACTTTAGCTAATCTCCAACCATGAATTTTATTTATAGGTGCAGTACAACCTCCTCACCCCACCATCCACTGGGCCAAGTTCTGTTCAGGAAGGAGGCAAACGCAGCAGTCTTCCACTTTACTATGGATTCAAAGAGGTGGAGGAGAACTGGGCTAAACATTGTTCAGCAGGTAAGACCAATGAAGGACATGTACCTTTTTTAGCCACTGGCCAGAGCAAGGCAGTAGCTACAAAAACGTACCAGCTGCGTGGACCATTTTTGCAAACCGATTTTTTTTTTTTTTTTGGATAAAGATTATCTGAACACTGGTTGTCCTACCACCAGAGTCACTGGTAGAACAGAAAACCTGAAATGGCATTCACATTGCTGGCAGTGATTTCCGACCTCAGGAACGTGCACTAACATACAGTATTTCATATTGTCTGTGTTCTTACTTCTTATCTGTGAAGAAGATGTTGCTGTTTTCATTGGTAGTAGATGAGACAATAACATTCTGTTTTCATGTATTTCAACCTCTTTTAGATTCAAATGTTCAGCCCAAATTCTACTGTGTTCTGTCCCCTGAGGCATCTGAAGATGATATCAGCAGACTAGACAACAAGGTGAGGGCTTATTTATCAAACGGTTTTCATTCATACAGTTGTGTGTGTGTTCTTGAAGTATTGTATTTTTATTTATTTTTTTTACACAAATGTATATATGTACAGTATACAGCTCCATATCCCTGTGTCACTGTATTCAAACATAACTTTTTTCTGATAGGTCTTTCCAAAACTGTTCAATGGAGCAGTTAAATACGATGAACTGTATGCATGGCTCATCTCACTCGTGGCAGCAGGTTCTCAGTTTGACACAACAAGAAGACAGGAGAACAAGCCCATCACTCCTATGGTGAGATCACATCACATGAACGCACCATGAACTGTACTAACAGGGTAAATGAGCCCATGATGCAGAAGGCATCACAGGTTTGCCCAAACCGCAATAAGCACCTGTTGCCTGTAGTGCTTTGTTACTAGCTCACATGAAGCATTTACTCTCAATATTTGAAATTGATCTGCAAACACACGGATAAAATGTTTATCTTGATGTAATCCACTTTTTATTGAATTAGTCAATTAGTTACTTGTGCTTCAAATGAAGCTTAATGTGATGACAACTGGAAAGCATTTAATTTTGGGTAAACTGTGTATGTTTATTACCCTGCACAGGAGGCCTGCTCCCTTCAGTACTACTTCCTGGTACTGTGGAGGATTCTCGGCGTTTTACCTCCCTCAAAAGCCTACATGGAACAACTGAAGACTGGCTGCAGCGATCCCAGTGAGAGCGACATCCTGCACACATTGCGATGGTCCTCACGTCTCCGGGTATCTACCTACGTGAATTGGATCAAGGTCTGTTGACAACTGAAAGCACTACATTAATGCCTTATTGATATGATGGGTGCCAAAGCAAATAAATCACTTTTCTTTCTTTGTTTTTTTTTTAATTAAAAAAATATTACACTTGACTTTGTTTAATGGCAACTTTTATGATAATTTGGTTATTCTACACATGATTATTTTGTTCTTTAAAATAAATTAGTCTGAAACTGGACGTTTCAGATTGCTTCTCTTTTTTTTTCTGACTTAAAATGTACACTATATCCTGTACCCTGTCCTTAATCCTGTAATGTAATATCTTTAATCCTCTTCAGTGTAGTTTATGTTGATGCATGACTATGCCTATACTATCAATGACAGGAACACTTGGTGAAGCAGGGAATGAAAGCAGACCAGGCAGCCTCACTAGTTGAGATGACATCTGCCAAGTGCAGTACCGTTAAATATGATGTGGAGCTAGCAGAGGAGTACATTGCCAGACAGGTAATGATTACAATGTAGTCACTGATGACCTGTGTATCTATTATTGTTCAAAGTTTTGAACTTCGTTGTCTGCCTTTGACGACTTGATTCTTTTGCAGATTTCCACCTTCTCCAGTGTAGACCCAAACGCCATTCTTCCACTTCATCAGTTACCCTCTCTACAAGCCATCTATACACTGGATGCAGTCATCTCTAAAGTGCAGGTTTCCTTAGATGAGCATTTGTCTAAGGTTGCCATTGAGGCAGACACCCACAAGTCCTCTGAGATCACAAAGAACCTGCTGCCAGCCACACTACAGCTCACTGATGTTTACACGGCTTTCACAAGGTGAGAAAGGATCACTTTAACTACTGCATTATGCTCACCTCTTGATATGTGACAAGCTGATTCAGGCCATGTCTTAACTAGCAGGCCCAAGGATGACTGACTGACTGAATTAATTAATTAATTAGATTATTTAAGCATACCGATTTTAAAAGTAGTTAAAAGCGTCGAGGATTAAAACGCACAAAAGCCCAAAGGTTTATTCCCACTGTGGTCCTCCACATTTAACAAACAGCATGACAAGAAATACATACCAACAAATACAACCACAATTTACAGTGGCAAATGGGCATGGCCTACATGGTCTGAGATTCCTTCATTTAGGTTATAAATTGCTGAGAAACATTCCTTTCAAAGCCAGTTTGAATATGTGCTCAGATGTGATCGGGTTTAGGCTTAAAGGAAGATTGGTCCATAATACAGCAGAAGAGTAAAAGAATGTATTTTTACCCATCAAAGTCTTAAAATTAAATTAAATTAAATTAAATTAAATTAAACTACCTCTTGTTAGATAACTTGTTTTTATAAAATACTGTGTTGTCTTTTACTTATAAAATTAACAAAACTGACCCTTTTCTCAACTGTTAGCCATTTTAATTTTTAAAAAAGTGATCGGACTCAATGTGTAAAGGGGTGACATTTTTAAATTATCCATATGCCAGTTTGATTTGTGCCCTCTTGAGTTTATTTTTAAAAGTTGTGATAGTCCATCAAACCAATAGGTTGCAGCATAATCAAAGTGACCGTGAAACAGTGCTCCTGCCAGGATATGTAGAGTTGATTTATTTAACAGTGTAGCTTTTTTAGTTTAAAATGTAATCCTTTGCTTGACCTTAAAAAGAACTTTTAAAACCACTGATCAACCTCATAGATACTGATCTAATTCACAATCTAAATACGCAACACAATCTTTACTGGTAATCGGGGTTTCCCCCACTTTAACTTTAAACTCTTGGGTCTGGTTGAGTGTTCTTTCAGATCTAAACAAAATGGCTACGGTCTTTCCAAGATGGAGGGATAACCTGTTATCAGATAGCCAAATGCTCACATTCTGAAGAGCTGTACTGAGACACTGTTCAATCACTGTTTTATATACATATTAAAAAAAAAGAAAACTCACTAGAACAGGCTGACTTTAAATCATTAATGTAAAATAAAAAGGAAAGTGGACCGAAAAAACTGCCCCTTGGAACTTCACATTTAACACCTCTAAAATCAGTTGATTTCCCATGATTTGTTTACCACCCTATAGCCTGATATGACTGATAAATATGTGGTAGTAGTTGTCCTGTCTCTCTAGTAGTTGGCCATCTCTAATCATCCCTGATTTAAGGGTCAGTTAAAACATTAATAACGAACTACAGAGGACATGATTCAGTGGACCTATGTTTAATTTAAACCTGGACTATTTTCTACTTTTTGCTGTCATTTTTTTCTACCACTTAGAGCTCTAGTACCTCCATTATGCAAAAAACAAAACTTTCTAATACAACCACTAGGCCAAACCATATTTTTCAAATGTTAAATCAAATAACTGAACAAGAGTGTGTTAACCTTTTTTTCTTTTTTTCATAGTTACCTGTTAGAGTCTACCATTAAACCTTATCTGTTTCCATGTGTTTTTAGCCTTTTATCCTAATCAAATTCTTAAACTTAACTTGCCATGACCAGGTCTTACCTTCTAATGAACATCCCAGAGGAAGGAGAGAACAAGCTGACAGATGCCAAGCTCCAAGGTTATGCTGCAGTTCTGTCTATTGGCTCCACCCGCTGCAAGGCCAACATGCTGGGTATGTGGAAGAATTATTCAAGAACAAAATTGTTTAACAGAACATTCACTTTCACATCTTTTCTGTACACTCATCGTTTTAATTTGAATTTTTTTTAACTTTACAGGTCATAGTATTATGCAGAACTTACCATCGGCTGTACAGACAATATGTGAGACTTGGAACAGCATCCACACCAATGAATTCCCCAACATTGGCTCATGGGTACGTGAGTGAATTTATCACTTATAGCTAAGTTTAACTCTGTCCCTCTTTGTAAGCATGTTATGAAGGAACATAGGCAATTTATTCACCATTTAGTTTTTTTTTTGTTTTTTTTCTTTCCTTTATTTTAACATTGAGCTGGTACTAACCCTTTGAGTCTGTCCTGAAGGATGATGTATAAATGTAATATTTTTTGTACCACCCACTCCTACTTTAATTCTCGATAAGATGACCACAAAATGGTACGCCTGCATTATGCTGTTGGCTCTGGCAAAGCTGCGTTCAGAGCAAAGTCATTGTTTTTTGGCTGTGCTTTTGGCGGCCTGTACAAAGCCTTAAGATTTTGTAGTGTGTTTAATGTGTTATTTTATTTATTTATTTCCAAGTAAAGGTTATTTCATGTTTTTTAAAACATTTGTTAAAACTTCCATTTTTAGAAATTAGTTACAGTGCATTCTCCTATCCATATCTGATTGAATTTATTATAGGCTGTTCCTTTTTTAAATTTTAGATCGTATGGAGGTATTAAATACCTTAAAGCATTTAATAAATTAGATGGTTATTCAAAGATATTCAGTGTAATTAAAAAAAAAACATTATAATATCAATATGTAATTTTACCCATATTACCCGGCCTTACTCAATGATTGTATCAGCAATAATGATACAATATATCTGCTTTCTTTTCTTTCTCAGCGAAATGCGTTTGCCAATGATACCATTCCATCAGAGAGCTACATCAGTGCCATCCAAGCAGCACACCTGGGCACACTGAGTTGTCAGTCCTTGCCTCTTGCCTCTTCTCTCAAACACATCTTACTCTCACTGGTTCGCCTCACTGGCGACCTCATTGTGTAAGTGCTTGTCCAGTCCTGTTTAAAATCTGAATCATTTAACATATAACCAATAGCATGTGATAAATAGAGTTTATTAATGAAAAACTTGTAATCGCCAGTTGTTATTGCTGCATTTTTGTCTCTTCAGCACAGAGGAGCTGAATCCTTCACAGGTTGTGCGCACTCTGCTGCCCCTCCTCCTGGAGAGCAGCACAGAGAGTGTGGCTGAGATTAGCAGCACCTCCCTCGAGCGCATCCTCGGCCCATCAGAGTCAGACGCCTTTCTAGCTCGCATCTATGAGCGTTTAGTGACTGGGTGTTACAACATCATTGCCAATCACTCAGACCCCAACAGGTATACCTTGTTAAACCTGCATTAAACAATATATTTGACATAATTAACATTGAATCATAACTGTTTGCAATGTGAAACTGGTTTTGGTAGTGCTGAACCCACTGAGAATAATACCCCATAGTGCAGATATGTGTACTTTTTAGCCTATTTTAGCACATGGTTTTTATTTACCTGCCTGCATTTTTTTGTTCCGTTGCGTCTCATTGCTCTTACAACCTTTGCTCTCTCATTTTTCTAGTGGTTTGGATGAGTCTGTCCTTGAGGAATGCCTTCAGTACCTTGAAAAACAGCTTGAGAGCAGTCAAGTCCGAAAGGCCATGGAAGAGTTCTTTTCATTCCGGTATCTGCTCAACTGATAATCCAGGTGGCATTATTACACATTTATACATCTGCCTCACTTATTTCATGCTTTTATTTTTCCAGTGGTGAGCTTGTCCAGATCATGATGGCAACAGCAAATGAAAACCTGTCAGCGAAGTTCTGCAACAGGGTGCTGAAGTTCTTCACCAAGCTTTTTCAGCTCAGTAAGTCTACTTTTGTCAGAGTTTATTTAAATCAAGAAAAGCTCTTTAAAGGGTTTGGCTATACTTCAAATGGACTAGTTCATATGAAGTGTTGTCGAACCATATGTAAAGGCAAAAGTCTTAAGCGCCGCTCCAATTGGCCACATTTTAAAGTGGAGTGAAAAGCCTGACGTCAGAGTGAGGGATGAGAGGCCAAAATCATACACACAATTTCAGACAATCTCTCCTCAAAGGTTTGCATGGTGTTGTACTCGGTTGCTTATAAGAGAAGTGGTGGGTTTGCTTGTTTGGAGAATTGAAACATTTGACAACTTGAGAGATAAGTTCAAAACCTGCATACTTTGTCACATCTACACACCTGGTCAAGAGATGTGTAAAGTGAGTGCACTCGTTTGTTTACTTGCTTTGGAAAGTTACAAAAACTGACAGACACTGCTCCCTGTGTTCTGATATCAGAAATGCAGGGCTGGGGTTCCAACAAACACTTCTTTTAAAGTGTCCAAAATCAGAAATCTTGAAAGCTGCAACCTGTAGATGCATCAGATGTCTCTATAAGCTTAAATGTCATGATCATGCTCTCATCCCCAGCGGAGAAGAGCCCAAACCCCAGCCTGTTGTGTCTGTGCGGCTCTCTGGCCCAGCTGGCCTGTGTGGAGCCCTCTCGTCTGCAGTCTTGGCTGACGCGAATGACAGCCACCCCACCAAAGGACTCAGAGCAGCTGGAAATAGTGCAGGAAAACCGACAGCTTCTGCAGCTGCTCACCACTCATATTGTGCGTGACAACAGCCAGGTGGGCGAAGGAGTGTGCACCGTCCTCCTCAGCACACTCATTCCTATGGCAACAGACATGCTGGCCAATGGTGATGGAACAGGCTTCCCTGAGCTCATGGTCATCATGGCCACACTTGCCAGCGCCGGACAGGGGGCCGGCCACCTGCAACTGCACAGGGCAGCTATTGACTGGCTGACCAGATGGTAAGAAATCAGTGTCACAGACATGCTGTTCCCTGATTTATTTTACATCAGGGGACTGCATTTTTATTTTATTTTTTTTGTTTTGTTTTTTTTACATCAGCATTAGGTCTAAAGTCACCAGAAAAATTGCTTGATTAAAAGACACACACATTAATTGATAGTCCTTTGCATTGGGTGACCCAACCCCTTAACCATCATCATGCAGCAGTGGGATCTTAAATTTCTGAATATTTATTTAAAATTTGCTCAAATTTTCCTCTACAGCAAAAAGTATTTAACACAGAAGAATGTCGTGGAAAAAGTGAGCACAAACGTATCCCAAGGAAAGGTATTTTTTTTAAATATTTATCAGTATATTGCACCGCATTCATATCGCATTTATAGAAGTGCCTCATACCTTTGACTCCCTCAAGGTGTAATTGCATTTTAAACACTGGCCCTAAGCCATTTTAAACATTGTCAAGTAACTGATGTGCACCTGTTCCTTGTTTTCAGCATGCAAGCATGCTGGAATGTTCATGCCACATCATCTCCTATCTGGCTGATGTGATGAATGCCTTGCGGCAAAGCAGTGGACAAGGCACCTCAGCGCTGCTGATGGAGGGAGAAGAGAAGGCCATGGAAGTGGACTCCGACTGGGTGGAGGAACTTGCTGTAGAGGAGGATGATTCCCAGGCAGAGGACTCTGTAAGATCTCACCCGTTTAAGTCCGTTCCCCTGAAACAGGGCCATGTTTTGTAAATTTGCAGTATACAGAACTCAATGTAAAATGCTGTGAAATTTTTGTGAAAACTACCAAGAAAAAATGATCTATGCAAAGTTGTCCAAGTTTACATAACCCATGATGTCACCTCTTAAATTTCTTAACGAAATACAAAAGCCAAATTGTTATACAATGAAACCCCCTGACTAACATCAGGCAATAGAAAAAAACAGTTACTTTAAACCCGTTGTAGACTACTTGCCTCAGAAAGATTTTTTATTAGTTATTTTCCTGCTGCAGGCTGACTGTAAAATCCCTCTGGTTGTGGTGCATAGTATGTCATAGCTCTTAGTCTATCTCATTGCACTGTACAGTAGTTACATGTGTTCCAATTTTGACTATATTTTTTATTTCTTCATTGTCAAAGGAAGAGTCTTGCAGGATCTTAGACACCCAATCAGCTGTGATCATATAGATAGACTGAAGTGCAGGGCATTTCTGTTGCTTTACTTGGTTTTTGCTCCATCAGTTGTTAAATGGAACAATTCATCTTAACTTGTTTGTTTGTCATTGATTGACAGGATGAAGACTCCCTTTGCAACAAACTCTGCACCTTCACCATTACTCAGAAGGAATTCATGAACCAGCACTGGTAAAGAACAGTTTATTGTGATTTCAGTTTTAATGAGATTAGAGGTTGTTTCTGTCTTTTAATCATGATCAACTTATGGGAATTTTAGCAGGCCACAGGGCTGTTACACCTGAAAATAGATTTGTCACACAAGAAAGATTTCATAACTCAGAATAAAGAAGAAAATCTTGGGCCATAGAAATCACAGTAGGTTTTACATGAATCAGAAAAGTTGTAGGCATTTGTTAAATCAATAGAAACAGGATAACTCCACACTGTTGACATAGTGAAGAAACAATCTAAAAAAAAACTGTTAATTTATATTATAGTTAAGCATTAGGTAGATGAAAGGAAAGGTAACAATATGTATTAGTGACACATTGTCTTTAAGCCGTGTGTTTTTTCCTGTTGTAGTAATGAGTTAGTTTGCTGACACTGAAACCAAATAGTGAAGTTTACTCAGTGCCTATGAAACTGCTTAGTTTTTTATTTCCCTCGCCTGAATGCCTTGATGTATCTGCAGTCTCTACTAAAACCTAACCTGTGAGCAGTGTCTTAACTCATTATCCGAACTCAAGTTTCAGAACACAATCTGTTTGCTTAGCTTTAGAATGTGGTTATCTTTGTTCTATATCTGTCATGTACATACACAAATTAGCTTTAGATGTTAGCATGATAAAATGCCATTTGTTGTGTCCTGTGATGTGTGCCTCCAGACTTGATATAGAAATAGAAATTCCAGGTGATGCATTCTGTCCTTACTAAACTGATTTACTATACACAGTCTTGCCCTGTTCCTTTTCATTCTGCAGGTACCACTGTCACACCTGTAAGATGGTGGATGGGGTAGGTGTGTGCACAGTGTGCGCCAAGGTCTGTCACAAAGACCATGAGATCTCCTATGCCAAATATGGCTCTTTCTTCTGTGACTGCGGTGCCAAAGAGGATGGCAGCTGCCAGGTGAGACCGAATACCTCAGGTCATCATGGGAAGAGAACAACAGCGGTAACTTTGGCTTGCAAGTCATTCCCCCATTGACTTCCATCCAGTCATTTCATTTGGTCAGGGTTATAGCTAGCCCAAACATGTGGCCAGAAAATGAGAGAAATCATGTTACAAATGTCTGTTGTCAACATTTCGTGTACTGAAAAGGCCAGCTTTCCTAGTTAGTCTTAAATGATGGATTTCTGAATGTGCATGTGATGATGAACAAACCATCAACTACATTTTACCTTCAGTTTACTATGAGTCTGATAACATGTATGATAGGCCTTTTGCATTATTTCTTTGTTTGTGATTGCAGTATTTTCTTCTTCTATGTCAGTCTTGTGATTATAGTGTTTCATAATAGTTTGGTTCACCTTTTGTAAATCTACTTTTTTCACTTTTGTGATTATGCACATTATGAGTTCAACTATCCTGCAAGGGCATAATAAAATGAACGTATATGCTATTAGTATTCAAAATATTCAATTTATGAATCGAGTTGATAATTGTTCCAGTGCTATCCTTTTTCAATCTGTGATTTTTGTTTGTCTGCGGGACAGTTCAGATAAAATGCACGTCCATCCAACACAATCAGTCTGACCATTCTTTTGACTATATATTCCACATTGTGGAGAAGCTAGCAAAGTGAAAACAAAATCAAGTTATTCTAATTGTAAAGAAGTTTAACAAAGATTATGCTCTTATGTGAAAAGCTTATATTAAAGTATAAAACAAAGTGTGTTTTTTTTTTTTTTTTTCTACCGTGTGCAGTTCTCATTGCTCTACTTTGTGTTATATCATCTACAGGCCTTGGTCAAACGCAGCCCAAGCAGTGGCATGGGCTCCACTCTCAAAGAGTCTTCTGCGTTCCAGAGTGAACTGCGTATGCCTGAGAGTGCTATCCGCCACCAGAATGCCTCACCCTCCGACAAGGGCAAGGTCACAATCTGTGATGGGAAACCTGGTGATGAGGACAGACCTAAGAAGAGCAGTGTGTGCAAGAGCATTGAGGGCTGCCAGGAGGAGTTGCTAGCACAAGTGGTGAGAGAAACTATGTTTATCTTTTCTCGATTTTTTACTGTCACTGTCTGCGTCTGGTGTCTTTTAAAGCAGTGGCCTTAAAGATTTATTTTACATGCTCAGCACTGTACATTGTGTGACTCACATTTTTGGCTCTCTTTTTCTACGACAGATGGGATCATCCACTGCAGCAGTCATACTGGAGATGCTCATGTTTCTCATGGAAGCAATCCAGACCAACTTCCAGCAGGCATCAGCAGTGGGAAGCAGCAGCCGGGCTCAGCAAGCCCTCAATGAACTGCATACTCAGGAAAAAAGTGTGGAGATGACAGACCAGTTAATGGTATGATGAAGTATAGTTTGGAGGGGTTAGGAAAATCACTCAATTCCTTGATCATTTATTTAATCCTTATCAGAAACTAGAAATTCTTTACTCTCTGTGGTTTACTGTTCTTATCCGTTGCTCATTTCCTCAGGTGCCCACACTCGGCTCTCAGGAAGGGGCTTTTGAGAATGTGAGGATGAACTACAGTGGCGACCAGGGACAAACTATACGCCAGCTCATCAGTGCACATGTCCTGCGCCGTGTTGCCATGTGTGTTTTGTCCTCACCCCATGGCCGCCGCCAGCACCTTGCAGTCAGCCATGAAAAAGGAAAGGTAAGGCTCACAGACTAGTTAGCCGAATCCCATAATTGTCTTTGGTTCCATTAAAGGAGCTTGAGATGAGAATTCTTTGTAGATCTTTGTAGATACACTAACAAGGAAAAGCTGCACTTCTGTTAATGGATAATAGCAAATGATAATGCATCGTTCTACCCCCTTTAATGTGCAAATTTGTTTTGGTTTCTTTCAAGTTATATTTATTACCTCTGTTATAATTGTATATATAATCATTCAAGTACTTTGTTTTTTCTTAAGGTTCATTGCCAGTTTGCAGTGTACACCCCATACCCTATTTTCTCTATATCTCCACTTAACAGATTACAGTTCTGCAGCTGTCCACTCTTCTGAAGCAGGCCGACTCAAGCAAGAGGAAGCTAACACTGACCCGTCTGGCCTCTGCCCCAGTCCCTTTCACTGTCCTCAGTCTCACAGGCAACCCTTGTAATGAAGATTACCTGGCTGTTTGTGGCCTCAAGGTTAGAAAATCAACTTTTTATCAGTTTTAGATTGTTGTCTGAAGTGTTTCTATTTTATTTTATTTTTTTCACACATAGAAATAGAAAATGTACAAAAAAATGGAACAGCATAGATGTTTCGCAGTCGTTAAGAAGATACAACAACTAATTTTGCCTTAATCGTAGTCATTGTAGAATCCATAGTATATGGTCCTACAAGTTACACAAGAATATTTAACAGAATTTTTTATATATAAATGACTGCTATAGAGATTTGTTATTTGACTGTCTTTTTTGTTCTTTATTTTCTTCCCAGGATTGCCACGTACTAACTTTCAGCAGCACAGGATCTGTGTCAGACCATCTGGTGTTGCACCCACAACTGGCTACAGGCAACTTTATCATCAAAGCTATCTGGTTACCAGGCTCACAGACTGAACTTGCCATCATCACTGCTGACTTTGTCAAGGTATGTTTTAAGAGAATATGCATATTTATGTACTTTAAAGTTAGAGTATTGACCTATTATTGGTGATTTAATTTAATTTTTCTATTGGTTTGGTAAGACAGTCACAGGTGCTAAACATGATCGCTAGTATTATGCTGCTTTGCATGTTGAAAAAGCAGTTGTTTCTGTTTTTCTTATATACTTGTATTATTTACTACTATTTGTCTCCCTTGCTTAACAGATATATGACTTGTCAGTGGATGCCCTGAGTCCCATGTACTACTTCCTGCTCCCAAGTTCCAAGATCCGTGATGCTACATTCCTTTTCAATGAAGAAGGGAAGAACATTATCGTCATCATGTCTTCAGCAGGTTACATGTACACCCAGATCATGGACGAATCTAGCAGTGCCCAACATGGCCCTTTCTATGTCACAAATGTTTTGGAGATAAACCACGAAGACTTAAAGGTAAGTGGGATGTATACTCAAGCCATGAAATTATGCCTTCAAATTCATGTGATGTTGTGCAGAATGTTATCAGATCAGCAGCAAAGAATATGATTGATTGCTAAACACTACACTGTTGCCACCCTGCAGTGCATTTCTGCTGTAATTTTTTGGTTCGGTTGATTTCATGTTTACACATAATCTCAAATCAGTGTTTGACGTTTATCGTAATTGCTGAATGGCAGAAAGCAATATTGAGTAAATTCTCTCTGTGTGACTCCAGGATAGCAACGGGCAGGTAGCTGGGGGTGGTGTATCGGTCTATTACTCCCATGTGCTTCAGATGCTTTTCTTCAGCTACAGCCAGGGAAAGTCATTCGCTGCCACAGTGAGCCGCAGCACCACCGACGTGCAGAGACTCTTCCCCATCAACATCAAAGGGTAACACTGCCTCCACACCGTGTACAGTCTTTTCAATTCCCTGCCACTGCACTTGATATGGGAAATGTAATAGGTAACTTGAAGAGATAACTATCTCCTCTTGACCTTCTGCCTTCTTTAGCTCTAATGGCGGCAGCAGTAAGATGTCACCTGCTCTGTGCCAGTGGTCTGAGGTCATGAATCACCCAGGTCTGGTGTGCTGTGTGCAGCAGACAACAGGCATACCGCTGGTCATCATGGTCAAACCTGACACTTTCCTCATCCAAGAGATTAAAACTCTGCCGGCCAAAGCTAAGGTGATGGACATTTACTGTACTGACATGTAACAATCACTAGCAGGTTGAAACATAGTAAATAGAACTTCTGTAATCAGAAGCTGAAATGTATAAAATAGAAAAAGGAGGAAGCCCCATGTGAAAAGGAAAGATTGTCTCAGAATACCGAAGTCCAATTCTGTACTTTATACATATAAAGCTTTTGCTCTTTGAGAGGTGAAGCCTCTTTATATTGTATATGCTACATACTATCAAATACTTACATTTGGGGAAACTGGTAACACTTGTTTTTGGATGTTGATAAAACACAGTAACAAAAGATAATACATGTGAAATTGCAGAAGTAATTTTGATACCATATAAATGTTTTCCTAAGAAAAGGGTCACCCACTGGGTTGACTTCATGGCCATTTCCTAGGTTAACATTCATTCATGGTCTCTTTTCCCCAGATTCAAGATATGGTAGCTATCCGACACACTGCCAGTAATGAGCAACAGCGCACTACCATGATTCTTCTCTGTGAAGATGGAAGCCTGCGAATCTACATGGCCAACGTGGACAACACATCTTACTGGCTTCAGCCCTCACTGCAGCCCAGCTGTGGCATCAGTATCATGAAGCCGGTCCGGAAGCGCAAAGCAGCTGCTACCAGTGAGTTTTAGGCCAATAAAGTAAAACTATTATTAATCACCATGACCATAAGCAATTGGATCCCAATATAGAGGAATAACACGCACAATGTTTAGCAGAAAAATGTGATCATCACATCCAGACAAAGTCTGATTATTTACCAAAATGCCTGGTTAACCACTGTTGACATTTTAGTGGTTACTCTAACCCCCAACTCAGCTCAACATTATTTTAGTCTGTTGTCATGGCTTCAATTCTTATTTTTAAAAGGTGACATATATCCAAGGTGCAATCTTCAAGGTGCAGCTTTCATCAAAATTCCTATAAATACATTTAGTGCTTTCTGAGGATCATTCTCAGCTGCATTAGAATTAATCCTCATTTATCAGTTGGTATAATGAGTACACTGTCAGAAAAGTGAGAGCTTGTGTTTGCAAGAAAATGCTTACTTCCATACCAAATGCTCTGTCCCTGCAAAACGTCAAAATTTTAATGTAATGATTTTGCTGCCAGCCACCCGGACCTCCAGTCAGGTGACATTTCCAGTGGACTTCTTTGAACACAACCAGCAGCTGACAGAGGTGGAGTTTGGGGGCAATGACTTGCTGCAGGTCTACAATGGTCAGCAGATCAAACACAGGCTCAACTCAACTGGGATGTATGTGGCCAACACAAAGGTAAGGACATTTTGGCAAAATGATTCTGTGTTAGAAAAGGTGTAAGAGACGGCTATGCTTTTTTCTTATGTTGTGAATTTCTACTGTCAGTCATCTGTGTAATAATTTTATGCTATTTTACATTAAAAGCACAAAGTATATGCCATGAGTGAGTAATTTTAACAACTAAAACTAAGTAAACAAAATAAATAATGGGATTGATGTGAACCTCCATTTCACAGTGGAGCTTGTTGGCTTAAAAAAGCCTGAGGCCATACATGCTAAATATGTTTATACGGTAGTTGAACTATTGTGCTATTAGGTAAATTATGTAAAACATTTAAACAGAGGTTGTCAGGATTCTGGTTGTTTCCTCCTAGCCCGGTGGATTTACGGTGGAAGCAGTCAACAACAACAGTTCGATGGTGATGACGGGTATGCGGGTGCAGGTGGGCACTCAGGCCATTGAGAGAGCTCCTTCGTACGTGGAGGTCTTTGGCCGCACCATGCAGATAAACCTGACGAGAGCCCGCTGGTTTGACTTCCCCTTCACTAGAGAGGAGGCCCTGCAGGCTGACAAGAAGCTGTCCATCTTCAGTAAGAGCAAGAGTGTGCTATGATGATGATGATATCTGGTTACTTCTTGTTGTTAAGTGGATATTTTTGCCACCTGTATAGATATGCCCGTTTATGTGGATTACCTGTTACTTGAGAAATCATTTGTCATTTTTGTAGCTTCTTGTTGTAATTTACAGAATTTAACAAAAAAACAAGTGACACTAAAAGCTGGCCTTACTTTGAATGTTGGTATTTTGCATCACATGTCTGTGTTCTTTGCATTTCCATCCAATCTTTTCATTTGAAACACCTCTGAGCTTTCTCCAAAACAACAGAATTATAATGGTATTGTTTATTGGTCCAAAAAGACCATATACTGACTGCGTGTCTGAGGTAGTTGTGCAGCAAAATGAAATTATTCATCAGTGTATAAGATAATGATATTTATTTTTCGCTAAGCCGTTCCCTTTATCATAGTCACCTTGGATTTTCTGCAGTTTTTTTAGAAACCCTCTTTTGATGCAGATTTATCTTCCTATTCATTTTAAAGTTGGAGCATCTGTTGACCCGGCTGGAGTCACCATGCTTGATTCAGTCAAGATCTATGGTAAAACCAAGGAGCAGTTTGGCTGGCCTGAGGATCCGCCAGAGGACTTCTCCTCTGCTTCGGTTAACAATGTCTGCAGTCCCAACCTCAACCAGAGCAATGGCGCCTCTGATGGAGACATAACCACCACTACTACCACTAGCGGCAGTGTGTTGGAGAGGTATAGGCTTTCCAAGTTATGGTTCATAAGGTCAAAACAAATTGTTGGAATTTACAGTTCTCAATCCCCTGTCGTTCAGTTAACCACATTCCTGATCCAATGAAATAGTGTGACAATTTGTTTTACTTTATAATCGCCCAGTTTGTCACTTCTAAACTGCCTTTTATCTACGCTGTCAGTCTTTGGCATACTGGTTATACGTCTCTCCTTTTAGTACCTGTGGGTGTATAACATGCATTTTTTTTATTATTGACAGTTTCCTAATTGGTTATCCTGAACATTTACTATGTTATGATATATATGAATGTTGCGATTAAAAAAGATACACATACTGTGTTAGATGTTGTAGATTTTATTCATATCACCCACTGCTAGTATATCTTTACACCTCATGAGTCCAGTTATTTTGCAGGAGTTGTTGGGGACAAGCCTGAAGTTTTAACAACGGGGTTGGGTTATGTTTAGAGTATTTAGTGCATGGCTATCGTGATGTCATCTTTTCTTGCATGCTTCTCTTTTGTTCAACTGAATCATTTAATTTCACTTGTTTCTTTCTGTGATCCTCACACTTTTTTTGTTCTTTTTCTTTTGCTCCCAAAAATACGTTAAAAAGTTGTGAAACTGAGTCCTTATCAACCTTGGACCGGTTAGTAACTGCCCTTTCTCTGCTTGTTTGTATGGTTTTGTGCATGTGTGCCAGTTTGTGTGTCCACCATCTCCACGCTTGTACAAAAAAAACAAAAAAACAAAACATTTTTTTTCCTTACAACATTTATTCTTGCATTCAGTGTTTTGGCATTTAGAATAGCACAGATGCAACAAGTTGAGATTTCCTTTTTGTTTTTGTTTGTTTGGTCGATTTAAGGCAAAACCTGCGGTAGCGGCAGTATTGATGATGTTTCTTTATTTCAGGTTGGTGGTCAGCTCCCTTGAGGCTTTGGAAAGCTGCTTTGCAGTAGGTTCCTCCAGTGAAAAGGTAAAGAGATAAAGATTTTATTCTATGATGCTTTACAACTAATAATATGTTTGAATTAAAAATTCTGTTAAACTTGTACTGCACTGTTGACTGCATATCTTTAACTCTCTGTAGGAGAAGAATAAGGCTGCAGCATTGGAGTTGGCCACTCTACTCCTGTCCATGCCAACCCCTGCAGGTGTGCAGCAGCAGACCAAGGGACTTCTTGCCAGCCTGCACACCAGTCGAACTGCCTACCACAACCACAAGGTTAAAATAAATAAATAAATAAATAAATCCCAGGTCTCAGGCTTGACCAAAATCATTCCATTTTCCACATACATGATGTTGTAATAGGTCCTGCAAAATCATTTGTATACTTTATAAATAACACTTTTATCATCATTAGCCCCCAAAATTTAGTAAAATCATTTAATCAGTTCAGATAACTTTGAGTGAAAGATTAAATGTGAAATACAGTACTTGAGCGACGAAGGAACAATTGGGGAGCCAGGGAAAATGGAAAACCACAGTACACATTTTTGTAACTTACATTGATGAACCCTGAATTCTTTCTTGACCCTGTAGGATGGAAGTAAGCCAATATGATTGTTTGGAAATTTGATGAATAGTGTGTAGCCAGCACTGCAGAAATCAGTCAGTGCTTGTTTATCATTTATCTACAGTTTATCCTTTAAACTTATAAATGACACATCCGTTTGTTCAGAAACCACACCTTCAGAAGTGTATAATGATGCACTTAAGTACTTCTAGGTGTTACATTTGCTCATTCTCTACATCACTTATGAAGAACTAATGCAACACTTGCATGCCTCTTTTCATCAGGACCAGTCTTTGTTGAGTAATGCAGTGCAGTGCCTAAATAGCTGCAGTCGTGAGGGGAGGGAGCTCGACCCTGATGTCTTCCAGAGGCTCGTGATCACTGCCCGCTCCATTGCAATCATGAGACCCAACAACTTGGTGCATTTCACAGAGACAAAGTCACTACACCATGATTCTGGTAAGCGGATGTTCGGCTGATGACGACTGGTGCCCAAGACTAGGGAATACCAATTAATGGTTAAATTATTTATATGATTACACTGTCTGTAATCACAATGTCATGATTTAAAGAATCAAATATTGGTTAAAATTACTTTGCATGTGGCTAAATCATCTAAAAGCACCAGACAGGAGTCATTAATGTTCCTCTTGTCTTAATCCAGAAACCACAGAAGTTGGGCAAAAATATGTCGAAGGCGAAAGCTGTAATTTCATCACGCAGTTGATGAATAACTTCTGGAAGCTTCATGCCCTCAAACCAAAGAACGCCTTTCTTGCTCCTGCTTGCCTGCCTGGTAAGTGTAAACATTCAGACCCCAAAGTTTTCAGAGTTTATATTTACCAAGAGTCAAAAATGTGTAGAAATTTACCTGATCATGAGTGAAAATGTTTTCTTCTCTTCCCCCTCAGGCCTAACTCATGTGGAAGCAACAGTAAATGCCTTGGTGGACATCATCCATGCATACTGCACATGTGAACTGGATTATATCAATGTAGCCTCTAAAATCTACATGCAGATGTTACTATGCCCTGTAAGTTCCAAACTTGTGTCACTAGAATCATAGTTCACTTGGAATTCTTGATAGTTTGCGAATGAGTATTGAGATATAAAATCTATCACTGACAAATAATTCTGTGATTTTACAAACTTGGGGAAAAAGCATTTTTGCCATTGCTGTTGAGCATTGCCATTGTAACTTTCTAATTACTATCTTATTAATACTTTTGTTTATGCAGACAGGGCTACAATATTTACAATTTGGATAGGAACGGTTACATGGATTACTCTACTTAAACGCAGTATAGACAGACTATCATCAGGTAACCATTGTGTATTTAAATCTATTTCAGGACACAGCTGTGAGCTTTGCTTGTAAGCAGGCTCTGATCAGAGTGCTTAGACCAAGAAACAAACGGCGACATGTGACCCTTCCCTCTCCTCCACGCTCCAACACACCCATGGGTAAGTTTGTGCAGGCTTTATACAAAGCATGTATATACTGTATATTACTAGATGTGCTTGAATCTTTGATATTAGGAGGTGATTTTGTGGAGTTAAGTTCTTATGGTTTGGTATTACAAGGTTTTAGGACATTTACATTTTGTGAAAAAAATTTCAGCATACACATTCTATGTTTGCTCTGTGTAATAAAACAAACTGAATGTCAAAACAAAGAATTAAAACCTGTGTTGAAGCTCCTATAATCCAAAATGTATTTAGTTCTGTAAAACGTTTTGGATCATTCCTTTACCAGGAGACAAGGATGATGATGACGATGACGATGCAGATGACAAAATGCAATCTTCAGTGCTGACGGGAGGAGAAGAGGGTAGACAGGAAAGTCAGGAGCAGAGTGAAGTGGACCATGGCGACTTTGAGATGGTGGTGAGCAAAGAGGGGCGATCTGTCTGTCTGTGGCTTGTATCTGATGTTACTCCTGCATTGTTTACATTGTGAGAGGAAAATGGCATGTGTTGACTCGTCACATAAAAATAATAAGTCATTTGAAGTATAAAATAATAGACCTTTTTCAGAATGGTCCTGCATTTAGTCAGTAATGAAGCAACAGATAATGGAAGTGGTTTAGTTTAGTTAATTTGATTTAACTGATCAAAGTAGCACAACTGTAATTGCAGTAATTATTCAGTCGTGACTGTTTCATAAATAAACCACATGCATCGCTGTTGTCTGTCAAAGATATTTTCTATGATTAAATTGTTAACATTTTTCATGTATCACATGCATCATACAGACCATGAATAAACTCACCCAACAAAGAGGAATGGAACAGCTACTGATAATGAACCTTGTTCTTCTTTCCCTGGCATACGACTTTGTCTTCAGATATAATTCCTAGTTACAGTTTTTTTCTGTTAAGATACATATTGTGGAAATAAATAGCACTTTTTTTTTTCTGTCTCCTTAGTCTGAGTCCATGGTCCTAGAGACAGCAGAGAATGTCAACAATGGAAATCCATCTCCCCTGGAGGCTCTGCTGGCTGGAGCCGAGGGTTTCCCCCCCATGCTGGATATCCCTCCTGATGCAGATGATGAAACTATGGTCGAGTTAGCTATCGCTCTCAGCCTTCAGCAGGATCAACAAGGTATGTAGCCAGAAATTACAAAAAAAAGAAATAATTCTGTGGTAAACCAGCCAGCCTGGGAATCCCACTTCACATTTCAACACTCTCCCCATCTGTGATGAAACAGTTTTCAGCTATTACAGAGTTGACAGAGTTGTTTGAACCTAACAAATTAACTTAAGGACGGCAGGGAAGTGCTGAGCAGTTGATGGTAATTCTAGGAGACAGTTAACACATTTTAGTTAAAAAGTAATAGTTTTGAGTTTCCTATAGCTGTAACACTTGCCACACAACTGAAAATTACAACTGAATAAAAAACATTAGCTAACTTTAATTGTCATTAATTTAAACTACTTGAATTTTCTACTCTGCGAAGTTTAATATTTCTCCCTTCATATCAACCCTTTTGGTATTTGGTTGTCTTGAACCTCAAATGGCTGCCCAAGTCTTCATCAGGTGAAGCATCACTTTGGAGATCAATATGTTGGGTTAGCGTTTGTACTTTTTGAAATTTTTAGGCAGTAGCAGCAGTGCCCTTGGCCTTCAGAGCCTTGGCCTGTCTGGCCAGGCCCCAAGCTCCTCTTCACTGGATGCTGGCACCCTTTCAGACACCACTGCATCAGGTAATAAGACCACCTCAATGATAACATGCAATCATATGTGATTTTATACCTGTAAGATCACAGTGGCCAGTAAATCCTTAAAGCACTTTTTTTTTTTTTTTTTTCTTGTCTTAGATACAATTTTATGTTGAAATTGCTAAAATCTAGCAGTATGTGCATGACTATTAATCACATCCCACCTTAAAAACCTCACAACCTAATCTATTGCACAGCTTGTGGTCTTTTAAAGCAGTCATTTTTCCTCCTCATTCCGTCACAGTCTCTAAGGTAGCTACTCACTCTCAACTTCACCTTTATAATTTTATATGACAATGTCCACAATAGATTGAACAGATGAAAGAACAACCAATAATGGCAGGTTGAAGTGATTTGAATGTACTGCATGTTTTTGTTTTTGTTTTTTTTTGTATTGTTACTGCACAAATGTAAACTAAGATCATGTATCCTGGCCAGATGACCGTGGTGTATTTGCTGTTACAGCTATTGCTATGATTTCAGCCCCGGCGTCAGATGATGAGGGCAGCACAGCTGCTACTGATGGCTCCACGCTGCGGACCTCCCCAGCTGAGCATGGAGGCAGTGTGGGCTCAGAGAGTGGAGGTTCTGCAATCGACTCTGTAGCAGGGGAGCACAGTGGTGGGTGATTTCAGAAAAACAGCGGTCATCCCGAACACAACCGAATGCCAGACTTGTTTGAATTGAGGTTATATAATATCTATAAAATATAGAGTTGTCAACTTGTATATGTCTGAAGAATGATTTTCAGACAGTTTTAGGGGTATTGAACCTTTACACTTTTTTTTCTTTTTTTTTTAACTGTTGATCAATTTTGCAGAAACTAATCTCTAACAACCTTCTTAATAGATTCATATTTAGTTGACCACCCCCACCCCTCCCTTTCCCCATACCTCAGTTTGAGGTTATGATATCCACAATCTGTCATGTCACTAATTCACCCCAAGAAATGAGATGCTAGTGTTTTGAATAAGTACACATCAATTTTTCATTTTGAAATAGAACCTTAATACTCTCTTATTATATGCGACCATCTTTCCAGTTTGCTCAGTTGCATTTGTGCATGCATGTGTACAGTGTCAGGACGCAGCAGTGCATATGGGGACACCGCAGTGGAGGGCCACCCTGCGGGTCCAGGCAGTGTGAGTTCCAGCACCGGGGCCATCAGTACCACCACAGCCCAGCAGGAAGGCGAAGGCTCAGAGGGAGAAGGAGAGACCGAAGGAGACATCCACACAAGCAACAGGTCAGACATCCCGAATGTGAATGAGGATTTTAGATTAAGAAAGAAAGTTCAAGTTTAAGCTTAGGTGACAACAAAAATCTGCCCCCTTAAGTATTAAGAGACTTTCTCTCTACCATCCATGGGTGTCAGAATGAAAGAGGTTTTGGAAAATGTATTTGCTTTTGAGGATCAGTAGATGCTGTAATGAAAAAATACCACATTAAGCTAAATATGAACAACTCAGTAGTAGAAGTTAAAATGTTTACTTTTTTTTTATTGTGTTTGTTGTTAGGCTGCACATGGTTCGTCTTATGCTACTGGAGCGCTTGCTTCAGCACCTTTCTCAGCTCCATAATGTAGGTGGAGTCCAAGCAATCCCTTACATGCAGGTTATCCTAATGTTGACCTCTGACCTGGATGGCGAGGATGAAAAGGATAAGGGCGCCTTGGATGACCTGCTTGGACAGCTCATTGCCGAGCTTGGAATGCACAAGAAGGTAACCATGGTCTCTCTGTGATTAATCAGGCTTAATGTGCCATGGTTTTACTGAATCCATGTCATTCCTCTGCAGGACGTGTCCAAGAAGAATGAGCGAAGCTCCATCAATGAAGTTCACCTGGTCATCATGAGACTGCTCAGTGTCTTTATGTCTCGAACCAAGTCTGGCTCTAAATCTTCCTCTGAGGTACATCCTCTTTTTTTTCTTAATGCTGTTCTCGCAGGTTTTCATTAAAGTCTATCAAAAATTTCTAATGAAATATGTTATTTTAAGCCATTACCAGCTCAATACCAAAATAAACATGTCTGGATACAGATGTGAATTCCTACAAGAGTTTCAAGACAAAATTCTGTGTAACAATTTTGTAGATGAAAAATACTGGACTCGACACTGTGCATAGGCGTGATGGGCACACCAGTCAGATGTCTTTGACACCAGCCAAGATATTCACATATTAAGATATTCACATGTGTGTTTTTAAGTCATCTGGTTTTTCTTCAAAGCCAAATTAAAGTACCTACATTTTGTAATTGCAGATTACATTACTCAAACTTAATATTCTGTGTGACAGAATTTGTGCAGCCTAGCGCGCACATTTTCATGGGTATTTAAAATTAAGTTAATGGTTCTTTGTACTGAATGAATATTGACAGCTGCTGGTTGCCCCTTTCTCTCTTCCAGTCGTCCTCCCTGATTTCCAACGCTACAGCGACTGCCTTGCTTAGCCTGGGTGCCATTGACTACTGTCTCCATGTGCTCAAGTCGCTCCTGGAGTTCTGGAAGAGCCAGCAGGGTGAAGAGGAGCCTGTGACCACCAGCCAGCTTCTCCGCCCACACACGGCCTCCTCTCCTCCAGACATGAGCCCTTTCTTCCTACGCCAATATGTCAAGGTATCAGATAACAGGAAAACTCTTTATCACTATAACTTGAAATTTTGATGTTCTGTAAGTAATGTTGATGTGAACTCACTGCATTGTTCCTGGCATCAGGGGCATGCTGCTGATGTGTTTGAAGCCTACTCTCAGCTGTTGACTGAAATGGTGCTGCGGCTGCCATATCAGATCAAGAAGATTGCTGACACCAACCCCCGAATCCCACCTCCTGTCTTTGACCATTCCTGGTTCTACTATCTATCTGAAGTAAGCTATTAAATGTATTCTCTGTGTGATTTTACTTTTCAATGTCTGTCTTCAGATAAGCAGTAAACACAACCCTTAATTCTCTGTCCCTTTCCTCCTCAGTATCTAATGATCCAGCAGACTCCGTTTGTCAGGAGGCAAGTCAGAAAGCTGTTGCTCTTTATCTGTGGCTCCAAAGAAAAATATCGTCAACTGCGGGATCTGCACACTCTTGACTCCCATGTGCGCAGCATCAAGAAGCTTCTGGAAGAACAGGGTATCTTCCTCCGGGCCGGCGTGGTCACAGCCACATCTGGCTCAGCTCTACAGTACGACACACTCATCAGTCTGGTGAGTGTCCTCTGAGCAGTTGTTAAGACTACTTACACAGAGCTGCTTTTGTATGCTGTGCACTGGCTATAAAATATGTTCATTTCATACTCCTTAATTGTTTTTTGTCTTAATAAGATATAAGACAAAAAACAAAATATAAGCATATTCTTTGCATATATTCCATAACACCCATCTGCTAAATTGTTGTTAATATTGATAATAATGTTATACTCCTTTTTCCAATTTCTGATAAATTTCTTTGATACTCCTGACCACTGCTGTAAGGATTGAGATTTTTGTAATGTCCTGTCCTTAAGTGTAACTTGTTTCTCTTGGTTCAGATGGAACATCTAAAAGCTTGTGCTGAAATTGCCACTCAGAGGACAATCAACTGGCAGAAGTTCTGCATGAAAGATGACTGTAAGTTGTTTCAGATCAGTTTTTGTGACTGGAAAAAAACAAACTTTTAAGGCCAGCACTGTTAACATTTTTTGTTTCTCTTTTCTCTCCTTATATCTGTGATTCTCTTCTCTGTCCAGCTGTGTTGTACTTCCTGCTCCAGGTCAGCTTCCTTGTGGATGAAGGCGTTTCCCCAGTACTGCTTCAACTGCTATCGTGTGCCCTGTGCGGCAGTAAGGTGCTGGCCAGCTCCTCCTCTTCCTCCTCATCATTCTCAGGAGGCTCAAGTAGTACTGGACAGACGGGGGCTTCTCAGTCCTCTCAGAGCAAGTCCTCCAGTAAAAAGAGCAAAAAAGAGGACAAGGAGAAAGAAAAAGAGGGTGAGGCGGTGCCACAGACATTCTCATAGTTCATACTAGTGATGCTTGTGTAGATGACAAAAACTGAATGCTGGAATAGGCTCATGCAGCCAAGTGAACCTTAACAGAACATTTAGATATTAAAAATGGATTAGTAGTTGCTAGTGTCCTGACTGTGTTGTATCTTTGTGGACTGACCGAAGGTGATGGAGTTGGCAGCCAAGAGGATCAGCTGTGTATGGGTCTGGTCAGTCAGCTCAACAAGTTTGCAGACAAGGAGACACTCATCCAGTTTTTGCGCTGCTTCCTGCTGGAGTCAAACTCATCTGCTGTGCGCTGGCAAGCCCACTGCTTGGCACTTCATATTTACAGGTACTGTTTAAACGCATTTCACAGACAGTTTAGTTTAAGCTCACTCTGTCATAGTGTCATTTTGTCTCACAAACACATACACTCAGAACCTGGTTTACACAAGACAGTCTAATTCAATGATTTGTCTTACATGTAGACTAGTTGAACCATAATACAAAAAGCTGTAGCACCCATGAACACACAGTGGAATTCATTTGGGAACATAAGCATAATTAAATGGTGAAATGGGCTATTGGCTGACATCTGAATCTTCTGCAGGAACTCTAATAAATCTCAGCAGGAGCTGCTGCTGGAACTGACTTGGGCCATCTGGCCTGAGCTCCCTGCATATGGCCGCAAAGCTGCCCAGTTTGTCGACCTGCTTGGATACTTCTCACTCAAAACCCCTCAGACAGAGAAAAAGGTTTGTTTGAAGCTACGGTTGTACTGATTTTAGCATAGTAGTTGTTCTGAAATCAGATCAGAAACATCTTACTCGTGAACTGTATTTCTTATTGTTTGTACTTTGCTTGACAGTGTAATTTGCAAGACTTGTGTGGGATTTTAAGTCCTTGTATAGCTGTTAAATCTCTTGTTTGGCTGCTCTTAAATATAGTTTTGGTCCTCTTGCCTAAAATACAAGAATACTTTAACACAAGAATGCCCAGACTTTTCAACCAATAAATTATTAAAAGGCACATTACAGACGTTTGTTTGCATAATGTTTCTGGACGTCTTTTCAGCATTCAGTAAAGCATAGTGTTATAATGATAAAGCTCATAAGTCTCTGAAATTGTTTTAATTTTCCTTTTGCTATTACAGCTAAAGGAGTATTCCCAGAAAGCTGTGGAAATTCTGAGGGCACAGAACCATATCCTGACAAATCACCCCAACTCCAACATCTACAAGTATGTCTACAAAACATGCTATCTTGTGGCATGGAGAATGCAATTTCAAGTAGTGGACATCATCTACATAAAACTGTAACCTTTTGTGTTCTCTCCTGCAGCACTCTGTCGGGTTTAGTGGAGTTTGATGGCTTCTACCTGGAGAGTGACCCCTGCTTGGTGTGCAACAATCCAGAAGTTCCCTTCTCAGTATGTGCAACACAAACTCACTTAATGGACACAATCTGTGGCCAGAAATTACACAAGAAGTCTAGCTAATATAATCCCGATGCAAGTTTTTACACACTTGTAAGTTTGCATGGCTTTTGGATCGGTTTCTGTTTCATCTTGAGTTAATACAAACTAATACAAGGTGTGCCAGGCTCAGGATGCTCATCTCTGTGTCTATACTACAGTTATTTATAATGTAAATCACGGCAAAATGGTGAATATTTGGACAGAACAAATACAAGTCAAAAGAATACTCGCAAGACATATCTATGGTAAGACACTACTGGCATAAACACAGTCTTTTATTGTATTCAAAGTTGTCTTGTGTGTCTTGTTTTTGTCCTCCAGAATATAAAACTGTCATCTATCAAAGTGGACACCCGCTACACCACCACGCAGCAGGTTGTCAAGCTCATTGGCAGCCACACAATCAGTAAAGTCACAGTGAAGATAGGTGACCTCAAACGCACCAAAATGGTCCGCACCATCAATCTCTACTACAATAATCGGACTGTACAGGCTATCGTGGAGCTGAAGAACAAGTATGTTTCAACAAAGAGATGCTTGTCTTTCTCTTTTGCCACTAGTTATGTATTCATGGTGGTTATTTACCAATGACAGTTTAAGTTACAAAGATTACATAGTGGCTACCTGCCACTATTCACTTGACAGTATAAAGTTAAAGCTCTTTGCTGTGTATTTGTAGGCCTGCTCGCTGGCACAAAGCCAAAAAAGTTCAGCTGACTCCCGGACAAACAGAGGTGAAGATCGACCTTCCCTTACCCATTGTTGCATCCAACCTGATGATTGAGTTCTCTGACTTTTATGAGAACTACCAAGCCTCCACTGAGACCCTGCAGTGTCCCCGCTGCAGTGCCTCTGTGCCCGCCAACCCTGGGGTGTGTGGCAACTGTGGTGAGAATGTGTATCAGTGCCACAAGTGCAGGTGAGCAACAGGTTTCCTTTGCAGTTCTGAATAGATAATTAGAGACGTTGAAGTTGATTGTATTTTAACTTGGTGGTTGTCTCCTATCAGGTCTATCAACTACGATGAAAAAGACCCCTTCCTGTGCAATGCCTGTGGTTTCTGCAAATATGCCCGATTTGACTTCATGCTTTATGCTAAACCATGCTGTGCTGTGGATCCCATTGAGAATGAGGAAGACAGGAAGAAGGTAAAAAGTCATTTGTTGGGAAAGACGTGAAAGTGAAAAAGAAATGAGTCTAAAGGGGCTTTACCATTCCAAAGCATCAGCTTGCTTGCATGCATGCCAGTGTCCCAAATCTTTGCTAAGGAAAGCAGATGAGTGAAGTAGTTTTCCCTGAATGAATTTCACAGTCTATCTCTCAAACTCCGTCTTCACTCTTCCTCCATTTAATCTGTATCTTTGTTGTTTTCTGCAGGCTGTGACCAACATCAACACCCTGCTGGACAAAGCTGACAGGGTCTACCACCAGCTGATGGGACACCGACCGCAGTTAGAAAGCCTCCTGTCTAAAGTCAATGAGGCAGCACCAGAAAAGCCACAGGTCAGTCACACGAAGGGCATGAACAGTACGTGAAATTGTAGATGTTGGATAAGAAACTGGGGCATGAGTACTGTTTAGGAAGCCACTTTATCCACATTTGTTAGTATGGACTTAAATGTAAAGTACTGTATCTACAGATATATCACTTAAATACCATGGCTATTTATGTGATTAAAATTTTCAAAAACCTTTTTCAGCAAAAGGCAAATATCTGAAAGGCTATAATATCAGTTGACTAATAGTATTGGCATATCGGTAATATATAGTAGTACAGTAGTAATTTGTTTCTCTGTGGATTGTTGTTTTAAGACACTGCAGTAGAAAGTGAAAGTGAAATCTTGTCTACAAATGTCTACAATTTTATCCCATGATATTATTTTCTCTTTTTTCTTGTGTTTCCTCCAGGATGACACCGGAGCAGGTGCAGGACTTGGCACATCTTCTGCTAATGTGAACAGGTACATTCAGCAGCTGGCTCAAGAATACAGCGGAGACTGCAAGACATCATTTGACGAACTCTCCAAAATAATACAGGTTAGAGAGGGAAAAGAGTTGAATGGTTACATTTTCCTAGTAATTGGTAGCTTTTTGTTTTGTTTTGCTTTTTTCCTTCTCCTAATCACATTTAACTCTGGTATTTTCCCTTTGTTTACAGAAAGTGCTTGCATCTCGTAAAGAGCTCTTGGAGTATGATTTGCAGCAGAGAGAGGCTGCCACCAAGTCATCCCGAAGCAGTAGCAGCCACCAGCCCACCTTCACTGCCAGTCAGTACCGTGCCCTCTCTGTGCTGGGCTGTGGCCACACATCCTCCACCAAGTGCTATGGCTGTGCCTCAGCTGTCACAGGTCACTGTATCACACTGCTCCGTGCACTGGCCACTAACCCGGCCCTCCGGCAGATTCTTGTCCTCCAGGGGCTCATCCGGGAGCTGTTTGAGTATAACTTGCGACGTGGTACAGCAGCCATGAGGGAGGAGGTGCGCCAGCTGGTCTGTCTCCTCACTAGGTATGTCCCTCCCTTACATGTCCAATTGTAGTTAAGTTTGAGCTGAAGAAGAGTGTCTACTTTTTGCTTTTTACCCAATGTGTGCTTATACAGGGAATTGACGTGATGATGATATATTGTTCTGTCTGTTGTTTGCTTCCATGTTTCCTGCTTCAGAGATCATCCAGAAGCCACTCAGCAGATGAATGACCTCATCATTGCTAAGGTGTCAGCTGCCCTCAAAGGTCACTGGGCCAATCCTGACCTGGTATGTCATCTTCCATGTCTTACTATGAGCTGAAGAAATTAAATGTCGGAAATTAACATATTTGTCTAAACAGCAGAGCGTCTGGGTTGAGCATTTTAACTTGGTTGAAGAATTTTCAATTTTGATGTGAACATGATGTCTTGTTCTCCCAACAGGTTAGCAATCTGCAGTATGAGATGCTGCTGCTGACAGACTCAATTTCAAAAGAGGGAGGATGCTGGGAGTTACGGTTGCGTTGTGGTGAGCCTGATTTCCTAACCTCATCTGTTGAAAAGAGGGTGTACTCCTTTTTAACAGAGTTTGAATTGGTAATTTTTAGGTCTCTGCCCTGAATCCCTGACTCGAAAAATTATCTGGAACCACTGGTTCTTCAGATTTTTTTTTTTTGGCCATGTTTTCACTCAGCCATCCTACATGTGTTTGGGATGCCATTGTTACTGGTCACAACTGAGGTCTGTTTCTAAAAGCATTGTATGTTTTTTGTTCACATAGCTCTCAGTCTGTTCCTCATGTCAGTGAATATAAAGACGCCTGTAGTGGTGGAGAACATCACTCTCATGTGTTTGAGGATCCTGCAAAAGCTGATCAAGCCCCCTGCTCCAACTAGCAAGAAAAACAAGGTAAATATACTGTAACTCTGTAATTCCAGCATTGCTCTGTCATGGTTTAATCTATTTTAGATGGATTTAGGTGGCAGCAGTGTAGGTAGAAAGTAATGTGTTGAAGAAATTTTGATTATCTAACAGTCATTACGGCCAAACGGAAAAATACCAGAGCCAATTTTGTAAGTTGAAATCTAATAATAGTAAATAATTAGAAATTTTCATTTAAAATATGCCAGCTCAGGAAAAGTTACATACGCATGTTCCCTTACACAGCAGTGTGTGTGTTCGCTTTTGTTCAAAGGATGCTGCTACTGAATCTTTGACCACAGTCAGGCCCTACAGTAATGAAATCCATGCCCAGGCCCAACTCTGGCTCAAGAAGGACCCAAAAGCATCTTATGAGGCCTGGAAAAAGTGTCTCCCAGCAAGATGTAAGTACTGTGTCACGACAAATATACAGTGCATCGGTGTTGCAAAATGGTCTTCCTATTTATACATTTTTTTGCATTGAAATAATAAAAACTCTTTTCTGGTTGAATTTATCTTGACTACAGGCCAGGAGACTGTGTCAAAGCCTCAGGGAAAGGCTGAGTTGCGGAAGCAGTATCTGCTGGAGAAGTATGTGTGGAAGTGGAAGCAGTTCATGAGGTCCAGAAAAGGTGAAGGCCTTTTCCCTCGCTTGCTCAAACTGAGTCACAACAACTGGCTGCGGCAGGTAAAAAAAAAAAAAGTTTCAAATGCAGTGTTGTTTTTGTTGTTATATTACTGATACTCTGCTTGTTGTCCTTGTTAGTCTTGAAAGGTTACATGTCCATACTTTTTGGTTATAAATGAGATGAGGACCCAGTAACTATTTTAAAACTGAGAAATTACAATTACAAATAACAAAGTAATTAATGCATCCTCTGAAAATAACTGTTTCGCAGGTCCTGTTCACACCTGCCACTCAGGCAGCCAGACAGGCAGCTTGCACTATTGTGGAGGCCCTTACCACAATCCCCAGTCGCAAACAACAGGTCCTGGATCTGCTCACCAGGTATCAGCCTCAAATATTAAAATTAAAGGGTGTTTGTGTGAGTGTGTGTGTGTGTGTGATAGATAGATAGATAGATAGATAGATAGATAGATAGATAGATAGATAGATAGATAGATGATATGAAAGTAAATATACTACTGTGTGTTACACATACATGTAAGTATGTCAGCAATAACAGAAAAATGCTACAAAAATTGTCATGCAGCTGATGGTCCGCTGCAAATATCTCGAGCAGAAGTATGAAAACTGTTAAAATGATCTTGACAAAAAAATTGAACTAATACCAAGAAGTGGGAGATGTGTTAAAAACTAAAACTTAGTATTTTCCTGTATGTCTCTCAGTTATCTGGATGAGCTGAGTGTGGCTGGAGAGTGTGCGGTGGAGTATCTGGGTCTGTACCAGAAGCTAATCAAGCCAACTCACTGGAAGGTATACTTGGCTGCCCGTGGAGTCCTGCCCTACATCGGTAACCTGATCACCAAGGTAATGCCCTTAAGTTCAAAAGAAATGTAGAGAATACATACAGAATATCTTGATGTGCCATTAGTTCCCTTAAATTAATATCAACTGAGGTTTTATTAGATGCAGGGGAATACATGAAAATTTGATCTTCTAGAAAAACAATATTGTGTTTTTTTTTTTTTGTTTTTTTAAATGTTTTTATTGCACTTAAAATGATATGTCTGAAGTATTAGTATGTCAATAAAACTACATCTTTTACTTCTCTATTTAGGAAATAGCCAATCTGCTGGCTCTGGAGGAGGCTACACTGAGCACAGACTTGCAGCAAGGCTACGCCCTCAAGAGCTTGACTGGTATGTTAGTTTTCGTGCTGTCTGACAAAGTAGTGTAGGCTTTAGGTGAGATGCTAAACACTGTTATAGAACAAATGATACAGATGATTTTTTTTTTTTCACAAGTGGGCTGGGTTTGTTGTTGTTGTTTGTTTGATTTTAAATCCTTTTTTGAATATTTAAATGATTTGTGTGTTTTTGGTACCACTACAGGCTTGCTCTCTTCTTTCGTGGAAGTTGAGTCCATTAAGCGGCATTTCAAGAGTAGGTTGGTCGGGACAGTGCTCAACGGTTATCTGTGTCTAAGGAAGCTGGTGGTGCAGCGCACCAAACTCATCGATGAGACTCAGGACATGCTGCTTGAGATGCTGGAGGACATGACGACAGGTCTGCACTGATTCACGTTCAACAGACATGAAATTTAACCCTTTCACAAATTTTATTGGTCATAGCTTTTTTTTTTTTTTTTTTCACATTTGTTAACATAAAAGAAAATTTTTGGTCCAGTCACTATTAAGAAGAGCTTCAATTTCTTTGATGTATTATTCAAGTCTTTCTTTAATACTTCCATTACTCAATATACTCAATAACATGTAAAGCATAAATTATAAATCTACTTCCGCTTTCTACAGAAGGAATAATCCACAAAAAATCTTGTGAAATGAGTGTAATTCAGCAGAGGTTATTGTATATTGTATATTTGTTGAAAACATCAAGTTTGTAAATCTTGTTGTATTGTTCATAGGTACTGAGTCTGAAACCAAAGCCTTCATGGCAGTGTGCATAGAGACTGCAAAACGGTACAACCTGGATGATTACAGGACCCCTGTGTTCATTTTTGAGAGACTGTGCAGCATCATCTATCCTGTGAGTTACCTTTACCCTGATGTATTTCATTTAAAAAGTCCTACATGCTCCAATGCTCTAAAATTCAGTGTGTAGCTTTCAATTTGTCTTCATCTAAACCTTTTGTTTTATCCTCTGTTTCTAGGAGGAGAATGAGGTGACAGAGTTCTTTGTGACCCTGGAAAAGGATCCTCAGCAGGAGGACTTCCTGCAGGGCCGAATGCCAGGAAACCCCTACAGCAGCAACGAGCCTGGCATTGGCCCTCTAATGAGGGACATCAAGAACAAGATCTGCCAAGACTGTGACCTGGTGGCACTGCTTGAAGATGACAGCGGCATGGAGGTAAAGTGACCCTATCCTTTAGTTTTTTGTTGTTTTATGTTATTTTTCTTTTCATCCACTTTGAACAATTTCTTTTCCTTTATTTGATGCAAGCTTTTATCAAATTCTCTTCTGTTTCTTATGGAATTCTAAAAGCTATCATGACACTCTGATCCCCTTAGCTTCTGGTAAACAACAAAATAATTAGCTTGGATCTGTCAGTGGCTGAGGTCTACAAGAAGGTGTGGTGCCCTACAAATGAGGTGAGAGTCCTAGTTAGTTTTTCAGTAAATGCATGATGCATTTAAGAACATTTGGAATTATGTAGATTGCCTTTAAATACTTACAGTACTGTAAATAGCAGAGTAAGAAGGCGATTAATGTTAGTCATGGAGCCTGCTGGCTTTCTTTTTCAAGGGTGAGCCAATGAGAATCATCTATCGAATGAGAGGTCTGCTCGGAGATGCCACTGAGGAGTTCATAGAGTCATTGGACTCAACCACAGGTTTGATTTACTATTAATATACTGTGTGTTCATATTTCTGAGTCATGCATAGTTTGTTAATGTGTTTTAATCCAATTGTGTTTGTCCTAAGAGTCTCATATTAATTCCTTTCATGAATTTTAAAGCCATTGAACTTGTTCTGGACATTTTCTTTGCCATCACATTGACCCATAATCAGTACATTCTCTGAAGAGTGGAAAAGATGAATAGGCAATATGTCATTTCTATTGAGAAAAAAATATTTTACCTTGCCATTGTACAGATGAGGAGGAGGATGATGAGGAGGTGTACAAGATGGCAGGAGTCATGGCACAGTGTGGAGGGCTGGAGTGTATGCTCAACCGGCTGTCTGGAATCAAAGATTTCAAACAAGGAAGACATCTGCTCACTGTAAGCCAAATTTCTTTGTGCCAAAAACCCGTTTACAGTAACACGGTAATCTTTATTCTTTGAACCTCAAAGCATACTAAAACTAGAATTTTGCAAATAAAAGCTGGTCAAAGTCTGAATCATTTTCAACTTTAACTCAACATTTCTCTCCTTTAAGTTACTTAGACTTAACAAGGTCTGCAACTAACTATTATTTTCATTGTTGATTAATCTTGTGATTATTTTCTCGATTAATTGTTTGGAATATAAAACGTCGGGTTTTGTTAAAAATGCAGATCACAATTTCTAATTTCCTAGAGCACAAGATTATGTCTTCAAATGTCTTGTTTTGTCTGACCAACAGTACAAACTCCAAAAATTTTCAGTTTACTGTAATTTAAGACGAAGAAAAGCACCAATTTCCCACATTTGAGAATGTGGAACCATCAAATTTATGGCAGTTTTTGCATGGGCTATGATATTAAATGATTCATTGATTATCAAAATAGGTTGTGAATAATTTTCTTTGGACTGATAAATCGACTAATCGTTGCAGCTCCAATCTTAACACTTCACTCTGTACTGTCTAAGAAGAGCATGGCTATTAATAATGACAATAACACTGTAGAAGAAATTCCAAACCACCCATCCAGAATAAACTAATTTCCTTCTCATCTAATATGTATTTAAGCCTTAAAGAAAACATTCACAGTGTTGTACATTTTTTAAAATTACAAGACTTTACTTTGGAAAGTCTTGGATTTCTGATAACTGCATACGTGGTTGCTTTGTTTTCCTGTTTTCATAAATAATAAAATAAGAGCTGCAGAGTTGACCAGGGTGTATCTCTCTCACACACAGGTTTTACTGAAGTTGTTCAGTTATTGTGTGAAGGTGAAGATCAACAGGCAGCAGCTGGTCAAACCAGAAATGAACACGCTCAACGTCATGCTGGGAACTCTCAACCTGGTGAGTGTTAAAGTGACTGTGTGACATTGTGGGAAAATTCTAACAATTTAATTCAAATTTCAGTGCCGTCGTAAACCAGGCTTTATAACGCAATTTACCAGTTATTTTGTTAAGTGTTTCAGAAAACTTTTAATCTTCTTTTACTTCAGGCTTTAGTGGCAGAACAAGAGAGTAAGGACAGTGGTGGAGCCTCCATAGCGGAGCAAGTTCTGAGCATCATGGAGATCATTCTGGATGAAGCCAATGCAGAGATTTCAGAGGACAAGGTAAGAATGTAAAGCACATTCAACACTCTGGATAAAGAAATAGTATAGGAACCTTTTGACACCATAATATTACCAAAGCCCGAAAAAAATCTATTCTTGTCATTGTTTGAATTAAATGGAAACTGGTTTGACTTTCGCAGGGTAACCTGCTGCTGACGGGAGACAAAGATCAGCTGGTCATGTTGTTAGATCAGATCAACACCCCATTTGTGCGTTCCAACCCCAGCGTGCTGCAGGGTCTGCTGCGCATCATCCCATACCTGTCCTTCGGTGAACTGGAGAAGATGAGGATCTTGGTGGAACGCTTCAAACCCTGTTGCAGCTTTGACAAGTGGGCATCACTTAGCTTTTGCGTACAAATAAGCACGAACTTGCATCAAGCAAATCGGGCTGATCATTTTGCAGTGCCACATGTTTTTAGAGAGTGTTTGGGTATTGACGTTTGTGAAAACTTATTCCTTTCTTTGTTTTCTAAGGTACGACGAGGAGCATAGTGCAGATGACAAAGTGTTTCTGGATTGCTTCTGTAAAATCGCTGCTGGTATTAAAAATAACAGCAACGGCCATCAGCTGAAAGATCTTATTCTCCAAAAGGGAATCACACAGAGTGCACTGGACTACATGAAGAAACATATCCCAAATGCCAAAAAGTAGGTTTCTCAGAGCTTCAGGTGCCTTAAGATAGTCCATTCAAACCTGTGATATAATAAAATACTTGTTCTCGATTGCTTAAACCAATTTCTTTGTGTTCTGAACTCTCATTAGTCTGGATGCAGATGTCTGGAAGAAATTCCTCTCCAGACCAGCTCTACCCTTCATTCTCAGATTGCTTCGTGGTTTGGCTACCCAGCATCCCCCCACACAGGTACTAAATACTTGTAATAATAAATCTCTACTGGAACCGCCTAATACCAAACAGTGGAAGACTGATTACTCAGGACAGTTCCCATGCCTGGCGCAATAGTTATATGATGAACCATCAAAATATTTGGCCCACCTTGCAAACTGAGCATCAGCAATTCTTTTGCGAACATACTTGCCTACATAACATGACTGGATGTCTTCTTATCTTCTGTCCAGGTGCTGATAGGCACAGATTCAATAACCAACTTGCACAAGCTGGAACAGGTATCCAGTGACGAAGGTATCGGCACTCTGGCAGAAAACCTCCTGGAGGCCCTGAGGGAGCACAGTGATGTCAACCTGAAAATTGAAGCAGCCCGCAGGGAGACCAGAGCAGAGAAGAAGCGAATGGCTATGGCCATGAGGCAGAAAGCCCTGGGAACACTGGGCATGACGGTACTGTTTTCAAGTTTTATCTAACTTTTTTCTCCTTAGTTTGTTTAAATACTGTTTATTCTTATCTCTGCCATTGTTGCTTAGTTTCACCATGTCATTAACAAAGCCCAGTGTTACATTGTTGATTTTTGCTTATGTGTTTGCCTCTCAGACCAACGAGAAGGGTCAGGTGGTGACTAAGACCTCACTGTTGAAGCAAATGGAGGAGTTGATAGAGGAGCCTGGCTTGACCTGCTGTATCTGTAGAGAAGGTTACAAATTCCAGGTACAACAACACATCAAGGATTATGACTGGATCACATCACGTGGTGTTTAAGAGGTTGTATTTAAAAAAAAAAATGTATAAATATATATAGGAATTTTTGTTTCAAACCGGTGATCTTATTGTAGACGTTATTGAAACACTTAGGTTTTAGATGATGAAAAAAGCTGCACAATTTAGTTGGGACTAAATTATCAGTATCAGTTGTCACTGTTAGTAATTTTATGCAGATAAAGTGATATAACAGGTTAGGTTTTTAACCCTGAGTACAGATGGTAGTCTTCTTGTATGTTGAGCCGACTTGTGGTATTTTTGAATCAACATTGCGGTCCTTGTCTCTCGTCCTAGCCAACCAAAGTCCTGGGTATTTACACTTTCACGAAGCGTGTGGCCTTGGAGGACTTCGAAAACAAGCCTCGCAAGCAGCAGGGTTACAGCACTGTGTCGCACTTTAACATAGTCCACTATGACTGCCATCTGGCAGCTGTCAGGTAGCAATAAACACCATCATGTACCTACTGATGTTTAGAGTACTTCATAAATTTTCTACTCTAAGCTCACCTTTAATTTAGTGCAATCTGAGCTTTTTGATTTTCCTTTTCCCCGGGGTAGGCTGGCCCGTGGGCGAGAGGAGTGGGAGAGTGCTGCTCTCCAGAACGCCAATACCAAGTGCAATGGGCTGCTTCCTGTGTGGGGGCCACATGTGCCGGAATCAGCCTTCGCTACATGCTTAGCAAGGTAAAATCGTGCAACGGCACGCACACAGACAGCAAAAATTTCACTTCATAAGGCACGCATTGAATCATTCTCCACTGGATATCTCTCTGCTGCACAGGCACAACACATATCTGCAGGAGTGCACCGGCCAGCGAGAGCCCACGTACCAGCTCAACATCCACGACACCAAACTGCTGTTCCTCCGCTTTGCTACCGAGCAATCGTTCAGCGTGGACACAGGAGGGGGCGGCCGAGAGAGCAACATCCACCTCATACCGTACATCATCCACACTGTGCTCTACGTCCTCAACACGTATGTGTCTTTTTGATGTAAAATTGTATCTGACCACAGAAAGTACTCATCAGACATTGGATCAGTACCAGTGCCCAGCTGCTAGATATGGGGGTCAGTGATGAGGTGTAAGGATGACACGCAAACGATAAGTCACACGATTTGACCAGTATTCAGGTGGTATGTTTCATATATTTCCTACCCTCATCTCACTTTACTGTGCAAACTGTGTCACTGCAGTACAAGGGCTACATCTCGGGAGGAGAAGAACCTGCAGAGTTTCCAAGAGCAGCCATGTGAGAAATGGGTGGAGAGCTCATACGAGGTTGAAGGACCGCACTATTTCACCATCTTGGCCATGCACATCATGCCGCCTGAACGCTGGAGGAGTTCACGTATATTCTTCCTACGAAGACTCCTGGTCACCGCACACGCCCGCAAGGTCTCAGCCGTCTGCACCAACAAGTACGACCCATAACCTCTATTTCACTTTTCTGTCCCTCTCTGTTTTACAGCTGATGCAGGGGTAAAGAAGCAACTTTGTCTACCATATTAAATCCCTTCAGGTTGGATCAAATGGGAAACGGGGCAACTTCAAATGATAATTTTGTTCCATGGGTGGGGTTTAAGGGTGGCCACCAAAGACAATAGGTGTTTCACCACTGTTATTTCAAATGCATCTTGTACCTACATGGAAGAATTTCTAACATACCAATGTTTGCGTAAAGCAGATATGAGTTAAGAAAATCATACTAAATTCTGTGTACTGTTTTATTATCAGACTCACAGACAAAGTACCAAAGGAATATGCAGTCTATCGCTCGCCTCTTCTCTTCTGGGGCCTGGTGGATCTTGTCTACGACATGTTCATGGTAAATCTGTTACAGATCAAAACTACTGTGCATATTGATGCCACAGACCAATGATATTCTGTTGTGTGTGTTATGTATTGAATTCAATTCAAGTCTGACCTGTGCAATCATGGTTCAGTTGTAGAGACATGTTTAACTAACTTAATGTGTTTAAAAATCAGTGAAGGCTTGTTTGTCGAATGTTTAGGCTAACAACAAGAACCTCTGAATATATTAAAGTAAAGTTTTGAAGCCTCTTTTCTTTGACATCAGCAGTACAGTGTTGTTACATACTTAGACTACAACTACAGTAACTGACCTCACTGCCTTTTTCTTCTCTGTTTTTTGGCCATACAGAAAGTACCCACCAGCAACACCGAGGGGGGCTGGTCCTTCTCACTGGCAGAATATGTCCGTCACAACGACATGCCCATCTATGAGGCCTCAGAGCGTGTGCTAAGGGCCTTCCAGGATGAACTCATGCCCGCCGAGTCCTTGTCAGAGTTCTTTGATGTTGTAGGTCAGTATACATAGACACCTGATTAACTTTATGACAACCCAGTTAAAAAAAATTCAATATAAAAATATTCTGAAACACTTCAAAGAATATGCTCACAATCTGAAGTAATTTGGGAAAACGATCCAACTGGCAGAACTGGGATGGTCTCCTCTGTTGCAGCTCTATGACTGGTCGACCCTTGGCTTTACATTCTTGCCTTGGGAAACATCTAAACTGCAATGTGACGTGAATGTTAACGCAAAACTTGATGTCATGTTTGTTTTCTAGGTCTCCTCTCTGAAATCGTAGACCCAGACCTCTTCCTGCAGGACTTGTTGAACTCTTTGCCCTGATGGCCAACGTCAGCCCACATCCCTCCAACACACAACAGCCCTGCAAATAACATTGGGACACCTACCAACTGAAAAAAATAATTTTCTCTTTTTACACACTGACACACACATACACAGAGTATACACCATGCTTCCTGCTCACCTCCCTCTCCCATATGACATCTTCAAATTAACTTAAAGCTGAATCTATGTGTAGTCTAAAAAAAATCATCCACTTTTGGCAACATCTCTATAACTTTTAACACAAAAACACAATGCTGTTAAAGGGTGGGGGGAACACACTAAAACAGAATTTTACGTGTTGCCCCTCTGGTTCAGACTGCTTCAGTGTAGAGTTGAGGACATAACTCAGTTTCTCGCCAAGCTTGAGACAAGAGATCTGGGACTCTGCTGAGCATTAAACCAGAAAAAGTTTGTGTATTTTCTGGTTCACGACTGTTACCGCAAACAAACCTGAAGCTTTACCATTGTTCAGTCTTAAGGATATCAAAGGTTGTCATAGAATGGTGGGCTGAGAAAATGTGGTTATTGATATTTAAAAAAGAAAAGAGTTGTCAAGTTGATGGGAATAACTCGTGAATTCTGTTTTAGGGTGGACATCGTTTTTTTGATCCCCCCCTCCCCAATATTGGGGGGCAATGTTACGATAACTAAAACATTTTGGGGATTTGACCCACCACGTATTACGAGTGGCATTTGATTTTATCTTGATTTCATTTTTTGTTTGTTTGGTTTAAGTTTGTTTTGGTCAGGGCTTTTTAAAATGGCAGAAGGTTTCAGTGTCACATGGTTACAAGCTAACCTGTCCTTTCTTCCAGGCTTTTGCTGTTCGGTCTTCATGTAGGTTCTAACTGGAATTTGAGTGATGGACAGAAAAAAGTTTTTTGATTTAGTGTGTATGTGTAAGGTTTCTTTTATCAACCTCTGAAGCAAAGTGAGGAGAAGAACAATGAATAAGAGTTTGTTTTATTTTTTCCATAAAGCTATGCCTTGGTGACAAAGTGAACTTTGGACTTGTGAAAGATTCCATCTGTTGCAATGAAATATCAGACTTGTCTAAATTAATAATAAAACAGACATACATTACATATTTAAACACTTTTTTCTTTGACTAATTGTTTTGTCGTTCAGTTTGTTTTCTTCCCCAGCAGTTTCTTTATTTCTCAGGCCTCTGAACTCTCGGATTTAGATTTTGGTTTTCCCCAGAATCACTGGCAACAGTCTGGACAAAAGATTTCTGGAAAGCAAAGTGCCACTGACTTTTATTCTTCAGTGACGGATCAACTTTTAAACTTAGACAGTTATAAAAGGTGTCCTTATAACTCCAGAACTGAATGCATGGTTTGGAGTTCACCCAGTTTATTGTTAATTCTCCTATTCCCGCTGCTACAATGTTAAACTGTTGCTGAATGTCTGCTTTTTGAACTTAGCTAATGATTAATAAAGCAGTAATAATTCCAAATCTGATCCAGGGTAACCTCTTCTGTTCCCGCTGCAGTATACGTTCTTAAAAAAGATGTATCGTCTGCTGTGTCCCCATTTAAAAAAAAAAAAAAAAAAAAAAAGCTACTCGTCAAGTGACGGTGCAAGTCATTGCTGTTAAAATGTCCTGTGAAGAGGCACAGAATATAAATACATTTTTTTTAAAATCTAATGGGTTTTTGATTTCCAATCAGATCAGGTAACTAATGAAGTCATGTTTGTTTAGTCTTGTAGGTTTTCTTTAAAACATATTTATTTTAGAAGCATCAAGGGGCAAAGTATGCAGTGTATAGCACTTGTGCAAACAGAGCCGTTACATTTTGAAAGCTGTTAAACACCTCAGCTGATTGTTTGGTCCAAAACAGCAACCTCCCTGCTTTGCTTCTTGAATCTCCAGGCCAAACTGCCATAATTTAAAGGATAGGTTTGCAATTTTTCAAGTCTGTCTTAAAACAACACAGACCAGTTGGGACCATGAGAGTCCAGGGAGACAAAGCTGTTAGTGTGTGGATAATATCTTAAGGTATTGCTGAATAAAGGCCACTAGAGGGCGATATTCATTAAGACTCTGAGATGTGAACTTGTTCCCTGTTTTCAGTGTTAACTGTGAATAAAATACAAAGCCTAAATATAAACAATCACACTGAACACATTAAAGTTTGCATTTTAAACTGACTGGCCAAAATAAACCGGAAATAACCACTTCTAACACAATCAGTAAAGAAAACATTGACATAAACTGTTTATTTTCAACTCGTATATGAAAGCACATATTGCACATTTTATGGCTCTCAGCAAGACATTTTATACTTAACAATTAAAACGAACATCATTCACAATGTCATAAAAACATTTATAAAACAAAGTATGCATTGGCATAAACACTTCCCCTTTATACAAAGGAATATGGCTTTAAGTTAACAAAACCTCAACAACGTGGTCTTTAAGTGACCAGTGATAAGGAGTACTAAGGCTTAAGGTATAAAATGCACATTTTAAGGCCTGTTTGTGGACATATAAATTCACAGTGTATATGGTCATAGATGAGGGGTATAAAACTCCCATCTTTTCTACCTTTTACACTTAGTGTTGAGTGAAAAAAAGTTTTCCTTTTTTTTTATTTTTATTTACTGTCCTTTTTTCCATTTGAAAAAT
This sequence comes from Xiphias gladius, assembly GCF_016859285.1. NCBI lineage: Eukaryota > Metazoa > Chordata > Actinopteri > Istiophoriformes > Xiphiidae > Xiphias > Xiphias gladius. The sequence goes on along the minus strand of NC_053417.1, from coordinate 10,767,282 downwards.
GTTTTCCATGGAGAACTTCTTGACATGGTGCCAGTATGCTTAGTGCTTCAGAGCTTGTAGATATTCAAACACACACCCACATGTTATATCTCATTTCTCGTTGTCTTCATGTGTGTGTCCACTTCTCACTGGCAGCAAAGTGGTACCACGTCCTCTGCGGGTGAGGGGAACAGCCTCATGGCCTCTCTGGAGGATTTGGTGTAGCCATTATGGAAAATCAAGGCCTTCTTCACTGTGAAGAATGAGACTGTCTTGTCCCACATATCAGAGCTGGACACCCCATTGTTGAGTTGGCTCTCAAGGGCTGAGCGGAGCCTCACCGCTCTGTCTGTGCACTTCCTCTCCAAAATCATCATTTTACATTTGCTGAGGAGAAAGGACGGGAAACATCAGATGAATGTTGGATATGCAAAACAGACAGCACTTTTAAGTTATCAGAAATCCTTAATTTATTTAAAGGGTTCGTTCACCCAAATTAAAAAAAAGCAACATTTTCTTCCTTAGCAATACTGGTATCAAGCCATGCAGACAGATTTTTATTTGTTCAGATGTTCAGAGATCAATGTGTGGGATTTCTCCGGCTGCCCCCAATGCAAATGAGATGAATGGAATTTCATTTGTGATGCTCATAACACTGAATCAGTATTCACGATACTCTGAATAGTCCACAGACCTCTCTGTGAAGAGTTTTCTTTGGAAATACAGAAAAACTATTCAGCAGGTTCTTTGAATTGGAAATGTGGAAATTCACCTCCACTGAATCAGGAGAGACCGGTAATCTCAAACCTTGGGCAAACATAACCAAAACATAAATCCCACCATGCCCAAGCGATAAAATGTTTTTTGTTCACTTGGGTGACCTGACCCTTGTAACAGATCATTTTGAACATCTGCCCCAAAACCAGAACTTTCAATCAGCATTGATAAGTGTTACTTGGGAGTCAAGTTTCTGTATCACCAACAAGGCAAAAATCAGGGCCCTGATAACCTTATAAAACCAAAACACCAAAATGTTCCTGACCCTGGGATGACCTTAAATGAAAAAACAATTTAAGGAAGGGAGATGAGCTGAAGATCAATAATATTAACTACTTCTATGGATGAGTTTTCTCCATTTGAACTTACGTTGTGTGCTGATCCCTCATGGTGAATGTGAAGTCAGATGGTGTACAGTCAGTCCAGGTCTGTGTGGGATACAAGAGGCGTTCAGGGTACTGATTTTACTCACCAAGACCTCCATCCTTTATATACTTATACCAACTTTCCCATCGATTTCATGTGATGCTAGTTCTCACAGTGGTTGGCCAATCACAAAGCAGTGTTATGACAATAGGATGTGAATGAATTAGTTGAATTCATGGGGCACAATGGCCCCAATCCAAACAAACAGGTGGGAGGGGCCCTTCGCTGGCCCCTTGTCGCTCAGCTGATGCACCACAAAAAGGGAAATATCTGCGTTATTGTATGGACCGGTAGTGATATGTGGTGGGAACATGATGGAAAAACATCTGCCTGAGGACGGCATACACGGAATGGAAGGACGTCCATTTACAAGGAGTCTCTCTGTCCATTTAACAAGGTGGTGGACAGAGATGTTAAGTCTAAAGCTGAATGGCACGTAACATGAGCTTCCACTATTTTACTCTAAAAATTTACAGTAGTAGATTAATTTTAAAAGAAGTAGTGCCTATAAGACAAGACTTAATCACAACTGCCAATCCTTAAGTGTCTTATGTTGTTATTACTTGTTACATTTGTGTGTTTGTTGTTTATTTTGTCCCAAATCCTCTTTCTGTTCGAACAATCTTATGACGTGAAACAATATTCACTTTTTCTCAACTTAGAAAACTGTTTGTCTCACACGCTATATGATTTTTAGAAACGTTGAAAACAAACCATCAAACTGTCCTCAACGTTTCCCACCCTCCACACACACACACTCCCTATTCTTCTTATTTAACTTTCTGTCTCTATTTCAGCCTTTCCAATTCTCACGGTGAATGTCTCCTATGCTTGATTGGCTGACAATAGCGTACAATCCGTCCAGATGGTGTGCCTGGAAGCCCTGTTGACAGCCCTGTTTTCCCGAGTGTGTGTGTGTGTGTGTGTGTGTGTGTGTGTGTGTGTGTGTGTGTTGGAGGGGGTGGGAGGGGGTGGGGTGGGGTTGGTCACTCAATCTTTGTTCGATGGGGCACACTTCCTTTGTGCAGCCGGCCTCAGTGTCATTAACACTGAAGTGTGGGAAGCCTGGGACCACAGCGGCTCCCACGTTCCACACAGGCAGGAAGAGAGCGTGTGACTGAGACGTGGCCAGCGGTGGGCAGGTCAGCCAGCTGTGTGTGTGTGTGTGTGTGTGTGTGTGTGCGTGCGTGCGTGTGTGGGAGGGAAAGTGAGCGAGGAGAGTGTGGCTGTCTGTGTGGGTATTTGGGGGTTTGTCTGATGTGTGAACATGTGCTTGGAGTGTGGTGAGTGTTGGGAGGTTTACAGTTGAAGAACTTTTCTTCTCTTACAGTTCAAATCATGTTCATCTACCATCAAATTAAAGTGGACAGGCTGAACTTCAAAAGGATGGCCACCAAGTAATTTTCAAAATAAAATATCCAGTGTTGGCATTGATTTTTCATTGACACTTATTTGGACTTTACATGTAATAGGTGGAGTACTGTTTGTCTATATGGCTAAAGACTATTTAAACTAGAGTCATTTTAACCCTTTATTATTAAATGGTATAGTGATGATTTTAAAGCACCTGAAAATGTATCTTGTATTTTTCTCAATAAAACTAGATGGTAACTGAATAATCAACAATTAAGTAATAAAACTAAGGAAAACATCAGCATTTTGGAGAATTATTATCCATGATAATACCAGACATCACCTTGCCCGCTCCAAACCAGTGAGAAGAGCACAGACAAAAGAGAAATATAGAAATACATCATGTGAAAGATCCAAGATTGCTCTAATTTTGACAGTTAATAGTGTTTCTCCAGCACTTTTATTACGTAACTTAATAAGAAAACAGGTTTTCATGACCGTAAATTTACAGAATATTTTGGTGTGTGTGCTAAAACCTCATTGAAAGGTTAAATTCACAGTTTAAGAAATTTATTTATTTTTTTCAACCTCGAAACTTGCAGAGAAACTTTTTTTTAAATTCATCTCTGAGACATGTCAACTGTTGCACTGCTCCATGAGGGAAGTCTGCCGTGTCAAACTGGTGGAAATGGCTGCGTGTAGATCTTTTCTAATGGCTGGCCCTCTGTAACACCCACGTGTGCCTGGTGGCGGAGGCACTTTGTGCTCAATTACGTGGCGGCGGAGATGACATGAGACAGCAGCGTGCTTCCCTCTGGGGTCACCACTTTCCCATATCAACACAAGCACTGGGTCAGTCTCCCAACTATACCGCCCCTCCTCCCTCTCCACCCCCTCCACCCTGGGCTCTTTCTCTCGCAGTCTATTCCTCCACCTGCTCCCCGGAGACACACTCATTGTCCCAACGGCTATAAACACTTCATTGAGCATGTGGCAGCCCTGCGTTCCTCAAAGCCCTTCCCAGCGCTCTCATTGGCCCGGGGACTGTGAGAAACTCCAACAAGCCCAAGACCCACACATTCATATGGAGATTTGGGTGTATAAATACAGGGCAGAGGCAGAGGAGAAGGCAGCTCAGATTCAACTGGCTCTTCAAACCAAGCAGGAACGCGCTGACTCTACAGCTATGGCACCCACTGTTTTCTCTAAGGAACACCTGACTCCTGCTCATAAGGTAAACACCTTTTCTATAAAGTCACTTAGCTCACTTGTTGAGATGCGTTCAAATAATATAAAAAAAGTTTCCAGTTTTCAAGTGGACTCAATGTTTTCTCTTTTTCTTTTCTTCAGCTGAGAAAGCCAATGGTGGAGAAACTGCGCAGAGACCGCATCAACACCAGCATCGAGCAGCTGAAATCCCTGCTGGGTCCAGAGTTCCTCAGGCAGCAGCCCGATTCCAAGCAAGAGAAGGCGGACATCTTGGAGATGGCTGTGTCTTTTCTGAGAAGCTGGCAGCAGAAGCAGCAGCAGCAGCAGCAGCAGCAGCAGCAGCAGCAGCAGCAGCAGCACGTCAGCGTGACCTCTGGCCTGACGACGGCCAGCGACGGCTACTCCCGCTGCGTGCAGGAGGCCGTCAGCTTCCTGTCCCACTGCGAGGTCCAGACTCAGGCCCACAGACGGCTCCTCAGCCACTTCCAGGGCCTGCAGGCGTCCAGCAGGACCGGCCAAGCTCCCTGCGCCCTGTCACCTCCTGGCTCTCCTCTCCGTCAGGTCAGCTCCAGCAAGGGTGTGAGCCAGGCCAGCTGTGGTCTGTGGAGGCCTTGGTAGGATGGAGGCAGCATCACCTCCACAAAGACAGAAAGAGATCTACGTCTGTGAATGTCATGGACAGAAAGTTAAAGACTCACTGAAGTCTGTTTCATTTTGCTTTGGCAGGAGATTCAATATTGTTAAGTGTTATACTAGTGTGGCGAAATGGGCTCAATGTCCCAGTATTCCTTTGGAAGGACTGAAAGGATTCAGGTTTTACTGAATATGTACACCATGTGTATTATACTCTATATAATTTAGAGTGTTCACTCTGTGATTGTGTCAATTGTTCCTTTGGAAAAGCAGATCCTGGATTTTATTTGTGAGTCCACATTATTTAAGTGTCTGAGACACTGATTGACTGACGTGTTTAAACCACTGTCTATCTTTGATACTGAGTATCACTGACTGATACCTTGATCATCTTGGCGCTGATGAAGCAACAACATCCCATTAATGGATCCCATGGATCCACTTTTACTGTAAATCTTGTTATGATTATACTTTATAATGACTATTTGTAACCATTATTTGGCCTATGTGTGAAGTGAGTGTTACTGCTGAAATTGTACCTGCTAACTGTTCAGTTGTGATGTTCATAATAGATGTTTTTTCATCTTCAAATGAATACCTTTTATAAAGGCATTTTATGTTGACATCAATCTTTACTAAAAGAATCTGTTGAATTGCTTCCTTGAGAAGTTTGCGTTTGAACATTTAAAAAAAAAATAAACAGAAAACTTCACATGAAGTTTTGCAAACATGAACAACAGTGGTGTTTTTACTTTATTCAGAAATCTTGAGCGCTGAGTGACAGAGGTCAAAGTACGTAGAAAATCTTACATAAAGACTGTTCATTTGATCTTGAACATTGAGTGACTGAATGAATTAATGAGACAACATAATAATATCTATATGCACAGGTCGAGTGCAGCTGAGTATCGGTTCAGTACATCAAAAGTATTTGGATTTAACATCATACTTCTTACTACCGGTAATGGATGCAAATCTGTGTTTTGACATGCACTGATTCTATCAGTGCATTCATTTTTACTGCATCAATCTTAAAAGCCTGATTTTATTTCAACAGAAGAGTTCAAAACACATGCATGTTAAAAAAAATATAACTAACATTACTCAGGGAATTCATTCTTCAGATAATTTAACGACAGGTGGTGGTGCTTTTTTTTCATACTTTTAACTCCGTATTTTTTTTCTTGATACAGTGTTTCCCACAGGGATCATTAACGTTTCATCTTATCTGACCTTCCTGGTGCACAGGTGTTTAAAAGAAATTGAAAATCTGGAGTATGGAGACACGCCTGCTCCATTTATGTCACACGGCCCACTTCTGTTGTTGTAGTTGTGGCATGCTGTCTAGTGCCTGAATTATGTCTCAAGTGCCACAAAAGTCTTTCACAACTATTTGTGTGTGCAGAAGTTGTGGAGAATGTGGCATGCCCGGGACTTTCTCAGGGTCTAGTTGGACAGGCCAGATGGTCTGGCTGAAGCTGCCTCCCCTCCCCCTGCGATGGGAGATCAAACACCGTAGCTAATGTGATGTGTAACAAGACACACTTCTATTGTTCCCGTCTTGGGGCCAGTGAATAGGCACAGAGTGTGGGAAACGGGAGATACCACACTCACAGAGAGATGGCTGATGGGAAGCCGCTCTGTGCCGCTGCAGGTCTGAGCGATGGCCGAGACTTTATGGCAGGAATTCAGAGCTCTCAGGCTGTTGGTGGGAGGGGAACTCGTCTTCACACACACTTGTAGACAAAGACCCCCAGGAGCCGTGTAGTGCACACTAACTTTCAGAGGAGGCACAAATTCACACAAACACGTCGAGAGTGAAATCAATGGAGAGGACAGATAATAAAGCCAAACATAAACGTGACTTGACAGATTGGCAGTTACTGTGTTTTCAAACGCTACACTGAAGAGAAGTAGAAGAGATGTTTACCAACATACCTCAATATGCAAACGTAAAGCACGAAAAGAGATAGTATTGTTTTTAATGCTAAATACAGTATCTGATCTGGGTTAAATGGATGTGATGCAGGTGCCTTGTTAGAAATTTAAAGCACCATTGTGACACCACAAATACCAACAGGTCACAAACCTGCTCAGATGCAAACAGGAAGGAAGCAACATAGCACATTTACTCAAGTGCTGTTCTGCTGTATGACTGAACAGTGCTGGGTCCTTACTTAAATATTTCCATTTTGCAAGACTTTATACTTGTATTATTTAATCAAATTCATTGTAGTTTATTTTTAATCACATTGTCTGTAAAATGATGTCCCTATAACACTTTGAATTACCTTTACCTAAACCTACTTTTCCGTTTATCACAAGTACTGCGACAGCCTTGTTTTGATGATAAAATGCATCTTTGACCCTATTTAAAAGATTTTAGAGAATTATGTCGACATGTAAAAGATCATGTGACCCTTTAACTGATCAGAAAGTCTGAAAATTAATGGAAAACTGGTCAACTGTAATAGTGTATTTTCAATTTAGTGGATTTCCATTATTTCATTACCTCCAACTTTGGAGAGTTTCACTTTTCATGCATTAACCTGCCAGTTATCAGATATCTATTGTGCATTAATAATCAAACATTCTTATGAGGTCCATTTCTCTCAATTAGCACCTTTGTGTACATTCTACTGCTAATACTTATTTACTTTTACTTTTTCTGGGATGGAAATGTTGCCAGTGTGTGGATCCTCTGCCTTTTCCTTTAGCTTTGCTTTTTTTTTTTTTTTAATTTAATGAAGTAGTATTTCTATTGTGGCATTACTTCTTTGACTTAATTAAAACTTAAAGTACTTCTTTCAGCATTGTAGATCGGTGGCTGAACCCTTAAATTAAAAAAGTCAACGGAGACCAAAGGCAGACAGACTGCTCTGTGCCAAGCAGTAAAGTCAGTTGACTTGTTTTTCCCCAGATGGACCGGGACAGAGAGTTTCTGTTTGTCCTGCAACAAAAGATCAATTAACATTCTCAGTGGAGCACTGAGGAGCGACATGGCTTTTGTAGGTCATTTACCCTGGTGTTGGGGATTGGTGGGAAACTAGGGAGACGGGACTACTCACACTGCGCCCACAAGGCCGGCTTCACATCTGGGGCCAGCTAGGGATGGAGGCCCTCGGAGGCACACTGCCAGCCCTCTCATAATGCCATTAACTTGACACTAATTTGACACAGTTCACTTACAACAGGGCCTGCGGTCCCTCGGGAGAAGTAAGACAAGAGCTTATAATTAAAGTCTGCCTACAGTTTTCAGCAGGACTCAGTCGCTAAAAACTCACTGACTAAAGACAACAATAATCCAGGTCCGCGTACCAAAAAATACAAACGGCTCTTTTAAAAATCAATTATACATTTTGGTGAAATAGTTTGCAAACATAATCTCTATGAGGGATGCTCTCATAACCGTACAGGTGTCTTCATATCATCTCCTGTCATCAACACTGACTCCTTTGTTAGGCCACAGGGAGTGAAGTTTGGAAACTATAGAGTTTGATGAACTGACTGCCGTGGCCTGTTCCTGGCCTGTTTCCAGGCCCATGTAAATACTGTACAATAGCTGTCGGTTCTACTCATGCAGGGCTTCGATGGTTAGAATTTAAATATTTTCTGATATCATGTGACTTCCTTTCTTTCCGAGCTCGCTGTGTTCCCTATGAATTGACCAACGGGGCACGTTTTGCGCCCCTTTTTTTTTCTTTTTCTTCTTTCTGCATGAGCCCAGCGAGGGGAGGGGGGGGGGGGGCAACCTGAATCAAAAAGCCATGCTGCGCGTCATGACATGCACACGAGACCCCACCTCTGGCACTGACTGCGCCACCGCACCGCACGCGGCCTGCGCCTCGCGCCACCGAGAACGTGCTCCGCGTGATGGCTTTCGCACCTGGGAGACGTGAGTCAGCAGCAGCCTTTTGATCAGTGTCTCCCCCTCGGACTGCTACAGCGTTCCTTCGCACACCCGTCCTGTGGGAAACCCTCACGTTCAGGAGCAGCAACGTTAAGCAACAGGTGGAAGATGAAATGTTTCACCTGCAGCCAGTCACTCTGGTCCCTCTTTGACTGCCCTCCCTGCTCTGTCCTCTCTCCCGCTCTCCTCCTGATTTTACACGTTATTGTGGTGGTTTATTTTTAACCAAACTGTGACGACCCAGTGGCCAAGACAGGAAAGAGACACCTGTTCCACTGAAAACAACATTTTTCATGTGTTCAAATGCTCCTGTCTGTGCACCAAAATGTTTCTCTCTTTTTTTTTTTTTTTTTTTAGGAAGGGCAGCTGTCTTTGAAGAGAAAATGAAAGCCTTCAGTTTATATTGTTTTACTGCAGTGAAGCATTTGGTCCTTAATTGCAGTGCCCCCCAACCCCCCCTTTGAAGATTGTGTATCACTTCTTCTTCTTATACATCTAAAAAGTCCAATTCTGACCATCAGTCCATGATAAATTCTCAAATGACGTGTTAATTACCTGTTGCTTATCTTGGGAAATATGCCACACACAGATACACGCCCTATGAGTTATTGACATGTCGTCCATTGTTGTGCTGGGAGTCCCCCCGGTCAGAGTGTGGGAACCCCAGCCCTGCCTGAGCCACATGGCTTTGTTATGCTAATCTCCCAGTATAAATTGAGGAGTGGCTCCTCCAGAGACATCAGAGCTTACAGTGCCGTCCAGAAGTAGCTGCTCACTTCACCTGCACAGACATGGCTCCCTGCTCCACCAACTACTCCTCTATTCACCACATCAGGATCTCTGAGAGAGACAACATCAAAGTGAGTACTGGATGGGATTTAAATGGTTTTGCATCAGCTTGTGCAGCACAAATGTCTGATTGTTTAGTACTGAATTGAATCACGAACTTACCAGGCTGTCTCCTCTTCCCCAGTTGAGAAAACCTATTGTGGAGAAAATGCGCAGAGACCGCATCAACAGCTGCATCGAGCAGCTCAAGATCATCCTGGAGAAAGAGTTCCACAAGCAGGAGCCCAACTCCAAGCTGGAGAAAGCCGACATCCTGGAGATGACCGTGAGCTTCCTGAGGCAGCAGTTGCAGCCGGGCCTCTGTCGGAGCGACTATAGCCAAGGCTACTCTCACTGCTGGAGGGACTCTCTGCACTTCCTCTCTGCCGGCTCCAGCAAAGAGGCCTCTTTCACCTCTCCGCAGGGCCTCCAGCAGAAGGAGCGGCACGAGCAGCCGCTCCATCAGGCCCAGAGAGGCAGCAGCTTCTCGCCAGTCTGCTCCACCCTCAGGCCCACCACGCTGCAGGACAGCAGCAGCAGCAGCAGCAGAGGCCCCGTGTGGAGGCCTTGGTAGAGACTCTGTCCCACAGACACTGAGACCTGAGGGGAATCTGTTCTCTCCCTCACTAAGTAGGAAATATATTTCCAGCCTGCTCATTCATGATGGGTTTCCTTATTGTCTCATCACATTGATGGACAAGTAGTAAAAGCGAAGGCTCTCACTCATTTGAAGATTGTCCTGCTCTGACTTTGATTTACACCTGATGTTAGCTTTTTCCTTGTGTTTAAAAAAAGCAGGAGGTTGATTTTGAGTGATGATGGTTTTGTCAAATCTTTGTGAAATGATTGTTTACTCCAGTGGAGTTTATCTTTGGACTGCTTGATGTAACGATATATACAGTATATATATCTGCCGTACTGTGTTATACTGACAGCTGCTGTTGAGAATATTTCTCTTCTCTTTTGAATTATCTATGCCAAATTTTATGGATGAGAATGATGATGTGTGTGTTTGTGCATGTGTGTGCAAGTGGATGTACATATTAACATTTTGTTGATATGGCTGTTCTGCTATTACATTCTGGCTCTTAAAACTTATTTTCTAACATTTGTATGACAATTTACAATAAAAAGATACAATCATTAAAAAAAAAGCTAATTCCAGATTTTTTATTGGAATGTAAATATTTATATTTTTTGTACAGAGCACTCAAGAAACTTCTTGATAATGTTGACCCTCCTTTTAAATGAAGGAAATGTTCACATCAGTGCCTTTTGGCCTATGTCCATAATGAACCTCGGATTAAAACTGTCCTGAGCTTGTCTTTATTTTATTTTTTGTACATACATAATACTCAAGTAAAAAGTCGCATTAAGGCTTAAAATACTAATACAGACATGTCCTTTTATTTGAATTCTATTGATCCAGAGATTCTAATTAATAATTAAACCATTAAAAAACTGTACACACTGTATTTACAATTAATAGATCCACACAAAATATAAAGAAAAGAGAAATGGATAAATATGTCTTATTGTTATCCAATTTTCCAAATTTAAGTTATGGTAAACAGTTTGTAGCACTATTAAATGCTATCTCTAATACGTAGCATTTATCTACACTGTAATGCATTACAATAGAAAACACAACATACACAAATGACCAACACTGTTAGCTACTGTCTCTTGGCATTTTGCCAAATACTTTCTTCATTTATTAAAGGCAAATAAGTCACAACAGATACTGTATGTTTGGTAAAGCACTCTGGTTTCAAGTATAACGTGACACAAACTTTTAACTTCAGAGCAGGTTTAACTACACACAATGAATACACTTTCAGTTACAAAAAGGAACAAAAACATTTATAATAACCTCATTTTGAGGCATGAAGATACTGGTGGTGCACATGTGTAGTGAATATCTCCAGTGTGAACTTGTTATTAAGAGGGTAGAATACCTATTACATATATTTTCATCAATATGATGAACCACTAAAAGCGCTCAATATCACCATGAATGAGCAGGCTGGAAATATATTTCCTACTTAGTGAGGGAGAGAACAGATTCCCCTCAGGTCTCAGTGTCTGTGGGACAGAGTCTCTACCAAGGCCTCCACACGGGGCCTCTGCTGCTGCTGCTGCTGCTGCTGTCCTGCAGCGTGGTGGGCCTGAGGGTGGAGCAGACTGGCGAGAAGCTGCTGCCTCTCTGGGCCTGATGGAGCGGCTGCTCGTGCCGCTCCTTCTGCTGGAGGCCCTGCGGAGAGGTGAAAGTGGCCTCTTTGCTGGAGCCGGCAGAGAGGAAGTGCAGAGAGTCCCTCCAGCAGTGAGAGTAGCCTTGGCTATAGTCGCTCCGACAGAGGCCCGGCTGCAACTGCTGCCTCAGGAAGCTCACGGTCATCTCCAGGATGTCGGCTTTCTCCAGCTTGGAGTTGGGCTCCTGCTTGTGGAACTCTTTCTCCAGGATGATCTTGAGCTGCTCGATGCAGCTGTTGATGCGGTCTCTGCGCATTTTCTCCACAATAGGTTTTCTCAACTGGGGAAGAGGAGACAGCCTGGTAAGTTCGTGATTCAATTCAGTAATAAACAATCAGACATTTGTGCTTCACAAAACCATTTAAATCCCATCCAGTACTCACTTTGATGTTGTCTCTCTCAGAGATCCTGATGTGGTGAATAGAGGAGTAGCTGGTGGAGCAGGGAGCCATGTCTGTGCAGGTGAAGTGAGCGGCTACTTCAGGATGACACTGTAAGCTCTGATGTCTCTGGAAGAGCTGTTCCTCATTTTATAGGGAGATATTAGCATAACAAAGCCATGTGACTCAGGCAGGGCTGAGGCTTGTAACAATAGGACACACATCAATAACTCAGAGGTGAAGCAATCACAGGCTGACCATTGGAGATAAAACCGTTCCCGAGATATATATCAGACTAGGAATGATATCCTGTCAGTCTCTTATCAGGGGCTGCTGCTTATCTCACACTCCAGTTACACAGGGTAACATGGGCATCTCCTGATGTGCAACCAGGGAACAATTAAAGACAGGATTTAATGCATTGGCGGCATTCAGGGAAAAGGCATTGAAAGTGTAAATTCATTATTCATCAAATACTGCTGTAAAACAATCCACATTTGTGAAAAGAAGACCGTCACTTGACTTTCCATTACATTAATTTGGATATTTCAGATTTTTGCAGGTTTTGTTCCTTTACTTTCTCTGCCCAAACATCTTCATACATCTTCTAATATCAGTAACAAATGAAGTTTCATTTCAAATGAAATGACACCATTTAGAAAAAATTACATGAACTAACAATGATGTAGGGACTGAAAAACCAACAAACTCAATTCTGCTGGACCTGCAGATTTAATGAGCATCTAGAGTTTGATTTGTTGAATCCTGGAGCAGGAAAGGAGAATCAAATGAGACCATTAGAAATTGTTGACCTCTGCTGGTACCAGGCTGCAGATAAAGGGGTAAAAATTGATTCTGCATGTATTTTAAATTTCTGGTTTGTATCGCAGGACATCTTGGGTGTCTCGCTGTAGTATTTTGGAGCACATTTTGAACACTGCTCTGTCCTCCTGTATCTGTAACTTAACTCCCAACAGAACTAATCGAGGGAAGCATGAGAAAGATGGTTCTGGCTTCAGACGACACACACATGGTTTAAACACTGCATGATGATAAATATTAATTTTCCAAAATGCACTTGATCAAAAAGCTTGTGAGGTAAAAATCCTAAAACCTCCTCAGTAGCTTGGAGTGCTGACAATAAAACTCCTGCTTGTTCACCCATGGCACACTTCGATTGTTGACCCAGGGTATTTAGCCGTGAGTGGACAGAGAGACTGTGGGAAAGCCAAGCTTGGACTCTACTCACACATCTACTGGTCAATAGCGTTGACCTCTCAGCCACAAAAGGCCTTTTCATCTCTCCTCTCAAACAACAGCCAACAGCAGCCCGTGTGTGTGTGTGTGTGTGTGTGTGTGTGCATGTGTGTGTGTGTGTGTGTATGTGGGTATGTGCTTGTATATGTGTGTGTGTGTGTGTGTGTGTGTGTGTGTGTGTGTGTGTGTGTGTGTGTCACGCATACACACAAACCCAAGCACGCACTCACACACACAGACACACAAGACAGGCCAATTGTGTATTTATTTGATATGCAAAGAGATGTTACGTCATGGTGCTTTTCTGAAACCTTTTTTTTCTAAGACCAGCTGCCACTTGTTGAATCCCTGGAAATATGATCATGTCAATTGTTTTGTTGACCCAAGCTGACATTTATAAACCATAAAAGCTTTACAGGTACTGTTATCAAATATCAAAATCTCAAAACCAACAGCATAAGATAAGAAAAGATTTTTCTTTTCTCCAACACATCAACACTTTTAATCAGATAATTTCCTTGATTTTTGTAGGCACCGGTTCTGTTTGGGTAATGTTCCAAAATCTTCTGGAAACAAGTGAAATGGTCTCCCATCACTGACAACATTCTTGACTTGTATTCACAAAAACAACATTTCAACCATCAGTGTTAGTGTTTCAGTTCCTACTACAACTACCAGGGCGCGCTATGATGGAAAAAGACCACTCTGTGTTACCCTTGGATTCTCTTCAGCAGCATTGGATTCCACAAACGAATGCACACTAGTCAGAGATAACGTTTATTTATTTATCCTATTTAAGGATACTTGAAAAGTCTGGATCTTCAGTGATTAAAACTTTAGCCACAGTTGCTGATCTGTAGGTGAGCATGGCCACTGACCTTCCTAGTCGAGGTCCGGCGAAAAGGGAATTACCCTACTGACACCAATTTAATGCAACTTCATTTGTGTACATACAATTAACATTTCAACTCAGCTGTGAGATAGATTTAAAAGTGAAACTCAGCCTGGGCTGATAACAGTAGTTGACCAGCATCATTTGTAGCTACTCTTCATTACATGCTTCACTGTTTGCTCATGGTGTACATTTGAATGCAGTTCTGGAAATGGGCAGTCGTGTTCATTTGCGGCTTCAGGACAATAATGTAAATTTTGGGCAGGAAGTAGCCGCAGAGGAAGGCCAGGACGCTGAGAAGTATGGCAAACACGTGTGTGGCCATGGTGAACGGGCTTCTGCTGATGAGGTATAAAGTGAAGAAGCTAATCCAGCAGATCATGCACACCATGAGGCTGAAGGTGACACACTTAGCTTCATTGTAGTTTGCTGGCAGGTCTTTTCCCATGTAGCTGAAAGAGAAGCAGAGGATGCTGACCAGGAAGAAATAAGTTAGCTCGACGCCTGTGCCGACTGAGAGGGTGTTACTGCACTCCAAGACAATGCTGTCCTTGTAGAAGTCAAGATCCTCGGACGGCTGGGAAGGGTTGAGGGCCTCACGGAGTACAGAAATGAGCAAGATGGTGACAGACACCAGGAAAATGGTAAACTCTGGCCCGCGTTTTTTGGCCCACTTGTCATAAGCCGCCGGCAGCTTGGATGCAAATTTAAAAATGCAGACAACCTGGAGGGAGCGCACAGTGATGCAGGCCAGGCACACAGTGAAGCTAAAGATGAATAGAGGCTGCTTGAGGATACAGGCCAGAGGAGAGGGCTGGCCAAAATGGCACAAAGAGCTCATGGCAGCAGCAGTCAGGGCTGCCAGCATCAGGAGGCAGGTGCGGCCTCCGGCAGACTTGGCCACAGGCGTGTTCAGGTTGAGCAGGAGGATTACTGCAGAGCCAGAGGTCATGAGAAGACAGGTGGCCAGAAAGAGGAGCAGGGCAATGGAGAGGGGGGCGTCCCAGGCGAGCATCAGGACGGTCCTATTCAGACACTGATCGCTGCTCCGTGGAGCCCACTGCTCCGGCAGGCACGACTGGCATGTAGTTGGTTCTGAGGAAGAGAAAGGGCATAGATTTAAAGAGAAATCCAGGGATGTAAAACCTGAGCTGGGTTTTGTCCAGTGCGATGGGTTTCATATTTAATGTTAGTGAGTCATCCCTAGATTAAAAATTACGGTCTAGAAGAGAAAACACTTGGCAGCGTTTGTTAGGAGTCTTAAATCACAGGTTGTTAGATCCAGTGAATCCTTTCGAAAGGGCTCTTGAGTCAGTTTGGCTCCTGCATCAGCACATAGTGTGAGTATTATGCTCCACCTGCTGGTCAATCTCACAGACAACAGCTAAAAAATACTTCTGTGTTGGGGTATTGATCATTTTGTTCAACACTTTGTTCAAACTGGCAAGAAATTTCTTCCGGAGTTTTGAGTAGAATTCAATACGAAAAAGATCGTAAGTTACAGAACTGCAAGACTTCAAAGACCACTAGAGGAACTGTAACCTGCTCTCTCTGTGTGTGTCTTTAGTTTACCGCTTATATTGAGGAATGTGGCAGCAGGACAAGCCTGGCAGTCGAAGCAGCAGGTGTGTTGCCCTGTCAGAACCTTCTTGTGGCCCCTCGGGCATGGGGCTGAGCAGACGGACAACGGCACCTGCATGCAAGCAACAGGGTTTGAGAAAGAATAGAAATAACCTTTATTTAATCAGGTCACCTTACTGGGATCAAAATCTCCAGATATAAGGACAGAGATAAGACACACAACAAAACACAGGCAATCACACAAAAGCACATATAGACGGCTTTGGAAACAATCAGATACACCTTTAAAAAGGTTAGAATTTGTTCAGGCCTCTCTAAAATCAGAACAATATTTTTTACATTTTACAATTTTATATTTTCATAAACACTTTTGCAAATTTCTCACTAATAGTATACATACATATTTGAACCAAATGAGATCTTGAAGGAAGAAAAAAAAAAGCGTGTGAAAAGAAACATGTTGAAAAGTAAAGTTTTTAAGCTTTACAAAAGTTTTACAAACAGTGTAATGAAAACTATTCCACATTGTTCTTACTGGTTGTGAATGTTCTGTTTGGTGCCACTCAATTTGATCATCGTCAATTGTGAGCTTAAGGGGATCTGGGGTGAAGGAGCCCACCACTCTGAGAGACCAGTCTGTCCCCCTCCAAACCCAGGAGACGATGTCATATCCTGTCGGCGGGTCACCATTCATATCAAAGTACACAGAGGTGTTGAACAGAGAGAATCGAACCTTCTTAAGCCACGAGAGAAGCTGTAGATGGAGAGGAGAGAGGAAACACCAATGCTTAACAAGTTGTGGTTCTGAAAGATTCTCTGCTTTGGCAAAAATGCAAGTTTACATTTGCTCACCTCCCATGGATGCACCCTCCTCCTTTGGCACTCTCCAGAATCACAGCCAAGAGCTTGGTGCAGAGCATGAGCCACGGCGTACACCGCCTTATACACATTGAAGGAAGAGGTAATGTCATATTTCTCCAGTGAGAAATTCTTCCTGGCGAGGCTGAACAGGTCTGTGCTCTGTAGACAAGCATTGTCTGGGCTTATGGTGCCATTCTGGGTGTCATTCTCTTGCACTGAAGCCTGAACTACCTTTCTCTCAAAGTCCTCAAAACCAGGAATATGTGCATCTTTGATGGACACACCGAGCACAGTGCCGATGGTCTGGATCCCAGGTATCCCTGATATAAGAGTAGCTGATGACCAGTCCTCCGTCCCAATCCACACTTTATCTGTCACGTTGCGCTCAATGACAAACGGGAAGAAGCCACTGAGTTTGGACTTGCTGGAGAAGACTACGATGGTGTTGACCTTGGTCTTCAGTATTTTCCCCACCATGTTCCTCATGGTCTGGATCGTGTCAGCTCTGAGTGAGGGGATGATTCCTTGGTAGGCAATGCAGATGCCGTGGTGCGGCGCATGGTTGGAAAGACTCTGCATGCCCGCCAGGCCGTAGGCGTTGTCACTACCTAAGAGAGCGATCCATGTCCAGTTGAAACGAATTAAAAGCTGGATCATAGCTGCAACCTGGTTCTTGTCGCTGGGAATTGTGCGGAAAAAGGCTGGATAGAGGAACTTGTTGCTGAGCATTTCATTTGATGCCTCATAAGAGATCTACGATGAAACAAAGAGGATGCGAGGAATGATTCTGTGTTGCATGCAGGCCTTTTCAGGTCATATTTCAAGGGCAATGATTAAAACTTACTTGTGGTATTAAAAAGGCCCCCAGTAAAGCAGCGGGGGTGAAGGTTTTGCTGCTGCTGTCCGGCCCAATCACAGCCACTGCTCTTTGACTGTTCTCATAGTCTGGGTCTGTGTCTCCCTCTGTCCCAGGCGTAGAGGGGCTCTGGCTCTGCTGCTCCAGCAGGTCCAGTGTGGCCAGGACACTGGCTGGCACTGAACAGATGTCGTACATCTGGTAGCCCAGCTTCACTCCTGGTAAAAGAGGCTGTGGTCCACTGCTGTTGTTGATTTCTTCCACAGCAAATCTCATGGCTTGCATCAGGTGAAAGCCGTGTTTGTTAGTTGAACCTCTAGAAAAGGTAACATGTTAAAAGAAAAATTAATTAAAATGTGAAGTAATAATCATTAGATGATAAAAAAAAAACAAAAAAAAACAACAACAATATTTGGGATGATGTTAAAGCCACACCACCAACGAGATGCATTTGATCAGTGGAATTGGAAGTTTACTGTCCAGGAAAGCAGTAAAACTCACTCATCACATGGAACCAGAGCAGGCATACTAGCCCTTGGTCTATCCGTGTAGTGGAGAGGAAACAGTCCAGCGATGGAGAAGTCGCCCAGCAGTTGCATCCCCTGTCCCTGAGAGATGTAATCCAGTTCCCCATCAGTTACCTGCCCCATCAGCCAAGCCAAGCAAAGAAACACAGCACCAAACATATCAAAACTTTACCTCCACCTCACATATGCTGCTGTGAGAGCTCTGTGTGGTTTGCAAAACGGACCAGGGACTGTTTTTGAAAGTGTGGGCTGACAGAGGGAGGGATGAGAGGATCACTTTTGCATCTTTCCAGGGAGTATTGGTTGACTGAAGCATATTTGCATGTGTAATTTGTTTGTGTGGCTGAAGAGTTTTATGAAAAGGGAGACCGTGTTTTTTCCATCAATCTTTGACAAGTGACATAAACCGGTACACCAGTACAAACACAGACAGTTTGTGGCTCAGATCTATTAGTCATATAGCTGTTTTCCACTTTATTAAGGATGTTTAAAAAAATCAGTTTTGAGCAGAGACTCTTTTTTAATTTGAGTCAGTTTCAATTTTTTTTTAGATCACTCTTGGTCAATAGTTTTGTTTATCTCACTTGAGAATTCAACTATTTTTACGTCCTGCTAAACTGGATAGTCTCATAATGCTGTTTTGACGCTGTCTTTTTTTGCTACTTGTGGCACTCATGACACAATGTGAAGGTTCCAGATGGCCAAAAATTTCAAATCTTGAGAATGAAAAGCTCTGCACATTTAGGTCTGATGCAAGGATTTAATTTAAAAAAAAAGAAAAGAAAGATTTTGAAATGGGACTTTTACCTGGTTAAATAAATTTTAAAAGAGAGATTTTTCTGCCTTAAGATAGTTAACATACCAAAAACAAAGGCGATTCTGTGGACAAACTAGATGATTTATAAGCAAACAACATTAGAGGAATAATAACTTTAATAGTAATGTTCATGATAGCAATCAGGTCTATCTTTTATGTAGTTAAATTCACATTTTGAGTAAAAATAATGAAAGGACTTGTTTTTAAGAAACAGCAGTTGGCAAACTAGTATTTCTAATCAGATTTCACACTTAAACATGGAGCCACTGTGTCTTTTTTTTTTTTTTTTAATCAATGTCTAAGGTTCAGCTTGGGAACTATTTAGAAATTATGTCCCTCCAATTACATTAGTCAATTACTCCATAAGAAAAAGGTTTACTTAAACAAAATGTTGTCTGGTAAGGATACTATGGTTTTTATTCTTGCCAGTCACCTTTAAGAGAACTCAGACAGTGTGAGAAAAAGTCAGACACCATAATAATTAAACCTCACACACAGAAGCTTAAAGCTTTCCAGGACATTTGATTGAGTTGGACCTTTTATTGTCCAATTTCGTACGCTGATGAATCACAAACAGAGGAAGCAGTGGTAAAATCAAAGCTGACCCCAGATTTCTCGACCTATTATTTCTTTTTTGCAGCAGACATTTCCATTTTCACTTGTCACAGCAGGAGAATCACAGTTGCAATTATCAACAATAATGATGACTGTATCTCATTTAAGTGAAGCAGTTCCAGGGCCTTGGTATAGACCTGCTATGACAAGTCAATATCTCTGGTGTGAAAAAGGTCCGTCGTCCAAACTGTCTCACGCGCGAGACTTACTGGCAGATAAAAAGGAACAGAACGTTCATTGATTAGTGTTAGTAGTTATACCTGTGTTTGTCTTGCTTAGTTAAAATGTCTCTCATGACGGCTTGTGCCAGTGTGGCTAAATTTGCATTTTGGTTGATATTTGAGGCTCATTTTGTTAAACACAAACAACATATAATTTGCTTGACGCTCACCTGTGCCCAGAACCCAAACCCATTGTTTTGACAGAAATATTGTGCATTTTGTCAGCCTCAGTATTATGTAGGCAAATAGACATGTAAATTCTCGTGTCAGTACAAACACAAAGATTTGAGTGAGAAATATTTGCATTGAGCAAGCGTTCCCATTTTCAACAGAAAAAGTATTTGGTAAAAGCTTCAGTCGTAATTTCTATTCAAAACAATAACAACAACATGTTGTCTTTAAGAAATTTTTCACATCAGATGAATTAACTAAAATTTTTATTATTAACAGAGTAATAGTTGAAACAATAAATCAGTAACATATAGTAGCGGACAGTTTAATAGTAAATTTAAGACTTACTGTATAAAAATTACTGTTAGAAAATCATGGGGCACACCATTGAAGTCTATATACAGACTCAACATACTAAGGAATATATCAAGATCCATTAAAACAAAATATGTCTCAGTAGGAAAACCACAGGTGTAAATAATAAAATGGATGATGTCTGAATCCAGTTTAGCTGCTTCGTGGTCCAGGTATTGTTCTTGCCGGCTCGCTGTCACACTATCATGTCTTACTGGGACACTTGAACAGAACAGAGCCCTTCTTAATGTTGTTAGTAACCCCTGTGCTTTTCCCACATTGACAAGTCAAACCGTATGCAGTGAAAAAGACCTATACCAGGGCCCTGGGACATCGAAATGGAATTCAGTCATGGGCAGTGTTAGTGTGCTGCTGACAGTTTTAACTCAATATAAATGTGACAAGACGAGCTAAAGAATAAACAAATCGCAACTTTAGGTTCATCCGTCAAAGATATTTCATTTTATTGTACCTATTCATGGGTTTTCACAAATTATAAATAATTATTTCAACTAAATAATCAATCAGTTACTCTGTTTATTTTATATAACATTACAGCAAGTGCTGTATGATGAAAAAAAAATCAAAATAAACCCTTCCATTATTAAGAAGAGGAAACCCCAAAAAAGTTATCAAAGAAATGGACCTAAAATAAATAAGTTCTAGCTTGTTAAATCTAGCTGCTGTGTTGATACATCCCTGGATTATATCCAGGGATGTATCAATGTATGTATGTATGAATCAATATGTATGTATAATATATTTTTTACTTTATTAACCAAATAGGTTGCATCAATTTTCAGCATTTTTTATTAAACAGTATCAAGAAACATAGACATTTTTCCGGTAGCTAGATATGTGATACATTATTGTGCAAATAAATAATAAATGGTAATAATAATAAATATAAAATAAACAATTATTTAATAATACAAAATATTAATTGAATAAAAAAATAAGTGCAAGGAAAATAAATAAAAGTTACAACTGTTCAGGTGACTCACCAAACAACTTTTCACAACACAATAATGAACATGTGATTTTTTTTGTGGTTAGTCTTAATGAGCCTATGTATAAATTCTATTCTAATCTAAGATCAAAAATAGATTTATATTAAGGTAAGATTTATAATAATATAATACAATATTATAAGATATTGCTCTGTGTATTGGAAGTTTGCCCACCAAGAGTATGAGATTTACAATAAAATAGAAGGATTTCATGTTACGTTCAGTTTAGTTGGAATGTATTTTCCCACACTTGTAACAGAATTCACAGTTATACTGAAAATACTCCTGTATATCTGTCCCAAATTTACTGGATTGAGGATCGATCATAAAAGAAGCTGATTCTGACTCAGCATTACAGGATGCACTTTTACTGTCAACATCAAAAAAAAGCCTTTTAAGCTGGGGTGGGTTTTATATTTTCATCCCTGGATATTTTCCCCCCAAAAGACTTCATTAGTCAACTTAAATCTCCATTTCATTGCAGTCCCAACACAGTAAATGGAAATTACAATCAAGTCCTATGAAAGGAAGAACTAAATAAAATTGACAATGACACTAAAAAGAAAAAATAAAGTACAGTAAATAAATAAATAATTCAAAAAAATGCAGAATAAGTGTTTTCAAAAATTTAGTTATAATAATTAATTGTGCATTGTTTTTATGAATTTATATATTTAGCGAGTTTATAAAATATAAATAACTATGATGGAAAAGAGAAAATCATCTTTCAATCTTTTAGAAAAACAACATTTGTGAATTAAAAAAAGTAATAAAATAAATCATCACATTTAAAATAGAATCAATGTTGGGAAGTCCTGATTTCCCTCCTGTTATAACGGCTTGTTTAAAATGCTAATGTTTGTTTTTCCAAAATAAAAATAAGAAATATATTATTTCCTTTTTTTCATCTCTGGATAAACGGGGTGGCGTCCGGCTCTGTTTGCGTCACTGCTGTGCGACGCACATGTCGAGGTGAAAGTGCAAGGCTGCCATTTTTTCGAAAAGATCTTCCTGAGTAGTTGGACGAGCAGAGACGTACTGTGAGTTTCACCGTCACTATTTATCGGCTCTGTCGCACCTGTCGGCGCACTGAAGACATACTGTAGAGGGATATTACAGAAGCTCGGTGTTTTTGAACTCAGGTTGAGTCGCGGGCGTTGCTCGGGAGTTGCACTGGTCTGCAGATGGCTGCTTAGCTCGGCGGGCTAACATTAGCCGTGGCTGTAAACAAACACTACACACAGTCGAGAAACAGCTGCAGGTAAACCACCGCACACTCTGCAGGTTTGTTCAGCAGATTTGGTCAAAGCTTCAGCCGGGTAAAGAGCTAACGCCAGGGAAGAGGAGCGGGCAGCAGGAGGCGCTTCGACGCTGCATGTCTGGAAGTTTGCAACACAACTCGAGTTTTGATGACAGTGCGAGTTTCTCCAAACCAGCTCGGAGCTCAGTCGCTTTAGACCGGGTCGGGGTTCGGTCGGGTCACAGGGTAAAACACGCACACACAAACACAAACACACGCCCAGCGTCATGTCGTCCTTCTCGGAGGCGGCCTTGGAGAAGAAGCTGTCGGAGCTGAGCAGCTCGCAGCAGAGCGTCCAGACTCTGTCTCTGTGGATCATCCACCACCGCAAACACTCGGCCCTCATCGTCAAAGTGTGGCACAAGGAGCTGAAGAAAGGTGAGAGCTGCCACTGCTGACTGTTGCTGCAAAGTATATATATAAAAAAAAGATATTGATGCATGAGTAAAATAGCCATTAATAACAAATTATACACACACACACAGTATACCAATTACTTACTTACTCTCCCAAGTTTCCCTTAAGACACAGTTTAACTTTCTTTTTAAAACTGTGGTGGTCACTTACGTTTTTAATATACAACAGTAACTTGTTCCAGTTTTTTGCATCACATAATCTAAAGGAACAACTGCCTGTATTGGTGTTGACCCCTCGGGAAGCACAAGTCTGCAACATTGGCTGTAGTCTGATGAGCATGAGTTCCTCTAACCCTATGGAAGAGGTCTTTGAGATACTCAGAGGCTCAGTGATAATGTCTTTAAGTGTTAAAATTGCTAATTTTGTTTTTTTCTTATTTTTGGATAGTGTACTTTCCTTAATTCTGCAGATAACAAACCGTATCTAGACATGGTGTTGTAGTGGGATTCTTTCACGCACTGCAGTTTCATAGATGTATAAAACTTTAGTAGTAAATGCCAGTTTTTACAGCAGAACACTCAGAAAACCTGTTGCTTTTTAAGTAAAGGGGCATGATTTCATCCCCAAGAAAAACGGGTACAATGACAGAGTAAATCAACCTTTATTGCAAAATAATTTTAATGTCTTGACCAACCCAGATTGATGATACAGTGTAAGAATGAGTTTTCACCATGTAACCTTCAAATATATCGATATAAATAAGCTATTTTTTCATGTATTGTCCAGCTAAAAGCAACAGGAAGCTGACGTTCCTGTATCTGGCCAACGACGTCATCCAAAACAGCAAGAAGAAAGGACCAGAGTTCACCAAAGACTTTGAGTCCGTCCTCGTCGATGCCTGCTCCCATGTTGCCAGGTAGATAATCATGTGGCCACTGTATGCTATTAGACAGCTACAAATAACCGTCTGCGTAATAAGTGTGTGTGTGTGTGTGTGTGTGTGTAGGTAGGTGGCACACTTGCTGCCCCAAAGCTTTTTGAGAAATAGTTGAGTACCTAAAGTCCTTTGTAGAAACCCACTTCTACAGCTGAAATTAGTTTTTCTTTTTTAATTAATTAATTTTTGTTTCCTGTTTTCGACAAAGAAATTCGTTAATTGGGGATAATATTTTAAAGGGTAAATTCGCTCACATAAAATGATCTTTTCCTTTAATCCTCTCTGTTACTTTGAACTGTGCTGTTCCCCTGCTTCCCTGCAGTGAAGCAGATGAGAGCTGTAAAAAGCACATGGAGAGACTGCTGAACATCTGGAAGGAGAGGAACCTTTACAGAAGTGACTTCATTCAGCAGCTCAAACTGGCCATAGAAGACTCTAACAGCCCCAGGCCTTCAGGTTAGACGGCTGTCTATTAATTGCATTGTTATGCCTATACATGTTTTGTATAGGCTATTTGTTAGGGGTGGGTGATACCACAAAATTTGGTTTTGATCCAATACCAGGTAAAACCGGGTCCAGGATCACTGATGTTGAAACCAATACTTCTCATTATTAAAAGCAGCTAATGTGATAAGTAGGGGAGAGAAGTGTCATAATATATGAGGTGATTGCATCATTAACAGGCTGCTTCTGCTTTTATCTTTTAATTACCATCAAATAATTTAACTTTTAAACTCTAAGTTAACTTTAGTGTAATTTTCATTTTAGATTAAAAAAAAAAAAAAGTTTCATAAAATGATTGGTACTGTGAAGAATTTAGTTTTATTATATAATCTGGAGGATTAACTACATAAATTGGTGACATTTGACTTGGGTGTTTTTCTGTTCTGTGGTCTCTAAACTTGACACTGTAGAAGAGAAGAAGCCGGTGAAACGTAGCTATCAGAAGATCCAGGAAGATGAAGATGATGAGGACGACGACTATAGAAGCCACAACTCCCCTCGCAACACAGATGCCTCTGCTACTCAGCTGGTAAGGAAGCCCAAATTTTACTTGAATGACACAAAATGCAGAGGGAAAAAAAACCTTCGCAGTTAATGTTAAAATGTTTGTGTTCTGGTTTACTAATTTCTCCTTCATCCTCCTGCTCTCACTCCTCACACTTCTCTCCTACCTCTCTCATTTTCTCCACCTCATCTTGTTTTCTTTCCCCTCCTCCTTGACTCCTATTAAATTTCTCCCTCTGTTCCCATTAAACACACTCTGACACACTCTTTCAGACAGAGGAGCTGGTGAAGGCCCTGCAGGACTTGGAAAACGCTGCATCAGGCGATGCAGCTGTTCGTCAGAAGATCGCCTCGCTGCCGCAGGAAGTCCAAGACGTTTCCCTACTGGAGAAGATCACTGGTAAGACCTGAAAGCTCAGTTTGATCAGAAATTGCTTTTCTTGGAATAATTTTTATAGATGTTTTGTTCTGAATCAATAGAAAAAATGTGAAAGGTCTAAAATGAATTGCCTTGTACATAAGTGTCAAAATTTCTGGCTTTAACAACCCACTTTGGCCCCATTCTAGACAAGGAGGCAGCAGACAGGCTGTCGAAAACGGTGGATGAAGCCTGTTTGCTGCTGGCGGAGTACAATGGCCGACTGGCTGCAGAGCTGGAGGACCGGAGGCAGCTGGCTCGCATGCTGACTGAATACATCAGCAGCCAGAAGGAGGCGCTCATGGAGAGAGAGAAGAAACTAGAGGCAAGGCACTGCATACACAAACATAACAGCCAAAAGCATACAGAGAACTGAGACATAGATCTATGTATGAATATATTTGTGTTAAAGTTTCTTCTTCACTAATTCATTTTGAGTGTTATTTAATAAAAACTCACTCTAAGTTTTCCCAGTTTACCTTTAGTGGTGGGATAGAGCAACCTCCTGGTTCAACCTTGTACTGTACGTAATGTAGTTTGCACATAGTTTTCATCTGAAAATATGGATTATAATTGACCTTTCGTCTTCATAAGCTTTCAGTTTCACCTTTTTAAATCAAGTGGTTAAATTATTCCTGCTTATATATGAACAAAAGTTCCTGACTGCCCATACGTGTCTCCAGATTTAAGAAATGACTGATGGCTCAAACATGTAAAAAGCAAGTTGTAATACACCTTTATTATCCTTTAAAGCCCCATATTGTGACCCAGATGTGTTTCACAGTGTCAGAGCTGTATTTACAAAACATTTTGGGAGAATTTTGTTCTGTTCTTTGCAGTTAAGTAATAATTAATAAGCTAGTAATAAATAATTGCTTTATATGTACCTTTGCTATGTCTTCTTGATTGTCCTGTGCAGGAATATAAGCAGAAACTTGCGAGAGTGACCCAGGTGAGGAAAGAGCTCAAGTCCCACATCCAGAGTCTCCCTGACCTCTCCCTCCTGCCCAATGTGACCGGGGGTCTGGCCCCGCTCCCCTCGGCCGGAGACCTCTTCTCTACTGACTGAGGGGGTCTTTGCCCAGACAAACTACCCCGATGCTCCTCCCCACCCAAACCCAGCCTCACGTTTGATTCACAAAAATACTCCCAGCTGTGTCTCCAGCCAGAGGACACGTGCTCAAACCTCTCTCAGAAGAGTAGCCAGCCCACCTGCTAACTCCAAACCTGCAGGATAAAAGGGAGGAAGGGACGTTAGAAGGAAGGTTTGGTGAAATCGAGAAGCCCTGCAGAGGAGAACAGAGACTCTGTCAGCCTGGATTTTTCCCGTGCTTGCTTAATTAACAAGGATTCCACTTCACCAGCTTGGAACGAGTTTGTTTCCTGTCTGTTTTTATTATTTTTTTTTTTAAATGCTGGACATGTCACTGACTTAGGAGGAGGGGAAGGGTGAAGAAGTAAAGCTTCGATGGACATTATTGGTGGTTGTCAGGGCGTGTCAATCTAAGTGTCTTTCTGTATGGTATATTTTGGATTCAGTGAGCAAAGGTGGGCCGTTTGCTCTCAAAGTTCTCAGAGGTTGTGACTACACTGTGAAGAGGATGTACCATTCACTAGTCTTATTTTTTGGCTTTTAGTTTGTGGATTTTTATTCAGTCATAATCTGATAGGTGGTTTTGATGAGTGTGTACAATTAGAGAAAATATCAGATCAGGTTCAGTGTACGTTGGGTTTTGGATGTTTAATGAATGCTCGTGGTTGACAACTGTTACACAGCACACTCATTTCAGTAACACTTCATAGAGTCAGTGACTGAATAGGATTGGTGGGACAGTATCATCCTGACAGTTTAAAGTCAATAGACAAGCTTTGGTTTTCTGGCCCCAATTTGCACTGTGCAATTCAAAGTACCCGTTTGTTTTCACACTTTAATTTTGACAGATGCCTCAAATATTATGAGGCTAATTATGTTCAGAAGTGTGTACTAGGCAAGGTTTGAATTTTACAAAACAAATCCTGAAATTTTGCAGAAACAATTCAAAGTTTGCTTTCTAAAAAACTGCCTGGTCTCTATTTGTATGAAAACATTCATGAAATGCTAAAATTCAAAAATACAGTATCTTCTGAAAGGGAAAGTAGTGAGAGAAACTAAAGCGTAAGAGATCATTTAGTTTTAGTGTGTGTGTAGGTTTGGGAAATATGGAAAGAGAGAAATATCAAGATAACGAGGTCTGAACAGGACCTTTTTTTTGATATTGTTTATCACAAAATCTGTTTTGCAATGGAAAAAAAAATCAGGACAGGTTGTCTAGTTACATTTACATTAGATTTTACATTACATTTACATTACATCATTACATTAGATATGATCTTCAGCATAATTTTCAAGTGTTAACTTGAAAAAAACTTAAAAAATGATTCACAATATTAAATTCCCACAAAATGATTAAAATGGCATAATTTACACATATGCTTGGCCCTACTTTTTGTGTAGATAAAATATTTTACTAAAAAGTAGCAGCATCAGATTCACCTCTGTAGTCTTTTATTAAAATTGACAAACCACATCGCAAATCCCTTAATTTAGATATTAAGGCCAGGGAGGGTGACTTATTCCCTTTGTAATATTTGGTACAGCTGTTTGTGAGGATTTTGTAATCATTTCTCTGTCAAGGCCAGAACTATAGGTATCATTTGTTTAGCTCATGTTTGATTTTCTGTCGTCTGGATGAAGAAAGGAAAAAAAAAAAAACATGTATGGAGAAGTTTTATGATAAAATGTGAGGATGTTTACCAAGACAAACTATTCATTTTGTTAAAGATTCCTAAAGCCATGTCTTCTGCTGCTGGTGAGATAAGTGTTTTCCAAAGCTAAAGAAGATTACAGTCGCTGTAACTTACCTGCTGATGCAGCAGGCCTGGGTGAGAAGTGCTGCTACAAATCCTTTTCTGTGAACTCTGATTGATTGGTGTCTCCTGGCAGTCTGGAGCCACAGAATACTTCAAGCAGCAGGTAAAAGTGTGACTCAGCAGCTTTACAGGATTTGTTAAACCAAATGAGTAGATGTCATCATTAGAGTCATTGGTAGGGACCCAAAACACATATTTAGTCTTTAAAATGACCGTAATGTTAGACAAACTTTGGCTGTTAATGTTGAAGTGGATTAAATTTGACGCATTGTTTGTTCACTGGTTATTTAAAAGATAATTACAAAAAGTTTTCGATACAACTATACGCCAGGAAGGATTTCAGCAACATTTTGACCCAGGCGCGCTTTACTGTCAATATTAGTTGGATCTTTTCTTACTTACTTGCTGTGTGGTATGTGTCGCTCTCTGCAGTTTCATACTGTTCTATCAGGACTCCAACAGTAAGGGTAGTGTTTTTCTGTAATGAAAGTGATTCAGAGGATGCCAATAAACTGGAACCATTTGAACAATTACTACATGTGTATTGTACATGAAGTTAATATAAGGTAAATATACAGAATTCAGATACAAAAACAGCACACAGTTAGATGTGTTGCTCACAGTTTTTTTGTCTGTCAAAAAAAAAAAAAATTCTCAATTATATAGTATGAAATTGTACTTTTCATGTATATAACAACTGTAGAAGTGAAAGTCCGGTCATTATGTCACCAGTTACAATTTTTGGCAAGCGATCACTATTAGATTATAATAGTTTCAGAACCATGGAGTGGGAATGCCTACTGTTCTATAATTCTACAATGTTATGAATTATGTATGAAAATGGAAAAAAAAAAAAAAAAAAACCTTGCGAAATCTTGATATTCTCAAATTTCGACATTAAATTTACTTCAAAGTAAAGACAGTTTTCCACATTGGATGACAGTCACGTACTTTTTCTGCTTGTACCAACAGTTACTGTTTAATACAAAGATGTCATCTATTTATACTTACACTGAAAATAAATTCCAGATATCCTCTACATCACTTTATATACATTTAATTGTAACTTCTCTTACAATACAGGCATGCATACTCAAATGTACAACCTGACATTTCTCCAATAGTTCATGAGACCCAGCTGACAAACCCGAGATCACCTTTCATTTTCTCACTGTGTGGGCCTGAGCCTTTTTGGGTCTCTACAAGTGACTTTTCCACAGCCTCCTCTTCACTAAAATCATTTTTGCACTCTCTGATATCACAAGTACAAAATGAATGTAGCTTTAAAGCACAGTCTCTTTTTAGCCTCTACTTTACTTAAACTGGGCACAAGCACAGTGGCAAGTAAAAGCGCACGATGGTGTGACCAATACATTTTAGTAATTTTGGTGGATATGTGGTGTGGTGAATGTATATTATTCATAATGTCAGCTCCTCTTATCCCCTTCAGAAGTAGTGTGGGTGGGAGAAGAGTCCAGATTGCAGAAAATTGGAGGAGGATCACGATGAAATATTCTAAAAAATAGGAAAACTGTGTATACTGTAGAAAAGATGAACAACGGTCACACTTGACCCTCAAAGTATCAACACTGACTGAAAGACAGCTCAGGGGATGTTTGCTCAACAAAAAGGTACAGTGGGGCCTCCAAAATGATAATCGAGTTGAATCACCACCTCCGATAGACTCTATTTTTAGACTTTATTTCTGTTACTTAATTACTGCTGTAAGTGTGCCACTGAGTGGGAAAAATAAAAAAAACGGATGGTGTGGTGCTAGATATTACCACAGTCAGTTCATTCGACATCAAAAAGCATCATGTTCTTGCTCCCTTTAGGACAGGGGACTGAGTCGAATCTGAACCAGACAAAGCAGATGGATTCTCAAGAGCTGAGCTTCAGTTTAGACTTGGACTTGAATTTTAAGTTCTTGTTTGCCCTTTTGATTTACTTTCTTCTTGTTTTCATTATCATTGCTGCCATATGTTATCACACTGGGATTTTTCTGACCTTTGCTGAATTATGATACTTTCTGGTGTTTGAAAATGTATTTGTGTTCATGTATTTTACTCAGAGTGTTGTAGTTTGTTTATTTTAGACATCGTATATGGTTTAGCATGCTTGTAAGACCTTAGATAGATGTGAAGTATCTCAACCATCAAGGTCTGTGCACACAAGGAGCTTTATATTATGTGTGATCGGCAGAAGACTTTCTGGCAATCAGAGTCCCTGGTAAGATTATGTTTCCTTGATGACTGGGGAACTTCTGTTTAAGTGTCCCCTAGATAAGCCTTTGGAGAAAAAGTGGCTAACCCTCCTCTCCTGTATTTTATGTTTCTTTTCTTGATTATTTTTACTTTCCTTTAAAAGAGTTTCTATTCTTTTAATTTCCATTTTAATGTTTTAACGCTGTTTTTCCTTCTTTTTTGTGTATTTAATGCATTTTGTAAAGCACTCTGAATTGCCTTTGTGAAAGAAATGTGCTATACAAATATACTTGCCTTGCAGAACTGAGGTGTATGCAGGGAACTGTGAGAAGAGTGTGAGTTGATTGCTATAACATTCTGTCAGATCTTTTTTTCAGACTCTTCTGCAACTCAACATTTCTCAGTTCCTTAGTTTATTGGTGAAAATCTGCATCAACCTTGACTTAACATGAAACGAGCAGAAATCGGCAAAGAGGCCACACCTTTCTGTGAAATGGCTTCTCGCAAACTTATACAGTTAAAGCAAAAGTTTGCCCCCCCAGGCAAATTTTTTGTTGATTTTTGAAGTGAAAAGAAGTAAATACAACTCCTGCAGCAGCCATGAGCTAATAATGTTCTTTTCTTCAAATGTTAATGCACTGTTACTTTTTATTTTATGAACTTAAAAAATAGAAGGAAAAAAAACCCAACAAAAAACAAACAAACAAAAAACAGTAACTGCGGCATATACAAAAGTTTTGCCACTCTTCTACTTATAAAGTCTCCGAACTTCATTAATTAATTAGACCTTAATTTACCAAGAATTGTCAGTTTATGACAACTACAAGCTCTCTGACTCTTCCAACCTTGTGGCAACACAACAACCATGGGACATCTGACTGAGGATCTGGAAATGACGCTAACTGATGTGAACAAAGCAGAGAAAGGTTATAAACAGGTATCTAAGGGATTTGACCATTCAACTTTCACCGTCTGAATTGTCATTATGAAATGGCAGTTAAAAGGAACTGTGGAAAACTCAGATAACGCTGCAAGTCTGCTGGGCAGAATGGAAAAGCAAAACTCCAAAATGACTGCAGAGGATCTGCAGGAAGGCTCAGCTGACACAGGAGTGGTGGTGTACTGGTCCACTGTGCAGTGTTGAGTCATCAGAGGGAAATCGTATCTAGAACATCATCACAAACGTCAATGTCTGAAGTATGCAAAGGAACATCTGGATAAGCCAGAGTTGTTTTGAAAACAACTGCTGTGGACTGGTGAAGTTAGAACTGAGCTCTCTGGCCACAATCAACAAAGGTGTGTTTGGAGGAAAAAAATAAAGGAGCAGCATGTGATGAAAAGAACACCATGCCAACAGTTAAGCATTGGGGTGGAAATATTCTGCTTCGAGTTTGTGTGGCAGCAAGTGGCACGGGAAACACTGCATGGATAGAGGGAAGAATGGATATCAGCAAATTCTGGACGCAAATGTCCTGCAGTCAGTCAAGAAAGTGAAACCGAAACGAGACTGGCTTCTGCAACAGGACAGCGATTCAAAGCAGATCTCAGAATCCACCATGAGCTAATACAAGAAACACAAGCTGAAGCTTTTGGAACAGGCCCCACAGTCCCCTGACCTAAACATCACTGAAAATCTGTTGGTAGATCTTAAACAAGCTGTACATTCAAGGCAGCCTAAAAATATCTCAGATATTTTAGGTGATGTGCAGGAAGAGTGGGCGAAAAAAATCCAAAACATAGGCACATCTATAATTCCTCCATTGTGAAGCACCATGGTAAAACTATCAATCCTCTACCCAGACTGCTCTACATTGCACGACTTATAGCAGGGGAATTACACAGATTAACTCGTTTCAAGAACGTGTCATCTAGAATGCTGGCTTTCGCTTATGACAAGACATTGATGTCACTGCGATCCACTCTAGAATCTCATCATGACCTGAGTGGACACGGTTCTCTCACACAACTACAGACACTTGTCGAGAGTCTGGAGGGAAACCTGCACCTGAAGATACCGACACAAAGAACGAAAGTTCTCACAGTGAAGAGAAGAGATGAGTGAGAATAGCTCAGTGTATAATGAGCTCCGTCTGGAGAAACAGCTTTGTGACGCGGTGATCAGAGTGGATGGCGTTGAATTCCACACGCACAAGGTCATCCTGTGTAGCTGCAGCCCGTACTTCAGGTGAGCGGGTTACTGGGTGTCAACAGGGGGACGCTGCTCGATACTTTACAAACAAGCAGAAGACGGCAGCATGCTTAGTGGCAAAGGCGAGTTAATAAACTAGAAAAACAACCCAGTATCAATAAGTGAAACTGATTCATGGAGAAACAAGCTGTGTCAACATGTGAAATCCTAACAGGTTACACATTTTAAAGTGCACCAGTGCGTTCTCCAAGTTCGTACTAAAGGCGATTGTTCACTGTCTGCAAAAATTCAGCAATTTTTTTCTGTCTTTTCCTGTACAGTATACTGGAATACAACAATTCAATTTGACATGACATTTATACACTGATTTACAATTGTTTTAATTATATCAGTATTAAAATTTGAGTTGAATTTGGGATTGTAAATACTGTTTTCAAATATTCATGTCAAAGTACAACTTGACTATGTGTTATTAGAAAACACAACAGTTGGTATTAAAACTGATAAATATTTGGAGGTCCAATTTGTGCGTTTCTCAACAGATTTCTAACATCATCTTTTATCATTTTGGTTGAAACGAAGTTGATTTAAAATTAGCCAGTGTCTGCAGTGGCTGGGTGGAGCTTTTATCCACTTGCACTTGTTTTTCTGTTTGGCATTTCATTTGAACTTGGTCACAGCGGCTGTGAAAAGGGCAACAGGAGCTTTATATTTATACTGTTATTTTGTTAAGTGGGAATATGAAGGGAACATGCGAAACACTTTACTTTTCACTCCCTTGTTTTGTCTCCATCCTGGCCCACAGAGCTCTCTTTACCCACTGGTCAACCCAAGACAGTCGGGTCTTTGACATTCCCAATGTGTCATCGGACATGATGAGGCTCATCATTGAGTTTGCCTACACCGGCTTTGTTCCTGTGACACAACAAAATATACAAGATCTTTTTGTAGTGGCCGACAGGTTCAATGTAATGGGCATCATTAAAGTCTGCAGTAACCTCCTGGATGAGCAACTGGCCCCAAAAAACTGCATTGGCATCTGGTGGTTCACAGACGCCTATTACTACCCCGAACTGAAACACAAGGCCTTCCTCTTCACGTTGAATCACTTTGAGGAGGTTTCTGCCACCTCAGAGGAGTTCCTGCGGCTCTCTGCGCAGGAACTTGCTAACATCATTGAGAATGACAAACTCAGTGTGAAGAAGGAGAAGACAGTGTTTGAGGCTATCGTCCGCTGGATTGCCTATGCACCTGAGGAACGCAGAAAATACATCTCTCGGCTTTTGTCCAAGGTAAGTGAGGGGCAAACAACTGCTGAGCTGCCTCTACATTCACCTCTGCATCTTTTACATCTGACTAACGTTGTTATAATGAATACAAAACCCCCTTGGTCACTTAACAAAAGTTAATTAAGGGGAAGACATATATTGTATTGTATTAATGTATTAAAGCTTGCCATCATCCAGCTATTCTAGGATTTTGATGAATCTATGAATAGAAGTTTGAGAAATCTTACAATCTGGTGTAGTTCCTTGAAAAATATATTTTTTGAACATTTTGAAAGAATTTGGTAAACAGGAAATATTATGTGGTTGAAACCCACACAGGTCTAATTCTGAGTTAAAACTAGAAACGATGGTGACAAATAAGACACATAAGTAAAGCGATGTGGTTAATATATTAAAGCCTTAAATTATGTGGAGGTTTATCCCTAAAACTTTTACACTGAAGGCCTGACAATCATTAGGTTAAATCCATGAATTACAGAAAATAGGGTGTAAAGGTCAAACAATGTAAAGATTTAAGAATTTTAGAATATAATGTATTTCCAAAAATAACCTACCTACCACAGACGTGGGATCTTTTAAGTCAAAAAGGATATTTGAGAGTTAAAAAAAATCTTATAATGATATACTGGCCAATATTTGTTTTAAAACAAGGTAAACAAATATTTTTAATAAGGATCATTAAAATTTGGTTTCTAAACTTTTTCTAGATTTCCTTAAAAATATGTTTGGCATTTCTGTACTGTAATTTCTTGTTATTTAAAGGCCGGTACATATGCTTACACAATATACAGTATGTATGATAACCTAAATTGGCTTATAATACCAGCCATGCCAAAGTGGAGCATTGGTCATGCTCCGTTTCCGTCTTCATGTATCCGTGCAGGTGAGGCTGGCTTTGATTAGTCCAGAATACATAATGGAGAGCGTGAATCCAAACGAAGTGGTGAAGGCGAGTGAAGAGTGTCGACCAATTCTCCTCAAGACCATGGAGGCCATGCTCGATGCCAGAACAAGGAGGTTCTCCAACTGTATTTTCTATAATCCTTTGGCCCGTCCACGCCTGCCCCCTGCCATCCTGTTGGCCATTGGAGGCTGGAGTGACGGCAATCCCATAAATGGCATCGAGGCATACGACGTGCGTGCAGACCGCTGGGTCAGTGTAACTGACGATGAGGTGGTTCCCCGGGCCTACCACGGCATTGCCTTCCTCAATGGATCAGTTTATCGTGTCGGTGGCTTTGACAGTGTCGAACAGTTCGGCACTGTGCACAGGTTTGATCTGGGCACGCACACCTGGCAGGAGGTGGCGCCAATGCATTCCAGCCGCTGCTATGTCAGCATAACTGTGATGGATGGGTACATATACGCCATGGGAGGTTATGATGGACATGATCGACTTGAAACTGCTGAGCGCTATCAGCCTACAACCAATCAGTGGACTTTAATAGCCTCCATGCACGAGCAGAGGAGTGACGCCAGCTGCACAACCCTCCGTGGCAAGGTGGGTGGGGCTGAAGATCAGCTGAGAATAACTAAGATGGCTCTATATTTTTCTTTGCCTAAAGACTTGCAGTGAACAAACCTAACTAAACTATTTAACTAGATTGTGTAGAAGGTGCTACCAATAAGTGATCATTGTTGCACCAACCTTCAACTTTGAGGGAAAAAAAAAATTTGTTAAGCTGCAATTGGCTAGATTGCTCCCCAAAGATGCCCTCTTTAATTCTCTCCAGGTCTACATCTGTGGTGGCTTCAATGGGAACGAGTGCCTGCCAACGGCCGAATGTTATAAACCAGAGACAGACCAGTGGACACTGATTGCCTCCATGGGCGACAGGCGCAGTGGAATTGGGGTCATTGCCTATGCAGACCGTGTCTTTGCAGTAAGCACAGGGGACACTGTTGACACTCACCTAACGCAGAAACACTCAGAGACACAGAAGCATTAAAAGATGCTGTTAGCAGGGTTTCCATGTGGGGCTACGGCTGATATTAGTCTTAAATCAAGTCAGCATTGTGCACCTAACCTTAAACAGTTATAGCTGAAATGATTAGCCGATTACAGTAATTGATTAGTTGAAAATGTCCACAATCAGCAATTTTTACTCAGTCTTCTACTCTTTTTTACCTTAAATACAACATAACTTTCTTTAAACTAACACAATCAGGTCAGGGGCTCTTCATAAAAGTAGAAAATGAGACACAAAAGGCAGAACAACAGTAGTAGCATTCCAGACTTCATATTTCACCTTTCCTCGTGGTAGGTCGGCGGTTTCAATGGAACCAGTCGTCTGCACTCTGCTGAGGCCTACAACCCTGACACCGACTCCTGGCACAATGTGCCCTCCATGCTGATCCCCCGCAGCAACTTTGGCATCGCCGTGATCGACGACCGCCTCTTTGTGGTCGGGGGCTTCAACGGCTTCTCCACCACCCAGGAAGTCGAGTGCTATGATATCGAAGCGGATCAGTGGTCTGATGTACATGACATGGAGATCTCCCGCAGTGCTCTGAGCTGCTGCGTGGTGTACGGACTCAACAACTTGGCCGAGTATGCTGCTACTTGTTACTGCCCGCAACTCTCCGATGAGGAGGATAAAGTGGAGTGAGGAGATCTGACTATGACGTGTATTGTCCTGTAAATAAATGTCTCTGTGCATCAAACTACCGCATTACTATTTTCAGTTTGTGTGATAAATTGTCAACTTGCTTCCAACCACTTACAAACCCCCATGACCTCTGACCTCATTGTTGAATGGCGAAAGGAAAAAAAAAAGCTGTTCTCCTTTATGAAGAATCCATATATCACTAAAACCAGTCAGTAGATATAAGCAGACAAAGGGACTTGACATTATTTGACAACTGCAGTTATAAAGTTAAGTGTTTCATATGCAACACACACAATAGATGACTCCAGGCAGTGACAAGCCCACTGATCCACAAAACTCTATTAAACAGAGTAACAAACGAATACTGTACTTAATAAATACAGTCGGCCACCACTTGTGGTCTCAGTCTTTATACATTTCATCAGTCTTACGGACAAACTAATGATGGCACTGTTTCTAAACTACCTGCAACATACAGTATCTCTAGCACTTCTGCACTGCAAACTCTTGTTTTTTTATTCACCACCAAATGCACAGACATCAATGCATCTGCAATAAGCAAATATCAGCTGCTACATCGGCCAGGCCAATTTATCAGGCATTACGCACAAGAACTGCTCAACCTAGCGACATGCATTTATGGACTACACCATAAATGCACCGGGGAACATGCACCTCATGTAGGCCAGTCAACTGAACTTGGTGGCCTATTCGCAGCCGCTTCGCCACTTGATGAGTCTACCTCATCTAGTCCAAAAACAGATCCACACAAATAACACACGCACTTGGCAGCAGAACAATAACTCCCCTCACAGGAACACATCAAACAAATCACATACTCCCTTTTGAGTCTCGACCGATTCGCCTACTATGCTGAGGGGGGGTTAAAATCTGTTCCTCCTTCTCGGTCTGCAGCACACAAGCGCAAAGAGCCACCTACACCAAAAATGTTTTCCGGACAGACACGCCGTTGTGCAGGTTGAGGGGCCCGCTGGCCAGCGGTCCGCTCGGGTTCACGTCCCGAAGTGACATAATCGGTTTGCACAATGTGGAGAATGTACTTTAGGGCTGCGGTTTAACGGAGACAGAGGGAGAGAAAGGAAGAGAGGAGCCAACAAAAACAGAAAACTGCGGGAGCATTGAAAACAAATCAAATCCGGCGCACGCTCCTGCGCCAGCTGTCACCGCACCAGCGCAGTGAGGACAGCGACTCCTGGGTCTTGGTGGAGACGGCGGCGGGAGTTGGATGTGACGGTTCTCCTCGGTTCTCCGTCGCTGAACGTAGAAAATGAGAGTGAATTGAATTGTTGGGACTTGGGAATGGTTCTTCTTTGAACAGCCGGCTGAGCCCGGGGATTGGGGTGACTTGCGTCATCGAACAATATCCCAGTGCAGACTGCTTTACTGACATGCTGGCGTTACAATATTCACTTCATCTGTACATGATAAAACATTTGCCGAGTAAACTATGCCAGCATCATTACCTTGGTGGTGTAATACTGACACAATACAATAGCCTATACTGTTTTTTGTTTTTGTTTTTGTTTTGTTTTGTTTTTTCTTGAAAAGGATGCATTTCTACACTCTCTGTAACTCCGGCCATCATGGAGACCAATAGCATCCTAAAATGAAAAAAATGTCAGTAATTTCTGCCACTCATCATTCAGGGCTGTAAATGACCGGCCACGATGGGTCTAATAGTCCAGGAGGTGGCGACCCCCCACCTCAGCAAATAAGACAGAGCCTTAAACATTTCATTTTTCAAACTTTTGTTTTAATACGTGGATTTAAAAAAAAAAAAAAAAAAAAACGTTATCAAAAAGAGTTGTGGAATTGCTGGTCACATTGAGTTTAAATGTAATCAAATCAAAAATAAATCCAACTTTATTTATCATTCATGTAAAGTAAATGTGTGAGTTATTAATTCTGTTGTAGCGGACTTCAGAGGCAATGCACATAATGGTTAGAGGATGTGGGTCACTGTGTTTCTAAGTAAAATTACTCAGAAAAATAATGTATAATAGCAGAGTATATTCTAGTATAACTATGTAAATAATAAGTGGATTAAAAATATAAAGCCTCAGGCCCCTATGCCAAGGGAAACCTTGTAATCTATAGCCACTGTAGCTCAATTAAACAACAATATAAAAAAGCTGTTACTGTTGGCCGACTCTGTACTGGCTCAGCCCTTCACAACAACATTGATAAAACTCTTGACGTTCCTCAGTTTGTCGCTATCAAAGTTCACCACCAGCATGCTGGAGCCAGCACTGGTAGGAATGAACTCAACACTGGCTCTGGCTTTCTGCTTGGGCTCCACAGATCCAATCCTGCAAGAATCACATGCAACAGTGAGCATAATCTCTCAAAGCAATCAGAGATGGGGTTTCTGTTTTATGCTTATATCTATTCTTATGCACACAGCTCGGACAAAATGCTGCAGTAGGTATGGCATTGGCATCTATTGTATGAATATGAATTCATATGAATATATTAGTTTTTAAGATATTCTTTCTGCAACTGTGATTATGGTATATTACCATATCACAACAAATCACAGAGCAGCATCTTTTACAGAGAGCTGTAAATAACATATTTTTTAGTTAAAAAAAATAGGAATTAATGTTTGACAGTTCCAGGGAAACGTTCACTGTGACTTCGGGTGCATTGGACTTTTTGTAGGCCTTGGCTTGAAGCTTCATCACAATCAATTACGGTTAAACACCGTCGTATACATTAAACTGTAATGGGAATTGGCTGACACAAGTAAAACATAAAGTAGAAAGGAGTAGGAAAGCATAGAAATAAGTGAAGCATGAATCTGCTCATGACACTTGGGATGGAGTTTACATACTTCATTGTTATGAGTTTGCCGCCAGTGAGGCCGACCCCCTCTGTGGTGAAGCTGCAGTCCTGCAGCGGCTCTGGTAAAGGGTTCAACAAGGTCAGCTCCGCAGTCACAGGCTGGTTCACTGTGGCTTCTCCCTTCAGCTGCAGAGATGGGTTCAGGTTAACAGGTTTCATTATGTAAGAGGTGGTATAATATTGTAAAAGATTAACATTATGTCAAAGTAAACCTGCACAATTTTGTGGAAAATTACAGTTATCAAATAATGCAAACATTTCAAATATTTAACATTGTTTGAGTTAGCCTATTTAATGTATATGCCTGAGTGGGCTATCAAAAATGACAGGAAAATATAGCAAATTCAAGTTAAACCCCACCTTTCCTCTACTCAGAGTTCAAGGTTTAATATATCCATCCATGAATAAAAGAAATTACAAGCTCTATATGAGATGGCAAGCCCATTGATCTGGTTCAAACAAATGGAAATATTCTTTAAGAACTAAGGAATAGGCTTAAAAAATGCCACCAGATACATGGGAAAACAAAAAAGTAACAAAAAAGGGTAAATCTGATGCTTTAGTCAACTCTGAGAGATTTAAGGCTTTAAGAATTAGAAACTCCATCTTTGGAACAGAAGTTTAGAGTGATCCTTACTCCCAATATGCCTGTAAATCAGCAAAAGCTCAAAAAGTGTTTTGGGCCACCGGGTAGTTTACATTAAGTGAGTTTATAGCATACTGACTACTTAAACCTCCACCTGGCAAATTTCAAATCTTCACATAGACTCTTTATTTAAGCCGATTTACCACACGTTTCAGTTCTGTTAAATTCCTGTATAACTTTTAAAAAATGCAAATTTACAAGGCTGACTGATCCAAAAGTAATTAAGAAAGAGAGGGACAGAGCAGACTCTACAGAAGCAGCTAAACAGATGGGGGAGTAATAATCTAAAATTGTCCTATATTAGTATCTATGACACAGAAAAGCAACTATTTGTCTTTAAAAGTATTTGTAATATGCTGAATAAATTAAAATATTTTGCTCTGCTTTGAGCTGATTTAGGTGATTTCTTGTTATTCAAGTCCAGCGATGGCATAAATAATTCATGAGCACAATTTATTGATTAATTCATACTAGGTTTTTCTAAAGGATAACACTAGAGAGCCGTTTTATTGCTCATGAATAAGTTTCTTAATTTCTTCCCCCTGTCCACCCATCCTTCCATACCTTGATCTGTATATCTGGCTCGTCTAGCACAATAGTCTTCTCAGCCTTGTGGTAGTCATTGAACTGCTTGTCGACGGTGATGGCTGACAGCTGGATCAGACTGTCCGAGGTGATCACTGATCCATAACTGTCATACTCCAGTCTGAGGGACAGGCGCCTTTCTGAGAAAACACATATATCTTATACACAGTAAATAGGTTGCAGTGCAATTTCAGCAGAGAATAAGTTTTTTTTGACAGTCTATGAACCAGGTTTGATCCAACAGACATTGTAAGGAAGGTGTATATCCTGCAAGGCAGTGGTAAAGTTCTGTGGTATCTTGGAATGAGATTGAATTGTTCAATTAAAAATATTTTCAGGCATAGATGGCCTTGTTTCATAGTGGTACCTTAAAGTCTATCTGCACTTGGTAAGAATGGGGCTTTAATTTTTGTGAGATCATTAAATTCACAGTTCAGATAATACAGTGTAAAGTGTTTGTACTAAGATCACAGCAAACCTTCTCCAGAGGGCACCTCCACTTTGTCTGAAGCAAATGCACAGGTCTGTCCTAGTTTTCCGTTGTAGCCGACGGCTTTGGCAAGGAACAGGAAAGTGCAGGCTCTTGCCTCCATGTGGTTGTTAGTGAGGACGGCGTACACCTCAAAGTCCGAGCCCACGATCATGTTGTCAGAAAGCTTGATCTTGAAGGTGATTCATTTGATTTAATTGATGCAATATACAATAAGAAAAATACATTTTAACTTGTTTATATTTTTATACTAATTAGCAGGTAGTTCTTAAACATCTTGTAAAGTTAATTGTTTTCCAGAATCTAAAACAGACGTATCTGTGATCTTTGGAACAATATATATCAATTCTGTTATAGATTCAGATTTCAGCAAAAAATGTATGAAATCAAAACTATGTAATCAGATCATCCTAATGGAAATGGTTATGATTAAAATTTCCAAGCTAATGCAGCATATAAAGAAATGAAAGATTAATTAGGTTTCTATCTAACGCCCCACCTCTCCACATATTTAAGAAAAGTGCACATTTAAGGAAACTTTTATCTTTGACGTAAACAAATCTCGAATGTACAGCGGTTCATATAAGGATAGATGCCACTTAGCAGTATTTGACAATCACATGTGTGCTGTATGTCTGTCAAACCCATGTCGGTTATTTTCAACTTGTGATCGTGGTTCTTCTTTCTTGTGCCACAGTTTGTCTGTTTTGCGAGTACTGGCATTACTGACTGCCGAGACTGTTTCCTTTGACAAAGTGTTTTTTTTGTAAAAAACCACTTAAACTACAATTAGGCCCAGATGATGTGGCCTCTTTGTAACTTTGGTATTGTCTGCAGTAAATATCTCTATCCTCAGTATGTCTATGTATAAACTGTAAAAAAAAAAAAACTAAAAAAAAAACCTTGAGATGGAGCCCCGGCTCTTCTCCTCGCTGCTGTAGCTTGTTGTGGTGCTGGGCC
The DNA here is from genome assembly GCF_016859285.1 of Xiphias gladius. NCBI lineage: Eukaryota > Metazoa > Chordata > Actinopteri > Istiophoriformes > Xiphiidae > Xiphias > Xiphias gladius. The sequence goes on along the minus strand of NC_053417.1, from coordinate 10,725,645 downwards.
TTCTCATATACCTGCCTTTCCTCCTTTGATCCTGAATACAATCAGGATTACAGATAAGTTAATACTTATTTCAGCTCCCAAAAGGTGTCAAACACAAAGCGGCTTTAAAACTACGATCATTTAGATTTTACAGAGACGGATCTTATGTGATTAGATGTTTTAATATGTATTACCTGAGGTCATCTGTGTAGTGTGAGAATGTTTGCATGTACAGTATATAATGCGTGTGTCTTTGCATATGTAACTCTGCAGTACCTTCTGGATACTTGTACTGGTGTGTGATGTCTTGTCTCTTATCTGAGCCCACAGCTTTTGTGCTGATGAAGCGTCCAACAGACTTAGTTGACCCACTGAACCTGACAAACTGTCCATTTGAAAGTTGCACTTTGTCCACAACATCTGCGTTAACCTGTCTCCATGCATGACATGAAAGAACATGAGCTAGCACTACATACAGAGATATCTTTATACACATACATATATCCATATAGCATCTCTTAAATCTTAAGTCTCTGCTTGTTGGGTTAGCTGGGATCAGGTGTTGGCAAAATTTAAACCTCTAACTCTGACCCTGACAATAAAACTATGACAATCTGTAGAGTCCATACCTAAATACCAACTATGTATATGTTTGTGTATGTTTTTCTTTAAAATGTTACAGTAAAAGGTTTGAACAAAAACTCACCTCAGCAAAAATAAAGGGAGTGTCATACTTCTTGGTCAGCTCTCCTTCCTTGATGGCCCTCAGTGAGGCCGGTCCACAACAGAAAACACCTGAAAAGGAGTTAATTTCAGAAGGCTTCTGACATACAACACCTGGATCCCGGGCATACAAATCACTCAAGTAATAAGAAATAAATAAAATAAGCTACAAATGCTTAATATTTTAGATGATGTGTGCTGTGCCGGTTCCAGAGAGAATGGACAAGTCTAAGCATGTTAAGGACCCTAACTGTTGGTTTGCAGTCAGTATCATAATACAAATGTGGGGATTAGCCAAAATAATGCAAACACCTTATGGTAAAAGGTTACATAATCACAATTATAAACACTAGTTCAAAGTAATATTACTTGCATGCCAATCAGCAACATTAGCAGCAACATGCTGCTAACCTATGTGTGACAAGTAACAGAGCTTCAAAGAGGACACATTATCTGTGTGCATCACTAAAAATCAAACTGCACAACTTTTTTTTACTGTGTCAAAGAGAACAGTCTCGAGATGAGTCATATGAACATACAAAACATAAGCTGTCACAAGTTTGCCATAGGCCACAACCATACACTAAACCTGTGACTACTGTCAGAAATTAAAATTAACCAGCATGGTTAAATACTGTATGGTGAGGGCATGCAGCCCATTATGATGCATCTTTGCAGTCGTTTTTATACAGTTACAGTTAGAGTTATCTGTCATCACCATCACTTTTCTCCTGTGGGGTTGGGTCGCTGGTTTGCCACCCATCAAACTCAGACCCCAAGTCTGGACGAGTCATCCAGCTATCCACCCAAACATGGAAATTCCTGGGAAAACATGTAAAATGAAAGACAATAATGTGTCCATTTTGCTTTAATCTGTATAATAATGTCAGAAAAGTAAAAGTTTCATTCTATCACAAAGGAATAATGGAAAATAACTAGAGAGAGAGAATGTAAAAATCATGCATTGGAAGAGACAGTTGTGTTTATGCATGTGCAATAGCAGAATCCCTACCATAGACTCACCATATCGAATCACCTGCAGAAATTCTTTTGCCATCTTCATCATACAGGTTTTCTATCACCAGGTTAGCATTAGTATCGTGAGCTGATCCAAAGTTGGTAACCACTCGACATGGAATGCCCAGGGCTCGAGATACTGAAGGAGGGAGATCAACACTTCATCACACCACCTTACTAAAGCACATGCTTGAGATAAAATCGGTCATCAAAGGTTAACTATTAGATTCTAAACTTAGCGTTTTGATAAAAAGACTCCCATGCACTACATTGTGCTCAAACCTGTGCACGCAACAGCAGCAAAAACCCAACACTGGCCGTAGCGGACAGGGCCACTTTCTGCCCACTTGCGCAGAATGTCCCCGCTGCCGATCCACAGTCCTGGATGAACCCCACCTGAAAACTCTCCCCACTCCCCCACCAGCACACCCTTGTCATCAAAACTGTTGATCTGTGGGCACAGAGAGAGGGGAGACACGAGAGAGCGAGTGTGAACAGATAAGAGGAGGACCATAAGAGAATAAGAGTCACAGAAGTGAATGCAAAGGAATGAGTGGGAATCAAAGGTAGAATCCATTTGTCATTTGTTCATTTTGTCATATTCCATTGGTAAGTGGTACATACCGTACATTTTAAATCTACATGTACAAGGTTTGCTGTAATAGACTCCAAGTGTCCAGAGGTCTTTTGCTGTACAAGTCTCCTACATGATTCTCACACTTTTGACAGCAACATTGGCTTATTTGAGAAAAACAAAGCTTGTAAAGTCAGACCTCAGTTTCACCAGGTAGTGACAGCTACTGAATCTTGACACCCAATAGAAACAGCTTTGGATTTTTCATTTAGCTATTTTGACTTGCAGCAGGAATAAACGCTGAGAGATTTTACCGTATTTGCTTGTTATTAAACCGCTCTTTGCCACCTGCTTGGAATCGGGGCCGCAGGGGTCGTTAAAAAACTCCCTTTCTTTGCTGCTGTTTTGTATCACAAAGGTTGCCAGGGGAAAGTCTCAAAAGAAGGAGAGAAGTTGCCCTGCAGGACGATAACACACTCTGAATATAAAGGAGCAGACGAGCTAAAATAACGGCCATTCACAGGCTGGTCAAACGACATCCACAGGGTCTCAACTCTTAATAAAAGCCTGGACACCTACCATGGCACTCAGCACCCTGGTCACATAGATGGGATTTCTCCTTGCAGAGCAGTCCTTGTCAGCATCAGACAGAAATTTGGGGTTTTGATCCAGGATCTTCAGACAGACATCCAGTATTCCTGCTTCAAACTGCAGAAGATGGATAATATTGAGCAGCATGACAGTATTATTAACTGAGTAAACTCCATGGAATGAAATCATATCATTGATTGAGGTAACTTGATATTAAAATAGCAAGCCATGTTTATTGCTCTTTTCCGTCATAGTGAAGAAGCTTTTAGAGATTATACATTTTTCTGTGTACATTTGACTGGACTTTATTAAATAGAAAGTAACGTTTAACATTTTGTGTACCTGTCCGAAGTTCCAGGGTGCCGCTTTGATGCGTTTATATGTTCCCCTGTAGATCTGCCCATGTTGTGCTAAAACATACTCCTGCCTCTTTGTCTCACTGTGCATGTAAACAGCATCTCCTGTGAATCAGTATAGACAAAACACCAGCACGTTCAGACCAGCATGGTAGTATTCTATGTTAACATCTCAAATCTAACAGTTAAGATGTTTTACCACTGTTTTTGCTAAGTGTTTGAAACGGATCAATTTTATTTCTAAGTTTAGTTATGTAACCAATGTAAACACAAGAATCATTAAAAGAGAAAGCAAGTCGAGCTGCAGGAGGAACACAACAAAACATAAATCCCAAATCAATACTTTACGTACTCACTGGGGCACCAAGCATTAAAAAGCAGGGTGAACTGTCCTAAACTAGTCTTCTGGCCTTCCTGGTCCAGAGTCAGAGAATAAACTCCTATGGGACTATAGTAGTAGGAGTTGATAGACACAGACACTGTGTTTCCAGAAGGATCTTTAATAGCAGATGCACTCCATTCCGTGTCCACTGTGGAGTCACGAAGACTGAAGGAAACCTTGGTGTCTGATCTTTTCCTGGGTAATGGACCTGGAGCGACAAAAACACTAAATTTAAATTCAGATAAGAGACCCACAACTCTTGTGCACACACTGCTGCTGCTCTCCTGCATGCATACACATTCCTTCCAAATATTTCTTTCTCAAACACGAATAAACTTCATCACTTGGAGCGAAGAGGCATACCAGTTTCAACGATGAGTGTGAAGCTTGTTTCACCCGGTTTGAACTCTTTGCTGCCAGGTTTCAGATGCAAAATGATGATGAAGGGCTGTCCCCTCCTGACAATCAAACGCTCCTCTCTATACAGTTCTGTATGATGGCTGCTGTTATTACTCCTAATGTTCAGATCACAGCGCTCAATGTCCAAGACTGTGTGTAGAGGCAGAAAGAAAAAACACTTGTCCCTTTAATTAAAAACATTATCATCTGTAACAATGTGGACAGACAAAAGCCATAAGAAGTTTGACTTGATAACCTGATAACTTTATCAGAATTTGATCACCCTGTCAAAATTTCGTCACAAATGATAAATCACAAGAAATCATCAAGACGTTCCCAACACAGATACGGTGTTACTCTATGTTCTTGATCTGAGATGTCTAATGTCATCCACCATTCTGGCTCAACACATCTCACACTTCAAAATAGTCTGACTCTGTGAAGGAACCCTGAGAGAAACCTGCATCTTCAGTTGTAGATTATACAGTCCACTAATAACATGCAAACACATGTATTACAATGTGAGACAGAAAAATGCCCCCCCCCTGCCTTACCTTGACTCATGTCTGCAATAAAGTTGTTGTCTCTTGACTTCTGTGTGGAAAGTGACACTTCAGCTGCAGCCTGTGCTTATCACCCTGCAGTGTAATTGCCTCTGAGGGATATTTGTAGCAAATGAAACCGGATCAGGACAGCCCCCTCTTTCTATTTGCTGCATCAGTAATTCTGGTTTTACTCAGGAAGGGCAAGGAGAATTACTACATTTCTTAGTCCTTGATTCTTCAATTCGACTGCAGACTTTAAGGCTATTGTGATATATTCTGCGACTCATGAAATCGTGTGTTACCAAAATTGGTCATTAGTCAGAAAATCACCAGTAATTTATATCTCTGTTATGGTTTGTGTCAAATAATATAAAAATATTACATACCTCGAAACTAATGCGCCAGATGCTTTGCAGCAACATTTTTTTTTTATCTCAATAAAAAAATGAAACCACCACTAAGGAAGTTTGGAAATTATTTATGCCATATATTATGATATGATTTAAAATAAACAAAATGATTTACTTCAGAATGAATCAAAAAATGATAAATTACATTTTATAATGCAAAACAGGAGCACATCCTACTGATAAAGTTTTTATGCAACAGTTTCTTTCCTTTGCAAAGCAGAAAACTACTTCAGGCATTTTCTTTTCAGTTTCTCACTTTTACTTTTTTTCTAAGCTACTGGAGGATGTTGTGAAAAAGGTCATGAAACTGTAACCTGACTATGCAGTTTTCAATCCCTTGGTTTTCAGATCAAAGAACAAAATAGTTTAGTATAAACTGAACAGAACAGATTCTACATTTAGTAAAATTTTACCACAAAATCTTTTCAGTAAAAATCCCAGCCAGAGGTCACAAAAAGCAGAACTATTTTGGGCAGTGGTACCAAACTGCAACTTGCAAACATTGGCCAATAAGTGTCTACAGCTGTCATTCTGAGGAATTACTCTGTCTACTTGGAATAAGGAAGTGAGGCATCATCTCATTGGGGCACATCCTCATGTTACTACAGTCTGTCTTGTCACCTCTAAAAGGTAACACAGTGTTCAGAGGAAGAAACCATGCAACATTAAACTTTCTAACAATTTTCTAATAATTAGAAATAAAGAAAAAAACAGCTGAACCCGCTTTTGAATGACAAAATACTTAACACAATAATTTAAGAAAAATCAGAAGTCAGTAATAAAGAAAGTTGCAGAGCAAAGAAAAATCATGGATCTGCCGCATCATAAAAAGTCAGTGGTTTCAAAGAAAATAAATAGAAGTCGACATCATGCCCTCCATTTTTTTTTTTTTAGATCCTGTCATCATTTGTATACTGTACATTTTACGTGGATAATAACAATAATGACACTTTTCATCAGTAAATTTTTAAGAAACAAAAAAATACATCACAAAGCACAACTTTTTTGTAATGGTCATTTCCATGTGGTTGAAGCTGGACCATTGATGAGAATGGAACCACTAATGGACCCTAAACAACAGGGAGTGATTTTTTCCCTGAAAGCATGCTGTCTTATTTTGTCTTTTAGTATGCAGGAGATGTGTTGCTTCTTTGATTTAGATTATACTGTAATAACGTAAACAGCCCAGTCTCTCAAGATCCTTTTTCTCTGCATTAAATGAAGCAGTTACAGAGTACTTCAAATCCAGATGTGAAAACACATTAGCAAGTGGTCTGTCCCTCCTGATAGTAGATTAAATACAGAACTACTGTAAGAATCTCAGAGTCAGACAGATAAAAACAAATATTCAGAAAGACAGCAGTGATATAAAAATGGCCCAAAAGTAGAAATATCTTTATATATTAATTCATGATCATACTGTATATTAATCAATCAAATTGTTTTTACCATTCCATTTCTGTGTGTGTATCCATGCTTCTCCATTTATAGTCATCAACTTGAAGTCTGGGTCTGCAGCTAGTCCTGGGCTCATGGCCAGTGGATAGCTCTGGGAATGAGCTGTATCTTGGACACCATTAAGTTTGCCTTATAATCTCGTAATCAAAAACAATGTAGTCCAGCTGCCAAGAGAATACTGATACAATCGCTTCTTAAGAGACGCCTTGCCTGCTAGCAAATGAAAAGGAGCATGTAACACAAAGAGAGACTTAACTTTTCTCTCATGTCTGAAGTGGTCCCCGACATGTGTGGTTTTCTCTCAAATACAGATGCTGGTTCCTGTGTCTGTCCCACACAAGCTATTGATTTCCATTACAATAGTAAATACAACCATCTCTTCTTTGATCCCTGCATATCAATAATTGTACAGGCTGTACAGCACAGAAGATCCAATAACATACATTAAAAATGTATCCCCTGACCACATAAAATATCATCCTGTTTTACTGTAGCATGAGACAGATACCTGCTACTTATTACTGAATGTATACGAAAGAGCATGTCTCACTCCCATTAACAGTATAGTCAGCAAACATGTGGCATGAGCATGTGGGCAAATCTGACAAGAGAGACAGCTAAACACATAAAAACACATAGTTAGTTCACTGAAAACAATCAGAAAAAAAATAAAAAACAGCTTCTTTTTTATGAGGTTGAACCATTTTTTTGTTGGTGATTTTATGTGTAGCGGCTAATAAATTAATATCGATTCCCAGGTTGAGCTACTTATGCTCAGGACATCGAAAAACTATGTTCTTCATAACATGTTTAATGCATTGTCACGGTAGCAGCTGATGCTTGGGTCTATATTATAATAAAAACATCGTTGGGGATGAAGACGATTCTGCTGGAGCAAAGAATCAAATAGCACATTGTGAACAAAGGCACTTATTCTGTATTTGTGGGTTAATACTGCATATTATTGCAATAACCAGGCCTTGTCACCAGACAAAGCTGAGTGCCTCGTGACTGTGTTGCCACACAAGTTTTCCACTCAGATAAACCGTCTGTCTGCAGGGCAACCAGAAGATCTCCAATCGGACTGGACAGCTTCAGTTGACCGATAATCTGTAACAATATTTAAAGTACAAATGACTCACACCTAATAAAAATCATAATCATAATCATTTGGCTGTATTTTCTTCTAAAATGTTTCTCATCCATAAATTGATGTCAGCGACACAGGTAATGAAAGCACTTAAAGAACTGACAGATACAGCATCGTTCCCGATTCAGTGCTTGCTTTACTCTGCTGCTCTGAATTCACAGTGTTTGGATCAAAGCTGCTCGAGGCGTTGACAGGTGGCAGCAAAAAGACTAATCACCATTAACTCCCATCCTTCCTTCAACGTGATTATTTGAGATAGCTGCCACAATACAAATAGAAGGGATTAATTTAGGAACTTCTGTGTCATATATTTTAAAGTATTTTGTTGATTTCTTGATTGTAATAACTATGAATAATAATGTTTAACATGCCTGACTACAATTTGATATAATCAATTATATAATTTAACTGTTACTGTATTTTTTGTTTTTCCTGTTTAATTTTTTCTCAACTTTTCTGAGGAAGAACTCAGAATAAAGATGAGAAAATAATTCCTTTTTCTTCTTCAGTTATTTGGATTATTATATCTTCACCATAACTGCGTGTTTATTTGAGAACATTACATGCTTACCTTCTGAAGGGATCCAGGGTTAAACTTCTGTTGATTTTGCAATCATAATTTCATCACTCTGAAATGCAAGACACCTAATATTAATTTATACTTCAATAAAATGGACAAATACAACGTATCAATGTATTAGAAAACATTTTTTCAGGAGCAGAATTCAGAATTTAGGCTTAGTTAAAGGACCAATGTATAATATTTAAGGGGATCTATAGGCAGAAATGGAATATAGTATTCATAATAATGTTTTCATTAGTGTATGATCACCTGGAACTAAGAATCGTTGTGTTTTTGTTAGCTTAGAATGAGCCCTTCATATCTACATAGGGAGTCGGTCCTCTTCCGCCTTGTTTTCAAAACTTTAGGACTGCTTAGAGAAAAAACATGCGACTGAGACCATTGCTTTCGGTTTATACGTACAATAATTCACCAGATTACATTGTCATAGCTTCACCTGTACCGGAGTGTTAGCCAGATGTTGAGGTCTGGGTTCGACACCCGGTTTCTTCCTGAAAATCACTGGTGAGCTGTTTCTCCTCAAGGTGGGGGTCCGACACGGCGGTGGGCGGAGCTTTGAACTCTGGGATACAAACGAGGAGGAGTCGTCCACTACCTCTCCACTAATGGCAGACAGACAGCTGTGGTCTGAGCTGCTGAGGACGTTGATGGATTCCCCAGATGATTCAGCGCTGTCCGCTGAAACAGAAACACATCAAACACTTTGAGAAACAGTCAAAGCAGAAGTTTTCGGCATCACTTGGCACACGGTAAACTGATATAAGTTCAAATTCTGTAATGACATCCAAAAAATGAGCAGATCCTTGAGGAAAAAATGTACATGTTGCCCAGATAGTGGTACATACAGTCGCAATGCAAGCATTGCTGTTTGCCACAGTGTCATTCTTGATGCTACCACCAAACAGCATCAAAGACTTTTCAAATCTACAGTGGCTTTAAAAATACCTTCTCATATTCTCATTTCCGACTACTTTAGGTTAATAATTAGATTTGATCTGATTTGAGATCAGTTGTCAGAGTGTGAGGGGCTATTGAGCTAAAAAGTCAACAGCAAACAAATCCTTCTGTCTTCTGACAAAAAACAAAAATATTTAATAAAGATCTAAAAACAAACTCACTCAGAGGATGATGAGTTTTCCACTGTTCACGATGAAGATGGTGCTGATGAAGATGATGATTGTTGAGTTCATTTTCAGTCACAGCCTCAGGGGAGGGGCAGACGGCAGGACTGGTCTCCACTCCCTGCGACTGGTTACCGGCATATCCAGCAGGGGGCAGCGAGCCACGGCCAGACGAGGAAGATGACTGGCTGAGGGTGGTGGAGGCTGTGCTGCCAGAGCCAATAGACTGTGGTCGTGGATAGTCTAAGACCCTGTGTGAACAGCAGGCCACAGGGGCTGACGACACACATAGATGTCATCAATGAGAAAATGATGCGCTGGGTCAGTGAGCAATGAGGACAAAAGTATTTAGTTTTGTTAAATTTATTTACTTTGTTAGCTAGTTTTGTGTAGGTAAAACTAACAACAAAATGTAAAGGACTTTAAAAAAAAAAACATTTCAAAGCTTTTACTTTGGTTTCACTTTTTAAATTAAAAACTATGTAGAAATGTCAATAAAATTAAAAAAAAAAACTGAGAGTCTAGAGCCTCACTAGTGGCTCTGTTAGGCTAAGTGTTAATGCCAGCATGCTAACATGTTCGCAGTGACGTTAACATGCTGATGTTTAGGAGATGTGACGTTGACCATGTTGACCATTTTAATTTAGCGTGTTAGCATGCTAACATTTGCTAATTTTTACTAAACTGCTGATGGGAAATTTAATTAATTTTACAGAAATTTTGTGATAAACCGATGTTTTGGACAAACATGATGATGATGACACAAGACGAAAAGGTCAGAGAATCAACAAAGCTGCTGTAATTCATCCTGAGAGGATGGGTTGTTGAGACACTTCAGTCTGGACCAGGGTGACAGAACTTAGCTGAACTTGATCTGAGGTGTCAAATGTTGTGTGTGCTGCTCCTTACTTCTCCCAGGCAGGACACAGCTGACGGCTCGGTCACTGATTGCAGCATCACTGGGTTGAATGTCCATGAAAGGTTTGCGGCCCATTCCCATGAACACCCTCTCCTGCATACGTAGCTCTGGAACATAAACATATTGTGAACATTATATTCACAATATGTTTTTCAGACCTATAAAGCTCTTCATAAATTTTAATCTAGGTAAGTGCTAGATACAAATGGTATGTTGTTGTTTCAACCTCTACTGTGAGTGGCCTGATCCCAAAGGATCCTCTCTAGGTCGGTGGTCCAGGCTTTCTTCACCTCCATGTTCGAGGCCTTCAGGGTGTAGGTGTCCTCGCTCTTCCTCCTGCGGAACCAGATCTCAAAACACAGTCCACTCACACCAGAGTTATGGGTCATCCCAATGTCGCTTGTCTGTTAGAGAAAAAAAAACAAAGAAACACACAGAAATTACACTGATGGAAATATCGTATACGGTTAGGTGTTTTGGCCTCACTAGATACGTAACTTTTGCATGCTGGTGGTATCCACATGGCTGTGAGGTGTAACTCAAAACTACTGGGAAAATGCCTGTGAAGTAGAACAAACTGTATATCATGACAGCTAAAAGTAAGGTTGAATATGAAGGCTCCAACAATCTTGTGTACTGACCTTGAATGACTGCTTGTAGACATAGACATCATTGCCAACGTCAGTCCTCTTGGTCTTGCTCAAGAGGATTAGATCTTCGAAGAGAAAGATGCGCCGGACACACTTCTTCTTTCTAAAGAAAACTGTGAACTCATCCTGGCGAATCAGCTGGCCCTGCTCTTTTAAATTCACCTGATAGAACAGACGAAAGAGCGGCAGAGCAGAAAGGAAAAGACAGTTAACTTCATTTAACTGCTGTGTTTCACGTATGTCTGATATACCATTTTAATATCTTACATCACAGTCCTGGATGGCGTCCATGGTGAGCAAATCGTTGCCGTGACGCATCTGAAAACGAACCAGGTCTGCAGCCGCCTGGATGTCAGCTCTCTCCCGTTCCCTCTCACTGCTCGTCAGATCAGGCACATACACACCCGGGCCACACACACTTTGTGAGCCCACATTAGATGCGAGTATTGTATCCTGGATCGTGTTTTTTGGCCTGAATGAGCCAGCCAGAGCCAAAATGTCCTGCAACAGGAGGCTGTACTTGCTGATCCTCTGGATGGGCCTCAGCAGGTAGGATGAAAGGTCCATCATGTCTCCCAGCTCCTGTTGCTTCTTCTGTGAGGGGGAAACAAAGTGGACGGTAAAGCCCAAAAGGTAAAGCATGGCACTAGTACTCCCAGGGTAAGGGGTGTTATGACTACTGTAGCCATCAGAGCTGAAACTGTATCCACCAAACAGGCTAATTTCAGATGAATGAAAGGGAAGATATGAAGATGTAGGGAGCTGTTCAAACTTTTTCACATTGGCGTGTACATCATGTGTGTAAAACTATTTAAAGAGCTTCTTTTTCAGTTCTACTCAAGAAGTTTTGAAGGAACCAAATACAGTATGTCAGGCAGAATTAAAGACAAAAATGACATCTAAAATGACTGTATTTCAGACATGTGAACAGATACAATGTGCTGAAATGAGTTTGGTAGGAAAGATTGAGCTTGTGTGCTGTAAGTACAGAATGAAATGTGTGTAAAACATCTGCTGAAGAACATTTACAGTGGGAAAACTCAACCTCCTGTATTCTTAAATTAAGAGAAAGGCAGGACATAAAACCTGACCTTGAAGATGTCATGGCGACGGTGCAGGATGAGGGCGTCCGACTGAGGTTTGTTCTTGCTGTACAGAGCGTACAGGCCAAAACTCTCACTCTGTGGAGAATGAGAAAATGTATTTTGTTAACGACACCAGTATTAACTCTTAGTAGCAACTTTCTTCTCCACAATAAAAACAGATTAATATAATCTACCTTTAAAGGTTATATGAGTATAATGCTGCAACGATACTTGTTTATTTCTGGTTTCATTTCATCACATCTCAAGAAGTAGAGTGAAACCATATAGATATTTTGACATTAGTTTATTACATGACTTTTAAAATTATTTAAATTATACAATAATGACAAAAATAAAAAATAACACAATTAGATAAAAACTACTGTCAAAAAATTTTAACAATGTTTGCTTCATAAATCAATGAGAATTTAAAGTATACAAAAAAGGTCAACTATATATACATTTATATGGATTACAGTTATGCAGTTACCACTCACATGTCTGAGAAAGCAACGGGCCACCATGGCAGGCTCCCTCTGGCAGGCCTCCAGCTCTGGGAGGAAGTAGTGGCTGTGGAAGTCATCAAGCTTCTCCAGGTTGCCGAAGATGACGCCTCGCTTGCCCCTCAGGTCCTGGGGGATGTCTGGTCTGTCCAGCAGGGGTAGGTAGTGGGTCAGGATGTAGCCCAGCGAGCGGACGTACTCCCTCTCTGTGAACACCAGCTCCTCCAGGACACGTTGCAGTCTCCTGATGACACAAAGACAACAAGTATCTATTAAACTTCAAACACAGACTGTTACCTAGTGCAGCTAACTATCTACAGCTTACTACATTCATCTCTTCATCCTTCACATACCTGATAATGGGTGTTTTTTCTTCATTAGTTAAATCCAGATAATACTAGGAAAGTGTCTTGGGTTGTTTTTAAGTCACAGCTTGGCAGTGGATAGTTGGTAGTGCTGGCTAGACTAGGGATGGTTACAAAAGCTTTGTAATGTACACTATTTCGTCAACACGTAACAATGTTTTTTTGCCCCCTCCTTGTTGAATGATACATTACTTCATTTTCTACATACTGTAATTGATCATTGATTAGTTAGAACTGCATAAGCTCTTTGTTTTGTGAAAGATGCTTGTGATGAAAGGATTATTGATAAATTAATTTAGGACTAATTTTTAAAAAAACTCCTGATTTCACTGTGTTCTCCAGCCCCCTGGTCCCTGGTTGAGCAAAATGAAAACATACTGTACATATATCATATATCATATATCATATATACAATCTAGTCATGATAATATTTACTTAAGGTTTGCATCATCATCTACAAATTTCTTTTACATTTCTTTAGATGACACAGTCACATGCTGTCATTTTACTCTCTACATGCACTCTGATAGAAAAAAAACAACATCTTAAGCATGGATGGATTATGAGACAACAGGTCCCTGGGCACAATGATAAAATGCCTCTATCCTACACTATGTTACAGCTCTTCTGCTGTCAAACATATTTAAATTGCATTCCTAAGTTTACTGTAGCCAAAGTTGCCTAGGTAGCTGCATTAAAGGACAGGAGGACAAAAAGGGAACTAGGATATCCCCACTTTTGCCTGTTGAATTTCCACTGAGACGGATCTCATTGTTAGTAATCACTTCAAGCTGGGGGTGTGTGCCCGGTAGGCCTGTTCGGTAATCCATCCACGTTGCCAACTTAAAAAAGAGAAGCAAAAAAAGTCTGAAGAAACAATACCTGCAGCACTTCATTGTCAGCTTAGAGACAGAAAGGAGTGCATGAAATCTCATTAAGACTCACAAGATTAGTACAAGGCTTATCATCGAATTATCTCACTCATCTCACAGAATATTATCTTGTAAAGCAAATGTCTGATAATTCAGATCTTTTTTTAAAATCTGCAATGCAAGTTACATACATCCACTGATACTGTAATAAACTTACAGGGCATTGCTGGCACTCTCCTGTGGATTTGCCAAACAAAACGCCCCCTCATATCTCCCAATGGGCAGACTGGAGTGTTTGCAGCAAGTCCTATTAACCCCTGCAGCACCCCGGTCGCTCGTACAGGAATCCTCTGAGCAGAAGCTCCCGTGGCGGGAGATCTGGAACTTCTGAGCCTCCTTGAGAATCCGACAAGACGGCTGACCATGGTGAGAGCAGGATGACGGCGGTCGAACCCGCTGCTCTGGAGGAGTGGATGACCCTGCAGTCGCTACTCCTGTGGTGCACGAGTCTTGGCTCACCGACCTCGCTCTGAGACCTCGTCCCCATGGAAACCACTGGCAGCCAACAGTGTTGGATTGAGACAGAGCAGCGGCATCTCGCTCACTCCTCGCTCTGCTCGCCTGTCTCCTCCTCGCCTCTCTTTCTGTTCTCCTTGCTGATCTATTCGAAAATACATTGAGTCAGGAACCAAGTGCAGGAGCAGGGCACCAAGAACTAGACTTAAGATAAAGGAGATCCAGGCCCTGTAACTCCTCAACCCCACAGACTCACTGTCGGGTCAGTCAGTACAAACTCATGCTGGACCTCCAACTCAGAACTTTATTTCAAATTCTAGTGGAGATCCCAAAGTCTCCCAAGATACCAGATATGCCAGGCTTTATATCAGGAAAATATGTGTAAATGATACACGAGATATCCAGACTATTTCCATTTAATGGAATGGTGCAGCCATAAAAAAAAGAGCTGGAATAATTTCATACAGAATGAATATGTGTTACTGTCAGGCAGTTTGGAATAAGAAGATTTTTCCAGCCTTAAAGCTACTTAAGGGGAAATAAAAGGGGAAAACTGGGTGTTAAGGGGTAATATATTATTGTAGTGTTAAGTATCATTCTGATTTTTATTTAGTTTAGGAATAATTTCAATTGTTGCATTTGTTTTTCATTTATAATGTAATGTTAGGTTTTCTGTGACTGGGAACAGACACAGTGGGTTACAATCAATATTAGATAAAAAGGCAGAAAAGAAAACTGTATAATATGTTTTTTCTTATTACAAATAACAGCACCATCATCAAAAGTTCAAGTAGACTCAAACAAGTGCTACTTTCAAACAGGAATGTTTCAAGATTGTTTGGGAATGACAGTCAATGAACCACTCTTGGTAAACCGTAATCAAGTGAGATGAAGGCACTAACTAAGAAGTTTAATTACCTGTGAGGTGACTGTGGAGTGACCTCTGACCCCTGGCTGGTTCCTGCACCACTGTGATCCTCAGGTTTGATGACGATGTCACAGCAGGCTATGTTTGTTGAATTAGTGATGTTGCTGCCCAGAATCGGCTTTCTCTTCCCCAAATCCACCGCTCCTGAAACGATGCCCTCCCACTGCGGGTGCCGAGGCCCGGGGGTCGATTGTACCACCAGAGTCTGGCCACCGGGTGACGCTGTCTGAATATTAGTGCTCACCACATCCACATAATGACATTCACACCAGCTGCTGGAATCTGGTTTTTGGCGGTAAACTTCGTGCACATCCTGTATCCTCTCCTGAAGCTGCTGCCGTGCCTCCTGACATCTCAGCCAGGCTGCATTCCAGACCCGCATCCCTCTGGAGCCCCGCAGGGCGCTGGCCTGGGCCTTCACCTCCTGAAATCTCTCTGGGCTAAACTGGAAGAACCTGTCTTGGAAAGTCTGCAGGATGGAGCTGTCATTACCTGACAGTGAAACACTGGTGGAGGTTGGGCCAGAGCCATGTGCTGTGGGGAATTCAGACTGGCGAAGGGAGGTGGTCTTCGGTCCGGAGTCTTGGTTTTGGTGTTGTGTTGGCTGAGTGTGTGTTTGACTCTGGTCCAGGTAATCAGTGCATTCACTGGCCAGAGCCACAGCCTGTTTGTAAAAGAGGTTTTCCTTTACTATGCGAAAAAAACTGCATGTTCTTATTTTCTTTGTTTATACCGCTACCGTACTCAAACACTGCTTTAGTGCTGTAAGTTGACTCAAGTGTTATTCAAGTGGCAGCATAAGATTGCACTTATGCTGAAAACTACTCAAGAAATGGTGTAAAAGTATAAGAGTAAAAGAGGTGTAATTGTTTGTTGTTGATTGTTGTTTGCATGATGTCTCGTTTAAAACAGAGAACTAAATGCCACATGCTGTATGCTCTGATGAAGGGTTCACACAGACAAGCGTCAGCACATCTGTCAGCTCTTTAGCTGTACACTAAAAAAATAACTAACAAATCTTTGAGACATGAGGTGACTTTTTTTTCATTACCACTGGAGTGCTGCCTTTTGTCTTTGGGTAAAACAAAAAGCACACATATACAAAAGTAACCCCTTTGAACATAGATAGATAGTTTTCTAAATTCATTTGGTTCGAGTATAAGTGGCATCACAATGGTGTTAATTTCAATTTTAACATGTGATGACCTGTAAAAATTATTTTGAGATTGCTCTACAAATGAACGGTGCACCAAAGCAATATTTATTGCAAATTCTTCCTGACTGTGGAACTACTACAATAACCTACTTAATCTAAAGCAGAATTACTGATTTTAGAATGTACTCAAGTATAGTATAAACATAAAGTACAAAGATTTGAAAAAGCTGCTTATTTACATTATTTTGTGACTGGTTAATTTGATCCTGTATTATTCTACATTTAAATGTATAGCTGAATATAAACATATATAATGTAGCCATATAATAGTATTCTTTCCAAAAAGGCTACTTGCAAAAGCAACACATAAATTAAAAACAGCAATTGAGTGAACAACCAAATAACAATGTCTATTTCTACAGGGTAAGAGCTGATCTTGTGTACTTGACACCGATCTTCTACAAACCTGCTCACAAAAATCACACACGGTGACCATGATCTGCAGTTCTCTGCCGCAGGCCTCTGCCCTGCACAGGAAGTCCTCCAGGCCTGACTTGAAGGTGCAGACAAGACTCCTGAATGTCTCTGTCTCTGGGTAGGAGAGCCCGCTCCGCTGGACCCGCTCTGCCTCTGACACAAGCGACATGGCATGGTGTCTTCGGTCCTGGGGAAGTAGATGGACAGACAGAGAAACACCAATCATACAAATTCAGACAGAAGGACAGACCCAAGCAAACTTATACTCACATTAGCTTCAATAAGGAAACCAGTGAAGCTGTTAAGGATCTGCTCCATTCTGTCTCCAGAGTCCTCAACTGATTCGGCCTCCACCAGGTGGTGCTCTCCTTCTACATTAAACCATTGCTGCATCTGCAGGGAAAGAAGGTGCAAAACAATATGGTTTGATAAGTAAGCATGTACCAACTCAAGGAAAAGGGATGTGTGTTCAGACTCACTTCTTTTTAAAGTTATTTATCTAATGTGTCTTGTTTTGTTCTTGTTCTATATACAATCTCCTACTTTGTAGAAAATCACTAACCATGATAATTTATAAAGGGTATGTACAAGTGCACATGTACAGGTGTGGATGCACCCGTTTTATTGTGTTTTTATATGTATCTCTCTGATTGGTTAGTATGTTCACCTTAAAACAGAAAAAGGGAATGGCTAATGTCAGAGCAAATGTAAGCATTCAAATTTGCTTTTATTCTCTCAGTAAAAGTATAATTAATAGAGTCCTTTACCTTTTTACCACTCCTCGAGTGGTAGTACAGTAACAAAAAGCCTACCAAAATCTAAGTGATCATGAGTCCCAGAAAAAAAAAGTTGAGAAACAGTAAAGAATGCAATGACATAAAATACAGGTAAGCAAAAGAAAGCCATAGTGACACTATTTCTTCACATCACTGAGCTGTATCACGTTTTGCTCCCAGATTTGTGTGAGAAAAGTAAAAGATTATTCTATTTTTATTTTATTGAATTTTTTTTTATAAATTATTGTCATTGGATCATTCAATAAGTGGGCTTCCACGCACTCAGGGACATTATGATTCCATAACGGCAATATTGAAACCTAATTTCATTTGAAAGAAAATTTGACTCATGTAAAGATCCGTAGGCACATTTGATGGTCAGTTAATATAACGTACAGTACCTGGGTGAAGTGTCCCTCCATCTCTCTGAGTTGCACCAGGTACTCCAAATGTTCTAGTGACACGTTGGATCTCTGCACGAGGACGTGAGCCTGCTCCTCCACATGGTTGTAGAGGCTGGTCACCGAGTCCACTGCATCACTGCATGTAGGAAAAAGACAGATCAGAGCCTTAAGAAAAATAGATATCCTTTAAAATGAAAAACTGTGGATGGAAGATTAGACAGCATTTTATGTCCTATAACTCATTAATTTATTAATTGACTTTTTCTTTTTATATATCTTGCTGTTTTCTACTGTGTCCTAACATACATTATTGTTTTTCAGTACGTTGGCTTTAAATTTTCTATGTACTGGCATCTCCTTTGAAAATGAGATCTCCGTGTCAGAGTGACTTAACTGAAAAAATAATAGTTTCATGGAAAAATAACCCAGCTGTGCCAGTACGTATTCTAACTAAAGATCCTCTGCTTTCTTACATGTAAAGAAACTTACCGTGCCATTAAAACATCTAATTCCTTTTACTTTTGGTTTTGATATTGATCTAAAAAAACAACAACATGGAAATATGCTTTTGTAACTTATGCCATAATTCTTTTCATCTTCAGCTTATCTAGCGTATCTAAGGCTCCTGCTACAGCTAAATCAAATAATCGGGACACAGTGTCACAACTGGACAATTATATTAGTTTTTTTGCTGACAGCCCTGTTTTTTACAATGTTCTGCTGGTGTAGTGTCCTGCGTTGGCAGAAATACTTTGTTTAGTTTAGTGTTTTATTTTAAAGCAGAAAGAATACTGAATCACAAGGTACAACAGGCCATGTGAACAGATAAACCCAGATCAGGTTTTCTGTACATGCAAATATAGCAGGTGAGAGCAGGTGTTTTTCCCCAGTGTTTACCTTAGGTCCTCGCAGTGGGGGTATTTCAGGTCACTCTCCTTCCTCAGCCTCGCCAGGATGGCCCCACCCTCCCTCTGCAGGCTGACCAATCTGCTGTCCTCCAGGACATCCCTCATCAGAGTCCTCTGGTCCATCATGCACTGCTGCACAGTCTGTTGTACAAAAAGACATTTTCAAATAATAATATCAGCAAATGATACAGTGACTCCTTCATATCAAGGATTCGAAAAACTACCTGTGGTGCTATTTTGTGAAGACGATCTTTAAAGCTTTTCTATGTACCTTCACCAATATTTTTAATAGCTACAGAAACTGTTATCTCCATAACAACATACTGCACATACTGCGTTATCAATGAAGACAGAGCTACATATCTCAGGGTAAACCCAGCTTCCAAGGTCCAAATAACATCATGAAAAAGCAGTCAAAGAACAGCCATCAGGTACCTGTACAGTGTCCGTTCTCTGGGGCTCCTCTAACTTACTGATGGCTCTCAGCAGCAGGCTGGATGCCTCATGAAGATCAGATACAAATGGGAAGAGTTTCTAGAGGATGGAGGATGTGGACAGTGAAGAGAAATAAATAGTGCACTACCCGATTAGAGAGGAACGGGGCAGAGAAAAAGAGAAACTGTCTCACCTGGTGCAGCTCCTTCCAATCACAGTGGCTGTGAGACAGTGTGCCTTCCAGGCGGGAGCTCAGCTGACTGCCCTCCACCAGCTTCAGCAAGGCTTTCATCGACGTCACCACGTCAGTCTGCTCAAGGTAAATGTCAAAGTAATACCAACACCAACTTTTCAAAGCTACAGTGCTAAATGAACAAAAGGAGGACCCTTATGTCTGACTTGGTTGCTCACCAATACCAGTGTCTAAATCATTTTTTGCTGATTTTTTGAATCTTTGTAATTGAAATCATACTTCCCAGTCTAACTCAGTCTAATCTCTATGTATTTTCTATATTCGACTTTTTTTCTTTCCTCTTACCAAAACTGCCTCATCAAGAACAATTAGAATTGAATATTCACCTTGGTCAATATTTTAGCTTATTAAAGCTAAAAAGCTCAAATGTATCAAGACAAAAACACAGAATAGTGGCTCCAGAGGTGACATTCAGGTGATGATAAGATATTTTACTGGATTAGTGAAAACTGTGACCTGCTGGTTGCACTAGAAAGGTTTTCGTGGCAAAATTTCAGCCAGTATTTGTCATGATATTTAACTCAAAATGTCATTAGCATTCATCCTCTGGGGAGTAAATGCCTGTACAAAATTTGATGGCTTTCCACATATTCTCAAGATATTCTAGCCTGGATCAAAGTGGTGGGCCGAAAAAACCAACTGACCTTCGGACACTGCTGTCTCTAAAGCCATGCAAACAAGCATGACTAGAACACTTTGATCAAAGAGGTTAATGACTGATTACACTTTGTAGGAAACAAAAAAGAAGTCTTTCTCCATATGCGGTGTCTTATAATAAAGATTATGTAGGGCGAAAAAGCTGACCTGGACGCTGGGACATCTCTCTGGACGGAGGCTGCTGTCCTTGTCCACCAGCAGCACCAAACTGTTTACTGTCTGGGGACTCTGCTCCTACAACAGTTTAGCACTCAATAAATCCCACTTAACTACAATCATGCATGTTTAATTTTATGTATCTTGAGAAATAAATTAGAATACAAAAGTCAAAAACGTGGGCTTCAATACAAGCTAATTTCTTTTTTTACTTTTTATGAAGTAAATTACATTAATGCTAGAAAACTGTATCAGTCTTGCAAAAATGAACAGTATTATGCAGTCATTTGATTAAAACCAGTTTGTATATCATTAGACAATATGATGTAAAACTGGTCTTTACAAATAAGTGAAGGAAAAACAACTTTTGTCACATTACACATAACTATTTCATAAACTGGAGAACGTCTAGACATGCTGTTCATGCTCAGGAGTACTCCAGACTCCACACTCCAGTCTGGCATTAACACCCAACAACAGCTAACTCTGATCTGCTGTAGTCTGCTGTGATGCAGAAGCTTGTGTACTTCTAACCTGAAGCGTCATCAAGGCCTTGTAGAGCTGCGGTTGAGGATTTGTCTTCCTTGCATCAAAAATGAGTGTCATCCCAGATTCTCTGATTTCTTTCCTACATACAGAGATAAAACGGCAAATTCGTGCAAAAACAGTGACCACAACAAAACAGACAAGACCACACAGAACTTCCAGTATGTCTGTAAATGTACAGCTGGTTTGTTTTAATCTTATGATGGATCACTTGGTTTATTGATTTATTTCTTGAGTCATTCATTGATTTACTGGGATATGGATTTTACAGCTTACCTGGTGATCGAGTGAAAGTAGAGCAGCATCTGGAAGAGCTCCTGGCTTGTTACAGCTGATCTCCATCCTTGGTGGTCTCCATAGAGCTCAACTATTGCCCTGCCTGTCCTGTCTCTGCCGCCTGGAGGGGTTAGAGAGAGAAAAGATCAGGGAACATCTAATATGCTGTTATCTTTTCTTTCACCCTCCATCCGCACTGCTCCCTCCAAATAGACCATCCACCATTTCCATAGTCATACAAATACTTGGTGTAGACAGACTTCCTTCCATTCAAATAGAAAAGGTAATTTTGTGTGTAAAGATGTCTGTGGCACCCTCTAGCCTCACATGGAAGTACAGAGAGGATTCAGTCAAACTGTTAAGTACAATTTTCATTAAAATAGTTATCCTGCATGTTGAGAACTAGATAGCCAAACACACAGAAAAACTAGTTTTTATGGTTTTCATAGCACTGTGATTTTTTTTCAAGAGCAAAGACTTGACAGACACGGATAGTGCAGGTATGCTAACTGATACTAGCATAAGAAAGGAAATAATAAAGGACCAAAAAGCTAAAAGAAAGAAGAGAGCAAACAATAAAGGTGAAGAGAGACAGGGAGGGTCAGAACTACCATAGGTAAAGTAGGTGAGTTTGACATTTCATTCGTCATTTCAGTGAAAAAAACTATTGATGTTATGACAAAAGGCAATTAAATAGACACAATTCCCTATAATAAATTAAAAACAATCATTCATTACTCTCACAGACTGATGTGTAAACATCAATTAAATTCAAAATAAACCTTGTCCGGCATTTTTTTATTTCTATTTCTGCTCTCACATATGCCGTTATTGACTTACTGTATCTAACGCTGACTTTTTTTAATGCGATCTTATTTTTCTATGTTGTCATTTAATGCACTGTGAAGAACTATGCAACTATTGTAGAGATGCCAAACTATGTAAGTGGATTATATAAGGACTGTGGTTATTGAAGTAATACCTGCGAGAGATGCTACTCCCAGATAGAGGGGGTGGGCTCTTGGGTCTGGGGATCCCAAGGGGAGATGGTCAGGTCTGGGACGAGCAGAGGTAGGGTGGGAGATCTTCTGCATTTCTGCTGCTAGCGGTGGATCTGTCTGCAACGGGTTCTCCGTCTGGCCAAATCTAATGGTTATGGATGTACTGCCAGGCTGAGCACCATCTGAAGAAGGTGGAAACGTTTTGTTGTAGGGAAGCTGCTGAAGACTAACTTTCATCTGCAACTAAAACTAAATGAAATGAAATGAATAAACTCTCCATGCTAGAGATGTGCCAAAAACAACATAACTCTGTACCTGGAATGACCATCTTCTTCCTGCTGACCTTGGGTGACACCAGTCCAAAGGCTGTGCTGTTCTTACATTTTACCACATGTAGCTGGGGAATTTCTGTACAGGACACAGTATTTTCTCTTCTCCTGACATTTTGACCTTCAACAATGACCAGTTCACACTTCTCTGAGGTGTCCACCACTGCTGTTGAGAGGGACGAACATCTTCCATCCAACATGGATTCTCGTCTGTTTTGTGGTGCTGTAAGAGACTTGGAAAAGTATGGACTCATCCCAGTGGAATTGGTTCTCTTTCTTTCATGAGGCCTGAGGGTCATGCTCATCCCTGAAATTTCACTTGAACTAAATGGTAATCCATGGTGTTTGGCAGACATCGCATTCGACTGTTTAGGATCACTTGAGCTTGACAAATCTCTGTTAGTGTTTATCCTCATTCCTGCTGCTGAATTTTTCCCGTTCACACTGTGTAAATTTCCATAAGGTTTGGCAGAGTGTGCATCCCCTGGTTCCCTGAATGGCATAGTGGTCTTTTCGGTTGCCTGCTCTGGTAGCCCACCATTTTTTAAAGGATTTGTACCCCTGTACTCCATACAGGGGGCAGTGCTTGAATCTCCTGGGTTCCAACATGGAACAGTGTTTTTTTCTCCTGACTCCTTACAGACGGCTCCGCTGACAAAGAAAGGAGACTGCTTTTGGATCTCAGGATCACACCACATTTCTTGAACATCACACCATGGATCCCTTGCTTCGGTCCCTAGTGGCCTCTGTCTGTCATCACTTTGTGAGAAATCACCATCCTCGTCCACCACAGGTAACATATTCCCCCTCTCTTTCTCCTGTCCAAAGTTGACAGGGTTTTTTATGGCAGCCTGGTAGGAGTCCCTGTATCGACACCTCAGCTCCTGAGCTCTGGAAACCTTTCCGCCTTGCCTCCTTCTCATGCATGGGGTACAGGGTTTCTCTGAGAACCGGACAGTGCGGACACACTGAGAAAGTTCAAGGGAGTCAGGTTGAGTGTGTTGTGTTTGGGAATGGCGGAGAGCAGAAGGAGGTCCTGTTTCTGCGGACATGTTGGGCGTTGATGATACAGGAGCCTCTGATCTCGAATGACTGTGTGTTTGTGGTTTTGTAGGTAACTGTACATGTGCTTGTGATTGTGCTTGAGGTGGTGTATGTGTGTTTGGCTGCCTTTGTGTTTCCATGAATGACTTGATTTGTGCACGTGGTTGCATTTGTGCTTGTCTCTGTGGATATCTTTGCATTTGTGCTTTGATTTGTGAGTGTGGTTGCATTTGCTCTTCTAATTTCTGTTGCTTTTCGGTTTTTGACTGAGCTTTAGCAAAAAGCGCAGTTGCCTGCAGAATATCAATATATTCACCTTCTGCAGCAACTTGGCCTTCCGGCCCACTTCTGCTTGTATCTCGCAGATTTGTGACTTTATGTTTATCTTGTCCTATATTTTCAGAAACAATCAGAATTTTATCTGAACCTTTGGATGTATTTGTACTTGTAGGAGTGCATGTACCTGAAACAGCACTTGTTTTTGTAGCTATGTCAGAATCTGTCCCAGTATAGCGGCTGTCCCATGTATTTGGGGACACCCAGCCTATAGGCTTAGGCTCTCTGTCAGTTTCTTTCACTTTGACCAGCCTAGATGAAGAAGCAGCACTAGTATCCACCAGGCAGAGTGACACAGCAATGCCGTGCTTCGCTGGGCATATTCTGGTCTCCACAGAGAAGGCAGATGGATGTGAAGAAGTTACATTACACTGTTTTGGTGCAGATTCCTTTGCAGCAGAAAGAGGAAATGAATGATTTGATGAAGAATTCTCAGAAGAATTAGGAAGAGGTGGAGGAAGAGGAAGCGGAGGTAGTAAAGGAGGATATGAGGAGGGAACAGAGGCCATAATAATCCCAGCAAATTGTGGCACGTCCACAAAATCAGGCACGGCCACCCGTTCCCACGGTAACCTCACCACGCCCTGCTCGGTGGCAAGCAGGCATTGGCTGAGAGGCGTCCCATGTCGGCCGTGGTTGATCTCCTTTAACCACTCACAGCTGAATATACAAGGATAGGAAGTTTCAGGGATTGGGGTCTCCTCGACTACTTCCACTCTAAGCCCCTCCTCTTCCAGGAGGCTGCAGACCACGATGCGAGCTGATTGGTCACAAAATGGTGCCACCTGGAGGTAAAAGTCGCCAGGCTGAAGTAGCAGGGGGTTGATGGGAGCAAGGTGAACAACAACTTGGTCACGCAAACACAGAGGCCAGCCCTCACAGAGGAAGAGTACATCGGAGTACTGAGCCTAAAAAGGGACAAGGACAATGACAGTATAGGGTTTCAGAAATTAGAAGTAAATCAACATGGTATGTCTGCTTTTATTATGTAATTAAGTCCAGCAAGAAGTTCTTAGGGCAGCTTTGTAGTGTATGTACGTATG
This sequence comes from Xiphias gladius, assembly GCF_016859285.1. Classification (NCBI taxonomy): domain Eukaryota; kingdom Metazoa; phylum Chordata; class Actinopteri; order Istiophoriformes; family Xiphiidae; genus Xiphias; species Xiphias gladius. Next base: position 10,700,722 of record NC_053417.1, on the reverse strand, counting down.
TGTCTTTAGACTCTCACTCAAGCTTAGCACACTGTATACTGCAGTGTACAAGACAATGACTTACACATGCAGCCTGCTGCACAGTGTCTAAGATGTGCTTGGCTGGGACCAGAAAGTTCAGCAGGCACCGCAGGGCGTCCCCCTGATAACGACTATCAATGATTTGGAAGAGCTGGCTGAGAATAGTGGGGGCGGTGGCCTCGAAGGGCGGGTACAGCACCGACAGCAGGTTCTGGATCGAGCCCTCCAGAGAATCAAGGTTCTGAAAACACGGAAGAGAGAAAGCAGAGGCTTAAGAAAATCATTGTTCATCAGTTTCAAGGTAGACAGGCCATGTTCTGTGGGTGACACAGGGTGTGGATGTGCACTACTTTGACGACAACTTAGTCCAAATGGAAATAATCACTAATTTCTAAATTTGTGATTTCAATTGACTCCTCCTCGACTGAAATTTTGAATTGATCCTTTATATTAACTACAGAAGTCAACAAAAAACCATTTACTTAAATCACATGTAATGTACAGCAGTGCTACACAACAGGAAACCTGGAATCAGTCACTTTCATCTGACAGTTTTATAGTAGATTACAGAGGCCTCGTCCTCAACCCTGTGACCTGCTTGGAGAAGAGATACACAAACACAAACACTCTGTGCTCATCATTAAACGTATAGGCAGCCAGCCCGACAGCAAACATCCAAGTAAACATAGTGTGTGATGGCTCGTCTCAGGTCTTGCTAGCCCCCTGGTTTATGGTTTCACATTCCCTTTGACCTGAACTCATGGCCCGCTACCCACTTTTAGGCCCTGCTTTATTTAGCCTGGCAAAGGCCACGGCAGCAAACCTCAGGGGTTAATGTATATACATGCACGGAGTCTCTGTGGGGAGATATATGGTATCAGACAGTGTCATGTGTGAATGTTTAGGCTTAGTGTGAACGTTGGTGCCCCATTTTCCCAGGAATTTGTTCAGGGGTTTTACTGCATGAGATTACGCCAATGTCAGTGTAGGGGAAAGGAGCAGTGACGCCAGATGGAAAAGCTTTGTGGTTCAACATTTACGCTTCTTCGCTTTCTGGCGTAGCTTGACATTTAAGAGACAGATATGACAGCGGCATTGATCTTCTCTTCTTATTCTCTGTCAGAAAGCAAGTAAGAGTATTTCCCAAAATGTCCAACTATTTATTTTAGATAAAATTTTAGATAAAAACAAAAGCCAGGAGAGCAGGACAAATATTCAGTCTGTGTCATTACAACATAACATCCACCAGTCCAACATTTGCAACTCAGTTCATATTAAATGATGTTCAAGTCTTTTGTTGTTATCTTCTCATTGAGATTTTTTTTGGACAAATCCTACCACACAACTCTAGAGTTCCCAGCTGTACTGATGAAGATAGAAAAACATGGATACGGGAGATGGAAACAGAGAGGGGTGTATCAGGACTTGATGAATTGTGCCCCCTCAGACCAACATTGGCTCACTGCCTCTCCAGCCCTGTTATCTGTTGTGCATCTTCTTTCCTGCACCTTTGAAAGGAAAAACGTATCACTCTTCGAAAGGCGTTAAGACTTGCAGGATCTGCACTGTATAATAAGTGGTATTTCTAACTGAATTCCTTTTCATATTTTGTGTATTATGTCCCTATAGGAATGTTTTTTTTTTTTTTCTCTCAAGCAACAATGCTCATCACCACCCTCTCTGTCTTATCAAGTTACACTGACAGCTATAAACTCTGGACTCTCAGCCAGTCCGCAGCCCCCACAGCTCCAGAAACAACACTGTGACTCAGAGCTTTCCGGTCAGTCCTGCCACACCCTGCTGGGACAAAAAAAAAAAAAATAGTGATAGTCATCATGATGACATGAAAGAGAAGCATTAGGAAGATAGTAACAGAGGCAGTGGTGGTTTGCTGTCAAATAGGAGGGGGAAAAGGATGGTTGCAGGCTCAGAAGCACATTATGTACTGTGAGCAATGTGTTCCCATCCTGAAGACAACGAACACCTGCTTCATCAACTCTTAAATAATTTCTCTGTTTTTAATCACTTAGGGACTCTTGGTTTGGACAGATGATTTTTGGCGAAGCACAGCTTGAAAATGGCAGAATTGTAAATGATTGTGATATTAAGAAGGAAAATAAACAGTGATGTTGGGTTGGGTCTGCTGGCAGCAGTGATACACGCTGCCGGCAGAATAAATATGCAACGGTTAAAAAGCCTTTGTAGAGCTTACAAAATGAGAGTGACATTTAGGATACATTTAAATAACTGACTTGAAAATGTAAAGCTGTAAAACCATGAATGATTGGTCGTGTATGTGTTTTTGTAATATATTTATTTGAGAGTCTCTCTTCAGTATGTGGTGTATGAGTGGGCTGTATGGACCTGTCTCTCTGCTTGGGCCAGCATACTGTTGCTTCAGATTCACAAGGCTCTATATAAACACCCACATCTCTCTCACTGAGCCATTGAAATGAATGACGGCGCTCACATTACTGTGGATAAGATGTCCCAGTGCGGTAGCTGAAGACAGTTTGAATATCTCTGTCGAGTATCATTATGAAACAGAAATAGTCTTTGCACATTCCCGATGTCAAGCAGCTTCCTGCCCGGACAAGAACAAAATATTTAAGAAGGAAAAAATAAAAGCCTTCATGGTGACTTAATACATTCCTATGGGGCATTAATCCCCTTATACAATATGCCTTGAACTGTAACATTTCCTTTTTTTTAGGATGGTATTTTGCGCTTTTCATTGGATTGTATCTCGTAGAGAATGACAGGAAAGGAGGGAAGAGGGAGAGGGGATGACAGGCAGCAAAAGTCCCCAGCCTGATTTGAACCAGGATGTTGCGATTACATGGTGTGCATTCCCTAAACTAGGCCACCAGCATATTATAATATTAGTACGCTATACATAATAGTTTCCATAACCATTTATTGATTTCAATCCTGGTAATAGAGAAGGGAAAACTACTTGGGAAGAAAAAAAAAATCTAAACATTAACAGAAAATTAATCCTAAATTCAGGATTAGGAGTTTATAAGAGAAAGAAATAGCAAAATTAAACTGGAAAAATAATGAAAGTATTTGATTCCAAAAATGACAGCTTTCATGACTGCTACTGTACACTAACTTCAATAGCAAATTTATTTAGTTTTTACTTCTTATCATTTACATAACTATTATACATCCCATCAGTTTATGAGTCCGATGAAGTATCCTCACAAATATTCAGTTTGTGTGATATTACCTAAAGAAAATGCTTGAGAAATATGTGAAGTACAATAAGCACAACTGGTTTGATTTGGCCAAACTTCAAAGCCTCTACAGACACTGACACATCTCTAAATAAGCATGAAAAGAATCAATTTCCTGTGTTTACGTCGTGGTTTTTCATCTGGGCTGATATGCACAAATTCTTTGCTCGATTACACAAACTATTTAAAGTGGTTTTACTGCTGCCCACCCAGAGAAAAGCTGACGGACAGAAATGGAGGAAGGAGTTTTTTCATCCCAGTTCATCATTGAAACTTCAGTAAGTGTTATGGAATTATGCATTCCGTCAATACAAACACACACACACACACACACACACACACACACACACATCGCCAACTGGATCGAACAGCCCTGAAACGCTCATCTGTTCAGCTCCCCCTGCTCTGCCAGCCAAACTGCAACCCTCTTACCCAAAGGAACTGTTTGCAATAAATCCTAGTGAAAGCTGCTCCTGCCCCAGAGTCTGTGTTCTGCATCTTTGGGTCCGAAGTCAAGTCATTAACACACAGAACTCCAGATCCATCAGATCAGCCTCCAGCGGTCCGGTTTTGGTGAGCCTGTGCCCATGGTAGCCTCAGATCTCTGTTCTTGGCTCCTGATCTGTATCTGCATGTTTTTAGGCAAGGCATGACTGCCACGTGATTGGCTGAGTGCCTGGTCAGTGTATATACAGTATATATTTTGTCCATTAGAAGTTGTGATTTTTTCCCGGTGGCATACTTAATTGTTTTGAATTCCTCTTGTTTTGCAGTGGGGGCTATTTTAACACTCCATGCACAACCTGAACAACAAACTGAAGCAGATTGATCATAGGGAGATTTGGTCTCATCAGCAGAAAGGACTTCCCTTACTAACATCTGCGTCACAGCACTCTGAAAACAAACTGAAAACAAACTGAAAATGACAACTTTCTGAATGACAACAGCTCTCCAGACATGTGACCTGACCAAGAAATACTGATGTGACGGACAATCTTAACTATTTTGTAATTTGGAGGAAAATTCAATTGTGCAGTAAATGGATTAGCTCTGACGCAGAAGTCGTGCAAGTGACAAACCATAGAACAATCAATAAAGCCCAGCAGAGCCTCACACCAGGAACATTACACAATACCTGTGGCGATGAAGAGTCTTCTTGTTGAAACAGATGCCTGTAAACTTTGAGATTCTTTTATAGCCAAGAAGTGACTTGTTAAAACTATTCTTCACATTTTTTAAAGAACTGTCTTCAGCTGTATTGAACCCTCCAAAGTTTTTTTTTAGCAATTACAAATTTACATAAATAACTAATTAGCATCATTAAGGCACTATCTTTACTATTTCTTCATGTTTGTCTTTTTTGTCTTTTGGACCCTTTTTTAAATTTCATTGAATGAAAATTTCCTTCTATTGTCACAGTAGAAATGAGCGATGAGATGAAAACACACCATAGATCTTTCCTCTTTTGAGCATTATTGTGTAAATAATTTACCATTATCTGCTATTTCAGACTTGGAAAAAAGAAAAAAGGTACCAAATTCCATCTTATGTATGGGGGGGGGGCTTTACTTTTTTGGAGTAAATGGATGAACCTAATAGATATGGCGTTGTATCTTTTAGCCTAAAAGCTGCACATTTTAGACTAAAAGGTACTTAGAATGTCACAAAATTTTTTTCCTTTTATCTGTTTCTTGTGCAACGTCTTGTGGCTTTCTACGTCAACACACCTGTTGTCAAATGAACACAGGCACATGGGGTTGGACATAAACACAGGCTGAGTAGAGTTACTGTATATGACAACTGAGGCACCGAGAAGGCCAGACGGTATATTTAGTAGCTTCACAGGGATCAGCAAATCGGAGCTTGTGGAAGGCAAACACTAATCATGATAGTCTTTATCAGCAGGACGGTTTGAAGGTGGCTCTAAAGTAGTAGTCAGGAGGCAGCGAGGCCTGTGTTTAAGTCATTAAAAACACGTCAGGGATTTATGAATGAGCCGAGACTTTAAGCACATCTTTAGACAGATCATGAGTGAGTTGACATGTCTGCGCTGTGTGTGTGTGTGTGTGTGTGTGTGGGGTGTGTTATTATATCAAAGTGTGGCCTAGCTTTCACTGATACACACATCTCATCTGTAATTAGCCCACAGCGGTGCTTAACGTAACTCACACCAGCAGGTTTTGTAACAAACAAACAGAAATGATCAAATAGATATAGGAAAAACAGGTGAAAACACAGAAGAACTAAACTCAGTCATTCTAATCAGACCCAACACTGAAATACCTGACGTCAAATCTTTCAAAACTATCACAATGAATCCTAAAATTGTGTGGGCACATACCGATCAAATAATTATCACACTAATTGCGAGTCATATAGAGCTTTATGTGATGTTTGAGTATAGTCCTATTATGTGCAGCTCTTCAAACATCTTAGCTGAAAAAGAGTATTAGAAAACCTTTTGATGCTCTGAATCTAAACAGGGAAATTATCAGTGCATGTTTTGCTCAGAGAGTAAAAATGAACCCTTTATGCTTGTCCACACCCATGAGAGTTAAACACTTTGACTGCCTCAAAGCCATATCGGCACATTCAACACGTTGACTCAAAGTAACTGTAACTGAAAAAGTCTTATCATCAGAAATGTTGCTGTGTACTCTAAATGCAGGTATCGCCTAGTTCCTAGCCAAAGCAACATAAACTAATGGGCTCCAGGTAAAGATGAGATGATGATTTGTAGCTTTGCAAACCGAGCTGCTGAGCTGACTGTTGTGTATTTTCCATTGAATCACCAGGAGGGGACAAGACGTCTTTCTGCTGAGAGAAAAAAGATGCTCTGTGTAACCTGGTCAACACAGGAACAAATACCCAAACATTGAGGTCACTCCCAAAGCAGGAATAGTCGGGTTAATGGACTCTGGTTTCACCGACAGGGCAGATTTGTAGGAAACAGGGTGGGAAAAATACACACAAACACACTCAGCGTCCTGCCAAATCAAACCTACAGGAGAACTGCGCGGGCATTTTAAAATGCGCTCCCTCTATGTGCCAAACAAAATCAACTTTATGTACAAGCGGGGCACACCCTCTCTGCAGCTGACGTAGGTGTAACAACACATAGTAAATACACTCATTCAGGCATTTCCTCATCAGGATAAGCGGGCGGAGATTTCTTGACAGGCAAAAGTAAAAGAAAAAGTTGACCTACTCAAAGCAGATCTTTATATCTGACAGCACTGATCTCCAACATCACACGCCTGACGCTGCAGGATGGTTTCTTTACACCGGATCCGTTCTAGCTCTAGAATGACTCACATGCCAGTAAGTGAGGATCCAGGAAGGAGGCAGATACAGTGGCTGGTTTGTGAAATCTGCCTTAATGCTCGGTAACCTGAGACCTTCACCTTGAGTCAAAACACTCCGGCAGAGAGCAGCAGCCAATGTAAACTATGGTAGCTATGCTGTATGTTGTAGACAGTCAGAGTACATGCATGTTTCAACATAAAAGGCTACTTGTCAGGACATAATATAGAAAAGACTCTGCAGGACTATTTAAAAAGGAGACAGTGCTGCAACTGTCACATCTTCAACGTAGTACAAGGAAATTGTGTGTGAATGAATCTTTTCAGATGGGTCAAGGTGTGTATTATAAGATGTTTAGGGCTGCTAGTAACAACTTTCATGATTTTTTTCCCAATTCATTTAGTTATTAAAATGTCAGAAATTTGCAGAAAATGAAAGGTGACATCTATAATTTAAGTGTCCGACCAGTAGATAAAAACCCAAAGTAAATAGGGAAATCCTAACATCTAAGAATCTTAGAATCTTGAATCAACTGATGTTCAGCAATTTTGCTTCATCAATAACAACAAAATTAATCAGTTATGAAAATTAATCCACTGATCCAGTAGTCAACTCATAGATGTTATTCAAAACTTTCAAGCCAACTTCTAAAGTAGGAGTAGCATAAAGCACCTATCCATCCTCATTCATCTCGCAAAGAGGCTTATGACAGGAAAATGATATATTATGAGCTTAATGCCATGAAATAGAAACTCCACAGGACATCCAACACCCTCTGAAAGGTTTGCTTCATATAAATACAAGCCAGGGATTTGACAGAAGTATGCCAAACCTATGTATCACAGTATAGTATAAGCAAATGAAATCAATACCTAGCGTGTAAAAGGTCTTACCCTGTTAGTAACAGCTACTGTGTAGCAGCCAGAGTGGAGAAAAGATAAAGTAATCTAAGGTTCAATTCAACAAAGTTTGGAGTTGAAATATGGCTCAAGAATGACAGCTCTCTCTTATAACCACAGAGAGAAAAAGGACAAAATCCTGTGTTCACTCTGAACAAGGACAGAACATGGTGGAAGGAAAAGCATCTCACAGCAGAGCAGACTGCCACATTACCATCTTCCTTTCTGCGTGCTGTCATTCCCATTCATCACACCAGCAGCGGCATCTGAAATAATCCAAAAGGAGCGATATGCATCTACAGAACTGCTGCTCCTGCTCGGTGGCTGTTGGAACAAAATGAAATCCAGTCTGCCCAGACGCTCGTCCACAGCTGAGTGAGCGCAGACAACCTTAAGCCAGCTGGATGAGCATTCGTCAAGCCCTCAGCTGCACTGCACTTAGTCTGTGATTTCGCTTGTTTCCCCCTTCTCTCTCTCTCTCTCTGATGTCTCTTATTTACTGTGCTCTTTCTGCTTTCTGTCTCTGCTTCTCTGGTGCTATGTTTGTCTGAGGGAGACAGTGTGACCAAACATGAGGAGAGGTGAGAGAGGAAGGGAGGCACGGAAGGAGAGAGAGGGAGACGGAAAGGCTGATAGAAAGACAGAGAGAAAGAGAGAAACAAGCCTTATAGTAAATCCAAGTACATGCGAGCACAAATTTGTAGGTTTTTCCCTGTGGCATCTTGTTACACTATGCACACATTCACATACTCTGAACCGATGTATCTTTTTTTTTTTTTTTTTTTGGCTGGCATTGGCTTGTCGGTATCAAGGATTATGTTCCCTGTTGACATTATAGGTTAATTATGACCATGTTATTGAGCCGCTGTGTGTGTGTGGCCTTCTATTTCTCATGTTGTGAGGACATAAATCTCTTTACACACTTATATTGTGAGGAGTTGACTTTCTTTTGGGGATAAAAAGCAATTCAACATAATATAAATCATTACATTTTAGAGTGACAACTTTGTTTAAGGTTAGGATAAGGTTAGGTTTATGTTAACGTTAGGGTAAGGGTGTCTGGGTGGGTGTGTATATATTTGTGTTACTATTGTGGGGGTGTACTGTAGATCTGGTCAAACAGATACTTTTATAACTGTACAGTTACTCACCTAGAGACTAACAGCTGGTCCACACAAGGTAAACTATTACATTTTCGGGTTAAGACTTGGTTTTTGGTTAAGAGTCGGGTAAGGGCTGAGGTTAGGCTTGTAGTGCCTATGGTTAAGATTACTTTGGGCTAAGTCTCCAGGGAAATCATGGTGTCAGTATAATGCTGTGTTGTGTGCTGTGTCAGACTGAAAGGTATTCAGAGATGAAGGGGATGATGGAGTAATTACTGTGGACAGCTAATTCAAGTTTTCATTCCTTCTGACTTGCGAAAAAGTGCACGGATGTCAAGAACATATGTATATTTGTGTTAGTTGAAAACACAAAAAACCTATGAATTAAACATTTATAGACATCTACAAGATTGCTTTCTCTGGAAGTGTTTTTTTAAACCCCCAATTATTTTATCTTGTTCCTTTTAAAACAGATTTATTATCTTATTTTATTATTATTATTATTATTATTATTATTATTATTATAGCTTATTTTACTACTTTAATCCTTATTTTACTTTAGATGTCACGATTATTTGCTTTTCATTTACTGTATCATTCACTTTTATGTAAAGTGCTTTGTGCTGCATTTATAAATGAATTGTGCTAGAAAAAAAAGTTGATGGAGTATTATCATAATCATCATTATTACCATTATTATCAAACAGGTTTTTGAACACCTTCACTGATTCACTTCCTCTGTTTGAGTTTTCAAGAAGAGTTGAAATGTCTACACTCCTGCTGTGTACTGTTAAGAGTAAACGTAAAGTGGAGGCATGGATCCAAAAATATGTGCATGCACTAGATGCAAGCCCCCCAATAAATATGCACTGCTAAGGATACAGTATTTGTTTATGATATTGGACTGACTGAATCGATAAAGATGCTGCAGAAAGTTCAAGAATGGGACATTGACACTGAAGGGGCTTCAAAGATGTAATTTGGGAAATCACAATGGTTTTACAATTATGCAGACTGGAGATAAATAAACAGAAATACATTTTAAAATATGTACATTACAGATAATATACTGATTAATTATACTTATCTTTACTTGCTCTGTCGTACGCTAAATTTGTATTTCTTAATCAATACTATCACAGTCCATACGGGCGGCTTTTAGGTCTCAACTAAGAATTAAAAAGAAAAAAGACAAAACACAATTAGCTTTTTTTCCCATGTCATTAATCTGCGCAAACTCTAAAATCAGGAGGGAATCAGTCAGCTTCTCAGAGGCTTAACACAATGGCTAACACAATAAAACCTACAGCAGCACAGTTACAAAGTCTTTGATTTACTCAATGCTTTCACTGTAGCAGCAAAACCATCATCTACCACTGCCTCTCTCTACCTGCCACAAGATCATGGTGAGGACAAACTGAAAGATGGCATCTGACAATGTGAACAATCAAAAAGGTGGAAGACAGAAGAAATATTTGCTCTGAAGAAAAGGATAAATTTCAAGATTCATGAATCCTAAAAAAACATCATATTATTCACATTTACACCACCATACAATACAAACTGAATAAAAACATTAGGATAAGCACCTCAGCTGAAAATGTTTAAAATATTTTGGCATCTTGGAATTGAAACAAGAGAAGAAAAAGAGCAGGACAGGAATCAAGGAGGAGAAGTGAAGACGTTTGAAGGGAAGACAAAGTGTTCAAATGGAAGAGGCGATGCTATCAGGTGAAACAACATACGGACGGCAGCTGTTGTGAAACAGTGGCAAGAATATCTCATCTCTGTATGTTTGACCTGGTCATGTCAAGAGTGACAGAGAGAGACAGATTGACAGTTAGGTCTCTCACTCTCTCTGTCTCTCTCTCTCTGATCCAGACTGTGAGACAGAATCCATACAGCAGATTCCTCCAGGGCTTTGCCAGCACTTCGCTCAATTCATCAAAAATCCACAAACTGTGTATGAGTGTGACATGTGCACATGCAGGTTTATGACTGTGACCTGGGTTTTGAGCTTCAACACTCTCTAAGTATCAACTAATATGCGTGTGACACACTGATTATTGTAAACTGTCCCATATGAGTGAAGGAATGAATATTTTTGAAGTGTCATACACCAAAAGGTGCCCAGCCCACATGGGCTTATGAGATACTACTTAAATTACCTTCAGAGGCAATGGAAAACACATGGTACTGTATATATTTGTCAAACACTTTATATTAGCTATAAACTGAAGAAATTAGACACACAACACTCCCATACATTGATGATACAGATTTAACAAAAGCAGAGCTCTGTCAGGTGACTTGTGTGTTAAACATGTCCTTGGGTCTACATTCATCCGCAATCAAGCAGTACTGGATGCCCAGCAGACATTTTCAAGAAAAGCTTAACTCAAAGATCGTGATAGAAAGAACTGTAAAATATAAAATGTCACCTCAATCCATTGTCAGCTCATCCCAATCACACGGGAGACACTTTCTGTCCTCCTCTGGGACTGAACGGAAGTGTCCAGTTTCCAAAGCCAAACGCAAGATGCCAGTTCTTAACTGAGCACAAACATAGCTATGAGCTCAGCTCTGGTTAAGGGCGACAAACTGCGCGAGATGGTAAGTGTGATTAATAACACAATATGTTCTCAGTTTTGGTTTGCTTAATATTTATTCTGACCATTTTTCTTGATCATTTTCAAATAGCAGAGACTTAAAATAACACTACAAAGCAACTTCTTTCCGAACAGAGCACTCAACTATTAAATCATTCATATAAAGTGCAAATGGCGTCTGGAGATCACATCCCCTTGTTTCACACCGAAAGGAGTTGGAAACCAAACTGTTCTATCGTTGTTAATTTGTACACATGCAACTGGGGCTTGATAGAGAGCTTCCCCAGATTTATCAAACTGAGCAATGGCTAATGAGATGCACCAATAAGAACAGAAGGAAATCGGCTGTTTCTTAACTGGCAACAGAACAACTTATTCATCATAATGTATCTTAGAGACGCTTGCCCTCTGCCTCGCCTTCAGCAGTTGAGAACAAGCCCAAGGACAAACATGTGTGGTGTTGTTGTTGTCACATACTGAAGCTACCATTGTTGTCCTCATGTTCCTCCCTCCCCTCTGCCTCTCTCTCGCTCTCTCCCTCTTTTTCTCCGGTCCTCCTTCGGGCTCTGTTAATGCACTGACTCTACTGGGTGACAAGGCAAATGTGCAAAAGTCACCAAGGGACACAGAAAGACCGAAAGGGGGTGAGTGGGAGGAAAAAGAGGCAGGGAGGGGGATGAGAGAGCATAAATATTATGTGTGTATGTTGTGTGTGTGTGTGTGTGTGTGTGTGTGTGTGTGTGTGTGTGTGTGTGTGTGTGTGTGTGTGTGTGTGTGTGTGTGTGTATGTGTGTGTGTGTGTGTGTGTGTGTGTGTGTGTCTCTGTGTGTGTGTGTGACAGCATGTCTGCGGTATTATGCTTGAGCAGAGTGAGCGTGTCCTAGCCAGAGGAGAGAAGCGGTTGATTAAACTGGTCATAGCCAAGGCCTTGTTGCCCTTGTCCTCATCTCTCTGTCTCTCTCTCTCAAAATCCCTTTCTTACTCAGCGTCATGTTCTCTCTCTCGCTCTCTCCAGTTCATTCTTACATTTTATAAAAAAGACATTTCACTTAATCCCAAATCTCCGCCTATCCTCCTGTGCTTCTTTGTCAGGTCATCATTGTGATTTACAACCTGCACATTCCCTGGTTCCAGCTTCTCGGATATGGGTATTTGCTGCTTTTCTTCGTCTTATGTGATAGCAAATGAAATATCTTTATGTTTTGGAGCCGTCCTGGTGGGCTAGGGGTTTATTAGGGACGACTACTTTACTATTTTCTGGCAATGAATCACTTAATCAGGAATGAAAACCTTTAGTTGCTGCACTAGTCTTGAGAGGCCACAGATGAATTATCTTGAGAGAGACGTCATTTCAAAACATGACCGACAGTTCTCTCCTTGAGTCAGACATCAAGATGAACCTTTCCTATAATTGGACCAGGTTTTCATTAAGGATATCTCTGTACTTTGCTCCGTTCAGCTTTCCCTCAATCCTCACCAGTCTCCCTGTCCCTAGTGCTGAAAAACACCCCCACAGCATGACGCTGCCGGCACCATGCTTCACTGCTGGGATGGTACAGGGGAGGTGATTAGCGGTGCCTGTTTTCCTCCAAACATGGCGCTTAGAATTGAGGCAAAACAGCTCACGCTTGGTTTCATCAAACCAAAGAATCTTGTTTCTCAAACCTCTGAGAGTCCTTTAGATGCTTTTTTGAAAGCATGTTTTCACGTGTCTTTCACTGAGGAGAGGCCACCCTGCCAGAAAGACCAGATCACTGGAGTGCTGCAGGGGTGGTTGTCCTTCTGGAAGTTCTTTTGGGGTTCTTGTTCAACTCTTTTATCAAAGCCCTTCTCACCGCATTGCTCGGTTTGGCCGGGCGGCCAGCTTTAGGAAGAGTCCTGGTTGTTCCACACTTCTTCCATTTAACAATTATGGAGGTCACTGAGCTCTTGGGAACCTTCAGTGCAGCAGAATTCTCGAAACACACAGAACAAAAAGTAGGTAGTATGTGGGTTGAATCTGTGGCCTACTACGTCAGCTCTCTATTTACTGTGAATGTGTGTCTGTGCAAACCTTAACAGCTGCAGACATATAAAAACACCCAATAAAACAAGCCTCCCGCTCTGAATGTAACACTGGCTTTACTGTATTTGGAAGCAGCGCTGTCAATGTTTCAGTGTGTGTTCAGGAGTCTGTGTGCTTTGTTACAATAGCCTAATGGAACAGAGTCTTTAAAAGCTGCTAATCCAAGCCAGTGATGGAAACAAACGCACCTCAAGCCTCGGCCTTCTATTTTTGCCTCCAGCATCCTCAGCACTTCAAGCATGAGCTCCTGCTTAGGCAGCTAGCACCTCATTACCATACTGTAAAGCAGTTAACATAGCTGGAGATGCATTTCCTCCAGTGAGCAAGCGGGGGTCAAAGCTGGGCTGCACAGGAAGTTTATATAATTGACAGTTTTATGTTATTCGGTGTTTTTATGGACTCCTTGGGATGCAGACATGTTTATTGTGGTAAACAAGACAGGCACATTTTCAAGACTATAAATCCTACACAAGCAGACACATAAGCAGCTGATGTGGATTTCTGACAGCTATTGAACCAAGTCTGTGATTTGATTTAAATTTTGTACAGCTCTTATCAGAGGCCTTTTCTCCCAAAAGCCAGTGGAAGCTAGACTTCCTCTGTAACTCAAACTAATATTGTCATTTTAATAAAAAATTCATTCATAAATCATTTTCTTTGTCACATTACAGTCTCTTCCCCGTTTGGTCAGTGCGGTCAGTGTAGGTCAGTTTGTGTGATGCGCTCCATTGGTAGAGGCGGATATCAAGTCTGTCGAAGAAAAGCCAAATGAGCGACAGTTGACATCCCTTGACCGAAAAACATACATGTCAACCTATCAGATATCACCAATGTCATAACATTGGGTAACGGTAAATGATCAGAACGCCACCTCACACATCGCATGTACATTTTTCGGCAGAGATACGGCTAAACCTATTATTTTTAACCCTTACAATTTTTGATGATATACATATATATTCATTCATTTTCCCTCAAATAGCTTCAGGAATTGAAATATCTTTAGGAACAGTAAAGACTAACCATCTTTTGATAAATAAAAATAAAAATCTTTTTTTTTCATTGAAATAGTAACATCTAGCTATTATAAGTAACCCAGCTTATCTCCAAATGATTAAAGTTAAATTGAGCTTTTCTTGCAAAAATGTCATATATGCTTCATTAATAAATCATCATCATCATTCTGGTTTTATGATTTACTAACTAACCTCTGTTTGAAGATGCAGATGCATTAAGAGAGTTTTATTCTCCAAACACAGACTAAAACAAGCAGCAACAGGTCTAGTTTCTGCCCAGAATGAGTGTACACTCTCGATACTGTTTCACTTGAGAGCAAGATTAGATACAAGATTACTGCCTGGTACTGTGTGGCAACTTATCAGTAAAGCCTAAAGATGAAATCATACACCCGGAGCAGTCATCGTCAAACCATCCGGGCAGGAGAGGAAAAAAAACCAAAGCAAAGAAAAAACAAGGAAAAGATTGAAAATTAAAGAATGACAAGAAAAGACTTCAAAAGTATTTGGCTGTACCTCAGTTTGAAAAATACTAACCACAAGCTTTTCATTCCCGCTTGTTTATGTACCTTGTGATCTGTAATCTCTGGTCAGTGGACAAGGAAAACAACTGGAAAAAAAACCCCGGATGGTTTCTCTGCAAAACTGCACTTAGCTGTATCCATATCGATTTTCACCCGGGCAGCAACCAGCATAGCTCATCCCTGGATCCAGTGTGAGAGTAAGATGCAGTACCTGTAATAACCACTAGATGCTGGCGCCAAAAAGGATCCCTGTGTGGAGGTCAAAGCTAAAATCTCTTTCTACAAGTCAGTACAAACTGAGATCTAAAAAGCTTATTTCACTCTTCTCTTGTGTTTCTTTGTTAGAATTTTAAAATATGTGTGCCATCAAGGCTTCAAGAGGGGTTGATTTCGGGGAGTGTTTACCTTGTCTGACAGGTCTGTGAGCACTACAACACTCAGGTGTAGTGCTCACCTCCTGCTCGACCCACCTCACCTCCACTTGGGCTCCATGCTGTTAACTCAAAGTGCATTTTCTAGCTCCATACAAGTAAATTAAATATTTTGGTAAAGCAACACATAGTGAGGAACTTATACGTGTACTGACCCACTTTACAAAGTTGTACGCAGGCTTGGCAGGAATGTTATCGTTACAGTTGTGACACCCATGTGACATACAAAGCTGTTCAGTATACCACTGGGTGCTAATATTATACCACACCGATGCTAAACCCAGTAGGGGCCCAACACTGAGCAACAGAAAAACCCTCAGGGTCTTTTAACAGACTGACTCAGGAGATCTAGGCTGTGTGATTCACCCCTTTCTTCACAGCAGTAGCTCTGGGGATGAGAGAGACATATTGACCCAGTGGGGGAAGAGAAGGAGAGGTGTCTATTTTGGCCCTCCAACTGTGACCCCTCACAGCCTCAGCTGGAGCTGACCCTGCCGGCCATAAATCACCATGAGCTGCTTGGGCCACTCAGAATTAACTGTGAGGCTGACTGGATTTTTTTTACACATATTGTTCTCACGGAGGTGTGTGTGCCTCTGTGTGTGTGTGTGTGTGTGTGTGTGTGTGTGTGTCTGACAGAAATATGACGCCTACAGTAGCCGTATGGACAAACAAAATAACCACGGAGGGATGGAAGGAAGCCGGGACATTAACTAAAGAGACTGATTAATAAAGACAACCTACAGTGAGGAAAAAAAACCCCAAGAAAATAAGGACAGATCATAGCTTTGACAAAACATTGAGTTTAAGTTTCAAGTTAAGGTGTTACTATTCCTAATGATATTCCGATAGCTTGCTGCAGTACGTTACTGACCAACTGCTGTAATCTCTGCTAAAGAAAAATCAATCCACAGTCTTGACCCAGGTCTGGCCTGCTGACGAGGTCTTATAAACCTTTCTGTTTGACTCATACAGTACATGTTCCTTAGGCCGGTTCTAATGCTGTGACTCCCATATGATACTCATGCAACACTAGCTTTGAATGTCAAGTCACAGCGGGCCTGGGGAAAAAGTCACTGATCACATCACGAACAAACTGCACCGAGAGTGGAAATCGTCTGCTACTCTGCCTTTTCAGACTGGATTAGAGATTTGTTAAACGTTCATAAGGTAAACCTATATTTTAAGATCCGGGACCCTACTTTGAAAAGATTTAATTTTAAACCATCTTACCTGTCGATTTTATGCTAGTAATTTATTTTTCATACAGTTATTTTGTTTGTTATTTTCTCCCTCTACATTTACTTTATGCCTTTGTATCTGCAAGCTGTGTAGATGTATTTCTCAAAATGTAACTAAGTCATTTCATAGTTACCAATGAATCTAGTTAATTTCTATTTCACTATTTTATTGTTCTTTCTTGCAATTAAAAAATAATAAGTATTTTTTTTATAATTCATTTTATAGCAACATGTCATTGTGTTGATGCTATGACTTGAAATTGGATGAAACCCACTATGAACATTGTCTCTGTTAGCTAAACCTAAAACATATGCTGTACATGACTGAGTGTAGTGACCCGGTTCTGTTAAATGCTGTGGATATCAAGCTGTCAATATTTAGATCTCTGTATGCGACTGTCACTGCTGGTGGTCTGCCCTGCAAAGTTGAGGCCACTTTCCCATGCTTCTCTCTGTCTAGACAAGAACACACACACACACACATGCACGTACAGACACACAAAAACACACAAACACACACACACACACACACACACACACACACACACACACACACACACACACACACACACACACACACACACACATACTCATGTCTAAAGGGTATAATTTATGTCATCTGTTCAAAGATCAGAAATAGTATAAAAACCTCAAAATACGGGTTCTTGAACTTTTTCACTTTTCTAAGTATTTTCACTCTGGATCCTGCGCTTGCTAAAGAGGAGATCCTCCCTAACTCTCAAACAGGTCATCTTAAAAATTTCTTAGCCTTGGCTTCTCTGAAAAAAAGGACAAATTAAAACCCTATGACATTACCTATACTGTATATCACAAATTAAAACACACGAGAGTCATGTTTCCTGCGTCTGTACATATATATAAAGCTATCTACTTATCTTAAAGAATTTAAACAATGTTGTTAAATAAGAGGGGGAAAATGTACTTATTTTGTCATAAAGAGGAAAAATGTTTTACAGTTTATTATTATCATCTGTGTCTCTTTCTCTCTCTCTCTCACACACACACACACACACACACACACACACACACACACACACACACACACACACACACACACACACACACACACACACATACACACACGCACAGCTAAAGCACAGTAGACAGGTGATGCTGATCCAACACAAACAGACTGAAACCCTTGAGGTAAAAGCAGGGTGGTGAGTGCTGGCCCCAGAAAAGCATCTAGGGGCCAGCGAGTACACACCTGCACTCAGAGGAGACAAACAAACGTCCCCAGCAGCTGGTTAAACAACACACACACACGCAAAATCCTCCAGCCTCTTATTTATAACCTCGCTCACACAGCAGAGAAGAAACCCCAGAGCAGAGAAGACGCAGCCAAACAGACAGACAGTAACAGCTGGTTCCAGGGGCGAAGTCACACAGTTCAGGTCACACAGGAGGTACACTGAACATTAGGTTACGAATAACACAGAAGGAGCAGTTAAAGGCTGCAGTGAATATTTCTTCTCCTATTATCTATCGATTACTCTTCCCACTCATTGTTTAGCCTATGGTATCAAAAGTAATGAGAAATTTCCACCAAAAGTTTCGAAGCCAAAAGGATGGATTAAAAACGCATACAAATATCTTACCAACAGCCAAAAACCTCAATATACAATTTTCAATTTCAATATTATTTCTTTAAAGGTGAAAATCAATTCTTTACATTTGTGAAAGTGAAACAAACAATTTGTCAGTGCAGACGCTGATTATCTGCTATAATTAATAGTCAAAATTTTCGTTACTTAATCTTCTTAAAGTTATTTCATCTATCAATTGCCTAGTTGTGCATGACTAGTCATTTCAGTCACTACAGAAAATATTATGATATTTATTTACTAAACACTCTATTGATAAATAAGCAGAGAATACAAATTAAGGTGAAAACATTCCCATTGCTATTGGTTTAGCTGCAAGTTAAATAAGTAAGTCATTTCTAAGTTGAGTTTTGCATTGCTATTTTCACTGTTTCCTCTTCTGTCTCAAACCAATGTTGCTGTATATTTATGACATGTTAAACTTGTTTTGGCAAAACCGAAGAACGATGTGACATGAAACAATGAGTTAATTTACAATCACGTCTAAATGAATAATAGCTTGTAGAGGTATGGGTATAAGAGCACAGGTCAATGGCTTTTTCACAAATATCTCTCCATGTGGAATAACATGAGCTGCATTGATGACGAGGAGTCAGATCTTCAATCACGCTTATTTTGATCCAGACAAGTGGCACTTATGCGCGCTGTCCTGCCTGTGAGTGAGTGTCATCACATCCTCGGTTTTAGGTTTATGTAACTGACCGACAGCAGAGCAAATAGTTGGGAAGATTATCACCTTCTCCTTGGCTTTTGGTTAAAAGAGTATATGCAGGGATTAATCAGTCCTCTCTTGATGTTACTGGAATAAAAGACAATCTTCTGGATGCTGAAATGTGCTTGAAAATAAAACATAACATAGCCATTATTAAGATGTGTTTGGCATACAGACCTGATTAGTCCGTGTAAAAGTGGCAGTGTTGTGTGATACTACATGGTGACATTTGGCTGTGCAGCACCAAATTATGTGATCAAACTGGATCGGAATATCGATTAAAATAATTCCTCCATTGAAATAATGCCAAAGTTTATCCAGCAGCTCAGTCAAATGAACTTTCTGCTTGATACTCATAGAGGAAGAACCTTCTTTATAATCAGGCTGGTATCTCCAGCAATGACATACCGCAGTAGGTCCACATGCAGACATAACGCCGATACATGCAGACATCTGCGGTGTTACTAAATCTCCGTGTCAAAATAAACACTAAAAGCCTCTTTCCTGCAGTCCTGGTGATGTGTGCGCATTTACGCACAGCTCTGCGCTTATCCGACTATGACGTTAGGATCCACTGAATTGTGGACTGTTCATCAAAGTCGGTTTCGCTCTGTAATCAAATCTTGATATTGATTGACACCTTCATGATTATTAGTCACTTCTGTGCCAACTTCAAACACAAATCACTTCACTGTAGCATTAGTTTAACAACTCCGTCTGTGGTTTAGCATTTTAAGATGAAATAAAATACGTAGACGACTAGTTGGTTCACGGGTCATCAGTCATCAGCACACCATTGACAAAGTTCGTGAATGTGGGTGCTCTCTACCTTGCGCGGTTCCTCCTCGTGTCCGGACTGAGAGCGGTGCTGGAGTTACAGCAGGAACATGCTGCAGGCAGCGCGGACAGAGACCGGAGGCTCCAGGCTCCGTCTGCCCGTCTATCTGCGTCTGCTGTGCGTGTAACCTGGAGGTGTGGAGGGTCCCCTGTCGGGTTCTGTTGTCCGGGTCAGCGGTGCAGCAGAGTCTCCGGCTTCTGATCCACAGGGCGGCGGGAGCGCGCAGCGGGGATGCGCGCTGAGTTGGTGAAAATCGATGGACAGCCTCTAGAGTGGGTGGCAAACGAGTGAAACCCCCCCCCCCCCAGCATTTCTGGGTTACTGGATACTGAGCATCACGTTTCCATTCAACACTGGCCTGGGACCATTTCAGACCCCTTCAAGTAGGATCACTCACTCACTCAGTCAAATTTAACATGGCCTAAAATTGGGTTCCTAATAGGTAACAGCTTGACCATGAATTTATTCAAATTTGAGTTCGTTTGATTGTGTGAACATGTGAAAGGGATCAGTAATATCATGTTCTAATTCCCCAGATAAAGCTGCACAAGCCTGAGAAATAGTGTCTGTGTACTTTTCCCTGTCTCTCTCTGTATCACGGTATTTAGGAGCACCTTCAATTTTTTCAACAGGTTCCATATAAGACTGTGACACTGTAGATATTCAGTTTTCTGATCCCTCCCAGTCGGATCATCTCTTATTAGCTGAATGTGTGTTATTGTAAAGGCAGGCAGCATCACCCACACCACAGAATACAGTATGAGGATGCTTCACGTACCACTGCTGTTTACATCATTGCTTCCTTTCTCGTGGGAACGATGAAGAGCAGCTTATTATAATATAAGAGGGCACGGAGGAAGGAAGGAAGGAAGGAATTTGAGGTTTTCATCACTTCTACAGAATCTGAGAAATGTGGCCGACGACAATGTTCATACAGAGAGTAATAACCATTAATGTAAATCTTTAATAACACAACAGAACAGGAATTAGTGGGTTTGATGTTACACTCTCAGATTTGTAGGGTTTTTAATAGTAAGATGAAAGATTAAAATCCTGATTTTCCTCAGATCTCGGATACCTACTTTAAAGGTACATCCACCCACATAGCCGCCTTCATCGTTCTTAGACATCCCACTCTCATATACGATAACAAAATTGCGGATTATACTTTATTTATGTTTACTTGACTAACCTCTAGAGTACGCAAAGTAGACTTATTGTTAGTGTCTACTATATAAAAGATATAGTGAAAGTTCAAAGTTTATGGGTCTCTGCTGTAAATCTTAAGAATTTACTTTTAAAAAAAAAAAAAACATGTTCCCACATTGCATGTCCATTAATAAGTAAACCACTACCCAGAGGAAGCTGCTTTACTTGACTTTATATGATGCAGAGTATTTTAAGTCAAGTTGTGTCCTTTTCCCATGATACCATGAAATCATCGCTTTCACATCTCCATACAGGATGGTTTCGGTGTGGAAATATGAGATGAGTGCATCACTGTTGACGCTTTGATTCATTTTGTCCTCTGCTTCGTTTCTATTCAACAGCTATCTTCCTTTTCCTGTCATAATTTTTGGCAAAGGTCCCATTGGTAACATAGTTTGAAAATTCATTTCCTGTTTAGGTCAGAGGTTGTAATAACAACAGACAACATACAACAACTCACCAGCAGTAATAATCAAGTCACTGTTTTCACTGGAGCTGCACATTTGTAGTGCAGTAAAAAAAAATACTGCTGGAAAAGCAACAGCTGGTCCATATGGGACTATAGATATTTTAAAGTGAGGTACAGTATTTCCCTCTCTTCAATTCTGAATTGTGTTGAAAAACTGTAGTAATGGAGACCCTGCCTGTGTTGGAAAATTTTCAATAAAGTCCCTTGGTTCTCTGAGTTGAAGGCAGCTGCTTCTTCTAAGAGAAGATTTGCTGAAAGAGGAGGAAAAGTCAGCCAAAAAAGTGGCACTTCATTCAATTAAATCTTTAGCAGTTATAATTTCTTTTTCGGTCCACTAGACAGAGCCATTTTCGGCTGACACCGAGGGGCAACCTGTTTGTTGTACACCCCACTTCTGTCATTCCTCCCTTTTTCTAATGATATCATCCATGATATTCAAACAATCCTTTGGACCCAAATGATTCCCTTTAACAAACTCCTTTCTACAAGTTTATTGAGCTTTTTACTACAACACAATGGTTCACATACAATACAGCATAGTGATGAGTCTATATATACAGAAATTTTGCACGGTGATTCTTCACATAATCATGTTGACGCTACAGTATTGGCATACAGAAATAAAGAAAACAAACATTTCTTAGAACAAAGTTAGCGTGTACCTTTCTTTTGCATTTTACTATGTAATGGCACGCTATTTTACTTACAAGATTAACAATATATAGCACATAAATTTTAGATATGCTAAAATCAGACAGTGGAACAGCAGGTGACAATTTAGTACACATTCCCCCTCCTTTAAAATTATTACACTTAAAACATGATGCCAAATAGAGGGTCGGCTTGGACACACACACAGTAGGGTCTGACCAGGGTGCGGCTGAGGGATTATTTCATTTTGGATTTCATGTGCTGGAATGGAAATGTTACATATGTATAAAATGATGTTATTTCTGTAATATTAGATTTTTCATCCCGTTCCCCTGCTAAGCCTCGAAGAACACACACTGACCTGATTGTTCATCAGCGATCACATAGTTTTAAGTTGATGAGGGAGACAGTGGTGGTGGCCCATGGTCGCTGTGACTGTGAATGTGAAGCCCTGAGATGTTAATGCCAGTAAGATCTTGAGACCGAGCGGTGCTGTCATGAATGAAGCTCTTATCGATCAGACAACTGAGGAGGATCATACTGAGTTCCTACCTGGGCTAAATCAGAACAAGTCCAGTAGAGTCTAGACGCTCAGTCAAACTCAGAACAATCAGATCAGAGACAATTTGAATGGCAATTAAATAAGTCTGATCAAAGAGTAAATACAAACTATAAATGGAAATCCAAATTACATCTCTCTCATTTTTTAAAAATTTCAAGTCATTTATAATATCTAAAGGCACAATTAGCTTCTGCTCTAGTCTGACCTTTAATTCAGTGACTCTGCTCAGTCCAAACACATTCATATTTTCTTCGTCTGCCTAGGACATGCTCCGTTTCTTCTATCCTGATTGGCTGGTCAGGATTTTTAATAGAAGAATTACAGCACAACCTGAAAACAAGCTACAAGCTTCTGTCAAACTATCTGTCCATGCCAGACTGGTGGCTGCTCAGCTTGGGACTAGTTTCAAGACATTCCCTGATCATTGGACTTTTGATGGATCTGATTAAAAAACACTGAATCACTGAATAGCATCTATACAGTCTCAACAGGTTCTGAGATCTTACTAAATTTCTGTTTGAAAATCAAATTTAGAAAAGGCAAGTTAAATATGTCAATAGTTTTACTTTTAATTAAAACTAACTTTGTAGGCATCATCATTTAAGCCTCAAAAGTTCAAAAAATTAGGAAAATGTTTAAATCTGATGTGGTATATGTCTCCTTTGACAATGAACTTGACGCTACCTGACCTGTCCTGGTGTGGTGAACCCAGACTTTCGGTTATTCTCCTGCAGTAGGAACATTTTTGGAACTTTTTCTACCCAGTTCTGATCCTGTTATATAATGGAGAAGGAATCTGTATATGCATGAACTTGCAGGAGGCCAAAACTACTGCTCTAAAAAGAGCTTTTAATTCTACTTGCAGCTATGGGTGTACTAAAGTTACAACTTACTCTAGAAACTCTAAGATCTGCTACTATTTAGCATTTGAAAAGATGATATCTTAGTATACTTGCTATAAGTGTATATAATAAGAAGCTCTAGAGGTAGTAATTACAAATGTATGCACATGACAGCACGTTAGTTTGATCATGAGAAATCAGTTCTTATTAAGGCTCGGTAAGAAGACTCAAAGTGTGGGTGTAATGCAGGGCGGGAGCCACATTAAATGAATATGGGCAGCATTACCTGAAGTGTACAACGGCATCATACAGCTGCAACATCACAGTATCAAAGCAATTACAAAAGGTTTCCTGTATACAAACTCCAAGTCTGGGCTGGGTTTCCCTCACTCATTGTACATCTGAGGTCATCCTCTCTTAAATAAAAACTAGACCCAGATGTTGTTTTTGTCATTTTTCCTGTGATAAAACCACAACATCCCAGTCTTTTACTCAAATTGACAATAGAAAATCTTAAGCACTAAGACCAGGATCAGGATTAAGGGAAACCAGCTCTCGCTTTCTGTGCCATCTGTCGGAGTTGATCAGTAAGTTCACTCGCAACATACCAGCTCCTGAGTGGAATCATGACACATGCAAAGATATGAAAGCTAACCCGCTAAGCGACATGCATGCAGAGTGTGGGTCTTCTGTTACAAGCTGGCATTACACACTATACTCTTATTTAACACAGAGAAAAAGGTCATGTCTGCCTACAGTATGTCATCCACATGATGCCCTTAAGAAGATGTGTGCAGGGGACAGTGGAGGCTGTGCATTCACACAAACAGTTGCTGGTCGAAAACCTCTACTGGATTATACAGCACTATTTATTTACAACATGTGTGTACTAAGTAATCAGGGATGGAGTCAGCCCCACTTCAGTTCAAACACCTCAGGAGGTAATCAGCATCAGTGATATCTTTTGACAAATTGTGGTCATTAGTGAGTGACATTCTATAATATAAAAATCTGATTTCATTTGTTTCTTGCACTGACTGAACTGGAAGGGACTGGACCCCAAACCTAAGGATGAAAGTGGTCACCATAAAAGCAGGGGAGGACGGGACTACAGGGCTACAGATCTTCATCATCATCTTCATCAGTGATGCAGTGGAGGGACAGGGAGACAGGCTGCATGCAGATGGGCAGGGAGGGTCCTTGGACGGATACAGTGTTTGGTCGTCTTCTGGAGAGAGACAATGAAAGGAAGTCATCGTTTGGAGAAACACAGAAATGAAAAAATGTGATTATTGATTGATTAAAGAGTACCACCAGGCTGGCTGGGCTTGTTATACTATATTTGTGGGATCTGAAAACCAGGTGCCCACTATACACTTAAACAGTCTGACAGCTTTGTGGGGACCAAAATGCTGTACCCCACAAGGTTAAATTAATGATTGAGGGTTAAGACTTGGTTTTAGGGTTGGGGTTAGGATCAGGGTTAGGCATTTAGTTGTGATGGTTAAGGTTCGGATAAGGGGCTAGGGAATGCATTATGTCAATGACAGGTCGCCACAAATATAATAAAACAGGGATGTGTGTGTGTGTGTGTGTGTGTGTGTGTGATTCAGTGTACTTAGTTACAGTGGGATTAACTTGCAGCCGTCTCCTGCTGAATGATGTAGTGCCTGTTTGAATCATCCACCTCGCTGCCACAGTGAACCTCACTCCTGTTAATGCAGAAGACACACAAGCACAACATTCAGTACACAACCGCTATATCATTATCATTTACCATATATAACTCCTACTGGGCGCTGCATTTAATATCAGCCCCATGGAGAACTGGAGCCAAACTGACAAGTCAATTGATTACAAGAGAAAAATTGTGAATTTCTATTTCACCTAAATTCAAAGGCTCTAACACAAATTCACTCTTTTTTACATAATTCTCACAGAACTAAAATTACTGTTCAGCAGTGCAGAGCAGCAGCTTGGAAATGGCTTGGAAGTGACTGCTGGTTAACATGTAGTCTTAATGGGCTGCGTTTCAGTCACTATTTCAGACTTGTTCTGTTGTCTGACAACAGAAACAGAAAAACATGTAAATGAGAACAGCTTTATTGGGAATTCAGCTGTATTAAATTACTGCATATGTGAGCGCATACAGTAGGAGAGAAGCAAACGGATATAGGGCAGTCCAACCATATTTTAGGTTTTGACCTAGTCTTGTTTTTGTAATCTTTTCAAAGCAGGCAAGCTTTAGTAGAAGTAGATTTAAGTTAAAGTGACCGGAAAGAAGAAGTAGCTTAAGCTTTCTGGCTACTGACTTCCTCACCTGTTGTCATTGATGTCTCTCGTTTCACTTATGCTGTTACCTGTTTGACACAAAACAGCGGTTTTATTTCTTTGATTGATTAATACTATCAATGCTAGTACTACTTTAGCAATATTAGTAACTATTGAATGATTCATTAATTAATTAACATAATAACTGATAGTATAATGTAACAAAGAGTGTATGCAATGATATAAAGACAGGGAATTCTGATCTCCAGAGAATAATTAACTCATACATTTAATATAAAGATCAAGAATCAAGTCTTTCTAAAAACAGATTTGATACTGAAACATGTGTGTATGTGCATGCACATATACACATCTGAACATTAGTGTGCATATAGGTATGTTTGTGTTCTTTTACTTACCGTTGTCAATGTTGAGTGGGTAGGACTCCAGTATGTCTCCATTATATCTGCCTGCTCTGTAGCCCAGGGCTGTGGAAACTCTGTTTAAAACATCAGAAAGAAAACAGAAAACAGTCAAACACCAGCACAGTATGTGAAGTTACGAATGAAGACGACTTACCACATCCTAATAATTTCAAATAACAAAAGGCAGATACACATTGTATGCAGCTGGTCCATTTGATACATTATGTCTGCGCTCCCTATATAAAAATGCGTCTGTTTAATGGATCTTTTGCAGTGATGTCGGGATTGCAGGATTGCACCAGTCAGTTGTGACCTGCTCTGTTTTTTTGAAAACCAGTGCAGACTCTGCCCGGCCTTTACACTAAGTCATTATAACAGATCAGACTTTAAAAACCATGTAATGTCTGGCTGGAAAAGGCGGAAGAAAGGATTCAAACTCACGTGTTGCTCTGGACAGAGTTTGGGTTGTAGTTGATGCTGGCGGAGCTCGGCTGTGTCATGTTGTTTTGGAAGAGGGCGTTGCTGTAGGTGTTGGCGTGTTCAGTGGCACGAATGTATGTGTAGAACGGGTTTGTGGGAGAGCAAACTGGCAGCTGCTTCGGTCTCACTGGCTTGGCTGTCGGGGTGATAAAATTTAGGATAGAGTTCAGCTGTAATGAAACTGGGGCACTGTATAAAAGAAAGTCCAAAATATGTTGCATTTCATTTCCTTAGGAAAATACCCATCCCCCATTGACAACACAAACAAAAACATCAATTCAATGATCGAACTTCAGTGCAGTACCGATCTGTGCTGCATGGGGACGACGCAGGGCGTTCTTTGCCCTCATGGCATCCTTGATGCGGTCGACCTCCTGCTGATAGCGGCGGCGGTCCATCATGGCGCCCTCTTTGGCGTCTCTCAGTGCAGTCTCCAGGGCCTTAACTCTCTCAGCAGTAGACCGAAGACGTTTCTCCAACTTTGGAAGCTCACAACGCAGATCTGCATTGTCACGAACCAGCTGGAGGGGAGAGACAGAGAGTGAGTGACAGAGTGAGAGAGTGAGAGAAAGGGGTAATAGAATCAATTCAACCGACCAAACTGCAGACCATCAGTAAAAGTTACAGTTCCTCTGATCCTTTCTGTGGGTTTCTCACCTGTTTGTGAACCTTTGTAAGTTGGTCCAGGTTATTCTCAAGAAAGGAAATCTTCTGCTTCTGGGTGCAAGACCCCCCGCTATCATCAGGCTCCATTTCGGAACTCTGCAGAGGAGACGACGGAGCAAAAAGATGCAAAAATAAGAACCAGTGACTCACTGATTACTTGCTTGACTTCTTGCTTTCAAACTCACTTTTGAGTCACTGTGGAACAAAACCTTCCACCACATTGGAGATTTGCATTAACTATCCTTTGATCTGGACCTCCTACATCCCTCTCACCCCACCTCCTCAGCTTTTCAACACCTCAGTGATGGAGGACAATATCATGAGATTTTTCAGTCAACAGACATTTTTGGCGAAAAAAGGTAAAAAGCCTCTTTTAAAAATGATAAGAGTATTCATCCCATATTTTGCACGTTGATATAGTACTTCCTTGCTGGACCTTTCCTTTGGATGTTTATTCCACTATTCTACATAAAAAGGGAATTTCTTGTGTCGCATACATGATATCAAGAAGTCGAAGGGATAAGAGGGATGGAGGATGTTGTTGCTATTTCTACCGAGGTTTTTCAGGGGGTATTGAGGTAACAGATTCCGTAAACTCCTGTTAACATGAACAGAAACAAACATTTCCAGAGTCACTGCCCTCTCTTGTTCTCTTCCAGCTGCTTACTTTTTTAACCCGCGACGTGAGGTCTTGAACGAACAGCTTGCGCAGGTTGTGGAGGGTCTGGAGTTCGCGGGCCTGAAGGAAAGAGAGATGGAGACGAGGTTAAGCGGACAACTCTGGACACTTAAATAAGACAAAGGTTATACGAACAAAAGGAGAGCAGACTGAGGCAAGACAAGACTGTAAGGTATGAGGAACATCAGGGGACAATGTTTCAGAGATGCAGGCAGATGGATACAGGTGTATATTTTACTCACGACAGTCTCCTCCAGACCCTTCAAGTCCTGTTTAGTCTGCTCATGGCGTTCATGCAGGAATCTGAGGGAAACAGCAAAACCATCATTTTTAACAGGACAATATTTTTGCGTACCTCAGGACTTTCTAATATTTTATGTTTTGAGTTTTTAAGTGCCCTGTGCTGGAATTTAAGAGGATGTAAACTGGACTGTTTCCAGTCAGTCCTCCAATATTCTATATTCTCCTTAGAAATTATCATGAGAAGGCCACCAAAAATCATCTACATGTGCTGACTCTTATTATCCGCTTTAGCAAATCTAATTTTCAGCCCATGTATAAAATTCTGTGTATCAGACCTTTGTTGTCGAGTGTGAGAACCCGGACCTCCCCAGCACTTACGAGAGCTCCTCAAGGCGCTCGCTCTTGGTGCTGTCCTGACTCTTCAGGCGTTCAAAGTCAGCACGAACCTGAGCCAGCTCCAGCTCCAACTTGGAGTTACGACTGGAGGTGTGAAGTAACAACACACATGTTCAGGAGTAGAAAGAGAAAGGGGAGGGTTTAGATTAAAGTGAATATACAGAAAACTTGTTTATTTCACAATTTAATAGTTTGTAAACTTTTAAAAAGAAATCAGTAATATATTGTCAGTAATAATGATAATAATATATAATGAATAAGTATAACAATTTATCTCATGTAAAGTATCTTTGTGTTGACAAATTAAGATGTTCACTGACTCAGTGAGTTCGTCAATGATCCTCTGCTTCTCATTGATCTCATCCCGCAGGCGGGCCAGCTGCTTGTGATGGAGGCCGCGGTGAGACTCTCCCTGCTGACGAACAGCCTTCTGGACATAAAAGAGCAAACGCACAATGTCTCTTAAAAGGCGCTGGCTTCTGCAGGGAAAAGTTGAAAATAAATACAATAAAAAGCCACACAATCTGTTTGAGGTTATTCTTCGGAGCAACAGAGGTTGAGAAAGCCCTCTGATAAACAGAGACAATATAATCATCATCTAACAATATACAGTATAGGGAAGATTTAACAGAAATAGAATTTATGAAATGGCACAAAAGAGTCAGATCTGAACAATAAGTACATTTCATATGTCCTACTCTGGACTGACAGGACGCCCGTGTCAAGTAATGTATACTACACTTAAAAATTGCCTGATAAGGCTTCTTACCTTCACATTTCCATCTTCAATCTCACCCTTCTCTCCCTCCTTCTCCTCAAGCAGGGAATTATCTGGAAAAGGAAAAAAAGAAAGAAAGCATTCACAGTTATAACCTAATAAGAGCCTGATGCAAAATTCCCCAAAATTTATAAAAAGGTAAAGTAAAAGTAAAATTAAGTAAGGAGGGTTGCCAAACTATGCCCTCTTTTGGCTTGCTCGTATATTCTTTGCAACAGTATTTTTGTGCGTGGTGTGTTGGTTACCCTGGTCTTGCAGCTTGGCCAGCTCTTCGCTCAGGGAGTCGTGGCTCTCCTCCAGCAGCCTCTTCTTCTGCTCCACGCTCTGCATGTACTCCGTCAGAGAGCGGATCTTAGCCTCATGCTGTACAAACACAAACACAAACACCCACATAAAATCCCAGGGGTGGCATAAAAACCCAGTTCATTCCATCGTTCATCAATTCTTGTGCTCCATATTCTGTTTATTTTTTCCTTATAATTCTCAGCATTGTCTGGTTCTTCTTTCGCTCTCGCCCACCGATAAGCTATATACCTTTATCTTATTTCAAAAGGCCCCATCCCTTCCTGTCCCTCTCCCTCTATCCTTCACCTGAGAGATGAGCAGCTGGCAGGAGGAGAGCTCCCTCCCAGTCTCCTCCATCTTGCGGTGGCACTCCAGCTGCATGTTCTCCAGCTGGCGACAGCGCTTCACCATGCTCTTCACCTCTGACTTGATCTTGCTGATGTAAAGGCGAGCCACCGTGAACTCCTCCTCGATAGCACCGCTGATTTCCACTGGCTGCAGACAGGACATACAACATACTCATTAAGAACACACACACTCTATTATGTATTTTATAGTGTACCTATATGTAAATGTTGCCCTCCAATTTAAACCTCCGTCTACACTGAGAATCAACTCACCAGCTTGATCTCCCCGTTGCCCACGATGGTGCTGAACTCGCTGAGGTCCCTCATCAGACCATTGAGGACGTCAGCGATACGTTTCCTCTGCTGACCGCTCACTTCCTGCATACGAGACAGTTCTGCCTCCAGCTCCATCAGACTTGCCTGTTACAGAGAATAGGAGAGGACGAGAGACTCAGTTAGGATGAGTGAAGCGCCACCATTTTTCAAAAGACCACAAACTTCAACACAAAATGTTTAGAAATTTTGAATATGCATGTAGATCCAGATCTCAAAATACACAGTGATAAACAATACACTAACTTGGTGATGAAGGCCATAATATACAACCTGTCTAGGAACATTAGGGCTTTATACAAGGATGAATTGGGCAAGATTTCATCAGTCAGAGTCAGACTCATGACCCCTGACTTATTGCCATTTAAAATAATCAAGCTGCTAGTGCCACCTATAGGTGAAATAACATCAAATATTGCAGGATCACTAAGACTAGATGCATGCACATGCAATCTAAATTTGATTGCTACTATTAGTAACTATCAAGCCTTATGGCAGTTTATATTAGGCCACAGCGAGAAGAATATGACAACAAAATACAGTATTAAGTAGCAAAATTAAGTTAATATTCATGTACCCCATTTAGTAAAGATCCAGAACAGACAGAAACAAACTAAAAAACATAATGGGACTAAAAACCTCCTTGGAGGAGGACATAAACTAAGCCTAATGTAAAAGGGCTCTAATGGTTTTTCTCCAGTACCTGATTGCCTTGTAATTCCTGCAGTATGTTGCACTCATGAAAACTGCTCTGCTACAGCAGGTGCTTGTCTCCATGGTGCAGTAAGCAAGCGAGCGGATCCTTCTGTTCTACCTCCTGTCTCTGATTTCAGCTCTCATTCAGTCAATCTCACAATCACACCATTCCCATTAAAACGTACCATTTTCTGGGCCAGTTGGTCGGCCAGTAGCTGGTTCTGCAGTCCTTTCTCCTCTACCTCCTGGCTCTTCTGGTCGTAGTTGATGGCTAGCTCCTCCAGAGCCTGCAGCACCTCCTTCACCTCAGCCTTGGCGCAGTCACTCTCCACTTGAAGCCTGCCAAGTTCAGCCTGGACCTTGTCCCCGTCACCACGGGACGAGGCCAGGAGCTGAAAGGAGGAAAACGTGGTGTGTGTTGGTACGAAAGAGACAGACAGAGACCTTCGGTTTGAAATTTTTCTTTGAGAGATACAGAGT
Source organism: Xiphias gladius (assembly GCF_016859285.1). Classification (NCBI taxonomy): domain Eukaryota; kingdom Metazoa; phylum Chordata; class Actinopteri; order Istiophoriformes; family Xiphiidae; genus Xiphias; species Xiphias gladius. The sequence continues at coordinate 10,669,284 of NC_053417.1, read as the reverse complement.
TCTCACAGTACAGTGTGCGTGTGTTTGTGTGTACACACCTCATCCTGGTCCAGCATCTGCTGCTTCAGTTTCTCCACCAACTGGCACTGCAGGTTGATCTCATCATCCTGTATATATAATATAAATACCAACCTCACTACCACCCACACCCAAGCACTTGCATTTGTGTATGAATGGTGGTGACAAAGAAAAATTCTAGGTTTTCATCTTGTTTCTCATTGACAGTTTTCCATTTATGAATCCATAATTACATTTCAGTGCATAACGTGTGTGTTAAAAACTTGTGAGAAACACTATCTACTAATACTAAAACTATCCTTATATATCTTTGAATATAAAAACTTTAATTTAAAACAAGTATAATATAAAATTACTATCTGCACTTACACCATCCAACAGAGGTGGAATTACAGTGAAGCCAATTTAGAAAACTGAGACCTGAGTTGTCTCTAACTAGTAATATAGATGATGTTTCTGTGTTTGAACCTTGTCATCCAGCTGCTTGTACAGCTTGCGGATCTCCTCCTCGTACTTCTGACGCTCCTCCTCAGAAATGCGGACCACAATGGAGGAGGTGTCATTGTCCAAAATGGGGCGCTCCTCCACAGACTCAAACCGGGTCACCATGTCGGACGTAGTCTGCTCCGTCTCAGGCACGTCCTCTCCTGAGGGCAGGGGTGAAGGGACAAACCAGACATAGAAACAAACACATGAGAATAATGCAATTTTGTTTACAAAGTCAGCACAGAAGAGTTGCTGTTGCTGCAGCAGTAACAAGGCTTCTCACGGAAGTAAGTCAGTCAGAAAATGCTTAATGTAACTCACCATTTCTCCAGCGGTTGAGCTCAGCCTCCAGCTTCTGGATAGTGTCCTTCAGAGTCTTGTTCTTCTCCTTCTCTTTCTCGTACTTCCTCTTCCACTGCTCTGCTGTCAGCTCCAGGTTGATGGAGGCAGTGTTCCTGATGGTCTTGGCACTGTGATGAAGTAACACAAAGACAGAAAGACACACAACTATAATGAATAAAGGTTAAAATTTGGTCTTGAGACCTTTCCTGAGCCTTCAGACCTAAAAAGGGATTATTTGTCTCTGCTCATAGGACATTATTTCCTCAAAATAAATATATACTGTAATAAGTGCAATATATTGCATTCAAGTGGACAGTGTCAGTTAGCATCTGCCTTTTTTGGATTTTAGGTCAAGCACAAAATAGTTCATTGCCCTGCTTTTGAGGGGTAAAGTATCCAGCCGAAAAATGTGGCAACATGTGAAAAAGCTGTAAAACATTGTTCATTTTCCTGCTCTGTGTAGAGGTGGGGTTTTTTTTCTAAAAAGCATGATTTCTTTCTTTACAGTCAAGATGCATTGACTGTATCCACACATGTATCTACCGTTGGCCAAACATCAGAGTTGACTTGGTCTCGGCGTCGTTGTAGCTGGATGGAGAGCAGCAGATGAACATGGTTGTGCGACAGTTCCCACCGAGGGAGTCCTGCAAGATGCGGGTCATTTTGCTGTCACGATATGGTACGTGAGTTTTCTGTAGGAGAGAGGAAGAGGATACCGAAAGAAGGGGAGAAGAGAAGAAGATCAAGATCAAGAAACCAAAAATTTGGAGCCAAAAGAGTAAAATAAATGTTGGGGATGTGTTTCATTTCCTTCTGATTTTGTGCTTCTGCAGAGATTCATCAGCGGATTATATTGACCAAAAATTAGAACTTTCCCATTCCTCTTGATTTTTCCTATTTGGATCCTTACAAACCCCAAAACTGCTGTCAAAAGTGGGAGATGGATTGTGCGCATCCAACTAATCTTTATTAGTTTTAAGCTTTATTAGTATTAGTTTTAGTTTACTGAATTGGCAGGAACAGTGACAGTCAAACCTGTTGAGGAAGTGGGCAGGATGCATTTCATTAACAAGACAACATGAGGGACAGAGCTACTGTGCATGAGTGTCAGAAATGGGACAGAGAGGCAATTTGCTATATTATCTGGACTCCCAGTAGTAGAAATAGGAATTAAACACGTTTCAGTTCATTTGGAATCCCCAGATTCCACAAATAACTTAAGCTTCGGTTGTGGGAAAGGTAAATATGTTTCACTTCCCCTAAAAATGAAGAAATATATAAACTACTTTATATCAGCTCCTTAAATGTCTCACATATAAGCTCAATACTGACATGGTGACCAAAATATTTTGAGTATCTATTCGACTGTAAATGTAAATCTATTATTTTATTAGAAACACATGGCATACATTTTTACTCTACTGCCTATAAAAATGAGGGAAGTTGGGTGGAAATGGCTCACCGTGCCCTCAGCCAAGGCAGAGATGACGTTTCCCAGAGCAGAAAGAGACTTGTTGATGTTTTTAGCCTCGTCCAGAACGGCTCCTGCAGCTCCGGTCTTACTGACCTGGAATGAAGACGAAGACAGAGAGAGTGAAGACAAACATGGGTGATGCACAGCTGAAGGAAGACACAGATGAACATCATACAAAATAAAATGTAACAAAGAAAAAATGATTATTCATTTGGAGCAGATGAACTTCACGTTGGGAGATGCTGATCTTTAAACAATCTTTACCCCCAGAGTGTCTCCTACCTTTTCACTACCAGCCAGATCCACCAGGTAGAGTTTTCCACACAGCTTCTGCTCAGTCTCCACATGCTCCTGCTTGATGTTGATCAGGAAGATGCTGTGGCTGCGAGAGCTGTGCTCGTTCATGTCTACACAAAGACAGAAACGGTTGGGTGGACAAAAAGCAAAGAGTTTTGACTGCTGTCTTAGAACTTTAGATAAGAATTTCTTCTTAAATTGGTGCTGAAATTGGTGTCAAAAACCCTTTTTTTAGAGGGGTAAAGAATTCAAAAAATGAGATCTGATCAAACTTTAGCCTTTCAGGAACATTGCTGAGTGGAAAATTTTTTTCTTTTATTTGTTCATTTTTTTCTTCCAAAGGTTGCTTATGTACCAGGAAAAAAACATTATTTTCACAATAGAAATCAGAAAGACATTCTGACATACATGTAAGCCTCGTTTTACAAAACATATAAATTATTATTTACATGACTTTCTCCTGTTCAGTATCAGAAGTTTTTAGGATCATGTCACCTTACTTCTCTGAATCTACTAACAGATTAATTTGAGGTAATGTAAGTGTTAATTTAAAGAGATGTATGTGTGCCTTTGAAAGGTACCATGTCTTTTTTAACAAGCCATTACTGCAGCAGAATGATGTCACCGTTTCAGGGAGTGCAGATAATTAAACAACACTGATCCATATGAATCTCTTCATTGGACCTTCTCACAGACAGAAAGTTGAGATGTCTCTGCAGACGATATCTGAGGGCATCAGCTCAGTGTCTGCAGAGTGTCGCGCCATTAGTCTGCTATCAGCACACTGTTCTGCAGCACAATGAGTCAGCAACCGGAAACAGGGAAGGACTGTGCTGCTCAGGAACGCAGCTTTCAGCAAATCTGATCAACTGCTGTGTCGATTTTCAAGGCTGGATTGTTGTAGAATTGGTTGTTGTCCCATTATTACCATTAAAGACTTTATATTATTTCTGCTCTACAGAGCAGACTTTCTTTAATTATTTTTAGATTTCTGTTTAAAAAAGAGATAATATCTATTTAATTTCTCCTCAATAAGAAATTTGTCTTGGCATCCAATCAATAAGCAACACATCCATCATCTCACCCCCAAATACATAAAAATTCATAAAACACAAGCCCGCATAATCCTCTAGTTCATAATATATATGCATGGCTGTTATACAACCCCATAACAATGGCACAGTTTACTTAAAGTCCTAACACACAGGCAGAAATGAATATTTATGGCAATTTAGCATGTACGGGGGGACTCTACATCTTGGATGATATATAGCCCCCAATGTTCTTTTATAGCAGTCTGTACCAGACAAACAATCTGATACAAGTTACCACACGGCGCTGAATTTTAAAACCAAAATCACTCTGAGTAAGAGCTTATGTCTGCATAGAAAATCATTTTATTCAAACTCTGTTGAACAAAAATATCAGTAAATAAAACGTTTAAATCAGTAAATAAAACAAAAATAAACGTTTCAGTTTTGTCTACCTTACATAAGACACAAAAAGCTTTAGAGAGGACTTCATCCTATAATAAATGAAGATTTTGTATTTACGTGCTTGAAAACTCATCCTAACTGAATACATATTCCTGTTATACTCCAGTGTGTACAAATATTACTGATGTAAACACATTTTGAACAGCATAGAAAATCTACGATAACTTTGTTATCAGCCTTTAATTTGAAAGACCTTTTAATTTATAAGTGATACAGGTGTTTCGAATTTTTACTCATTTTGATTTCTTGTTTCATCACAGTGGCTGAATTAAATTTACTTTGTTTTGAATGTGAGTATCAGTCTGAGCTGTGATTCATCTCACTGGCTCATTAGCTGCATACCGACACCATCAGATTATCATTGTTGGGAAGGAAAACCGTAGTGATGCAGTTTAAGGTGATTAAGACTCGCAATGAGAAGCAGAAAAAAGTAACTCATTACTCTATAGTTGATCTAACTCCATGATTGGCTATATCGATTTCTGTGGTTTCTGTGGGGTTTGCGGCTATTAATAATAAGAAATTAACTGTGATGCTAGTTTCTATTTGACTCTTTTTACATTCGGGAACCTTCTGAAAATAATGCATTAACTAAGTATTCAATTTCAACAAGATAACCATGTACTTAGTTAAATGTTTTTACCCCTTAATCCTTTAGCAATGTCACATACTGTAGGTCATTCAATGTGTCTCTAATTTAGGCAAATGTCAAAGAAAGTCTGTTGTGAGGACGAGCTGACACAGTGAGCACGGAGGCACAAAATGCATTAACTCTGAAGAAAAGCCTGAACGGGTTGAGATTTATTACAGTGAAGCAGTCCTGGTGTTTTTGTTGAGCACTGAATCCCAAAGCTCATCATATCCCGTTCTTTTCACTTCAGTCTGCAGTCGAATTCAGCACTGTGAGTCCGCACAAGACTCCACCACAGAAATAATGAATATTTTGCCTTGTTGCTCACATAGTTCTCAGAGGAGGATCTTTATTGTGCTTTTGTATTTTGAAATACCTCCGCTGCCATACAAAATCTTAGTACTTCAAACTTGTTTACTTATTTGCTTAAAAAAGTCATAATGATAATGATACTTTCAATGATTTCTAATCCATATAAATAAATAAAACAAATCTTTCAAGAATCTTTTAGTAATCTTGAAAAAAATATTAGATATTTATGGATTTTATTGAGTATAATAATAGGGTTAACTTGTAATTAGGTCAGATGTAATTTTAGCTGCTGTTTTACACTGTGATGAAGTGTTGTACAGTGAAGCTCAAGCATCACTCTGACCTGTAAACCTGCAGGTTTGGAGCCATTAGTCAGATATTATTACTGGACCAAAGAGGAGTGAGTCAGCAGCACGGAGGCCAAAACAAAGACCAAAAATTACAGATCAGGGAGTTTTAATTTTGTAACATCAATTAAAGCTAAAAACACTGTTGCCAGTTTACTGAATACTGCACTGTCAGAAACCGGCTTATTTGACGAGCAGAGAACAGAGGCTTTTTATGTTTGTTACTTTACTTTCTCCAAATCCACAATAACGGTCCATCGCTGATAATTATATTACCGTGAACTCCATCTGATAGGATCTTATTTCTTTTTATGAGAGTGAATAAAGCTTGACAATAATAGCACACTGTAATAAGAAGATTACGTAACAAGGCACAATAACAGGCAACATGGACTCAACTGTCAGTTCACGGACCAGTAATGCCTGTGAGTACTACTGCTGGCACCAACGAGAAACCGAGTCTGGATCTCGTGCTCTGATATGGAAGTAGAGCAGCAATAAAAACTTACACTCAAGGAGAGAGGAGAGCTCAAATGTTTCACTGTAACCATTTGTATTTTGGGTTGTTTTTTTTAAATAATCAGATTTCTGTCATGAATTTGAATATTCATGTATTTATATATCGTGTGGTGCATTATCAGTAGTCAAGGATAGAGACTCACTGGTCACAGCAACATGTCGGTTAGCCTTGCCCTCATCGATCACATCCATAACCTCGTCGGGGCTGGAGACAAAACGCTCGGTACATCCCTGAGTCAGAATATGAAACAGATTTCATATCAGGAATCTGATGCAGCCCACAGACAGATTTTCACCGAAAAAGTAAAGATGTAAAGCACTACTTTCACAGACCTTGACATACGGCACCCTATTTTTATCTTCATGGACAGACAGGTTGGTCTTCGTCACTAAAAATAGAGAAAAATGAAAATGATCAGAGGTTTTTACAACTATTTCTGAATGAAGTACTGAAAAAGAAGCAATAACACGGGTGCTACATTAAATTCATTGTATATCACAGCCACAGCACTAACCATCAAGCAGGTCACGGATTTTGTCCATGTAGATTTCAAAGTAGGAAACCTGTTGGGGAAGAGAGAAAATAATGGACACAAAATAATATGAGATTTAAATGTTTTATAGCATTCAAAATTCTAGTAACAGGAGATGCAAGTTAGATTATTATTTTGCTGGTCAGAAACAAAACTACATATGTGCAGATACGAGAACACAATGGAGCATTTTTTAGAAAAATTATAAAAAAGATTTTATAAAGGCCATGTCCAAACACAAACCAACACAGTATAACATAAGAAACATAAGAAATTAACTCATCAAGTACCTTGATGTGGAATTCAAGGTTTTCATCCATAGCAAAGATGTGGTTGAAAATGTCCTCAGCGATGCGAGGAATAATACCCATCTGGTGAGGGTCGTGGAGCTTGCCCTGCAGCAGGAAGTCACAGATAAAAGTATGACTAGGTGTGAATGGGGACTTGATGCAATAATGCCATTAAATTTTCATAAAATGTGTGTTAAATCAAAAAAGGGACAATAAAAGGTTTGGGAGAAAAAAGAAAATTCTGTCCTAACCACAAAGAATCAACAAAATTTAGATGATGTAGTGTCATTAAAAAACAAAAATCCTGTGTTGGAGGAAGGCCTCACGGGTCACTTTCCAGTAGTTGTAGTAACATTGAAATGAATTTTAGTAGTGTAAACTGTGAAACAAAAGTGCAATGTAAACTCATGTTCTATATGATGATCACAAGCACATAAAACTACCATTGATAAACAGGACAAAAAATAACCACTGATTCATAAGAAAAACGTTACAGTGGTTGTAGAAAAACACTTTCTGAATATTTTTTTGTTAAATGTTTGCAGCACACAGATTTCCAAACTTGACTGACTGGTTAGATACAATGTAAGTTCATTTGAAGAAACTGTTTATTGCTCTGAAAACTGCACCTCCATGGTGTGAGTCTTCCCGGAGGAGGTCTGTCCGTATGCAAAGATAGTGCCATTGTAGCCACCCAGCACATCTATGAGTCAAAAAACAACAACAAATGAGACCGCAGAACAGGCATTTTTAAATAATTAAAAGTATTTTGAAGTGGGTTATTCATCCTTACCCTTGACAATCTGCTTGGCACAGGTGTTGTACACCTGCTCCTGGGTGGTGTTGGTTGGAAACACTCGGTCAAAAATGTAGGACTTCCCCTGTGAAGGCCGTGAACAATAACAAACAGTTAACAAAAGGCCACATGAGAGAATGCAATTGTGTATCACCAAACTGTGTTCAAAATTTCAGTTCGTAAGTAACAATTCAGAAAAAGTTCAGTATTTAATCTTATATGTTTTATTTCTTCTACAGAAAGTGTGGTTACCTATTATGTGATTAAACTAACAAGGCTACAATAATGACAATCAATTCAAAAAGTCCTGCAATTGTGATACTGTTAAATAATTAGAGGTATTCTGACACAAAATCTATAAAAAAAAATATACATTTTTGAAACACTTTGATTTCTTTTCCAACAGTGAGTCATCTGTATAAGCTTTGAGAAATGATTTCAGCCCTGAGAGGTGTTCAGTGACTGACTGAGGTGTCTGATGCTTGAAACTTATTGAGTCATGCCCACATGCCTGACCATGAAAATACCAGTAATAAGATCTAAAATGGGTCACTTTTAAACCTTTAAAAGTCATCCCTCTTCGGAAAATGCATATTTATTTAACAATCCAACACAACGTATTGCTGTTGTTGTGTGAAAACATAAAAAAACTATCTTTCTTTAAGGTTTTGAAAAATGTCTCGGGATGATAGCACGCTTTCAAAATGTTTGGAAAAACTTAAGAACACATTTAAGCTAAAAACAAGTCTGTTTTTTTAAAAAACTTGAAAACTTATCAACCAAGTTTTAAAAATTTACAAAACAGCCTTGATTTTAATTTTGACAAGTCTTTAATTGAGCCAAAGAGCCACAGAGGAGCACGTAACCCATCTCAGGTGAAAACATAAAAATGTGTTGATAATGAGTTGTTTTCATATGACATGACATATATTTTAGGGAAGCTACACCATTTCAATCTGGACATACAGGTGTGCTGAAATAGAGCTGCTACCGTTTTTATCGATGGTTTGTTCAACGCTGCTTTTATCTCCCTGACAGTAAGCACACAACAAAAGAAGATGATATCAGCACAGAGTGAGAAAGCTCAAGGCTGTTAAAAAAAAAATGCTCCTTCTCCTTTACCAGCTTAATATCTAACGACTTCAAAGAGACCAAAGTCATATGAAAGACAATACGGACCTTTCATTAGCAGCCGAGCATCCAGTATGTTGCTATTACCAGCTTCTCTGCAGTGCTCACAGGTGTAGCTTGTTAGTCCTGACAAGCTGTAACACTAGCATCTGTGACTCAGTGGCTTTTCTCATAGAGGATAAAGATAAATGAATACTTACTTCTCTGCTGTATTTTAAAATCTGATCAAATGTTTTGTTAGTATTTAATAATTACAGCACCCAGTTTTTAAGGGCTGCTATAAGATAAACACAAAGCGTATCTCCCAAATTGTCGAACTATTCCTTTAACAAAGTTAAATGATTATTTTAATGCTCAGTAAAAACATATCACATGAGTCTTGGTTCACTGTCAAAGCCTCATGGGTGCTGTATCTGTTAAATACTGACAAAACAATTGTTCTGTTACTGCTGTTAAGTTTATTTCCCAAAATGTTCCTTGCTTTAAAATGACAACATGATCAAAAGTACGATCCAGTACAGTAGTGGAAATCAATTAATTTAGAATATGAGCAAATAACTCCAGGAACATGTTTTCGACAAAACAATGCATTGACTTACAGGTGCACAGATAGTTATGTGAGGGTCAGGACTTTAGTGTCTCTCTACTTCTTCAGACAAAATTTCAGCGCTCAGGACTTTTACCACTTGCACACTACAAGAGCAGGTCAATAAAGACGGACAATGAAGCTCCTGCGCACTGTTTACTGAACGGAAACTTCCACAAAGCTCAGTAGAAAGTGCAAGAAGACTTTATATTTACTTAGTACTAAATGTTTGAAACATATAAACATAATGCTGTCTTTGAATGTGTATTTTCAAGAAAACATACTCCTGTTCTCCTCATAATGTATGATGTAGGCTAAATTCACAGTAATGTTTTTGTTTATTTCAAAATTAGTCCCCAAAATAGCTCAGCTCCTCCTAAAATACAAACAACCACTGTGTGACACACTGACGAGTGACTCAGCCCTGACAATCCTCGCTGCAGAAACCAGGCCGTTAAAACCCTGAATGTCACCACCCCGTCTGATACAGAGGCCACAATGCAACACAATAATGCGAGCTGCCAGAACATGAGCAGTATTAAATGTCATTAAAAAGTTGACTCATCTGCAGACCCGCCCCCGTGACAGGCTGATTTAACAGGAAGGGACATTCAGTCCCGGCGGGAGGGAGGGACGGACGGAGCAGGTACAGAAAGAGACATAAAAAATGAGGACGGATGAGCGAAGGAGAGAAAGTGACAAAAGCCCGAGAAAGAAGCAAGAGATTGAGGAAAAATTGAGACAGAAAAGCAGACAGACAGATGGACGCAGAGAAAAGAGAAAGCAGGTCAGTCAGTGATGTTCTAGCTCGCCGGATGATTATTGATCCTCTCTGTAGGCAATTAGAGAGATCAGTTTCTGACTCAGCTGTCCAATGTCATGCTGAGAGGAGAGAGGAGGGTCAGATCAAGATATTTCCATTATCGCTGGAGGAAGTTTCAACATTATTCCTCTGTTTGCACTCTACATTTGTCAGCCAGAGGAGAAAAAAGCTAACTATTCCTCTATTTTTTATCCGTCTATGTAGTCCTCATCTACTCCATTAATCTCCTTTAATCTTCTTCAGACATGAGTTGCTTGGCCAAAAATAAAACTCTACATCTAAAGAGGGACAACCAGCAACATACTGTATTTGAGCAAAAATGCAAATAAAATCGATAAAATGAATTATTAGAACTCTGATCACAGTTTACATGAAAAGCTGTTGTCATTTCTTACAGGCCGGTGTGCAGACCATGATTTAATGAGATCCATCTAAAAGCCTATGGCATTTTATTTGACCTCATTTACACTGAAGGTATTTTGGCTTCCAGGGATCAGAACAATTAAAAATTCAGTTCTCTGAATTCCAAATCTAATTGCGAATCACGTAGCATATGGCCAAGTCACCATTCTCAATCACATCTATGCAGCAAAATCTCAATTTCTAAAACCTTTTTGTCTATAATTGAAATACTAAAACAACATAAGAAGTGACAAAAATAAGAAGTGGGATTATTTCAGTCCATTTCCAGTAAAAGTCAACTTGTTCCAAGATTATTTTCAGGAAATGAGTGTCTCTTTAATTAATAATTAATTAATTAATTATTCATAGAATAAGGCAGATACAAATATATTGTAAAATGTACTGCATTCAAAACTATCACTAAAATAAGCCTACACTGGCAGCTCTTTCACTTTTGAGAAAATAAAAAAGTTTTTAAGAGAAAATAGTGTTTTCATAATGTAATTAGATGGAGATGTTTTGCAATTTTTTTTTGTTTTTTTGTTTTGTTTTTTTGCCCAGTTTTGACCAAAATCAGATTCAAGTTTCCTGAGTGAAACGCAGCATTCACAACCCATTATAGTCGGCAGCGTTGGATAGAAGCTCTCCAGCTGTTGCGCATTTAGAATTTAAAGACACTGTGTTATGGACTCTGTGCAGAGACATGCATCCAACCCTTACAAACATAAACAAGATCTTCAGAGTGCACGACGCATGCGGCATCATCAGATGTGGGTCCACCCAGCTCACCTGCGTGTGCTGCCATCATCTGCTGAGTAATACACCCGCAGCAGAGTGGGAGAGAATAGAAAGCTTGCATGTGCTGTAGGGCTGTCTCCTTCATTAAGGAGAGGTTAATTAGAGAGAGGGTAATCAACTTAAACGCCCGGTGTGAATGAATGGACCCGTCAATGTGAGCCTGGAAGATGCTTTACATTCATTTGCCTATGAAGGTTGCATTAGACGTGTACTTTGAATCAGGTTTACTCATATGGGGCCATGACTGACTGACATAGGCCAGTTTAAAACATCTGATGTTAGCGGTCCATTTCATAACATTCAAGTACGCAAAGTGCTAAAATGCTGTTAGGCAGAATTTGTATCAGTCATGCCACAGGGCGCAGACCTCAGTCAGCTGATGCAGAGGGCCAGCTTGCGCATTTTAACAACATTACGTGCATTTTTGCTTTGTCATCTTAAGTTAAAGGCAGATTTCGGGGGGGGAAAGGTGTGGTATTTCCCTGTGCTGCACCGATCATCACCCTTTCCCGCACAACCCACAACCCAAACAGACGGGTCCAGCGGAAGCTGATGATTTATTGATGGAGGGGCCTGTGTGCACAACAAAGCGCCTCCCTTTACTCACCGCAACGGCGACAGTGTCATCTCCTTGGAACTTGGGGAGAAACTGATCCCCGCGTAAAATCTCCGCCTGGTTGAGAGGGCGAAAGCGACACAGCACTTTTATGTTGCACTCCGCTGGGACATCGGCCATTGCGCAGATTGAATGAGGAGGAAGGATACTGCTTCTCTGCTGGCAGGAAAGATGCTGCTGAGGTTGGAGGCGATCGGACGCTGATCGGGGCCTGATCCGAGCGTCAAGATAAACGACGGGGAATGCGCAGAGACTTCGCCCGTCTTCGTCGACAGGACTCTGAGGGCGGCGGAGAGGGGGGACGGTTTTATCCCGACAAGCTGAGAGAGGAGGCAGTTTATTTATGCGCAGCTGGACGGTGTTTCCGTGTCGCAGTGAGGCGGCCAGGCTATATTAGATGTCAAACCGCAAAACGATGCCCTACATCATTAAAACCACCGACTCCGATGTTGCTCGATTTCCTATGTTGGTCGCTTTGATTTTCCTCTTCTTTTCAGGCGCGGTGGTGGATCTGCGTCCGGACGGTTGAAGGTGAGATGCTGCTGGAAGGACAGTGAGGTAAAGCCGCTGGTGATCGGCCTGCTTTGGTCGCCGCGGCGCTCTCTATCGGCGGGTGGAGGAAGGGCGTGGTCTGCATCCGTCTCTTTAAAGTGGTACCCAGAGCCTCAGCATCAACAGCTCAGCATCCTCATAAGCAGGCGGAAGCCAGAGCCCCGTGCTGCGGCGTCACATCCGGGCAGACGAATGAGGGCTAACTTCATCAGATTCTGTACAGCTGCCACCAGGCCCGCTGATGCAGTGACTAATCATCACAGCCTTACTCGAGCCCCTCTCCAGTGCCTGACTGTATTTCTTGGAAGGTACGAGAACCCTTTATGGGAAGGCAATGAGGACTATTGATTACAAGACGAGTTTAGGCCTCACCTTGAAAAAGCATTACAGTGTCTGATGAGGCAGGAATGATGCAGCACAATGTCAAACCCTGAAAACACATTATCACGCCGATTTAAAAAAAAAAAAAAAAAATCTCACACTTTCCGTACAATCTAGAAAAGCAGTCATCGAGCACGTATACAGTACATGAAGGCTGCACAATACCCAAAATAGAAAATGTAAACAAGAAAACTGGATAGTTATCTGCATTAAAACAGGTAACCTGACAGCAAATAAACAGAAACAAAACCCAACAGAACTGAAAACATAACATCCTTCACTGGGGTAATAAACTGGTTTTGTGGGTTTCTGAAGGTCAATAACGCTGCACTAATAATCGATAACTTAAAACACTGTTGTAGTTGCCCCTGGATTTTGTCATTGGCAGGGTAACACGAGTGGAAACCCAACACTTAAACCTCTACTACACCTGCTCACAGGTTAGGAATGACTAACTGCAGTAAACGGTTACTGTAACTCTGTTGTCCTCAAGTAGGCTCTCATTGGAACTCCTCTTGATTTATTGTAAAATTTGTAATCTTATAATCACTTAAACAGGGTACAACTATGAGACTTTTTTTTTTTTTTTTTTTAAAGATATCAATTACTACAAACGGATTTCCTGATACATTTTGTCCTAACAGCAAACAATGTTGTGCAACTGTCCAATATAATCCTTACTTTACCTGCGAGAGTTGAAGGCAAATTCAGATACTTACAGTATAAACAGCATCATAAAGTTGCTCACATCCTTCTGAACAGAAGTCAACACAAGGTAACTTTTCTGTAAATAGTTTAATATTAAATAAAAAAGACTCCCATATAAAAAAGAAAGCTACAGTCCACAATTTAATCGTCTTTTTAAACATAAGTTGAAAGCAAGGGGTAGAATGAGAAAAATACTTAATTACAATTCCCAGAAAAATTCACAATTCATTTTTTTCTCTCGTCTCTTTCTCTAACAATATAAAATCAAAATAAAACACATTAACTGTACATATGTACAAATCTCCAAGTGTAGAAATTGCATAATCTGCTTTCTTTTTCACTTTTCTTTTAAAAATTTTTCTTTTTTTTTTTCCTTCTTTTTTTTTTTTTTTTTTTTTGTAAATACAGCTAGAGATGCCAGTACTCTTGGGGCAGGGAAGTGTGTGGAGGAGAGCTCAAACAGTGATATGAGACAGAGGGAGGATATTACTCCAAATCCACAGTAACACACGGACTCAATAGATCCAAGTAAGACATTATCGCTCTCTGCATTTAGGTTTTCCAGCCATTCGTTCATACAATCAAAGGACAAACTGTACTCTCTATTGACTCAGGGTTTTTGTAAATGTTCCATCTCAAAATTCAGTCCTTTTTCCGGATATTTATCTCATGGCTGGAGGGTGAAAGTTTGGGTGGGTGTTATGTCAACAGATAATTACATAGTCTCCATCACACCACAGTTACAAGTAGTTCTTCACAGCGATAAATGACACAGCATGTGAAATGTAAGTGGGTTATCAAGGTGGGTTTTTCTGAACTGTACCAGATTTGGTGTGGACCTCGCAAATGTCAAAAAAACTGGGTGTTGTCAGATTCACTCACATAGTTTTCTTGGTCTGTTGGGAAACAGATGTGTTGTGACATGATTCAGAGAATTGTACGAAAAAACTTCATTTCTAAGTTCATAAAATTATTAGTGATATACAACCATTAAGGGAAATCTCACAGGATGTGGAATCAGGATATTTATAAAAAAAAAAAAAAAAATTAAAAACCAAAAGTGTGACAAGTGGTTGATGTAAACTGGCTAAGGAACCTGATAGGATGAACCACATTATTTCCTTGGCTTGTCCCATACAAAAGTTATTTCATAGAGAGGAAAAAAAAACATTACAAAAAAATGAAACTCAAGTCTGTTCCTTCTTATATTCTCTTCCAGCACCTTTCAAAACGTTTTCATGAAATACAACCGCTGTGTGTCTCTTTATCTTACTAACAGACAGGGTCTCGTTTACTAAAATGAAAATGAATTCAACTAACGGTTGGACAGTGAGGGGCTCAGCAATAGCACTGTTGTCCAACACACACTCAGACACATAAAAAGACACACACATCCATACACCTACAGACACACTTTCAACAGAGAGCATCGTTCAAGTAGATGGGCTTTATCCTGACTCACAGTTATGCACTGATGAGAAGAAAACAGTACTCTTATTATTTTTTGTTTTCTCATTGACATAATTCTAACACCAACCATAATTAACAGATCTCTGATCACAATGTCAAGCAACCATTATTTTGTGAACTAGACCTAAGAGAAGACCTAAGTGAAGAAGTATCCACAAACTCTTCTTTTTTTTTAAATTTATTTATTTATTTATTTTTAAACTTTTTATAAATTAATTTTTCAGACTAGATCTCTCTCCTATGTGTTTTTCATAGTGGTTGCCATAACAATGGTTGACATGACAACATAATATTAGTGCAGTTGAATTTAAAAAAAAATTGCTAAAGACTGGGGACGATGGTGGAGAGATGGGGGGGGGGGGGGGGGGCATCTAGCCACCTTTGATTGGTGAACAGCTCTGACTGACAGCTCCCTCCACCAATCACTGCCTCTGAGACCTGGCGCCTCGTCGCCTCCTGCCGCGGACTGACCTCTCAGGCTTCAGCAGTGCTGTCTGGAAGAGAGAGAAATTGCATTCACATCAGTCTCATCTCCTTTCTGGCCGCCCAGTGGTGGAATGACTTTACCACTGCATTCAGAACTGCACAATCACTCCCAGATTCCCAGCCTTGAGCAGAAACCTTTCCCTGTAGCAAACCCTTCACAGCTGGAGTGCAGAGTAAACTACAGAACACTGCCCCTCCGGTTTGCACAGATTCAGTGTCTTGCTTTCGCTGTTTTAGGAATCTAAACTAGAACCCCACTGCTTTTTGAGGTTAAAGGTTCATTCTCGACCTTGAAAAAGCAATCTCACTTCAAGGTCAGTTTAGGATTTTTTTCTCAACTGCTGTTTGGAGGATCAAGAATGTACCTCAGCTTTTTAGCCAACATGGATGAGAAGTCCTTAAAATGTTCAGACAAAAATGGAAAATTGGAACTCCTGCGTTTCTATGACAAATGGGCAGCTCAAGCTGCTAATGAAGGTCATGTGATCTTTATTAAAAAAAAAAAAAAAAAATTTTCAACTGCTGCTTTTGGATTTTTTTTTTTTTTAAACTTGTGAAAAAGATTATTGTTCTTTTTTTAAATTTAATTTCTTTGTGCTACACTGGGATTGCTGTGGTTTTTCTTCACTGCACTAACTCTGAGTTCCCTTGGCACAGGCAAATTAAAGCACTTTCACTGACTGTTACGTTCGTACAGTATATGAATAATCTAAGGGGGATGGTAAAGCAGCAATTTGATGATGTGAAACGGTCACATGATTCTACTGCCATGCTAGCAGCTATGAGGCTGTATTATGCTGAATGATGATTTTAGTATGCTAACACGCCCACAATGCTAATATGCTAATGCTTGGCAGGTTTAATATATAACATGTTCATCGTATTAATCTAATGTGTTAGCATGCTAACGTTTGCTAATTATTAATAAAAACAAAGTAAAGCTAAGACTGATGAAAACACCTTTTGCAGGTATTTGGTTATAAATACTGGACAAATTAAAACTTGATGGCACTAAATGAAAAGTCGAATGATCACCAAAGTGATAGCAATTAATCCTGATGGGTCTTTGGATGTGTGTACCAAATTTCATAATAATCCACTCAATAACTTTTGAGGCATTTAACTCAAAACCAAAAATGTCAACCTCATGTTGGCCCCAGAGGAAAAGTAAGGGGATCACCAAAGTCAATAGAATTCATCATCTGGGGACCATGAATGTCTGAAGAATATTTAATGGCAATCCATCTAATACCTGTTGACATATTTTAGTCTGGACCAAAGTGGTGGAGTGATTGACTGGCCAGCCGGAAGGCTGACCATGGCTAAAAATATGTCAAGCTGCTGGAGAGTAACAACAGCATATTCATTAACAGCCACTGGGGGTAAAACCCACCGTGCTTTAAAGTAAGACTGGTGGCTTGGAAAAAGTCTGACTCAAAGAGTTCAATGATACTAATGAGAGGTAATCAACCAGTGCTGCTGATAATTAAACCAATAGATCTGAGAGTCACTCAGGGGAAGCTGGGTCTTACCGTAGCCTTGGTTTCCTCTAGTGCTGTAGCATCCATGTCTCTGAAGTCTTCTAACACATTCTGTAGCCTAACAAAGTAAGAAATACTTTAGTACTCAGTACAGCACGATATAGCCAAACACACATGATAGGACAGTTGTAATGAAGCATCAGCGAAACTAAAAGCTTGTCTAATGTATTGAAGATTACAGTCCAAGCTCTTGTGACCTGAGCCATTCTGATTTTTACTGAAGATTGATTTATCCAGGTAAGTCCCCTGTCTAGTACATGTCTGGGAAATTAATCGTTAACAAGACAACTTACGTTTGTTTCCTTTTCCTTCCTCTTCTGGCTCCACCCGCTGTTCCTGCTTGATCCTTGGGAGGTAGAATCAGAAATCACATTACAAAAATATCATAATGAAAGCATCTATCAGTGATTTAAAATGTAGCCACTCAAGTACATCACAATACTACAGCCCTTTATTTTTAAAGTCTTTGGTCCATACAAAGATCCAAATTCTGAAGTCTCAGCAAGGTGATGATGCAGTCCCACTTTGTGATATGAAATTGTGCCTGATTTTTGAAGAAAACAGAAGACCCAGACACTCACCCTTCCCTGTTCGGTGTGCAGCAATGTCCCAGCTGTCTCCTCATTGGGCCTCCCACTGCATCCATCCCTAGGACTGAGGTACCCTGAATGGGGAAGATGCCCCTGCCTATCCCCCCCTGCCTCCACAAAAGGGCACGCAGCTGCAGCAGGCCCAGTACAGTCTGTCTTAGCCTCCTCCAAGTATATGGGTGGCATAGGAGGCTCTGGGTGGGTATGTCCCTCTACTATGACTGGCTTCCTTTGTAAGGGTGATGTAGACCCGTCCTCAGTGGGTTTGGGTGTCCCCTGGGCTGGGGAATGGGCTGCTGCTTCCAGGCTGAGTCGGGATAAGTCTGGGTTGCGGAGGGAACAGGCCCTACGTGGACTCAGGGAGACTGGGGCACTTGCCTGCGGCAAAGTTGGGACAGGGGTGGACGGGGTATGGTGCTCCACAGGGAAAGAAACTGGCGGTAAGGCACAGAAGGGTGAAGTGGGGTCAGATGGCCCCAAGTGGGCTCCGTCTTCCTGCTCTTTAGCACTGACTTGGAGGAAGGAGGTATAAATCGTGTCCATGAAAGAGGTGTAAGGATCGATAACAGACCTGCCCTCAGATTCTCGCTGGGGGGGTGGGGTGGGTTCTTGGGCAGGGGCCAGAGCTGGAGCAGGACTGGGGACCACATCAGGACTGATCTGACTGGCTGGAATGTCTTCCTGTGGGGCAGGGCTTTGTGTTTCCTGCATTGAGACTGGCTTTTCTCCCTCTGAGGGCGGTGCAAGGTTTAGCTGGAGGAAAAGGAAAAAAGTTCAGTTCAATCAGGCGGTCAAATATCCCAAAATAATATTTTTTTTTCTCATTGGTGCAAAACAATCAAAAGCAAATTATCCACATTTCCTGACATCAGTATATACTGTGCAAAGCTGGTAATAAGCCACAGACAATTTATAACAGCCTTTATCACTGGGTATCTGCCAATACAGTGTACGATCCAATGTATCTGACTCATTGAAATCACAGCTATAGAGTACTAAATTTGGCACACCTTTTTTCACAACACACTTAAAACAAATACTGAAGGACCTGGTTCAAAACCATTAAGTTTCCCAAGCTTAAATTATTGATTAGATATGAATAAAATTTTAAGTGGGAGAATTCAACTCGTAAAACTGATGTGATGCAATCTGCTAGAGAGAAGACGTCTCACTCTGTTTGAGTGGTTGGACCTGCAGAAACACATGCAGTTGTACTGTGGTGTCACAGAGCAGAGGTTCTTCCCTCAACAAAGATATCTGACTGAATACAGATACCAGCTTGCAGAGAACACTTTAACTAGACAGCAGACAAGTTTCAGTTTGGCCTGTCATTTGGCTGGTATGACCTGCTGCTGGAAAGATTTAGCATTTAAACCTGTAAAAGTGAGTCATTGCGGGTTAAAAATGGGAAGCTGCTACCTGCATATTTTGTAAACTGCTCTTTGCTAATGAGAAAGAGAGTTGGAGTAAGAGTTTAGCAAATCCACATTACATTATTTTTCCAATCTGGGAGTCAGAATTCAAGCATCACATACGCAGGTGGGCACAAATACATTACAAATACAAAACATACAGTCACAAACTCTTAATTTTCACTCGCATGTGCAGTGAAATGCTCCAAGTGTAGAGCCCAGCAGTCATAAAGGAGAGCAGTGTTGCAACACTAGCAAGCTGAGCTGGACAAAACAAGCTACAGTACAGTAAAGAAAGGATCTGATTTTGACTGGCTTTATTTCAGCAAATACCAATCCTTTATATGCCCACATCAGCCCAGATTCTGATCTTTAGGATCGGCTGAGGACATCTCTAGTTAAAAATTCAAAGCATCATTGAACAATCCAAGTGCATGCGTCTAAAATATCATCCCTTTTTAGGTGGGAGCCTACTGATATACTTTATCTGCTAAGCTATATCCCAGTTACCTACCTGTATGTTATTGAGCAAGTTGATGGCCCCATCAGGACCCTGCAACAGAGGCATGCCCAAAGCAGAGGTTTGGACTGGGGGTAGGAGGATGGAACCTGCTCCAATCCCCACCATGTTATGGAGGCCTGTGATGCCAGAAAGATCTCCTACAGAAGACACAGTTCGTAGATGCACTGATATAAGGGCTTATTGCTACAGAAAGCAATGTTTTAAGTTTTGATACTGAGAACAGATCATGTATTCCTGACTTACGGACTTTAAACTTGAGGAAAAAAAAGTGTTACAGGGTTGGCACTAACTCACCTAATACAGCAGGGTTAAGCAAAGTGGGAAGTAACTGTTGGAGGATGGGGTTGTCCTTGCCTTGGAGAGATAAGGGTATGAGTGTGTCAACACCAGCATCAGTAGGTACCTGGAGAGTAGAGTAGAGGAGAGGAGAGGATTTGAGTTTCAAGAAGAAAAAAAAAAAAAAAAAAAAAAAGGTAGAGACGGGGCCAGAGAAATACAGTCAAGACAGACAAATTCTTGTCTCTCTCTGTCAAAATAATAATGTTTCCAAAAATATGTGTATTCGCTACTCAAATACCTTAAGACAGACAGACTATGACCAACCCAAACTATGTAGTTTGAGGAGGGCTTCATTTAAAAGTAGTTCAGGGAAAAACATTTTTAGCAGTGAATTTTCTGTGTTTTTGAGATAAGAGACTAACAGGGAAAAAACAAAGGAGCAGTTAAGGAAATGGGCTCAGGTTTTTCAAGGGAAACTAGGAGGAGCTCAGAGGAAAGAGTTATAGGAGACAGGAGAGCCTACCTGAGGTTGGGTATGTTGGGTTTGCTGTGCAGGAGCTAATTGGGTGTGGGGAGGCGGGTGGAGCTCAGCAGAGCTCAGGGCAGCAGTGAGCAAGGCTGGGCTGAGGGGCAGGAAGGCGGCAGGGGGAGGAGGAAGAGTGGCAGGAAGGAGCAAAGACTGCAGGGCTTGGAGAGCGCCCTCAGCTCCTGGAGGAATGGGGAGAAGGCCCTGGGCGACCTCCAATAGCCCTGGGCCTGGCAGGGTAGATGGATCCAGGAGGCCAGAGGCCTTATCCAGAGTGAGGCCCTCCAATGTGGTGGGGATCTGCTGTGGATGCTGGAGGGGAACTTCTAAGCTGACCTGGCTCAACTGACCCAGCCCAGACAGAGGTAACAAAGGTGCCTGGTGTTGCCCGAGCAACAAGGAGGCCATAAGCAAAGCCTGAAGGCTAGGTTTTTCCGTTAGCCCTAAATCAGCTTCCTGTCCTGTGGTAGGGGTTGAGGCTGGGGGTGGGAGTGGGTTCAACAGGCCCAAAAGGTTCAGAGGCAACTCCCCTTGGGCACCACTCAACAAGGGCAACAAGGGAAACAGAGGATTGTTTATCTGTTGTTGCTTCTGTTGTTGATCCTGGTTTTGCTGCTGTGTCTCTTGTTGTTGTATCAGTAACTGCTGCTGCTGCTGCTCTGATTGCTGCTGCTCTGCAATATTCTGTGGTGTTTGTAGTGTAGCATTGGCAGAGGGTATCTGTGCATGTTGTCCTCCCAACCACACCCCACCTAGGGGCAATGAAGCAAGGACTGTAGGGTCCAGGAGGGATGGTAGACCTCCTGTGGATGACAGCAGCTGAAGCAGCTGCTCTTGGTTCATGAAGGGGAAGGCCTCTGCCAGAGGTAAAGGAGGGGTTGAGTCACCCACAGCTGAAGGGGTGGGGGGATTGTTATTATCCCCAAGACGAGAGGAGATGGCGGGCCCAGGGCTGGTGGCTGCTGGAGGTTTGGCCACTGTGGTGACCTTTGGGTCCACACATCCAGGCTCCTCTGGCCCTGCAGAACGAGAGACATGAATAATTCACCTCTGCTCAGGGTGACTCATCAAGTAATAAACCAACCTTTTTTTAACACAGGTTTTAACTGTGATGGCTGCCTCTTGGGCAGCAATGAGTGCTGATAGTTAGCTATAAAAC
The DNA here is from genome assembly GCF_016859285.1 of Xiphias gladius. Taxonomy (NCBI): domain Eukaryota; kingdom Metazoa; phylum Chordata; class Actinopteri; order Istiophoriformes; family Xiphiidae; genus Xiphias; species Xiphias gladius. Next base: position 10,647,760 of record NC_053417.1, on the reverse strand, counting down.
AGCATTAGATTCACAAGCTAGCAATAACCATAGAGGGTGCAATCATGAGAAAAAAAAAAAACAAGTATCCCTTGCCCTGAACCATTGTAAGACACATGGGCATCTGTAAAGCCTGATTAAGGCTAGGCAGAGCTCATGACCATACACAAAACTAAGCAAACTAAGCACTAAGCACACTTGTATGAGCGGAATTTTTCAAAATCTTGATATCTTTGTAGGTACATTTTCAGTATATTGCAAATCTCTACAAACCATATTACTTCTATATGAATTCATAAACTTAGATTATATCTTCAAGACTAAAAACATACTTCAGACTCACAAATATCCTCACCTGCTGTGTGATTTCCTTGGGAAGACATCTCAACATCAGTGGTACGTTCGGAGGAGCTGCCCTCCCCCTGTGGCACAGTGGAAGATGCTGCGAGAAGGGCCAGGACATGGTTGCTAAGATCAAGAGGCTTTGGGGAGGTGGATATTGCCATAGAAACACTGTCTTGAGAATGACTCAGGTCAACTGATGTTGATATGCTGTTATTACTTATTTCCATTGCCACAGTGCCCTCTGGTGAGGCTTCCTGCAAAGGTGCCAAGGAAACAGAGTCTATTGTAGTAATGTGATTCTCAGTTGGTTGATGCTTGTCTGAAGTAGTTGGAGACATATGCTGAGATGGGCTGCTGCTGTTGTGTAAAGCTACATTTGAGTTGGACAGCACTGCTGAAGAAGGAGAGTGTCTTTGTAGAGGGCTTGATTTAGTAGACTGAGGGTGTGAATGAGACTGCAGTGATCTGAACTGAGAGGAAGTGGGAGGAGGAGAAAGCGGCTGTTGCACAGAGGGCAGAGAATTAGTGTCATTGGTTCGGCAGGGTGACCGACTCTGGGGGTGCCTGACGTTAGAATGATGAGGGGGAGAAGAGGGTGACAGTCTGGGGCTCTGTTTAGTAGTGTGTCCACCTCCTTCAACAGATACAGACCCTGGCTGAGCAGAAGCAGAGTTGGATGCTGAGGCTGCGGCAGAGGCCTGCGCATTCTGCACACTGAGCAGGTGTAACAGAGCAGACAGAGGCTGGGTTGGAGGGTCCAAGCCAAGAGGTGTAGGTGTCAGGCCTGTAGTGAAATCCAGAGCCTCATTTTGTCGAGAAGGCCTGGAAAGATGTGCTGTCTGTCGAGGAGCAGGGTGCCTAGGCATCTGCCCGGGGAGGAGATGATGATGGGTTTCCAACATGACAGCATTCTGGTTCTGCACAGCTGAGGTAGAGGAGGAGGAGGAGGAGTGCCAGGAGGAGGGGGAGGAAGACGAGGAAAGGTTGATAACTGTAGCAGAAACAGCTTCTCCTGGTGGGGTCTTCTGTGGCCCATTAGCCAGCTGCTGGGTGTCTCTTAGCATGCTGAGCACTGTCGGAGATCGCCGTTGCCTCTTCCTGTGCGACGCGTTGCGCTCTGCTGTGGGAGGCAGGTGGGGCAAAGAGGAAGCCAGAGACTGGGCCAGAGAGTGGGATGGAGGAAAGAGGATGGCGGAGGCTGCTGCAAGGGAGGGACGGGGAGGCCTAGTAGGAGTGATGGAGGAGGGAGGGTGGCTGTTATGTAAAGTGCTGTTAGTTACCTTTGTTGACTGTTGCTGCTGTGCCTCTTTCAAGACCTCCAGGGAAGAGGGCAAGCTCACTGCGTTGCTCGCCATATTGGAGCTCTGGCCCTGGGTTACCTGGTTAGCTAGCTGAGCCTTGGCAGCCGCAGAGAGCAAGTTACTTGCAGGGAAAGAAGCTGAGTGCAGCATTTTGCCCTGATGGCTGTGGTGGTGGTTCAGAAATGGCCCCAGAGGTAAATTAGAGGGGCCTGCGGAGTTCAACCCAAAACCTGGTGATCCGGCACTGGAAGTCTGACTCATGATACTCTTTGAGGGCTTCGAGGACAGAGCATGAGGGTTGCTACTGCTTTGGTTGGTCAGTAAGGAGGGGTTATTAGGGTTTAGGAGGTGGTGGTTATTAGTGCTGCTGTTGCCTGAGTTCTTAAACTGCTCCAAGATATCTTCCAGCTTGTACTTTGGGAAGTGGGGGCTGGGATTTGGGGAGCCAACAGGGAGAGGGGAGTGTGGAGAGGAAGGAGTGGATTTCCTCCTCTGAGGCAAGTTACTTCCCATCTGTCCTCCTCCTTCTGCTGCTGTTGAGCCTCCACCCTGCTCAGAGAGAGGGGAAGGAGAGGCTGAAGGGTGGCGGGTCCGCTGGTGAGGAGAAACACAGTTCATGTTATGGACAGAGGGTGAGAGAGAGGGAGACGGAGAGAGGGTGGAGCCTCCCACAATGACACCATGAGGATGACTGGCGTGAGTCTGTCCTCCTCTTCCTCCTCCACCAAAGGTCATAGGGGAAGAGGGAGGAGGTGAAGAGAGGGGCCCTAGCCGAGGAGAACCAGGAGTCTCTGGGGTTTTGGGTGTTCTTTGACCTTGACTGACGTTTTGAGGTGTGGGAGTGCGGGGTGACCTCTGGACAGCGCTGTAAGATTGGAATGAGGAGTTGGATGAAGAGGTGGAGGACGCAGGGAGAGGAGGAGGATGGTGAAGCCTTCTTAGAGTATCTAAGGGATGGTGAGAGTTTGTGCCTGTGTGAAGGATGGGGGAGGAACCATTATAAGGGTAAATAAACTGGTGGGGGGATTTGGGGCTGGCACAGGGATTTGAATGGAAGTTGTTGTGGGGTCGAGCAGGGACTGGATGGAGTTTGGGATGGTAAATGCCACGGTCCTCTTCTTCCCGCTCCACGAGTACCCCCTTTGGATCACGGCTGTCTACTCGACTGCTCACCTCTGGAAGTGGAGACACACACACACACACACACACACACACACACACACACACACACACACACACACACACACACACAAAGCTTGTTACTTAATTTCTCTACTTTCATAAATGGTCTACTATTTAGTTTATAAACTAATTACTGCGTATGAATATTCTTTCATAAATCACTGACTAAGTGAGCGCTCAGGAAAAGCTTGTGATGTTTAAATTTGATGCTTGAGGTAACTGGTGTTCAATCTCTTCACCATGCAGTGTGCTATGGAAATACTACCAAACAAAACCTCTCACTTTTATCAGCTGGTAGTTTTAGAAAAGTCTGTGGAAGCACAATTGGTGTCGAAAAATTGCAACACAAAAATATGGCACCTTCCCAGTAGATAATACTCGGTAAAAAGTGAGGGGAGTCAAATGCAAAAAAGGGTGAGAATTTATTATGCTTAATATGTGCACAAATAAAGGTATTTAATGGCATGAAAAACAGATAAGGCTTGGATCAGCAGCTACTCCCCTGGAGCCCACATACTTTCTGGATGATAAATAACTGCATACCTCAATTGTTCATACAAGTCTCGCACATGGTCATGAGGGTTGTTGTTGAATCTAACGGTTGGGCACTTGGTGCATGTCTGTCTGATGTAAAAATCAGTCGTAGAGAGAACTCTAACGACACTGTACTTAAAACAAAAAACACCCCAGTTTGTGGTAATTGGCAACATTCTTTTCAGACAAATAGTTTCACTCACTTGAGGAATTCATACACTTCTAAATCCACATGTAAAAGCTGATGATGATAATGTATTTGTTATTTTCCCAACAACTCATCTGAGCAAACAAACGCTAAATATCTCCTTCTCCCAATGTGGAAGTACATTACTGCTATTAAAATATCAGTGGTTTCAATTCTGTGTTGCTGACAGCTGCTGGACTGACTAGTACTCGTTTTTTTTCAATCCCACACCCACCTGCTCCCACATGATTTGAGACCATCATTGCCTGCTCCTACAGATTCCTGAAAACACTCCTGCCCAATCCCATTGTGATTCTGATCACACGCAATCAACTGTTTTTTTTTTTTTAATTCAAATCGAAAATCTGTCTAGCCCTTCCTACAGGGAAAGTAAGACGCATACAGCACTTTTGTGGATTTTTCTTGAGGCAGCAGGATCTAAAAATGTATCTAAGAATTATTGATCATTTCACTGTTTCTCTGATATCTAATACTAATTGTCATATTAACAGACACAAACCAGAAAGTAAAACGTCAGACTTCAGAGTAGCAGTGATGGTGTTATTGTTTAAAGAACTGATTTGGATAAGGGATGTTAAACTTGTGTAACTTGAAATCTTGTATCCAACTGCACAATTAGTGTGATTAAGCAAACAGAGAGACAGCAATGAGAGAGAGAGAGAGGGCAGAGCGAGAGACAGTTTGTGGAAGAAATGTATTTGGAGGCATGTGGTTTACTGGAAGATAGAGTATTTACAATATAATGACAGCCTCTCATACTTTCATTAATGAAATTTCATCTCTAATTCATCCCACGGTAATGACGATACTGACCATGCGCTCCCACACACATTAAAGTAAATTTGTGTTGGGTCCTGTAGGAGCTTCGAGACCATAGTCCCATTGCAGCCCCCGACATGAGGTTACCATTGTGCGCACAGCACACTCAACCCCAACATCACAGATCAACAGAGGTCAAGATTTTGTTACAATCTGACAGACATGAAGTGGAGACACCTTACAGAGAGACATCATCCACACCAAATTAAAATGAGCATTTCCTATGTGATGCTGATCAGCATATTTTTTAGTAAATCTGTAGAATTCAGTATAGAGCAGTTATTTCAACAGTTTTTATTTACAATTTATTAGAAAATGTTTGATATTACAAAGCTACAGGAGTAGCACGTCTCATTTGTAGTGTGTTTCAATTCTTCAAAGTTTACCTGGATGATGAAGGTTGGCGAAGGGCAGCTGTGAGGCCTGCATACTGCGACACAGAGCAGCCATCGCTACCACTTTCCTGCGGTGGTTACACAGTTTGGTCATGTCCTGCTCTGTTTTGCCTAATGGCTGGCTGTACTGTTCCACCTTCACTCCCACAGTGAAGTTGAAAACCTGCAGGAAACCAGATGGATTAGACGGAATTCAAAGGGAAATCTTTTCCGACCGTTAATTAAATTTAAGACAAGTAAAAAGGCACCAGTGGGGGTATTTGACACTCATGTATGCATACTCACACAAGGATCGCTGCTTACTGTGCCTGAAAAAATGACTCTAGAGTAAAACTAACCGACCACACTGGTCAAATGAGTTTGAAGAGGTTAAAAGGTCCTCACCATGTTGTTTAAATATTCGTATGTCAATAAGTGCACAATGAAGGGGCCATAGTTTGTGGAGGGTAAATACGATAGCAGTAGTGTTTTAATATGTATTCATAAAGCGAGAGCAACTCCCACATCAACAAATATACAAATTTATAACTTTTAGACCGGGTTTACCTTCTGGATGATGAGTGGACACTCAAGACCACATTTGCAGGTGCCATCAGTCAACAGATAGGTCTTGACCTCCTCCAGAGAGGACAGGGCAGTGCCACTGGGACTACAGGAGGATGGCAGCAAGAAACTGTTACAGCAAACTCAAAGCAAAATCGACAAGGATATGAACAAAGATTCAAAGGTTCAAAGCACAGCAAAGTTCTCAGTTGCAAACCTGAACACATAGAAGATCTCCATATTTGAAATCTCACTGAGATTTGAGGATTTGAAGGATTTAAAGCCATCTACAGGGCTGCATACACATACTGAAAAGATGTTTAAAGTGGCTCTTAAAACTGTCCTGCTGTAGTAAAGAAACTCTGAAATTTAGCCAAGTAAATTAAAATGAGAACCAAATTTAGAAATTAGAAATGTAGAAAGAAAGAAAAATCAGAAAAGTAGAAAGATCCTCTCTTAGATCCAGCAAATCTTTATTAATAATAGATTAGGTTTCTGTAATATAGCCCCAAAACTTTCAGCATACATCAAATGTGATTAGACAAAAATTCTCTGAAACTGAACAACTAAAGTCAAGTAGCAAGAACAGATTACGCACAGTCCATATATTATTTGTGGTGATGACGATCCTCATCATAAGACTTATTGTAGTAGTATAGTAATATAGTAGAGTTGATTTGAATTTTATTTCAGCTCCCCGTCTCCTTGTCATCTCCTTTTATGGTTTATTTGAAGAAACTAATTTTGCAGTTACTTGGGTTGCTAGTTAACATTAATGACTTAACTGATCACAAATCTAGATTATCGCCTATGTATAAATGAACTGTTGTTACATTATGTAATGAAATATATGCATTCAAATCCAAATAAACTCTTCTACCTTGAGCTGGCCAAGGAAAATAAAGCAAAGGAAAATCTTTATTTTGGGGGGGGGGGGCATCTTTTATGCAGTATTTTAAAAACAAATCCACAGAAGCCAAGTTCATCTTTCCTGGTAATATCCCTCCATATAGGTTGTCAAAACCAAATTATTTAGCTTATACATACACACACACTCATACATGTACACATTAATAAGCCTTGACATCAAAATCATCTCTCAAAATATTGATAGTCTGCATGGGTTTTTGTTCAACTGAACCAACACACCTGACATAGATCACCTGACCGCCCTCCACTCTCCTCTGCCAGCCGATGGGGACGTGTATTGCAGTGGTTTGGACCCCATCCTTGTCCCCACTGACAGTCTCACTGCCTCCCATCATTTTGTAGCTGCAGCCTGCCAGCACCTTGGAAAAGCAGCTAATGTCAATACATCTTTTTTAAATGCCATAAAATGAAGTTCAGTTTATTTAAAGATCCAAGACTTTTACTTTAAAATGTTACATATCCCTTTTGGCAAAAAATCCTTTTTCTGTATTTAGAAAATCAATGTCATTGTCCAAAATGTTTTTTTGTGTTCTTTTTTAAGTTACGGGCTAAAGATGTCTTACAGTGTCAGTAGTATTCAATAATGAATTTTACTTTTGTAATCTTTTCAATGACATTTGATTGTCATTGTAGAAGGGCGCTTTACCACTGCTTATGAAGTGTAAGTTTGTTCCAAAGAGAGAGACCAAAGTCAGCAAGGACTCCCAAACCAGCTGAACTTCTCTTAACAATGTATGTATACATTAAACTATATTTTTTTTGCATGTAATCAGTAGTAGTATGTTCTGCCTCAGTAGGAGTCACTAAATAAGTAAACACATGCATGCATAAAATGGATGAACAAATGTTTCTGCAGTGACGTCTAAGGTATATCAATGCTCTAATTAAAGCAACCTGCATGCCAAATGTGAGGGCCACATTCATCTTTTTATACAACACCAAATTTCAACATCTAACATCAAATGTTACAAAATTTAACCTTGGCGCCAAGATGAAATCAGCTTAGGTTTAAAAGAATCATAAATAATGCATTCAGTAAGGGCTTCTAATTAAATGTATTGCAGTACTTCATGTCACTTACTGAGACTTCACTTTCCAGCTGTCTTCTAAATACCCAATAGGCCTGGCAAAATGCCTGACATTTACTATCCTTATGTCTGTGCTCCAGACAAGTCAAGCTTCTTCATAAGTTTGTCTCTAACATTTAAAATCCAAAATATGATTTAAAACTGTCACCACTGGGTGTGGCCATGGAAAATGAAAAAAGACTTTAGTGTACTGTCAAGGTACAGTAATAATAAAAATAAATAAAAAAATAAAAACTGAAGCACGTTTTGCATACCTTGTCATCTTTGGGAAGCCAGGATCTGTTTTGGCTAGGGTATCCACTGTCCAATGTACATGCTGGTGGATTAGAAGCACGCAGACTGCCAGTAAAACCTGACTTGATGCCCAAACGCCTGGACTTTCCCCAGCTATGAGGCAGCTCCTCAACTTCGAGGATGACTCCTGCAGATTTTTTTTTGTTCAGTTCACATCAGAGTAGGGACTTGGATGAAGATGGAGAGCCTATAAAGAAAGGTGGAGGTGGATTATGTAATCTGACAGGGAGAACCAGGGTGAATAACTCCCGCAGTAAACCATTTGCTGCAACTGATGTGATCCAGGCGTACGTTTAAAAAAAAAAAAAAAAAAAAAAGATTACATCAGATGCATTACGTTATTAAAAAGAGAAAACAACTTCAGAACAAGCTACTTTGAAGTGGGAGGGTGTGTTTGGATAGGCCCGTGGTTTACTGGATGTTTAGCTACAATATAAAGCAGCTGCCTTTCCAAGAAGCCAACGTGCTACCAACATGGACGGAGCTTGAAATAAAATCATGAAGGAACTGAGTTCAGGTCAACATATCTGCAGTGTGCAGCCACCGAACAATATCTCCTTAACTAAACGGCAGCTAGCAGCTAGGCTAACAGCTAAGCTAACAGGCTACCTTACTTTGTACTGTGTTGCGTGACAGCTGTCAGGCGCACAAAACACTCCGCTGCGAAACTCTTACGTGTTAGCTACGGTAAAAAGAGACGAGCAATGCACAATACAGCTTCATAAAAGAAAAAAAATCCATAAATGTGGCCACCAGATTGCCTTTACTTACTTACTGACAGGCGTTAGCTAGCGTTAGTGTTAGCGGGACCTGTGACCCTCTCTCTGCCTGCTGGCGAAGTTTTGGAGTCTTGGCTTTTCTGGGTCGCGGGAGAATCAAGAGTTAGCTGGTTAGCTAACGGACTAACCAGAGAGTGTTTTGAAAACGGCTGATACTTTAAAAAAAAAAAAAAAAATCCTACAATAAATCCTTCCGCCGTTCAAATCACGTATTCGCGCGATCAGTCAGCTCTCGGCGTTTATGCAACGTCTGCCAGTCGGATTTAAAAACAAAGGGCAATAACGCTTCATTTTCCTGCGCCTGGGATGTCGGTGCTAACGCCAGCAGCTAGGTTAGCAGAGCTAACTGACTGAAATTTACTTGATTGTGGAGAGTCCCGACAACACTGGAGGATGTCCCGCTTACGCTGCTCAGCTATCCAGCCGTCACTTTGCTCTCTGTTCTGCTAAACCGTTTTGCACCCAGATGTATTCCGGCAACCATAATAACGACCTATGTAATCCCAAATTCACAGTTGCCCACTGTTTTTTTTTTCTTACAGATTCCGAGGAAAAAAAAATAATGGAGTTTTCTGTCGGGCATGCGCTCTCAGTACCCAGGGAGTATTGTACCCGACATGCACCGGGACCTTTGTAGTGCTCCAGACAGACATGAGAGAGGAGCAACCTGATGGGCTGCATAATGATATAATAATAACAGGCCCGGGTTACGTGTCTGCTGCTCACAGTCATGCTTTCATGCTCAGCCGTTTGCACTGAATTTCAGCTCCGAAAACACATCGTTTATCAAAATACAGAAATAACGTGTAAACCATGTCCATAAATGCGTATTTCAAAGTGGAAAATGTAAAAATGCCATCCCAAGAGCTCGCCCTTTCATTCCCTGTGTAATGCTTCCATGCGTACCTTAACGTTGCATTATTATATACACTCAAGTGGCAGTTTGTTGGGTACACAAACTAAAACAGTCCTATAATAAATCCTTCGTTCATGAAGGTTATATTCAGTTTTTTTTGTAACTCTTTCAGAGAGGCGTTGATTCAACTGTATGATCATTTTGGAGGCTGCAGTTTGCGCTGCTGTTGAACTGTATTTCATCATAAGGAGAATGGTTTCTGTTATTTAGCCTACCCTCATTGATATAAATGGGGCGGACGAAGTAACAGAAACACCTATCAACATAACACAATATAATTCAACAGCACCGCAAACTGCAGCCTCCAAAATGATCATAACGTTGAATCAGAACCTCTCAAAAATAGTTTCAATACAAACTGAACATTATAACTTTTGTGAAGGTGGGATTTATTTAGGACTGCTGTATTAGGCTGCACTTGTTTTAGCTAGGTGTACCTAATTGCCAAAATGCCAATTGAATGTATGTCTGCCATGGAAGTTAAGTATTTGGCTTATTTGTGTGTGTTTGGCGTTGTCTGTGATTAACACGACTCATTAAGCATACACTGATTATGGTAAAGGCTGAAGTAGATAACCTAGTAAAGCCAGCAACTGCCCTGGGGTTCCAGACCCACAGAGGGCCCAAAGCAAGGACAATTACTCTGTGGTAATTTGATAAACATAAAACGTAATTACTAATAAATAACTAATAGATACACAATGAAACAAGAAAGGACCCTAAAATGGTTAATCTGACCCTGACTTGAATGGCCTGATGATGTTATTTAGCCTCTAGCACCACCACCAGGACAAACTTTCAATTTTCAGGTGAGCCATTCTATGTAAACACACAGCATTTACACACATTCACGCCTCTAACATAGAAGAAAGGGGTCACTAAAATCCCTGATGTTAGTGACCCCGTGACTCCCCTCCTAAGACCACCTCAGGGTCATGGTGACTTGATCAAATATTCTGTCATCTACCCATAGTAACACTGTCTGAGTGTGAAAGTGTGAATCTGTAGACCTGTGCCAGCTACTGTTAAAGCTTTAAGATCTAACTGAAGAAATAATCAGGATGAGTTATTACAGACAACAACACTTCCACTCAACTCCTTTATGAAGTAGTTTAGGTGTAGACAGTAAAAATACAACAGGTCCTGGTCCAGTGTAAGGGCACAGTACAATATTGCATAACCCACAAACAGGGCAGCAGCCAGGGTTTTAGAAACACAGATGTCATGAGTAAAAAACCCCCCCACGCAATGCTAGCCTCCAAAACAAAGCATCACCTCCCCCTACCCCCACATTTTATAGCACACATGACGGCGTAATGCTGTGTCAAAAACAGTAAAATAACAGTGACTTCACCAGTAGCTGCGTCTTGCTTACAATGAAGCATAACCACAATAATTCATATGCACAGATTTAATACAGGACTGACGTGAGTTATCAGATCAAATCTGCGCCTTGTTCTTGCTCTCCATGGGATAAAATGACAAAGACAGTTAAGCAGTTAAGCATTATGAATGCCTTAGTTTTTCCATGTGGGTGTGTGTTTCTGTTGTCTTGGAACAAGTGGGGCAAGGGGAAAGAGGTGAGTATATGTGTGTAATGAAGACAGAAGGAGAGAAAGTATCTGATTTCCCCTCGTCATCTGTGCTCTGTCCAAGGTCCCCAGCTGTCGCAAACACTCAGCTTGACACATGAGTGCTCAGCCTACTAAGCACACAAACACACATGCAAATACACACACAAAATTATTGATAAGTACACAAATACAGAGATATGCTCACACCCCAAGCCTGAAATCACTTTGGAAATCACCTGGAGGGACTATAGGGTGAATAGAGAAAGGGGTCCAGGGTTTTAACACAGAACCCCGAGGGCCTGCAGTGGGAAGGCAGGTTGGTCGGCTGGTTTGTTAGACTCAGGTCCACCGGCCATACAGCACTCCAGTCATCGCCAGCAGGTGAAGGATTCATTCACAGGGACTCACCAACACAACAGGTTAGAAGTTTCTTCTGTGTGATCTGTGTGAATTTTTTACAACAAGCATGTTCCAGTAGAATTTTGAAGCATGGGCTATTCTACTGAAAAGTGTGTTTGCATGACAAAAGTGTGAAAGTCAGTTTATTTCAATTAATCTCAGTGGGACAGTTACGTAAAGCTTTGAATTACTAGTTGAACAATTGGCATATTGGCAATGTTTTTATTCGCAAAGACTGATTGTTATTGCCGTGAATTTTACTCTTCTTTTCCTGACTGGCAGCAGCACCCAAATTTAGCTTGGATTAGATCAAATTTCACAACCCTGGAATAGTTTGGGTCCAGTGGACAAGTGCATTCAAACAGTATGTGTGTGTATGGATATGCAATAAGTGCACATCTACATGTAACTTTTTTTTGTCATGTGTTCATACAGACACGAGAAAAACATCTTGTACATCTGTACTCACATGTCTGTTTGTGTCGCTGTGTGTGCCGTGTCTCAAACAACAGTGTTTGTGCTAAACTACTTCACATCATAAATACTATATGAAATTCTGTTGTGTCACAATAAGGTATTTTTCATTATCCTCTTATAGCGGATAAAGGGTGGCGAAATATCGTGCCTATATCTATGCAATGCATTTTGACTGAATGCCATGTGAAGGCCAACATCCATGCATGACAAATATACAGTAAATAATAAATATCACCTAATTTTCTGCCTATATATTTCATTCAGTTTTGTTTAATTAGAAGTGTACACATATGTGGTGCTTGTTGAGTTCACCCACAATGGCATCTGATATGGGAAAATGATTGTCTTTCTTAAATTAGATAATTTAAGAAAGAGATAATAAAAAGAATAAATGCTATAAACTAATGAATAAATATATAAATATCTTTGTAGGCGAGGAAGCACTGACATTGTCCACCCAACACCATGGACCAGTGAGTATATTTCCTGAAATCCGTTCAATTAACTCTACAATACAAAAATATTGCTAGCCCTACTTTGCCTACCTGCACCTCTTCACCATCTCTACAAGACTCAGTTGAACTGTTAGCAAACTAAATGTTGCAACAGCCCAGACTGAAAAGCACATCATCATCAATTATCCATTTCAGTCTATATTCACATACGATAATGATCAAGCAGCTCTATGTTCATTTGACAAAATGTATCACAGGAGTCTCCAAGAAGAAATAATCACTCAACTATTTTAAGGTGGAATGGCAATTTGATGCCAACACAAAGCATGTCAGTTACATCAGATCTCTCCGTGACGTTATCCTGTGGAAACCTTGTAACCCCAACAACCTTTATGTTCACATGTCCTGTTTGAGGATCACATGTTCACCTACGGACAAATATGAAGTCGAGCATAAAAACCAAAGTTAAGACTTTGAGGATACAAAATTAAGTAAATTTAACTTAAAGCAGTCATATGTAGCTACATGATTGGATCTTACTCATTACTGTTTTTTTTTTCTTCGTGTGTGTGTGTGTCAGGGAGGATGACAAAAACTCAGTGGATATCCATGACAATCCACCAGCTCCTGACAATGTAGTGAGGGAGGACGGAGACACCGTGAGTGACAGGACCATGTCAACCCCTCCACCCCCACTGTTAGCAATGCCATACTCAAGCGGTTCAAAATAGCCACCAGCTGGGACAGGAACACAGTGCAGCGTCAATTGGAAAAATATGAGCTCTGACTTAAGTGTTTCTGTCTTTCATTCCCCTGTGGCTTAAAGAAACACTGCTGGCTGATCTACAAAGGATTATTACTGTAGGTTTAGGTAGAAATGTGATCCTGTAGATGCGCAAAAGAAGAAGACGAAGCTGAACAACAGAATGCAGATCTTGTCATGAACGTTTGGACACATTGTTAGAATAGTGCTCTGCAGTTACGGTGAAATCCAATAGAAGTGCATTTAAAAAAGGTTCACAATTCAATGGCAGACCTCACTCCGTAGGACTTTGGCAATTTGAAAATGTTTAAAGAATACAGAAATCAAACAGACTCTTGAAAGGTGATCTGTTCTAGCGGACACATTTTTTTCACACAGCAAATTTCACAGAACAAAACTCGATTTGACATATCAGGTATCAAATGATGAAAATATGGCAACAAAACTAGTAAAGATTTCACTCAAATTAGACATTTAGTCACTGCCCCTTTCTATTGACCATGATACACAGGGAATGTAGGCAAATGATGCCAGTATTTCAACATTTTGACACTTTTTTACATAAGATTACTACATTATTCACATGAACCTAGTCCACATCATCATATTTTTTCTCCTCTGGAGGCAAAGCCTCAGGGGCAGCATTGAAACAATACCCGTGCATTGTGTGTGTTTTTTTTAATGGCTGTCTGAGATATGTCTTTTGTGTCTCCAGGTCTATTTCATATATGAGGAGGAGGTGGAAGTGGAGGAGAAGGAACCGGAACCTCCTCCCAACCCAGCTCTGCGGGTCAACGACAAACCCCACAAGTTCAAGGACCACTACTGCAAGAAACCCAAGTTCTGTGATGTCTGTGCTCGCATGATCGTCTGTATGTACTGGAAATTTCGTTAAGAAAATATATGCGCAAACATCCACAACATAATATTATATTTTCTGATAAATGTTATGTTTTCTAATTATAAAGCTTGATTCTTGACTTCTGACTGGCCCCACAGATGTCCCTTTGTTTATCTTTCAGTGAACAACAAGTTTGCTCTGAGGTGTAAAAACTGCAAGACAAACATCCACCATGCATGTCAGTCATATGTCGAGTTCCAGAGATGCTTTGGCAAAATTGTGAGTCCTGTTCCCTCTGCTGTCGTGCTCTGGGAATGGATTTCATTCTCTGGGAAACAACAATATCTACAGTACAGTATCGTAGGCCGCTACAACTTATGCATTGTCCCATTACTTTGCCCTTGGGAAGACAGATGTTTATGACTAAAACTGGTTGGAAACATTCAAATGTTCTCTTTTTGTTCCCTGTAGCCGCCTGGCTTCAGAAGGGCCTACAGCTCCCCCCTGTACAGCAGTGACCAACCAGATTCAAGTGAGTCCACTGAGTCCTGAATGACAGTATGTCTCATGTATATCTCGGTTTAACCTTATATTCTGGGCTGTAGCTAACATTAAGGAGACTTAAGTCATGTCCTCGTATTTTTTTTTCTAACAATTAGTGAGGTTTTGACAACGTGGAGAGTTCAAATGCTACAGTTACAAACTTGTTTGTGAGGACTGCAAAATAATACAAAAATAAAGGCTACCTGCTGGTGCGAAGAAGACTTTGAAACAGCATTTTGACCTTCAAGTTGTTTTTTTAGAAATGAAAGCAACTGAATAGTTAACTAAATAAATAAAATACCATTGTCCAGTGCAAACCCTTTATTGGTACAGATAGATACATGATATTCTTTAACAAATAGGCTTTACTCTTTCAGACGACAATTTGATCGCAAAATATAAAATATAAAGGCTGTATCCCGGATTTTAGAAATCCAAGAAATCTTTGACCAGATATCACTTTTCTGAGGTAACAAAATATGGAGATAATTGTCTGACTAACTAGTCTGTCCTTGACCAGACAACCCAAACCGGAACGACCCCGTCTTTGACACCCTGCGGGTCGGTGTCATCATGGCAAATAAGGAGCGCAAAAAGAATGAAAATGACAAGAAAAATGTGAGTGTACAATCTATTTTTAATCAAGCCGTCCCTCACACATTTGTTCACTGACACCAGCAGAAGAAACTGTTCAAGCATTAATTCAAGCAAATACAATGTTATGAAATCATGTATTAATAAGTATATGAAAAGTGATATTTGAATAGAGTGGTGATTTTAACAATGTTTTGTCGTCTAGATGATGATGATGATGGAGGAAGAGGAAGAAGAGAACCAACAGCCCAAAGAGAGTGAGGAGGGAGGAGAAGGTACAAAGAAACTAGACAATTAGATGGTTAGGTGTTCTCTGTGGTATATACTAAGTATAGTCATAAAAAATAACATTTTGTCTATAATCCTATTTCCAACAATGGAATTAAATTAAAAAAAAACATACATCTGAGAAAATGTGCTGTGTTGTGAAAATGCAGAAAAAATGTTTAAGAAGTCACAAATTCAACAAGAATGCTACATACCTACAATAATAACGATAACACGAAACGTTATGTTACTAAATATAAATCCTTTACTATGAAAAAACAAGGCCTTTGTTGGTGACGCTGATATCTGATGTTTACACAGGGAAGCCTGATGATAAGAAGGACAAAGGAGGAGACAAAGCAGATGATAAGGTAAGAAACAGTACAGATCATCAGTCTTCCTCTCAAGAAGCTACTCAGAGCAACTAATGCCGTTTGCAATATCGTACACGCACCTGTTTTTGTTATAAATCAATACCAGTTGTCATAGCCAGTAGCGTATGGGCTGTTTCGTCTACAGAGTAAGGGCACATTCTCCCAGTCCCACTATTACCTGGCTCTCTACCGCTTCAAGGCCATCGAGAAAGACGACCTGGACTTCCAGTAAGTTTGAAAAAACACAAATAACATGCAATGATTACATTCAGCATAAAGCATTTATTCTTTAATTTATTCTTTTAAATCTACCTTCATCTTCAATAATCGAAGACTTTTTTAATGTTGAATTGAATTATCAAACGAAAAGGCAGTGATGAAAGGCACTGACTGTGTATGTGCGTGTGTGTATCAGCCCTGGTGATCGGATCACAGTCCTGGATGACTCCAATGAAGAGTGGTGGAGGGTGAGTCTAGCTTCTTGATTATCTAAGCTTTAATTTGAATCTTTAAATGTGCCGTTTCAGTCTGTAGTAAACCAACTTTAGTTCTGTCCTCCTGTGCTGAGGATGAGCTCAAAGTCTGTTCACTCTATTTTGCAGGGAAAGGTGGGAGATAAGGCAGGCTACTTCCCCACCAACTACCTCATAAAAGTGCGTGCTTCGGAAAGAGTTTACAAGGTGACACGCTCCTTTGTAGGGAACAGAGAGATGGGACAAATCACACTGAAGAAAGATCAGGTAACTGCACAACTGTGTGTGTGGTTGTATGGATACAGTAACTGAACAACACGCAGCAGATTCCTAATCACATTTTTCACAAACACTGTGAGATGTTTTTCATGTGTTGGTGTAACTGCTGCTCACTTATAAGTTAAACCTGGAAAGATATCTGCCGGTAAAGTTTTTCCTCTTCTTTGGAGATCACTGGAAGTAAAGGAAGTATTTATTATCAAAACAACAAACATGTAACATCATCACATCAGCCCCCTGCCCTTGTATATTGTTAATCTTATTAATGTTTTACCATCAAAATGCCCGCTAATCCTGTTGTACCCTCAGTATCAGCAAATAAAAATGGTGCAGGGTGTATAAATTAATGTGTAGAAGCCTTTGAGAGTGTATTGAGTTAACACTGACCACACTGTTGTCACTCTGAGTTTCAGATTGTGGTGAAGAAAGGAGATGAGAAAGGCGGCTACTTGAAGGTCAGCACTGGACGCAAGCTGGGCTACTTCCCTGCTGATCTGCTGCAGGAGATCACTGTGACATAAAAACCATGATATGCAATGAAAGAGCCTGCAACACACTTTAAATATCAGCACAAACTTGGGCAAACTGTTTGGGAGATCCTCCTGATCTTTCAGCAATGTTCTATATTTGTTACCCAAAAAAAAAAAAAAAAAAAAAAAAAAAAATTGGCTCTTATTGTGTCCATCACTGCAGAAGTGTATTTGCTGTGATCTATTTGTGCCTTTGACGCAAAGAAAAGCGCAAGAAAGAATAGATTAATTTGATAGCTTGAAACAGTGTTTCATTGATGCTTACATTTATAAGTTGGAGAGAGACAATCAGGTGATGTATTGATTTGTTGTGAATAGCATAAAAATGAAAACGGTCAGATGCTTTAAGTTACTACATGCTGACTGTACAGTAGCTAGCACCGAGGACAGGTAGAGAAAACCTGGATAGCCTTGCAGAAGATTATAAAGCAATTCATGAATTGATATGAATGTAGACATATAATAAAGGCTTAATGTAAGATGAAACAAACGCATCCATGCATTTCTAAATCAATGTGTCAGTAGGGTTTTTAAAATAAAGGACACTGAGAGCCTCTGTTACATCTCACAACAATACAATGGGTGGCAGATAAATGGTGATAAGAGGTGGCAAATGGGAAACTGATTAATCAAAATGTAAAAATAAAGAATCCCTGTTTAACTTTCAGAGTTTTTTTTTACTAAGCTATATTGTTAAAATATTGTTATTGAATTTAGCTATTTAATCCCATTTAATGTTACTGTTAATTTACATTTCACTGTTTATTCAGCTATGCTCTAAGAATCAAGAATTTTTTAAATTGTATTAATTTAACTGTTTTAAAGTGTGAGTATTTTACTATGATTATTATTGTCTAACAAAATATCTAATGACTTGTTTGTTACCATTTGCGAGGCTCTCTACGTCCTTTATAAAAAATAGAGGCTCCAAAGCTATTTCAACATGTACATAGCTTTATATTAACAAAGGGTGCAAAGACAATCACCAAAATGGGGTTTGTACGTAATTTCACGTGCCCCTAACAAACTGTAGGAAATCTGTATGAAACAAAATGTGTAAAAAACACTGCTCCAAATGGCTTCAAATGTTTGCACTACAATTGCAGATACAATTAGCTGAATGCTTGAAGTACAAATGTTTCAAATATTAAATCTGAAGTGCACTTAAAACTGCCTTTGAAACTTTCTTTAAATGTTTCCAAAAGGCATCATTGTATTTAAAAGAAAAACAAACAGAGAGAGATGCAGAGGAACCTCTCTTGATGCAGTTTCATGCAGTGAAATTTTGTATTAAATGATATGCTAGATTTCTAAAAATGATTATTCTATGTCACATAGGTTAATGTCCCTCACAAGTAATTCTTTCGGATCTTGACTCCAGACTTTCTTTGACTGTTATTTGCATGTTGGCTTAATAACCTGTTGAAGCTAACCTTGGTCAAAGGTTATGATGGGATCTAATTGCCTTTCACTGAGAAGTCATGCAGCATGTGCAGTGTAGTGAAATGATATTTGCATTGATATACTTTTTTTCTCCATTCTCTCATTGGCATGTGCTTCCTCCCTCATTTTGCCAACAATTTAATGACGACTTTAAGGGAACAATAAAAACAAACACAAACAAAAAACACAATCTTCATTGTGATTTTTTATTTCAACGTCTCTACAAAAGTATACAAATGAAAGGAGCAGCGTGTAGGATTTAGGGACATCTAGCGGTGAGGTTGCAGATTGCAACCAACTGAATACCCCTCCCTTACCAAGCGTGTAGGAGCAGGGCTCATTCTACACAAGCTGATGAAAACACAACGACTCATAGTTCCAGGTGATTATACACTAATGAAAACAGAATTATATATATATTATATTCCATTTCTGTCAATAGATCCCCTTAAATCCTACAAACCGGTCTTTTAAAAAATAAGAAGCTACACAACGTGTTGAGTATAATGCACCACAGAGTGATAGTAAAATACAGCCAAGATGTAATAATCCAAAATAATGAAGAAAAAAAAAAAAAACTGCATTGACAACTTAATAGTGCTATGAGTTTCAGATTCAAAATAATCCTTGGCCTCTGTGGAAAGATAGAGAGGAAGGTCCTTGTTGACAGTCTGTATTATTTACAGACGGGTGACGGGTGTGAAGAATGATGTGACTAAGACAGTGCAGTGTGTGATGCCCACTACGGTCAATTACAGGTTTTTGGGGAGCATGCATAAAATCCTCCTCAAGCCAGTGCAGGACATTGTACCATCTTTGCTGACCAGCATGAAATCACTGGGTCGGAGGTCAGTGATTTTGTGCTGCTCTCTGCTAGGTAGTTCTCCGCTAGTCCTGACGATGTCACTGTCTTTGACGAAAGATGCTGCATGATTTGCTCTAAGACTCTGCATTGCACCTCAGAAAAGGCTTGTTGGCTTGCTGCTGGTTCCCTTTGATTCTGGCACCGCGACTGATGAAGAACCAGCTTCACCTGCTGAGGGCACGATGTCCTGCTGCAGAAATGCCTCAACCTCCACTGCCAAGGCAACTTTTAACCTTTCAAAATCCAGCTTGCTGAGCAGTGCCATCGGCAGGATCTTAAATCTGGGGTCCAAGAGAGTGGCTTCAAAGTAGGTGTTGGTGGGCCTTTCAAAGACGCATTGAAAGTGCTCATCAAGGTGGCTCTAGCCTCAGATCACTCACATCCTTATTTGCCATAAGTTCGTTCAGTGCAGCCCTGAGGGCCTGGATGCGTGGAATCACAGAGAAAATAGATGGTTCTTCTTGGCACGCTGTGCGTGTTGCTTCCTCAAATGGCTCCAAGACTCTGACTACGGCCTCCATCAAAGTCCACTGATGCCGTGAGACAGAGCCACGCAGGTCCATCTCTGTGGACTTGGCAATCACTGCCTTCTTCTGCTCCAGCAAGCGCCACAGCATCAACATCACTGTATTCCACCTGGTCGGCACATCATGAATTAAGCCAGCCACAGCGAGGCCAAGTTGCTCCTGTGTCTCATGCAGCTTAGCCACTGCTTTGTCTGACACATGTACGGTGTTGGTAAATCTGTCTCGCAGTGTTGATTACACTAACCACACCGTGGCAACCTTCAATAGCACCTGTTACAATCAAGTGTAGGGGGGGAATGCATCTAATGTTTTCAAAGCCACTGTCTGACATGGCCTTCACCATATTGCAGGTGTTGTTAGTGACCAACGACCGAACAGTGAATCTGCGTGGAACCGTAGTTTGCCGCTCCTCAGCAAAGACCTGGACATGTTGCAAGATATCTGCTGGAGTGTGCTCAGTATCGATGACCTTCATGTTGAGCAATGCACTGGCACGTTCCCATCCCCCGATATATTCTGTACAATCCAATGTCCTGTAGGCGACAGGTAGGAGCTGGTCGAGAACTTTCTGGTCCAAATATCAGCTGTGCAATGCACAACACTGCCCTCAATGTTCTCAAGGCTCTCTTTCACTTTTTTCACAGTTTTAATGATCTCCCAATAGCTTGGGCAGAACTTTGATGCTGAAGTGAATGCCTGCGAGAAGTGTGTAATGAGGTGCCACCAGATTCATTAGCTTGCAGAATCCTTTGTTCTCCACAAATGAATATAGCAAAAGATCCATGTAAATAATTTCACCCGCATTTTCAGTGAATGTCTGGGTCGCTTGGTAGTTTGGTGAATCGAGGGCCTCAGACTGGAAATTCCTCCTTTGCTTTCTGGTGGGCACGGTGTCCCCAGCTTCTTGTTGCTGTTAAGTGGCAGCACATTGTCACAATCTGTCAAGTCTTCGGTCTTTACAGCATCATGAGCATCCCTGACTGGTCTCAACTGAGGACTTCACTGGCAGGGTGACCTCTGACTATAATAATGATCAGCAGTTCACAGGATAAGAAGATTTTACACGTGGACCTATCTCGGCTGCTTGAGCTGCATTCCCTCTTTCTCTGGTCTCGTTCCCTTAACATCAACAACAACAACAACAACTACAACAAAGCAACAAGTTTTATTCAATCGGTGCAGAAGCGCTCCTCTTACTCCTTCACCGTCTTCACAGGACGGACGGCTGCGATGCAACTTTGAATGTCAGTGATGTTCACGATATATCCGTAAACGACTACAGAAAACCTTCTCACAGCCTGTGGCAAAGATAGAGCATTCATATTAGTTATAATGGAGATCGACATTTTGTTTTTATTTTCTCTGTTTTGCTGCTGCTTCTTCTTCTTCTTTTTTGCAATTTCCCGCACTTTTTTTTTTTTTTTTTTTTGCGCCGCTGGGGTATTTCTTCCCCTCACTGGCGGCTTGGCGAAATGCAGCCACTCACATCATGTCCAACCCACGGGTCATGCAGTCCTATGTGTAGCTCAGCGTTTCACGTTTTGAATTCGCTGTCTGATATTCCCGAAAATGATGTTTGTGGACATTCATTATTCATATTCATATCATGTAAAAAAAAAAAAAAAAAAAAAGGTCTTCGGAGGGATGCGCATGTACACTATGTTTCTGCTGCCACACCCGTCTGCTTACATATTTGGCATTTGTGTCACTGAAACTGAGAACCAACACTCCATTCTAAGGAAAAAACTCGGCAAACCCGTGCTTCTAACTTTGACACTTCCGGGGTTCATGACTAGACAAAGGTTTTTTTTACGATAAGTCGGTATGGGGCACACTGTGCGGTGAGCCGTCATTGTAGCTCGGGTTTATGTCGAAGTGTGCGCCCTACCGTGGTCTTAGGTACGCAATACAAGTGAGTCGGTTCCCGTCCGCTTCGGAAAGTGTTTACTGTATTTTAAGTATCTTGTACATGAGCTGGGACTCTTTAGTGTTTGTTTAGAGATACCTCGGACGGGGTTTGGCTCCCGAGAGAAAGACGAGATACGCAGGTGTCTAACTCCTCCGCCGTAGACCCGGAACGCGTATCGCCACAAGTACACACAGACTTGCTGGGGTGACACTGGCACATGTGTCGCCTCACACCATTGCACGGTGAAGTCCCAGTGTCACGGACCAGCAGATCTCCCAGTTGTTTGTTTGTATTTTACACCAGTAGGAAGCCCCGCTTTCGCAGGGCATCAAAAAATTAGATATAACTCTTATTGTTCCTCTCCACGGAAATCTTTAGTAAAAGGCGAAAGATTTATGCGATTTGAAGAGAAACAAGAGTGTTCTGCCGGTTGTCGTCTGCGAGGCCCACCCCATTCTCTGCCCTAGCGTCCTCACTTAGGTTTCAAGGTGCAAAAAAATAAAAAATACCATTACTGAAGTGGCTTGGAATTCAGATATATAAACTATAACCCCACTTTACAATGGAGTAAACCTCCAATAGTTACACCAAAACGCTGCGTGTGACACTTAAATGTAAACAGCTTAGCTTGTAACTGCCATACGTGCGCTATGCATTGTGGGATAAAGGCGACCCATGGCCACGCCTCTGTTTTTTTTTTTTTTAAACGATCCCTTCTACAATGGAAAAAAATGTCTTTCCATTTCCTCTCTTCGAAACGTTACGTGAGCTTTGAGTAAAGCGAGGACGTGAAATGCTTTTCCAATTAACTGAAATAGTTGCTGTTCTTCAGCTACTCGCAACTATTACTACGCATGCGCACAAAAGAGCTTTCTGCCAAGATAGTACTCCGCTCAACCCCTGCTATCGGGTTCAACACGTCCGTATCGTGAGAATATATCGGGTGTTTAACTATTAGATAATGTATTTCTATTTGGCTGCATACTTTATGGCAGCATGTTTTAATAAATGAACCCCCCCCCCAAAAAAAATCTACTCTTACTTAGCTTACGTTCCCCATTCAGCATTTGACAACGAAGACATGGACTAAAGTAACGATCTCTTAGAGCAAGCGGCCATAGTTTTACTAATGTGGTCTTTTCGAGGGGCCACTCCAGAGTTTTATGGCTGACTTTGGCACTTGTAGCCAACTCACATAGACGCGGGCCCCATAGCACTGGGGGAAAAAAAAGATGTAACGACATGTTGCTAACACCTTCTTGGGTAGTCCCCACTGTAAAGGTGATAATGACCCCCTTTATCCCAGTTTTATAAACACGGTGACCTTTCTCCATTAAGTTTAGTAACCAGCTAAGTTAAAAACACCAGTTATCTGACCAGCACATTTATCCCGATTACCTGAAAGCGTTTCTACTCTGGAATAACTTTTCACTTAAACTTTTCCCACCTACGCACTAAATATACTATGCTAAATATAAACGAACTTCTCCTATTTAGCTTTATAGATGTCGCGAGTAGGTTGCAGATGTAATAGATGACAAACTCTGAACACAACAAGACACTATGGGCACTTCAGAAAGCACAATTTACTGCCGTTATTAAAAACTCCGCGACATTTACCGCGTTTTGAAGAGGTGTCTGCAATCTCCAAAGACTCGTCTCTTCTGCTGGGTGCACAAAAGATGTTCCCTAAATCGCGGGCAAGAATGTGAATTTTAACCTTCTTCACAAGGTGCGTCTCGACTTCGTTGACCCAAACAAAAATGGCTGCCATAAGGCCACCCATCATTAAGGTATTGGTTCTACACCCTGTTAAAATCAATGTAATTATACGTTTGATGTTGTTTTGCTGTCCTTTTAAATCGGGATAGATGTTTCCAATCACTTTTATAATCCGGAGACACTCCTTGGGGCTTCATATTCATCAAGGATTACACAGAAAACATGTTAATAAACTAACAGCCAGTTTAAAATGTTGAGGTGCTTGAACCCGTGGAAGCATGAAACTTTACGTGTTTCTGTTTTTACACAGGTTCTCATTATGCTTCCTCGTTTGAGACAGCTTGTCTGGTTGGTTAGTACGCGCAGTGTTTTTGCTGGCCTGAAATTACCCTCCCAGGCTGAGGCAGTGGCAGAATCTCACCAGACCTGTCAGTGATCTTTACATTTCCCGGAGAGAGCCCCTGTCACTTCGTCAGCCTCCCAGTGGCTAAAGCATGCGGGGGGTCGGGGGGCTGTCAAACTGTGTCCGCCTGAGGGCGCCTTTCGCCGGGTTGACGAGGCATAATAAGGGCCGACCAGGTGGTGAAAATGGGCAGGGAGGCAAGTGAGGAAAGAAAGTGAGGGAGAGAGAGAGAGGGAGAGAGAATATTTAATGTGCGACATTGTCTCTGTTAGAAACGTTACTAATTAGTCTAAAAACTAACTCGAATTATTCTCCCTTCGTTAATTCTTACTGAACACAGTTTACATGAAGCTATGCTTTATTTTAATTTTCGGTCATGGTAAGACCAGTTGTGTGTGTGTGTGTGTGTGTGTGTGTGTGTGTGTGTGTGTGTGATGGGTGGAGAGAGGAAGAAAAGATGGGGAGAGAGAGAGAGAACTGGTGGGAGGGAGAGGCAGCCATGAGCCGACTATTCACTCCAGATCTTGATGATTTTTGAGTCTCTCACTGCGGAATGTCCTCTCTTCTTTTGAAGAGAGTGGAGGCTTTAACTCGGTAAATCACCACTTCTTCACTCGGGCAGATTGCCTCTCAAGACACTCTCTCCCCTGCCGACTCTCCGGGCGGAGAAACGTTGCTGCGGCTGCTGCAAAATGAGGGCTCTGCGTTTGAACTTTGCCATCACCTGTCTGTGGCTTCTGCCTTCAGCGGTGAGTAAGATCAGTTGCTCTGCTCCTGAGGCTGTGCGCCTATTATCACCGTTACCATAACGTGTCGTTGGAGTTGGCACTGGGAGCTTCTTCTTATCTGTGCCGCTAGTTGGTTAAACAAATATATTGTCAAAGAATTCATCAAGAATTTTCCCACATGTTCTGGTTCTGCCGCTCTTCATCATATTGCGGCATCGATGCACAATAAAGCAGCGGTCTTGATTTGTTTCGCTTTTTCCAGCTGTTTTAAGTTTTTGTTTTTGTTTTTTCTTGATGGAGGGATGCGTCGGGGATGTGTATGAGAATCAACCAGCAACAATAATCTCTGGAAGATTTTTGAAGTCTTTTGTTACAAAAATGAGATATCTACCAAATTAGCAAATGTACACTCTCAGAAATTATTCAGATCTCAAAATTGAAAAACAAACACAAAAAACAGCTTTGTGGTAGTCTTAAAGGATAGAGGGGAACTTTACATGGTAACATTGGCCGCAGAGCCCATTCTCAGAATTATTTGAAGAGGTGAGGAGTCCAGTCAGTCAGTTGATTTGTGATCAGGTTTGACTCCAGTTAGAATTTTATTGACACTTGGCTGAGACCTCACTTCTTGGTTTCTTTTGATTTGAGGTTCGACTTGGATTTTCATATCTTCGAAATTTCCCATTGAAAAGTTTGAGATATGCTGTTTTATTCAAGGAACAAAATTGGCACTGGTCTTTTGTCCTGATATGTTGGTGTTCTACAGTCAGACTCAGAACTGAACGCTCGTATCTCATGATTTGAGAACGTCTTGGGGCTTGATCAAAGTTGACTCTTTTATTAGATGGCGAAGTCCAGCCAAAATGAATACGTACCATCTTCAAAATTTTAATTAGTTCCAGTCGTGTGGTCTGTAATTCTCTTTCAGGCATAATTGTAATTTAATCTGCTCTTCCTGTCTTTAATTGAACTTTCTTCACTGTGCCGCATGAGTGGCCGACTGCAACATCTGTAACGTTAACAGTGAAGCTGTCAGGTGAAACCTCAAAGCACCTCAAAGTGCTTTATTACTTGAACTAAATGATTGCTCAGTCTTTGTCAGTTTGAAAAAGTTTTATCACCCTGGGTTTTGAGAGACACTGTCACTTCTTTTTTTTTTTTTTTGTTAAGTCTGAAAAACCGACACATTAAGTGTCCTTTTAGCCCATGGCAAGAATCAAGAATGTTCTTTCTGACCTCAAAAATGTCATTGCAGCTCTCAGGTCTCTCAGTTTTTTCCCTTTGCAGGAGCTTTTGCACAGGTGTTGTGCTTGCATTCACTCCACCGCTGTTGCTCAGCTGCAGTCTCTGTGCTGGCATCTTGACACAGAGCCAATGACAAGGCTGTCACAGAGTGGGCTCCAAATAGGGTAGGTGAGAACAGCACCTAGTTGGAGTTTTAGACTCGTAACAATAGACACTGGAGCTGGAGCTCACTGGGTTACGGGAGGAGGCAGTGATTTGCACACAGGGCTCGGGTGGTTAGGGGTGATGTGCATCCCACTTGCTGGTAAGAAATAATGATATCCTGGGAGCTGTATATTCAGAAATCTGGTGGGGAATAACCCTAAAACTCCATCTGCCTTCGACACATCATGATGAAACTAGAAATTAAGTGTTTTCAATGAATGAATTTACAAATTAAAGTCTGACACCTGGATTCACCTGACTAGTGAGGGGATCCAATTCGTTTTGACCCTTGGTTGTGTTTGTTAACGTTGGTATATCTATGATTGTGTCTTTACATTTGTTACATTTAAACACATCACAGTGCCGCATGTCAACTGTGCAGTGAATCTCAGAAATATCAGTCATATAAACATCCTCACTTATGACTGGATTTACTGGGATTTGTGCATTTTAATAGACACAACAGCAGGTAGCTGCCTGCCTTATAATAAGCTGCTTCATCAGTCTGAACATGCAGCTAATGTTCACAGTCGCGCTTCTTTTATATTTTCTGTGTAGTGCTATTTTTTAACAGAAGGGGACAGCCAGGTGGAATTGACATTCTGAATGTAACCGATATCTCCTTCTCTGTGTGAGCTATGAAAATCAAACTATTACGGATACGACTACGACTAAAACAACTTCTACTTCTCAAAGTATTTAACACTTCAAGCAATCAGTTGCAATAAATTCTGCACTTTATACAAATGCATTAGTAGTTTGTCTCTCCACATTCAGTATATATTGGAGGAATAAATGGTACTGTTATATTTAGTAGGCAATTTTTTCAGATATTAACATTGTAAAAAAATGTAAAGCAGCTTAGCAAATCATACTGATGTGCTGCAAAATTTTTGCAAATGATCTGCGAGCTGTTCACCCATACCATATCATCTTGTATGATTCCAGGAAAAGACAAAGGAAATCGAGCTTTTACGTATGTCTGAGATACATTTATAACAGTGTATTTACAAAAATGTGAGGGACAGTAACAGGAAGGAGGCCAATGTGAATGGTGACGGGGAAATGCAATGCGGAAACAGTTGCAAATAAGACGTCGACCTGCTCTTCGTATGAAATAATAACCTGACAAGGTGAATCCAGGTGAAAGCTTAATCCCTTATTAATTTCAAGTGTGTAAGACAAATCAATTCAAGAATGGAAAGGGGATGAGGTGGAGGAGAAAAGGGATTTTTTTTGTTTTTGAGACAGCTGAGACATGTTCGGCTGAGAGGAAGCTCAACATGGAAAAAGATGCTGTAAACGGTTTGCATATTTTTTACGTTTTCATACATTAACTACTATAAATGTATATCATTTTATTGACTCTCTGCAGTAATTTCAATAGTGACCCATGTGTTGACTATGTCCCTCTCTCTTCTAAACACAGATTAATAAACCCATAGATTCAGTTCATTATCAAGGTCGCACTGAAAAGAGGATTGAGAGTTTCAACAAGGGAACGAGAGTATGAGGGAGGACAACCAAATTAAAATGTGTTAATGACAATATGAATGTGACTTTGTGTGTGGGTATGTGCATGTTCCTTCCTGTAGTCCTTGCCTGAAGGAGCTGACCTACAGTATTGATCACAGTCAATTTCAAGTTGTTCTCATTCACAGGACCTGACATGTCAAAGCATAATTATTTGAATCAATTATCTGCTACCTTGTAGCGTAGCTGGGGTGAAACTGTCCTTCATTTGCTGTCGTGCTGGTGATTCAAAGTACTTTCTCTGATCAGTCTTGTCACTTTTCATAGTACAGAGCTAAAATTGATATGATAGAGTCTATCTGTGAGTAGCTATGGTGAATGTGGAGTAATATAAACTCAGGTATAGTGTTACAATACAGTTACAATTTTACCAAGGAAACATGTCAGAGAAGTATATTGGAAAGTAAGTGCAGTTTTCTTTTGTCCCCTTGAAAACTTAACTGGCCCTGTCTGAGATATCTTTTTAGTCATTGCATTTCCGTTGCATTTCCACAGACAGTGTTTCTGTGCTGAGCTGCAGTGAAGGGATAGTAACACAAAGAGTGATTTTGAAATTCTGCAAGAAACCTGTTTAATTTGTGTAACTCGGACTGCCGAAGCCTGATGTCAACTTCGACCTAAAAAAAAAACATGAACTTATCTTTTATTGGAAAACATTTAAACTATAGATCAGGTTATGACTTATTACTCAGTAACACACTTTTGTTGTCCCCTCTTGAAATGAAATGGAACAAGAAGTTTAATTTGCATAATAAAAAGACAGGTTCTTAAAAGACAGGTTGTACAGATACGCATGTAGTGTTGTAGTGCTGCTGTCACAGGGTACTGAGCATTTTTTTTCATGCTGTACTCTGAACAAATTCCACCAGTTGCACACCCATTAATATAAAGTAAAGTCAAAACATGGTACGTTTTTCCTTTTATTCTCTCCTTTTAAGGGTTGGTTTACTCTAAAAACATATTTTCTCACTTATCTCTAGTTGTATCTGGCCAAGCAAACAGTTAAGTTTAGAGATATCCAGTAGGATTTTGTTTGTTGTGCTTATAGCACAGAAGAAATCACCAACAACATGTCTTACCAGTGTCCCCATTCCTCTGGATAATCCACAGAAGACACTGTCGGCAGTTTTGATAGGGACAATTTCTTTGGTAGATAGTAGTTCAAATGCAAACTGTTCACAATAAGGTCTCTGGATTATACAGAATAACAAAGACACTTTTTTAGAAATAATGTTTAACATTTTTGAAATGTAATTATTCAGTTCTGTGAACATCACAAGAAAAATTCTCTTTACATCTAGAATATTGGGGGGGGGGGGGGCCAGAATCTAAGACACAGTTATCCCAAAACTGGAAAAGTTGAACCAAAAGGTTGACACAAGCGATAATAAAAAAAAAAAAAAAGGAAGGCAAAATATGGGTTTTTTTTCTTATTTTTGAATTGACCTTCTAAATGAGAAGAAAAGAGTGCTACAAAATTTCATTGTCTTTCATTAATGTTTTGCTCTGTGCAGGTCCAAGAAACAGCCAAGCCCTTGGACTTTCAGAGCCAACAATGGATGGAGGAGGAAGGAGGAACAGGAGACGCCGTGGTAGCTGCACTGAAGGTTAAACATATCTCCAAAGATTTACAGATCATCTCCACCAAACACAAAACACCTGCTTATGGCTCGCTCGGCCCGTACGGATGGCCACAGAACTTCTCCCAAGCCCAGGATCAGTATCTGTACCACCCTCCTCCCAAATCCAAATCTCCTGCTAAAACATCCCCAAAGGCCAAGAAGATCCTGGGCTGGGGTGATTTTTACTTCAACGTGAAAACAGTGAAGTTCAGCCTCCTGGTGACGGGCAAAATCGTGGACCACATCAACGGGACTTTCAGCGTCTACTTCCGCCACAATTCCTCCCATCTGGGGAACATATCCGTCAGCATCGTCCCACCCTCCAAAGCCGTGGGATGGGAAGTTCTGGATCCTGCAACTCAGAGCGCTCACGTCAAAAACTCAGTCCTGGTTCCGGACATGATGTCTCAGTTCCAGAGCCCCACGCAGTCCACCAGCTCCACCCCTCACGGCCAGCAGAAGCAGCAGCAGGACATGATGATGGTGACCGAGCAAAACTGCCGGATCGAGTACCAGAGAACCAACCGGTCCAAGAAGACCAAGCCCTGCATGTACGACCCGGGGCAGACCTGCTACTCAGAAAACACCCAGTCCCAGGCAGCCTGGATCTGTGCCAAACCCTTTAAGGTTATATGCATCTTTATCGCCTTCACTGGCACCGATTACAGGCTGGTGCAGAAAATTTGTCCAGACCACAACTTTCAGACAGAGCACAACCAACAGCACTTTGGATGATGGATCAGCGAGGCTGACAATGAGACGTCAAACACTGACTTTTCATACATCCTTCAAAATCACGAGTTCAGTTTTCAAAATAGGTTTGAGATTGACTGTTTTTCTACGCCGTTAAAAACACATTGTCAACATATCACTCTGAGTGCAGTTTGATTCAAAACTTGTGATAATGTGTTAATAGCAGAATGTGTTTATGATGAGTTTTAGAATGTGAGCTTTGTGCTGTCTGAAACCAAACCCATCCAATGAAAAGCTCCATGTTGTGACTTGATTCATGATATAACTTTATGTGTAGTGTTGTATGAATTTTGTTTTCTGAAAATGCATTAATAGACGTGAAGACTTTAAATCCAAAATGTGATTTTTTGGCTCATTAATAAAACAAAATAGATACAACTTTAGGGACAGAATCATCTGTAGTTTTGGAAACTGACTTCAAGAGCTTTTTTCTTTACTATAAAATGAATTCCTAGCTTGTTCAATGCACAGTAGCTATGTTGGATTAGATATTTCTTCTTCAAAGACAGGAACCAAATGATTTATAGATGTAGTCACTTTTATCAGTGATACATAGTACGCATGTCCTTTGCTCCCTCCCAGTGCTGTTTTTACTCTCACCCTTTGCACCTTGAAAGTGTTCTGTTTTCCCAGCCCTCTGCTGTCACAGACATGCTTTATTTGTCATTAAGGCAAACATTACGGGTGAGTAAATTTGTTTAATAATGTATTTAGTTTTGAGCTTTTAAAAAAAAAAAAAAAAAAATACATGCACAGATCCCTTTGTATCTATATTAAAAGTTCTTTTCTCCCGCTCCTAAGAGCAGTTGTGACTAAATCACTTATTATCGCAAACTAGGTCAGTCTTTTCACTCCAGGTCACTTAATCCCTGATAGAAATGTCTGGTTTGAAGATGCACATTGTGTACGCTATATTTTCAATTTGTCTGTTTGGTTGTATAAGTGTCAACGTGTGTGTCTAATAACTGTGATTATCTCAGGTTGTCAAAACAGAAAAGAGCACCACTGTTTGTCCCAGAATATTTTTTGTGTTGTTGAATGAAAATTGACTGTACAGTCTGCGCTTTATGCAACACTTAATATAGTCAAGGCTTAGAAAACATAATGAACACAAAAGATGAAAGGAGACTTGCTTCAACACATTTTTATGCTTGAAAAGTAATCTGTGTATTAGGCCAAACTAACACATAGTTATGTAACTATCATGCAGCTACAAGCTGCCTTCAACAAACAAGACCCTGATAACTATGTCACTGCGTGTCTTGCCAGCCCACATTACACTTTTCGTGTCCAAGGTTTTCCGAAACTGCTCCACCGAATTACACGTTTGGTTTTTCACTGCCTTTCATTTAATGGATTGTTTAGAACATCAAAAAACACATTATTCTAACTCCCCTGTTTCCAAACCCCCAGTGCAAAGTATTATAATTTTGAGTGATCAAAGTGTTTTTGTATAGGCTTACTCTTCATGAGCCTTCCAAAAGACACCAAAGGAGCAATCTTGGACAACAACAACGAAACAGAACCCTTCAGAAACTGTTCAACTCTGCACAGCTTATAGCACAATGGAGAGTTGCATCAGATCCTGTGAATTGACGTTTATCTCCTCAATAAGGTTTTCTAAACCTAGAGCAGAACTATCTCTCCAGGGTCTTCCCAAATCGAACTTACATATTATTTACAGTGACAAAGAACAGTTTTAAAACCACTATTTAAAAAGTGGATATTTAGTTGTTGACTGTGATGATTCTTGTGTGTTTATCCACCACCCCATGCTGCAGTCCCTCTTCCCCAGGGTTTCAGGATGTGTGGGCCCACATCGCCAGATCACTGTGGAGTCGTGCAGGCGAGGCCTCAGCAACGCCAGTGGTTGGACGGGACAGGAGAGCCTGGCCCAGGATGACCCAGAGATGTGGAGCCTCCTGCAGCAGGAGAAGGACAGGCAGTGCCGGGGACTGGAGCTTATTGCATCAGAGGTAAATATAAAAAAGAAAGGGAGAGAAGCAGTGGACTGGATGTTTTGTGTTTCATGGTCTGTTTGATCTATGTCACTCACAATTTTCCTTTACTATTCTCATTTAATATTAACTTTTTATAAGATTACTTAGTAAGCTTAGTTAAATTTAAAATCATTGATCTTGCTTGAGTCAAACTGAAACTGAAAATTGAACAGAGGGTGGAGGGTAATTGTAAGTAGTGAGACAATATTGGAGAGTTGGGCTGATCCCTTTGGTTATTTTGCTGATTTTAAATAAAGAGGAAATAACTATTTACTGTAAAAGTTTCCTACATAGCCCTGAAAAAACAGTGCTCACACAGTAATGGGACAAGGACAACAGGACCTCAGATTCATTTTAAAAGTTCACAGTTCAACAAGATTTCTCAGCGTTTTCACACAGAAGCAGTCTCCCATTTCCATTGATGTGAATGGCCCAACACTGGCTATTTAACCTGGCTGGTATGACATATAAAAGGCTGAACATGGTTTACAATAGTATACATAGCACAGTTATAGAGTTACTGTGAAGTTACTGAATGTTTACTATAATCGGTAGCCTCTTAATTCCTGGAACACATGTTGGCAGCGTAACCCTGCGCAACCTTCTCAGAAATTGTTCCTGCTCTTCTCAATCACAAAGTGATTTACAAAGTAATTATGAACCTTAATAATTGCTTTAACTTTTCTTAAGGTGATCAAATTAAGAAAAAAATCATAGAAAAGAGACCAGAATTTGGAACGGCCTCTTCCATGTATTATCTTGTGGGTAAAAACACTCGATAACAGGTTGTATGTTAACAGTGATGACCCGCGACCACCAGTCAAAAGGAAAGATCAAAAGTGCCTGTTTAAATGTTTGTTCAGTGTCTTGCGTCATCTAGAGTTTTTGTGTGAAACTGGTAATGGAAAAACAGTTGAGTATAACACATTAACTCTTCAAAGGTTTTCTGTACAGCATTAATAAAAGGCAAAACACGTTTTCATTTACCACGTAAATTTTTTCATTCTTTATTACCTGGTTGTTCCATTCAGATTGTTGGTAGATTAGTTTTTCCACAGTATAATTTCAGGGAAAAAAAACTACAAACATATAATAAACATTTAAATTTCATACAATAGTCAACCATGGTGGAAATTTAGGCTTCTCCTGTGTACAAAATTCATGAAAGCACCACAGACTAACAGGGATAATTCACAGTCAGTGAATATATTTAAATGTGAAAATCATCTGTGCAGTAAAAACAGGATGTGCAAATTAATCACTAAATAGTGAGTTTGCAAGGTGGATCATTATATGCATGGTGATTGGTTTGACAGATGTTTTGTTCAAATTCTTGCTGTGTATCTTCTGTATGAAAGCAGCTGTTCAGGCTGTGAATATACAAGACGTTACTAATTATCATTTGTGCTTTTCTGTGGACAGAGGTGTTGAGGATGTCGTATGCGAGACAGAAAGCAAGAAAAGCAGCTCGAACTGCAGAGGAGCCTCCTTCAGCAGTGTAACCGCCAGTCACCAGAGCTGTCGTTTCTAGAATTTAACTGTTTTCTTCAGAGCGTTCGCCAAGATTCCCTTCCCATTTCCCCCCTTGCAAGTCACTAATTTCATCTAAGTGGAAGCTGGGGGGAAAAGAGGGGCGCTTTCATTCTTTTATTCTCCAGCAACTATTTATCTACAGTACTATTAGTCACTGTGACATCTAAAAGATTCTCATCTTCTTGTGCATGTGCTGTCAGTCAGTCGCTGCTGATTCCCAATAGAGAGCCCCTGTTTTTTTCTTTGGGAACACAGTCAAATGAGCCCATTAGGTTTCCCCACTAATTTCTGCCATCGATCTCCACAATTAAAGTTGTGACAGAGGAAGGGTGACCGTGGAGGTGTGTGTGTTCGTGTGTGTCGAGATAGTGTTCTGAAATGTAATAGAGAGAGTTTTATGTCACATGGGAGGGCAGGTTTTAAATCCCATTGGAAAGATCGTGGGATCTCTGAGCAGCGAGAGGCTTAGTATAATAACAAGGCAGAGGGGGCGGCTGAGGAAGACAGAGAGAGAGAGGGCGGGAGAAAGAGAGGGAGAGAGAGAGAGAGAAAATATGTACAGGAGTGAGAGTGGGAGAAAAAAGACTGAGACAGGACGATTTTCTGCAGGTCCGTCTCTCCTCTGACCCTCAAGTTTCTTTGGGAGGTTTGACACTGTGCTGAAACCCACAGGGATTCAGTATTATTTAGATTCCTCTCTATTAATCCCCTAATTTGACTGTAGTACCGCTAATAGTTTAATCATTTTAGATAAGCTAATTTAAATAATTTTGCAGCTTCCAGAAAAGACTGTGATGAACCTTTTATAATATTTATGCAACATATTTAACTGATTTAAATAGCTTTGATTATCCTTCTCTGACTCTGGAACTTGTCTTACTGTATTTATAATTGGTATTTGCAAGAGAGTTGAACTAAATTACATACTGGATAACTCAAATTGACTGTGGTTATACTGTGTGGGTGGCCTTGTTGAAAAAGAGAAGAGGGTTCTGTCGCCCTTCTCCAGGTAAATAAAGGTTATATTTGGATGGTGACAGTGTTCTGAATATATAAGCATTAAAAAAAAAAAAAAAATAACAGTGTGGCTCTGGATCTTGACACTGTGCTTGTTTGTCCTGTCAGAACTTCTGCAGCCGTGCAGCGCTTGAGGCCCAGGGATCATGTCTGAATAACAAATACTCTGAGGGATACCCAGGACAAAGGCAACTACACAGATAATGCACTTTCCAAATTATACATTGCATGTGATTTAAGATTGTGACAATAATTACCCAAGATATTTTAAATAAAGCCAGTGAATTGGACTTGGGACCAAAAGGTTGCCAATTTTACTCCCTTACTAGAATGTATATGATGCCATTCAAAATAATATGATACAGAACTTTACAACATAATAAACTATTATATGACATAATAGGACTTGATACAATATGAAACAAAACCATATAATACAATACAATATGATATGATATGACACAATACAAAAATGATAAAGCGCCATGATAAAATACAGTGTAATATGATATGATATTACACAACACAATCCGATAAAACAGGATACAAAATTACACAATATGATGCAATACAATACAATACAACACAGAGCAAAAGGATATGATACAGTACAAAATTATACAACATGATATGATATGATACAATACGATACAAAATGATACATTTTGATTCAATAAAAAATGACAGAATATGATGCAATACAAAATGGTATGATACGATGCAGTATGACGTGACTCAATAATTAAAAATTATACACAACATAAAACAATGTGATACAATACAATACAATGGGAGGTGCAGGAGAGAAGTGAATGAATGACACTGGCTTTCCCACCACTGTTAATGTGCCTTTTACCAAGGCATTTAAGCAACTGTCAGCTCCCATGTGTGAGTATGAAGTAGAAAATATACATTTACAACACTTGAGAAATAATTTTAAACTATTCTTGATTTTTCACTATTTTTCCTGTCAACTTTTAATGGATGTGACTTGTCTATCTCAGGTACTATGGTGGTGCAGAGATCGTAGACCAGATTGAGCTGCTGTGTCAGAAACGAGCGCTCACCGCCTTTGGTCTGGACTCAAATTTGTGGGGCGTCAACGTCCAGCCATACTCCGGCTCCCCCGCTAACTTTGCGGCCTACACATCTGTACTGCGGCCTCATGACCGCATCATGGGCCTGGATCTGCCCGACGGAGGACAGTGAGTGAAGATTTTACTATCTCTTCAAGCCAGAAATGCTTGAATATATACCTTCAGTATTTTTTAGTTTGTCGTCTGTGGAGCAAGCGATAATGTGGAGCAAGCGATAACTGTTTTTCAAAATGTAATGGATGTAATAAAGTTACCAAGACAATAAAAATAAACAAATGCGGAAGGCCAAGAGAAGAAGAAACACATACATTTGAAGGAATACTTCTAATTATATCTGCTATTTCCACTCTTGATTTTGCTGGTTTGTACATAAAAACCTTCTCTTTCAAAATTTGGTAGAGTTTTCCTAGAGTAAACAACTGTTTTGTTATGGGGGACAAAACATATGATAACTCTGATTAGTGGTGCGATAACTAATAATAATAATAATAATAATATCTTGTAAATGATTCTTACAGGATTTTACATTAAAATTTTAAAACAAAATAAGTAATAATTGCTGAGTAGTAATAATGTGATCATATGCCATTACTGGGAATTCGTAACAATGAATTATTACATAGTTTTATTCAGTACATTTTGATGGACATTTTATTAAATGTCTGGCAGTTGTTATGTTATTAATTGCTACAGTTTTGTTAAATTAGCCATGAAATGGTTGGAGATTTTGCCTGTGTAGTTTTGACATTTTCCCACATGAAACTGGATGTTGTTAACGTCAAGAGGCGCTCATGTAAATGACACAATGTTAGTCACGCAGTCTAAATTTGTCACATCATACCACCCTCTTTGAAAGAAATATATTTTACATGCTTTAACTACAGCAATGGAAGCTTGGGAAATTTAAACAAATCAACTCCTTACATTACCACTGCAGGTGATAGTTAGCTTTATGAATGCAGACCTGCACGTTTTATATGCCAGACACTATGTAAAACTTATATGGTGGCTGGTCTGGAGTTGGTAGTACAGTACAGAATGAGAGCAAGAAAAAATATATGAAAAATAAGCATTAAAGAAAGTATATTTGACATATGCATAACAATAGCAGAATGATATACCCAGTGGCACAAGATAAAAACATGAAACAGCATTTTTCTAAGATCTAGTCTTTGCATGACCAGACAAATACGTGCACAAGCCACAGTCACTACAGATGAGCTGTAGATGGGAGGAAGGACTAGAGGAAGGGTGGAGGTAAATATTCTGGTCAGATGGAAGAGAAATCCGGAGCTAGAGATGTCAGAATAAGTTCACAATGCTATAGAAAACCTTGTATGAACCCTCACCTGTTGAACTTCTGAGATGCGTGCTCTACTGTTATCAATCTAATTTTTTCTATTCCACAACATTTCAGCCTTACCCACGGCTACATGACAGATGCCAAGAGAATCTCAGCCACCTCCATCTACTTTGAATCGATGCCTTACAAGCTGGATGTGAGAAATAATTTGGCTCACTTTTAGTAAATAGAAATTAAGATTTGAATCAAACTTGTCAAAGGGAATCTGTAAAGAAAAAGAATGCTGAAGCTGAAAAGATATCCGACTGTAGAAAACTTCTCTGTGACTCCTCCGTCTATCCCTGTCCTCCTGTATCATCTCAGCCCAAAACGGGTCTGATAGATTATGACCAGCTAGACAGGATGGCCCGACTCTTCAGACCTAGACTCATCATAGCAGGAACCAGTGCCTACGCTCGCCTCATCAACTACGCTCGCATGAAGAAGGTACTTCTTATGTCAGGAATTATGTCCACCATGTTGTTTTCTAAAGCAGTAGTGGTACAAGTAGTAGTAAAGTAACAAAAGCAGGGGGGAAAAAAAAAATCAATAAGCAGCTTATTAATTCCCCAAAACCAAGAATGAAAAAATATAAGGACAATAAACACAGGAAACACAAAAAGAATGATAAATGAGTATCTACAATAAAACAATATTTCCAAAAGATTGAACATAGGAATGACTTTTATCACTTAGTGTCTCTGAATGTGTGTGTTTCAGCTGTGTGTGGAGCTGAATGCCTACCTGCTGGCAGACATGGCTCATATCAGCGGCCTGGTGGCAGCAGGGGCCGTTCCCTCACCTTTCGAACATGCCGACCTGGTCACCTCCACTACCCATAAGTCCCTGCGTGGAGCAAGGTGACAACCTGGATGCCGTGTGTGAATCTTTTTTTTTAATATATATTTGTTACAGGATAAGTTTCGACTTATGTCAGGTCAGTTTATTAAAATACTGTGTGTGTTATATGT
This sequence comes from Xiphias gladius, assembly GCF_016859285.1. Taxonomy (NCBI): domain Eukaryota; kingdom Metazoa; phylum Chordata; class Actinopteri; order Istiophoriformes; family Xiphiidae; genus Xiphias; species Xiphias gladius. Next base: position 10,609,964 of record NC_053417.1, on the reverse strand, counting down.
ACCATGTGAAAAAATAGAGTTTATTTACGTAATAAGCCGTGCAGGACCAATACTGTTTATTGTCAAATCCAAAATTCAAAAGAGGCATTTTAGGCTGGCCTTCTTTCTCTCTCTGCTCTGCAGGGCTGGTCTGATCTTCTACCGGAAAGGTGTGCGTTCTGTGGATAAGAAAGGTCGGGAGGTGACCTACGACCTCCAGGACAGGGTGAACTTTGCCGTGTTCCCGTCACTTCAGGGAGGACCTCACAACCACGCCATTGCCGGGGTGGCCGTCGCCCTCAAACAGGTCCAGATACTTTTTTTATTAAAAATCTCCAATAGCCTGAAAACTCAAATAAGAGAGAAAATCCTTAGGGAATATACTCTGCAGAACATTTGAAACTCCGACTTATTTTTAAACTCATACATGAGCTACTGAAACTAGCATGTCCTAGTCGCCATCTGGAGTGTCCTGATATGGACTCTCTCAAAAATAATTTCTGTGTCTGCAGGCTTCCACTCCCATGTTCAAACAGTACATAGCTCAAGTGCTGCTGAACGCCAAGGCCATGGCTAACGCTCTGCTGAAGAAAGGCTACACCCTGGTGTCAGGTACCGAAGCAAATGTTTTAATGATAAAGATGCAATTCATTCATTCAAGTCTTTTCTTATACATATACTTATGTACAAAAGACGTCTGTTTATGTTTTGTGTTTTTTTTTCACTGACTATGGAATTCGATTTAGCATTTTGCTAGTAATATTGGATTTCTGCCTCTCACAGTCCCTGACATAGTTGCTTTTGGATCACTTCTTTATTTGCTCCAACCTAATTTGCATTCTGTTCTCATGACTTTGGAAAAGTTCGCTTAACCTTCTCTTGACAGTTGAATCGGAAAAAAGCCAATATTAAGAGGGATTCTTAAAGAAGTGATGATAGCTTTTATCACTGTGTGAATAAAAGTTTGAGTCGAGAGTGAAAGGAAACGGCAATCTATCTCACCGTTAGACAAATTAACCCCCGAAACTCAACAAATTTAATTGTATCCTAATCATTAATTTTGCACAAAATCTCTCTCCTCCTCCTCCTAGGTGGAACGGACAACCACCTGGTCTTGGTTGACCTTCGACCTCGCGGGATGGACGGGGCTCGGGCTGAGAGGGTCCTGGAGCTGGTGTCCATCACCGCCAACAAGAACACCTGCCCGGGAGACAAGAGCGCCCTCACTCCAGGAGGACTTAGGCTGGGTACTCAAATAAAAACATAAAAGCTTGTGCATGAGGTGTTGGTAAATGGGTTATTCTCGGTGAAGAGCTGCAAGACTGGAGGTTGTCTGGGCAGAATCTGTGAACCACTACGTTTTCCGACCTGTATGATATTGGACCCTTTCTTCTATGTCTGTCTGTCTGTCTGTCTTCTGTGATGTGTCTCTGTTTGCTCTTGTCTATCTGTTTTTTGTATGTGTGTCTGTCGGCCTGTCAGTCAATCTGTCAGCATGTCTCTCTCAATAGCACCAATCTTAACCTCTTTACCAACTTTAACAACAGTGATCGAACTAATATTGTCATATCTTTTTTTTTTTTTTTTTAATTCTTACCGTTCTTTTATCCACCGTCACTTTCTTACAGGAACCCCAGCTCTGACCTCCCGACAGTTCAGCGAGGCAGACTTTGAGAAGGTTGTGGAATTTATTGATGAAGGGATTCAGATCGCTCTGGATGTGAAGAAGAAGACTGGTGAGAGAAGAAGAAGCTACCTTGTTTGTGTAAACTTTTTGTTTACTCAGTGAAAATGGGGGAGTGGTGTGGTAGACACACCGGGGTGACACATAGTTTGTTGAAAGAGCTTTCCAGGGATGATGAACACTTGATACGGTGTTCAAAAGTGACATGATGATGTACACCAAAGGAAAAAAAACAGTAACTGTTAAAAGTTTTTGGTAGGTTCAGTGTTTTATTCATTTTTGTCTTATTTATACATGTACAACATACTAACGTTAATAATTCTGCTTGCAGTTAGGGACTGTATGAAAATTATTAAGGGGGAGTGGGGTTCAGAAAATAGGTAGGGTTGTAGGGATGTATATTTTTTCTTTTTTCTGAAGGGAGGTTAGTCTAATTCCACTTGTCTTCGGCAAATATGAGAAAATTTTTGTTGCATTTACATATTTTGGTTTAAATTGGAGCATACCATCTTAAATTTTTTGCACGCTTTTAGTTATTAATGGCAACATGACTTGCATCAATGAATAGTGTTTTATTACTTTGAGTTATTGTGGGGATGGGGTTGTAATTTTTGTCTAAGTTAAGTTGAGGGTCCAATGACAATATTAATAATACAAAACATGATGATCAGCCCCCCTCCCAACTCCAATCATTTTTGTACAATCCCTAACTAACATTTTTTCAAGCACATTCTCAAAATATTTCAGGCAGAGTTATATACGACTAGAACCTAAAGCTTGTTGTTTTGCTTCCTCTGGCTCCCAACAGGAAACCTGGCCAGCTTCAAGTCCTTCCTGTTGGAGGACCCAGAGACAGTGTCGCGCACCGCAGACCTCCGCCAGCGGGTGGAGCTATTCTCCAGGCCCTTCCCCATGCCGGGATTCATTGACCACTGACAACACCACAGGCAGAAAGGCAGTTTCCCCATCACCTCGTGAACCCACTGGATCCTCTAGACCTCCTCTAATGTAACGTGGACATTTCTGCCCCCAGTCAAATTTCCGTATCAACTCATCACATTATATCTGCCAGATAACATGAAAAGTGTAATATGATGCAAATGTATCAAAGCCTGATAAATAAAAAAGTCACATCATACACATTTCTGGCTAATGTATCAAGGCTCTTCATAATAACATCAGCACTTAACTTTGCTCAAAAGAAAAAGATATTATTAAGTGTTGAGTGAAATTATAAAATAGTCAAATAATTCCAGTGTCACACATTTATTAGTTTTTAATGGCTCTAACAATAATACTAATGGTAACAATAATGTAATAACTTACTACAAGTTGTGTTATATTTACACCACATTATTATATTTATAACACATTATAATGTATTAATAAGCAGATATAAGTGTTTATTAATGTATTTGTCAACAACTATAACGCATCTCGTGGGAACCTATGAAAGGAGGCTGTTGTATAAAAACCTAATGAATGATGATATAGTAAAACACCTAAACATGTCCTTATATCCACTTACAGCCACCTTATAATGTGTTATAAGTCTTTTATTAAGTATTCATATACTACTAATAAATAATACATAAGGAGACTTACAGTAAAGTGTTACATTATGTCTTATGCTTTTTATGAAATGATACCACAATAGTGGGATGATGTTAAATGTGCAGCAGGTTATCACATCCGCAGGTTTAATTGCATTAGCATCTCATTCAGCAGAACAATTTGTTACTCTTGACTTTCTACTTATTACAGTACTGGGCAAAATTCTTAGAGGACATTTTGGGAAATGATTTTTGAAGCTACTAGATATGGAAACTGATTTGTTTTGAGAAGACAAGCGATGTTGAGGTCGATAATGGTGATAATTTCCATTAAGATGAAATAATTTTTAAAAAAGATTTTTTTAAAATGTTGCACAGTACTGTACATTATGTGGCAGCTGATACGTCAACGAGTTTTCACTTCACATACAGGAGAGCTAAGAAGGACTTGAAGTGTTCTAGTGTTTTCAGGTATTTGGCTCTTTGTCACTAAGCGCTCTTCAGAGCCCTCATTGGTGTCAGGCTTTGTCCCGGGCCCTGGGAAACTCCCAGCAGCTGTGTTGGGAATTGAACACACGTGATGTTTACAACCACAAACCAAAAATGGGAAACAGTTAAACCACGTTAACATTTTTAATTGACGTTTTTAGGCTTTTTTTTGTAAAACATACTAACGTCACCTACTTTACCCTCACTTTGATTAGTTATTGTAAAGGATTTGTAATCTTCTTAATTGCAATAAAAACTCGAATGTTTAGTTTAAAAACCGAAGTTTGTATTATTTCAGAAGCTCTCTGTTGTCACTTGCACTGGTTCAGTTTGGTATGTAAACCTGCTGCTATCTAACTTTTGATAGAGAGGCAGATGATTTACAGTCGAAGGAAGGCGGAGACGCTTCAGGGTTTTATAAACACTGATCCGTGTTAAGCTGCTGGCATTTCCTCTGGTCATTTCCTCGCACTGTCAACTTCAGGGAATAGTCCAGAAAAAGAATATGAAAGCTGATCTCTACACAGAGACAGAGATATGCAGAAAGATGGTTGGAGCCGAAGCTTCACACCCTGAGAAAACTTTGGATGTCACCAAACAAAGACCATCTTCACTCACTCTCCTTGCAGAAGGAACAAAACCATGTTTATTTTTGTGATACTGTCTCTTCTTATGTAATACTGCAACCACCCATTACATAATGCTAATATACACAGACAGATCATAATATACATGGGAAGATGAGAACATTATGTAAAACCAGCGTCCTTCACTGTCCTCACAAAACCGTCAGAACTTGGGTTTCTGTTTATTTAATGCTTCCTCTCCCACTGGTTCTCAAATTGCTGCAATCAGATCTTTATACTCCCAGCAAGATTAAAAAAAAAAAAAAAAGAGCCAGACTCCTCTTTCTTTCACTCTGGGATGAAATTATTAAGTTTGCCGTTATTTTATTTCGATGTTTTTTTTTCCTATTCCAAGAGGAACGTTTCCTCTGAGACACAAAGTGCTTTATAAAGCAGCACTAAACATAGACAACTGCTGCTGCCTAATGGAGCGCTTAATATTTAGTTCACTAAAGAACTGAATGGACTTTTGTTTTGTGTCAGACTTCCTCAGTTTTTTCAGTTAAATGTTATTGCTTCAGTTTCTGCCAGAGGAATGTGTCCCCTCTGCAGAGAGTTGCCGGCTGAATCACAGGTCAAAGGTCAGGGAAGCACTCAGCTCTGTCGTCAGAAAACACACACTCGCACACACATGCAGCATCACAACACAAATAACGACTCATCTGCTTCATCTCTGTGCCTGTTTCTCATGACCTGACAGCTCCTTTGACACAGCCTGTGTGTGTGTGTGTGTGTGTGTGTGTGTGTGTGTGTGTGTGTGTGTGTGTGTGTGTGTGTGTGTGTGTGTGAATTTTAAGGCTTTTAAATGTCGTCTAGGGAAATCATTTGATCCCTCATTTTCCATCGTTCTAGGTCACTAGCCCTCCCCTTATTGCTACAACAATCCCTGTGGTGTTCAAAAGAAGGATGGTTTTTTTGATCCTCGTGATTCTTATTCTCTCTTCATTCCTACTTTTTGTTGCATTATGGGGAGGAAATCACAGCCGGCGCTGAGATGAATAGGAGTGCAGAGAGCCGAAGGAGAGGTCTGAGGTTTCTTAAGAGGAGGAAACAGGAGTCTCACCTTCCCTGAACAAAGCTGAGAGATCCTGTAAGAATTTAAGAGTTTGTTTATCGGAAATAGTAAAGGAGTTACTGAGGAAGTTAATAAAGCAGGGAAGAAGGGAGGGACAAAAACTCTATGTCAATATTTAATAAGACAGCGGGAAATATTCTCAGAAATCGGGACAATTTATGCCGTCCAGTCTGGGACCGACTAATCCTATGGTCTGCTGAGAGTTGCCGCACATTGATATTCATTTTAACATTACTCCATTTGCAGTATATTCAGGGTATTTTTGATTCAGCACTTCGTTCACTGCTCAGCATCATCTTCGAAAGAATAAAGCAAGAGTGGCAGAAGCAGAGTTGAATGTGAAGCCAACATGTGAAAACAGTGTTTGTGACTGAGATTTGGTTACTTTAAAATCTTAACTTTTAAACTGTTTATGTTATTTCAGTCTGCAACAACTTTCTTCTTCTCCAGTGGTACCTGGAAGTCGGACTGGTGTGTGTGTGTGTGTGTTCAGGTTGTACACAGTGTGCTCTGCTGTCATACATCAACTCCATGCTGGGGGACTGTTCAACATCCTGCCGCTGCTGTTGTTGATCAAAGACAAAGGGCTGCTGTCAAACACACAGGTGCACACACACAGAAACGCACGCACGCACGCACGCACGCACGCACGCACGCACGCACGCACGCACACACACACACACACACACACACACACACACATACACACACACAGTCCACTAAATGTGGTTGTACAATCACCATTCAGGCTGCAAAGTGACAGCTGCACTGCCAACAGATGAATCTGTTCCATCAGAGTTACTGATTATGTGTTTTTATCTTCGGATGTGGAAAAAGATCTGTATCGGTTCCATGCAGGTGTCTAAGTAAAGTCATCTATCTGTGTGTGTGTGTGTGCACTTGTTCTTCCATCTTTGTGATCAGTTATAGACCAAGTCATAGCCTATGAGTTATAGACCTTATGGACTTAGGACATTTAGGTTTCAGGTTAGAGGGTTTTAGGTTAAGGGTTAGCGTAATGGGGCCAGAATCAACATGAATGAATGAATCAAACATGAATCAGACAGTTTATTTATTGAAAGAATTCAGCTCAGTTTATGCATTTCTGCCGTTTTTCATAACTTACACCGTCATTGTGGAATCTAGTGGCTGCTAAACCTACGATCATGTGACAGTTATGAAGAAACACATGCAGTCCGGTCACATTAATCACATTGATCTTCAATGCGATGCGGCAGGCCAGTGTCATTTTATGAGAAGCTGGCACAGTTAAAGCTCCACACTCGAAGAATATACGAGGAAACACAAGCCTGACAAGCTGCGGAAGAAGACAGCACTGTGTTGCATTTAACCTTCAAACGCTGAAAAGAAGAAAAGAAAGCTTAACGAAGCATGTCAGAGTGTTTGCAAGTTTGAGCTCCTTAATTACAAAGTATAAGTAAAGTATACTAATATATGCCCGGAATAATCAGAGAAATTGATTCGAATTTCTAAAACACAGCAGCATGGTTAACAAAATGGTTCTCTAGTATTAGTAGCATATTAGCGAATCTAAATCCTTTATTTACGATACATTAGCAAAACAGACCAGGAATATTTAGACATAAAGGGAGCATTTGCCTACGTGTGTCATATGTCTCCTGCATATGTTTTAAGTATGTAGAAATGTTACATATTTAACTTTTTCAGTTTTCATGTGTGCCCTAAGGATCCGTTCGCTGAAAATCCCAGTCTCATTAACAACGTCAAGGGCTCATCACTAAAGGTTTAAGGAGCCCCATGAAGGATCCATTTCACCTTCCACCCACTATGAGGAGGGGAAGAGGAATGAATCTGACCGTAGATCAGGATTTTTCCACTCTGGGTTGTGAGATTTAGAACTTAGGTCCCTCCTTCTTCAGGTTTTTGTAGTCGGTGTTGATGGCCACAAACTGGGAAAGAGGAAGAAGAAGATCAAATTCAACAGAAGCTTCATGATTATAATATCTGCATCCAACAAAAATGTAAATTACAGTTAGAGTGTCGCCCCAGTTTCCTAACACTGAATACTTGTATGTTCTGTATTACCTTGTACTGGTATGTGGGGTCAAGTTTATTCCATGGTTCAGGATTATTGGTCTTGTTCCAGCTAAACACACAAACAGATATGCACAGAATTGGGATAAACTGGCATCACGTTAGGCTGTTTAGGAATCTGATATACATGAATAAAGCTCCCATTTTGCAATAAAAAAATAAAATGAAATAAAAGAAGCAAGGAAAACCAAAAGTTGAGGGTCACATTCAAACTCAGCACACAGTACGTGCTTTAAGAGCACCGTGCCACCACGTTCTAGTAATTTCCTCAGGCTTGTAAACAATCACTGCTGTAAAGAAGTGATGAAAGACCTGCAAAGATAAGTGCACCATCCTGTGACCTCTTAAAAGCACGCAACTGTGTCTGCTGCTAATTGGAGTATCATTAAGGGTAGATCAACCGTTTGGATAGCAGCAGGGGAAGGGGACGTCCAAGCAAGAGGTGGCTCAAGGGAGAAAAGACAGCAAGCGGGGCACCCTGTTGTCAGTAACACTCATAAAACAAATCCATCTGTTTTATTAGAGTGAAAAAATATTCGCCTGCCCTCCACACTGAATTTCTGGCTGATATGATGACTTACAGAGGTCTAATTAGACTAAAATGAACATCTCATTAATTTGAAAACAGAAATAAACAGGTGTCTTAGCCAGGAAAAAAAACATCTATTAACATGCTAATTAGCAGATTCCTTTGACACAGTGAATTTTTTTTTTTGGTTTTAGCAACAATCATACTGACATTACATATTCTTTTTAATAGCATATTATCAGAAGTCAGAGTGAAATTTGAAGGTCCTTACATAACATAGGGCGCTCTGGCCAGCCGCAACAGATAGAGACATGCTCCACCCATTCCCAAACAGATGAAGAAGAACTGGGGGATGAGCTGAAGGCAGAGAGAGAGAATCAGAGGACCGAGCTTGTTTGATCTTATAATACGTTAGTTTATTTCAACTGCGTTGATTTGTTGTTTCTGAATATACCAATAAATGTACTGAAAAAATATACAGATACTGTTTGGTGCTCAAGTTACATTTCATGCTGTAGAGCAGTTAAAACTGTCAGAAGCAACACGCCTCTTTGACTGATGGACATTTGATTGACTGAGTGGTTGGAGCCCACATGATCAGATGGAACAGACAGCTGTGATTTTACAGCCAGAGGTGGAAATGTGGTCAAATCCTAAATATGCTCGGCATTCAGAGTTTGACCTATAGTATGGAGGAAGTATAAAAGTGTTAGTGGTAGATGTACTTTAAAAGAATCAGCTTACCAGCAACTGTAAATTTCGACACACTTCACACATTACACGTTGTTAGTTTAATCCGTAAAAAAGACAATTTCTGGTTTTACTGGTCACCTGCTTGTGATTGAACCTGCATATTGTATATTGCCTGAATTTTGTTTTAGTTGTCCTGTCCATCTTTGTTACTTTCTTTCACAGGGCATTGCTGTAGAAGAGCATATGCTCGGCCAGCTCTTATATGTACCGTAAATAGAGGTTCGGTGCTAATATCAACCAACCGTCTTCGAGCTCTAGCTCTAGCTTGTCTAACTGTTCTCTATGTTTAACTATTAATTTAAAGTTAGCATTAAATAAATGTAGTGGAGCCATCCATGTAAACTGCCAGATACAAAAAAGTTTTTAGTTTTTTCATTGCCTGAGTAAATGTACACTTTGTTACTTTCCATAAAGTGTCGATAGCCATTTATGGACAGCTGTACCCTCTGCAACACAGCTGGACAAGGGAGGCTATTTTTGTTTGGCAACATAAAGGAAGTTTGATTAAAAAAAACTCGTTCCAAGTTTCCACAGAAAGAGCAATAAACTCAGAAGAGTTGGTCAAACACTCATCACTGGGATGTTTTACAGATCACCGGGAAGAAAGATGAAGACAGTGGGGAATGTCATGGACGGTGTTGATTCAGAGGATCTTTATATACCCTTGTAATAATTTTAGTGAAAGTTATTGTCATTGTCTGTCGTCATTATTGTTCTGCTGCAAGCAGCAGGTCTCAGCTGAACAGTCTGTTGCTATAGCAGCCAACATTGCACAGCGGTTTAACTGACAAGGTCACATCCTCCATTTTGTCGGAAATGAGACTAACCAAAGTAGACAGGCATCTTTCTTTTACCCCCCAAACGACCTTGCTGGAGCATTATCTGCAGGTAACCATTTTACTACAGCTCTGTTTTTGTGATTGTTGATTTGTGATTCAACATAGTTTAGTTTTTCTGTGATCAGATTTCGGCTAACCACGCTCGCCACTATACTAACCCATGGAGCTAATGTTCAAGGTCCAGGGTCGAATTTATTCTCATTCTTTCCATAGACGACAATCACTATACAGGGGAATGAACTAGCGATTCTTCAGTGCTATGGTGTACACATTAATAACAGAAACTATTTTTTTTTAAAAAGACAAAATCAAATACAAACACAGTAAAGTGCAAGTTGTATTAAGTTAAGAGTAAGGGGAAGTCAATGACTGTGTTGCTCATACAACATCCGAAGTAAGAGCCCAATTACTGTTGTGTACTTAACTCTTTTACTGTTACTCTTGTTTATTAAATTAAATACTGTGCTGTACTTGCTGTGGGGACATAATGTTGACCTGTCACTGTTGCCCGTGCAGTGAAAAAAAAAAAAAGAGCAAGCGAGTTACATATTTCTATTTTTTGTTTTATTTTTCAGTGCAACTTTCTCAGCACTACAGCTTGTTGCAGCATAAGTATTTCAGTGCCAGTATTTCCTTTTTCAGATCAGGTATTGTTTTCAGTGCCAAAATCTAAAATCACCGCCCTGGCTCCGTTAGTTGCACGATGCACAATCTAACTGATTACTCTATAGTTACATGAATCCAGTCTCCTTTTTACTGTCATAATTATTTTTTTAATTTTGTTATCTCGTCACTTTCTGATTCGAAATCACTATCATTGAATTTTCACGTCCAATACTGTTTTCACGGTTTCAAAAAAACCTCAAAGACAATCGACTATCTTCAACCTTTATGGGACCTGTCTTCAGCTCACTGCACACCTATGAACCTACATTCGTATCGAGGGAAGAAGAGTTATAGTCCACCACCTGCCCACTTGAAAAATTTGAAAAAAATCCTGATTTGCTGGTCATAAAAACCAAAGTGATGCTGGCCAGAGAATACTCTTGTATACAGTGTGTCTAGCAGCTAGTACCATGATGGACAACAGTGACTCCTGACACTATGCGTGCTGAATGTCTCAGTGAATATGCAAATGTAAAAGCGCCTTCCTGAATTGGAAATGGGCAGATGCAGCATTTTATGAACTGAGGAGAGGAGCTGTTCAACTTACTATCTCAACTCTGAGAAACTCTCCTCTGAATCACAAATCAGCTGTCAACAATAACACCAGGGTAACTATTAACCCACTCTAAATTCATATGAAGTGAATTTATTTTATACTCCAGCTGAGATTTACTGTGGCCTGCTGTTGGACCAGGCTTAGTGGAAACTGCACACTGTATTTGACACCACTTGAAATGTAGCAGGGTTGGTCTGAGCAGCTGACCAATAGCAGCTCTGGGGATTAACTACTGGCCTATTGGCTTTTGCTCCATCATCATGTTTTTCTGCAAAGTGTGTACTTTTACTTTTGATACTTTACATTTTGCTGATAGTACTTTTACTATTACGCAGGACTTTTACTCAGGATGAAATATTTACGTTGTTTTATTGTTTTACTCAAGAAAAAGATCACTGGAGAAAGACAACCAGAGAGAGAAAACCAGCCATTGATTCAGAGACAAAAACGATCATTTTTCCTGTCAGCTGAAGATTTCAGCAGCATGACTGAAACTCTGTCAAACTCTGTCCATCTGTCTGCCTGCCTGTCTCTCTGATTGTCTGTCCCTCTGCCTCTTAGACTTTCTGCTGTGTGACTCTGCTGTCTGTCTCCTTACACTACACTGAAATCAGCTACAGCATTAAATTCAGTAATTTTTAGTAACTTGATCAAGGAGGCTTGTTGAGACTCACAGGGATTTGCTCCCTGCAGCTTCTCTCTCACTCTATCTTACAGCCTGTCTCTCAGCCTGTCTGTCTCTCAGCCTGTCTGTCTCAGATGATAGACCGTATCAAGGAGCTTTGGTAGAGTCTCATAGGGATTTCCTCCCTGCAGTTTTTCTCTCGCTGTATCTCTGTCTCCTGGGAGGCTGATGACAAGAAGTTAAAACTCTGTCACTCCGCTCTCTGACAGCAGAGCTGGTAAATAACACAGAAATATCCTGTCCCCTGTAGCGACAACTCTCATTTTTGAATGTATTTTATTCCAACCACTCATTTTTTAAATGCTTGGATTTTTGTCAGTTTAGATTTGGGAGGTTTGTTAAAGTCATGGGAGGGTTTTTAAGGTCTTAAGCCTCTCTCAGTTTGACTTGATTTCAAATGAGCCACTGAAGCAACTTAACCTACTGAATTAATGTTAAAATAAGATGAGACAAAATTAGATTTAGATCCTGTCTCTTGGTTTGATTAATTAATTTACCAGTACCCTAAATATACTGCTGGCAATCATCAGGTTTTTCTGCTACTGTATTTTATTGCAAAAGGGCTAAAACTGAATTAATAGTTATTTCCAGCTAGCATTTTAATATACAGTATAATAGGCTCGATTCATTGTGCAATATTTTTTTAGAAATCTTAGAAACAGAAATATATCAGGATGTGTTAGTACCAAAACCCAAATTTTAACCTGAATTTAAGAGCTTAACCAGGTACAGGAGCTGCAAATTAGCTTCAGCTTTATTTTATTATACTTTCATCAGCAAAATTCAAGAAATTTGGCAATGAAGAGACTTTGTTTGTTTGCTACTCAAACTTTATCTACATGTTAAAACATTTTAAATGTGAAAGCAGGTTATAACAGGTTTGTCAAAACATGAAAGTAGTAAAGAGAAACAAACAGGAATTAAATGTAGATTACTTACGCCAGGGTGCCTCTTAGCATGCTCTACAGCTGTCCGAAATATCATTGCTCCAGCTTATAGAAATTTAGGAACTAATTATTCAAAGTCAATAATTCAGACCCTTGTTATCAACAACCACAAGCTCTGCACAGCCCTCCACATGCAGCATTTAGACCTGCTGCATGTGGAGGGAGGAGGGGAGGAGGGGGAGGAGGGGGAGGAGAAAGAGGTCAATTACATCTGATTACAGCTACTTCTGCTCCCGGGTTGGGGTTATTACAATGTGCTGGATACTGTGTACCGGTTTATGTTTGAACAAGAAGGTTCCTTCCTTGTAAATATTCATTAACGCATTACTTAAATCAGGGGCTTCAATCAGAAGAAGTTGAGTAAGCTCCTGCAGGGAGCTCGGAGGCCTTTTCTCCCTCACTTCCTTCCCTGAGTTTAAAGACTTCTCAGCCCTTTGGGGTCTGACTGGAGTAAATAGTAAAACATACAAACACAGTGTCCCTTTAAAAGACACCTGGGAAAATATGTGTCTACGGACCTCATCAGTTGCCCAAATCATGTCTTTAAAGATACCAGTGCAAAAAGACAGTGTATACACGTCCCAAAAAAACACAGTTCAGTTGACGGCTGTTGAAACGAAGAGAAAGAAAAGGAAATACCCTCACACAGGAATGAGGCTCTACCAGGTTGAAATGGTGCTGCAAATAAACACAACATTTCTCGGGGTGGGGGGTATTTTCTTTCTCCAAAATGGAGTCCTAATCTTGAGAAAAAAAATAATATAACACATATTACAATACACAATATAACAGCTGAAAACAAAAACACTTGCACGTAAGTCTGTTGTTTTTCCGTGATGCTATCATGTTGCCTCCTCTTCAAAAGCACTCTGGGAAATTGTGCCTTTTTCATCCACCCAATGACAGATTCTCCGTCTGATGATCTTGGCAACCGAAGTCCACCGGCACTCCAAAACATAATTATGGACCACAATCACCGTGTTTGTATCTCGTTAGGACTTCAGCACATTAGGCCAGTCAGCACAGTGGAGGACCAGAATGCAGAGTTTTCAGCTCCTTGACAATGAATTGCAAATTAAGTCTCAGCTTTATTTTTTTTACTGCTCATGTTTAATATGTCGAATCAATTAAAGGAACATTGTCGGAGCAAGTGCTTTACACATGGTTCAACCTGGAAAAGCTTAGCTCAGGATGACTATCAGCTCTTAACCCAGCCAAGAATCCTCATCTGAAAGGGTCACAGCTGAAAACCATGCCTGAGGAGCACAATAAAGATGTCACCTTCGCATTAGCGCTTGTAAAACTATTAGTTCAGTTTGAATTAAAGGGGGCGGATGTTTTTCCCCCTTTTTAACGTCTGAAGTTTTCATCCTGTTGCACAATCTCCGTAAACGATAACATAAAACAACCAGTGGGGTCAATGCGACAATGCTTTGCAGCTACAAAAAATGTACTGTTGTGTTTTGCAGTCCTTGTGCCACTGATTGATACTGACATTAGAAAAACCCCAGATGTACACGTAACTGTACGCTCACATAAAAGAAAACCTCCTGGCCTGTTTAATGGACCTGTGTCTATGATTCATTGCAGTCCAGTTTAATTGGAAGGTTAAACAAAAACAATTCAATTTGGCCAAAAGAGCACTTTGCTTTCAACTTCTCAGATGTTTTAATATTTCCCAGGCACCACACATCTGTCCTCAGATAATAAAGCAGCACTGTTAAGGTCACATGAGCATCATCTATATTTATAATTCAGAGTGGCATTTATGTATTTTTTAAAGTTGTAGGGTCAAAATGGTTTTCTTGGAATCAGCCATGAAATTTGCATAACGTATCACGGATAGCATTGAACTTTAACTGAAATGAAGAAAATGATCATTTGCCAAACTGGAGCTACATGGTTTCTCATAACAGCACAGATTCATTCTAATGACTTCATCAGCCTCAGACGAGGTGTCTGCAGACGGTGATAAATCCCAGAGTGAGACAGGACCATGGTACCTCCAACCTGTCAAATCAGTGTGTGTGTGTGTGAGAGAGAGAGAGAGAGAGAGACAGAGACAGAGAGAGAGAGAGAGAGAGAGAGAGAGAGAGAGTGTAGTATTGGCAGTCAGATCTTTTGCTAATGAGCTCCTGGAACTGTCTTGTCTGCCTCCACCATGTCTGACCAAGACACACTTACATGTAGAATGTGTGTGTGTGTGTAGGTGTGTGTGTGTGTGTGTGTGTGTGTGTGTGTCTGTGCACGTGCGTGCGTGTGTGCATGTGTGAGCACATTTAATCAGTTTTTCACACCTGATCTTAAGTGATACCCTATCCAGGATCACCTTTACTTTACCTCCTGTCGGGTTGACAGGTGGCTCTGAAAAGTTTGTAGTTGGGTTCAAGTCACCTACAAAGGATGCCAAAAGTGACAAGTTTTCACAGTAGTAAAAAAATATGAAAACACCCACAGAAACTTCTCTAACTGTTCCTGTAGCATAGTTAACTTTTCCACAGTCAAATCAAATGCTTAGTATGTTCAAAATAAATCATTTTTAAAAAAAATATTTGGCTAAACACACTGCTGCTATATCACCCATAGCCTTATTTGAACCTTCAAAGAAGTGGAACACAAATGAGTGGACAAAAGAGAAGTGGATTATGCTGCAGAAATGGTTAAACGTCAACTGACAACACCCTCTCTTCTTAGTGAGGGAAACTACACACTTTTTATAGCCACCTTTCAAAGTAGAGTGTTTTATACTCAACAAGAGAAAGATTTTGACTGGAGTATCCCTTTAGCAGAAATACCAAGTTGTACCAAAGAAATGAATACCATTAAAATAACAACTGGCCATCAATGATACAGAGACAGCAGCTTCTCACAAACTGTCCATGCTCTCTGTCCAGGCAGGAAGTTTCAGGTCTGTTAGGGTCATTCAGCTTATGATGTTGATGCTTCTTGTGCCGATCTGTGAGCTTCTCAGTGAGAGCACTAAGTCACTCTGGCTGGACGGCAACCAGCACGTCTTTTGAAGAAAACGAAGGCGTGAGAACAAGATGTTTGAGGGTCTATGGAAACTCTAGCTCGGGAGTCAAAAAACTCTAATGGGAATACAGAGTTTTAAAATTGTGAAAATGTATGTGCATGCAGACAAAACTGGTTGAATATAATAATATGAAAGCACAATTACGATCATGTTATAGGTACTTCAAAGGAAAATATGTTTATTACTGTATGTTTTAGCCCATTTACTACAAACTGATTATAACTGACAGACCATAGGTTTTTAGAGTGATATGTAATGTTCCAGGCAGAGCTCAGTTCATGTCCATAAAATAATTGTAAATGACTTGAAGTCATAATTTTGTTTAAAGCAGCAGCAGCAGTGTCTTCACACATTGCCTTCCAGTTCTCGTGGGAAGCCCTGACATTTGAGACGAGATGGACAGCTGCCAAACAGCACTGAATGTATGTGCTTTCAACCACACAAGACGAGGCAAAGTAACTATGTACATTTACACAAGTACTGTACTCCAGTGCAAATTTGAAATTCTTGCACTTTACTTTTCACAGCTATAGTTACTTTTTACTTTTCAGATTAATATTTTATCCACAAAACCTATGATCAAAATGTAAAATATGATACGATAAATTAAACTACCCAAAAGTGTGTATAAAATAGTTAAAATTAGTTCCAGTAACATTTTTAATGACGGACTTTTACTTGTAATGGAGTATTTTTATAGTGTGATAGTGCTATTTTTACTTTAATACTTCTTCCATCATTTCTTGCTTTAAGCTGCATTACGCCTCGGCAATGACAAAAAGATAGAAAGATAAAGAAATGAAAGTAACAAATTACCCCCAAACACTTATTTTCAAAATTTTATTCACATATTTTCATGTGCAACGAGCGTCACCTGGAATGCACCAAACGAAGTAAAGACCTGGTTGAAATTATTGGAACCCGTGAATTTTAGGTACAGAATTTAGAATATCTTCAGGAATAAATGCCAATTAACCAATTTTTCTAAAATCAAAATATTTTAATAAAATGTCCAAGGTTACTGAGTAAAAGAACATAAAGCAGCCCCACAGCATGATAAAACCCCCACCATGTTTTACTGTAGGTAGGCTGTTCTTTTCCCGATGGGCTTCATTTCGTCGCCATGAACAAACTGATGCTCTGCATACCCAAAGAGCTCTACTTTGGTTTCATCTGTCCACAGAACAATATCCCAGAAAGACTGTGGCTTATCTGTGAAAGTTTTTCCAGACATTAGTCTTGCCTTTTTGTGCCTTTCTTCCAATAGCGGCGTCCTCCTTGGCCTTCGCCCATGAAGCCCTACTTGGTTTAGTGATATGGGCCGAAACCACCACTCCAGATGGTTCCAGGTCAGCCTGAAGCTCTTTAGGTGTAGCACATGGGGTTTATTTCCACAATTGGCATCAACCTTTGCAGACTTCCCTCATTGAGTTTCTTCTTGGAAGCTTATTAACAGTTTTATGACTGTGAAACTTCTTGATAGCATTATGAACTGTTGAAATAGGGATTTCAAGATCTTTGGTGATCACCTTGTAACCTTTAAGGTTGTTACGTCTTTTCATAATAGCATTTCTGATGCTATCACAGTTCATTTGTCTTCGCCACTGTGAAAAAGAAACTGGAAACCATCAGCCCCTTCTTATGTAGTAAAACCGTTATTCATTGGTTAATTTAGGGTCATGTGAACACAAAGAATTAAGCACAGGTGAGTCTTATTTGTTTTTTTATTTGGTTTGAGGAACTCATTCAAATTCATCGAAAGGGTGCCAATTATTGTGTCGAGTGTACATTTTATGTCTGTGTTTTTCATTTCACTATATTAAATCATTTTTTTGTTATTGTTGTTGTTCAGCAACTTTGGACATTTTATTAAATATTGTGATGAAACAAAATTGGTGAATTTGCATTTGCAAGATATTCTAAATTCTGTGTGCCAACAATTTCAATCAGGACTGTAGGTTCAAGCTACAACCCCATTTCCATTACACGCTGTGCAGATGCCCCAGTAAACTGGGAAATAAGGACATGATCCCTCACAGGCTTCCCACCTTTGAAAAAGGCCATCTATGTTTGCAATAGTCTGCCAAAACTTGAGCCCAGACTGAAGAGAGACAGAAAGCATGGAAACAGTGCGGTTGTCTGCAACAAAGATCCTGTTAGATTTCACCTCAAAACCTGCAGTTACCCCAAACGGCTATTTTAAACTCTGTAACAATGAAGACCTGTCTGTACTGGTTTAAAAAACAAAAAAAGAACAAGAAGCATAAGAAGTGGATCATGTTGCTTCTTCCAGAATTATTCAGAATTTTTGACAGGCTCAAGTTTTACACTGGAAAAATTAAAAAAAAATCAGAATTCCAACCATTAAAAAAACCTCAGTGTGGATCTGTCACGTTCTCAGCTCTGGGTTTTTATTTTCTCCCCCCCTCCAACACGGGACTGTGTGACATGAGCTCAGCACTGCCTGGTGTTCCTACTGACCTTCAACACTGCAGCTCACTGATAAATCCTACTAATTGGACACAGGCCAGTACTATGGCACAAAAAGGGTCCAATATAGTGCGGGCTTGTTTAAAAATACACACAATCTGCATGCTGTACCTACAGTATCCCTTGAGCTGTTTGATGAAACAATTTATTTAGAAACCCCACCTAATGATGACGACTATTTTCCTAGCAGTAAATTTGAAATGTGCATCACTGACATTTGGCAAGCTGGTGACAGTTCACGCAACAGAGAAAAAAAAGGAATGGGAGAGGTGAGCAAGAGGGAGGTGGAAGCATGGAAGGAACATGGATAAAAGTGGGCAGCATGATCACCCATCACATCTGTCTTATGCTGTTGAATTTGAGCCACGACACATCAGGAAGGGCTCAGAAGAACCACAGGGATCCTAAGCACAGAATGTTGTGTCTTTGTATTTCTCAAACTCAGACCAATAAGATTTAAGAGATTATTCATCTGCTTGTTTATGGTGTTTAACAAACCAAAAGGGACAAAATGGAAGCCCCATTAGCTGAACGTGAGGACTATGTATTGTATGGAAAGAAAAGGGTAGAAAACAGCCATTATCCACTGTTTTCCTTGAGTTTGCACCTGCAGTTGAAGTATTTTTTCCCCCTAAATATCATCAAGAAAGCCCTGCCGAAATGTAGAGTAGCCATAGAAATAAATCCTCTTTACTTACCTTTACTCACAATGGATTGCCTTGTTTTCCCCTTTTTAATCCCTCTTGTTAAATTTGAGCCAATCACCCTGCAGTCACAGGCCTGTTTTGGCTCTGATTATCCCCACTCTGCCCTGCCGCGTGGGCGTGCGTGCGTGCGTGTGTGTGTGTGTGTGTGTGTGTCTGGCTGGCACACTGCTGCAGAACAAGCTGTCTGCGTGTTCTGAGCATTCAGCTGTGGCACAGTTTAACACCGCATAACATTATTAGGGGTCCGCTGAGTCAATAATGTGGATCACCAAGGAGCAAAACAGTAAAGCAAACACACCTGCAAGACACCCAGCAGTTCTTGAGTGGGAGTCAAAACCTTTAAGATTAGATTCATTGTTATTAAGGAGTATACAGTGTCAGGCTTCAAAAGTTCCAGCTGTCATATGTTCTTGTCAATATTAGGCTGATTAAACTGTTGGTTACTGCAGGGCACTACGTTACAAACAAAGCACTTTTTGTTCAACTGCCATTCCCAGAAGACCACAGCATCAGTTTCAGCATCAATGGAAACCTACAGCGAGAAAGTGTCTCTTTCTCAAAGCTGGCCGACACAGCAGCTCCAGGGGATGTAACCTCTTTAAGAAAATCGGTCAGAACCGGCTGTAGAGGTCGGTGTAATACTGCATGACAGAGCGACCGCTGTGCTTATGTTGACAGCAGGACGCAGCGGCTCAGTCGACACCGTGGAGGCTGAGGACAGAAAGACGAGATTTCGTGTTGCTCTGCGGCGCCATCTAGTGGCGCGACACTATACTGCAACACCTCCTCACATAGGAGGCATTTTAAGGGTGAGCTCATCCGAATTAGTAAATAAAACGGTGTCCTCACTTACCTCTGCTGATATCTATTCTCTGGTCCAGCCTTCTCAAATGTGAGGGAATGAGGCTTGTCTTTGTTTACTTCTGCTTTATTTGTCCAAATGGTAAAATCTTTCGGGTTTGGACTGTTGGTCAAAACAAAACAAGTCATTTGAAAACATATCATCTGCAGCTGTGGAAAACACTGCATGACAAGCATTTGTCAGACTTAATTTTATAGACTATAAAATTACTCGATTAATCTAAATAATAATCGACAGATCCCATAATCGGTGATGAAAATAACTGTTAGTTGTAGCCCTAATCCAGAGTAATGGGGACTTGAATTTTGGACATTTCTGAACGCTGTGAGCACCACAAATAAAACTCCATTCACCTCCATTATATCAGTGTGCCAGCAAAATTCTGAACATACAAATCCCAAGAAATGATAAAACAAAACTAACTGCATGTACAGCTAAAGGTAAATGAAAAACTGTGTGTGAATGTGTGTAATTTGAGTAAACAGAGTCTTTAATTGATTTGAAAGTGAGCTGCGGTGAGAGAAAAAAAGATAGGAGAAAAACTATGGTATTGGAGAAAAGACACTGAGATTAAAGTAACAATTGATGTCTGTTCAGCTGTAATGAGCGGCATCAGACATTTGCCAGACTTTCCTCTGAAGCTGTCCGTCAATCAAAAGCAAAGAGCCGTTTCCATCAGTGAAACTATATATTTAAAAAAAACAAAACAACACAAAAACAGCAAATTCTATTTACATAATAATACAGAAATTATATTCCCATTGGACTTTTAAGATCATTAATTTGACAGCCATTCAATATGAACAGTCTCTCAAGCATAATGAAAATAAAACAAAACAGAATTTCCAAAACAGCTCCAGTCATGAACTTACAAAAGTCACAGGAGACAAAAAACAGAGTGTGAAGAGAGGAGGCTTCCCTGCAGACTGAGATCAGACAGGAAGTGTATTCCCTTTCAACATTCCTGAATGGTGACTTTGAAAATGTCACAAATTGATGTAGAAGCAGACGTGTCCAGCTGAATGAAAGTTGGTACACCAAAAAAAGTAAATAGTTCACTTCATTCCAAAATAAGACTCAGGATATCCTAGATTTCAGTTTAGGAGGTAACTATAGAGACATTGGCAGCAACAGCAGAGCAGGAGGGAGTCAGGGCAGACGTAACTGTGGAGACGGCAGCAGAAGCTCCCGTTGAAGTCAGTGCGGTAACCGAGGGCTCGGCGGGGCGAGCAGCAGCTGGTTTGGCGATCTTCATCAGAACGAAGGCATTAGAGGCACAGTGCTCGCTCAGATACTCGCCTCCTTTCTCCTCGTAGTCCTGTCTGCTGATCCATCCGTCTGTCGCTCCTCCCCCAGGTGGATGCTCCAAGGCCCAGTCTCTTGCCCCATACCAGGCATCCAGGGCCGGCTGCGACGCCATGGTCACCTGGGACAGAGTCAGCCAGAATTCAAATAGTTTGCCTCCAGAATATCTAAAGTAACCCATCCGAAAAGTATTTGGCCAGTTAAGCCAGGGGAACTGGTTTCCCTTGATTTTAGTTTTTCTCTTACTTTACTTTTTGAATTTTCTTCAGCACTTTTTATATTTTTATAACCAGGCTTTCATCTTTATTTATATATATATGGAAGTCCAGTTTTGATGTATTTGGATGTAAGCTGTGTCAGCAAAAGTTTCCACTGTAAAAAGTATTGAAACTTAAAAATTTGCAGTCTAATATGACTGTGTCTGAATAAGTTAGTCACTGTGGAATAATTCATTCATTCATGTGCTTTAACAAAGATCAGTTCAAATTATTTGTGTCTTCTCATTCGCAGTTTGGGTGAAATGGAATTAGCAATACTGCAAACAGTAACCAAAATCTCAATTATTATTATATATTATGAACTGTTTTCAAAAACTTAAACAAAATTCCTGATTTTCTGACAAAATTCAGTCTTTATTGATCAACTTCTGAAACATGAGAAGTGGGATGTGAGTCAGAACATCATGGTTTGGATAGGTATGTATGATGACAAATAGGGTTTTTGAAAGGACATAGGCTGTACCTTGAAGTGTGACTGGAAGGGCCTCATGGCCAGCAGTTCTCTCTCCACTCTCTCCTTCATCCCCCGGTACTGCATGTTCCCGCCTGTCAGAAACACATTGCTCACCAGCGCCTGCTGCTGCTCTGGAGTGTATCTGCATGCAGTATAGAAGAAGTAAGAAAAACATTATGTCAGAGTTGTAACTTTTCACGTGTTTTTTTTGTTTAAAAACAACTAAAGTTAACAGGAGATCATTTTAGCATACATAACATAATCTAAGTTTTTTTTGGGTGATATTTGCATGATCCATGCGTGTGTTTGCATTTCTTCATTTGTGTCTGGCTTTGTGTGTATATCTGCTGCACCGTGTATGCGTATGTGAGCGTGTCTTTTTTGTCTGCACTTGCTGGACTGTATCGTTACCTGGCCAGGACATACTGCAGCGTCTCCATCAGTCCCATCTGGTCCTCTCCACTCAGCGAGGGCTGGAACAGGATCTCTGGACACCGCAGACGCTCTGTCCCTACAAACAGCTGGTGGTACTCTGCCATGTTGAACACGGGCTGGAGACGAGATCGAAGATATTCATCACTGATATGAATGTGTGAGAAGTACTGACACCAAACGTTTCAGCTCATGAGCAAAGTTAGCTAGTTTCATTACTGTCCTGGCACAAAAGCATTATACAGGACAAAAAGTCTGCTCACACATCCTGCCAGATATTAAACTGGCAGATAATTGCCTGCATAGCATTAATGAGGATCTAAATATCTGTCTGGGGAGTTGCAGTGTCTCTGTGCCACTACCTGAATCACATTAGTGGGTTTTTCTGGCAGCGTGTCCTCAGGGAAGTCAGGATCCATCAGCGCCACTCCGTCTCCCTCATCCATCGGCTGCTCCAGCTCAGACACCTGGCAGAGAGCGAGAGAACAGCCTCAGGCTTCATGTCAGCCGCAGTACATCCACTGCAGCAAACAAGGATGGATCCTCCGGAGCCCCGCAGCACATTCCCGGTAATGACATGCAGACCTAATTAATTATGGATCATTTGAATTTAACTTCAGCTCATGGGCTACTAAGTTTATTAGCTGCTGTCATTTTGCAATGTATAAAATGTATAAAACTACATTGTATGTATGAATCCATTTTAGTTTGACTACTTTGCTAACCTTGTTACTGTTGGCAACTGAGCCATTTACACACCTAGCTAAGAGCCAAGTTATAAAGTACAATAAGCAGAAACACTGCTTTTATAATACTGTTGTACACTCAGGTTATATACCTAACCTAGTATTTACTAGTAAAATGCTAGAACAGATTTTGTTTTACAAGTATTAACAAAGAGATTAAAAACAGAAATCAATTTTGACATCACAAATATTAATAGATTAACAAGAGTTACTTTCACAACATTTTTATTATTTGGGTAACCTAATATAAACTATATATAAACTACCCAAATGTTTTACCAGACACGTAGCCTCAAAACATGGACATGGCACCTGCAAAATAACAAATCAAGACTTACTAATTCTAATTTTCTCTAATTTGGTGGAGTAACACCCACCTCCCCCTTTCCCTCTGCTCCGTCGCTGTGCAGCAGTTTCTGTCTGCCCTGTTCCACAGCCAGCTGCAGTTTGTTGATGTACGACTGCAGCTCCTCAGCTGAGTCCATGTTGAGCTCTACAAGGCTCTTATGAAACTGATCCAACAGGCCGTCGTCCAGCAGCTCCTGCATAAACAAAACTCTATGATCACTGTGCAGCACACACCAGCTGTGTTTTCAAATCACATCAAAAATATAGATAGAGCTGCAAATTAGTTTGCAAAGTCTTATAGTTACTGTTACAGTGAAAACATAGGAATCTGAATTCTTTAGAAGAACAATTTGTCTTTTTATAGTCTTCTGTGTAATCTTCAGTCTTACACATTTAAAATACCACTTGAAAAAACCTAAAGAGCATTACAATAAACTGTAAATGATACAATTGGTTCCTTGCCTGTACTGCCATAAGTCTGTCCAGCCTCTCTTGATCCTGCTGCAGCTTCTCCTCCCGGCGGCGAGCATTGATCTCCTGAAGCCGTCGAAGCTGCTGAGCTCGTCTCTCCTGCCTCTCTTCCACACTCACACAGCCACTCGGCACCTTACCCGAGAAGGGAAGTTGCATGCGGTGAACCTCCCTCTCGTAAAACTCTGGGCCGCGCCACTTTTCCAGCTCTGTGGAGAAACACAACATGATGGAAATGGAAAGTAAGTCAGATTCGGACTTAGAAAAACTTAATTGATCCCCGCAGGGAAATTGCTTTGTTACAATTGTACAACATGCGGTTAGGAAAGCGGAAGTAAGTACGTACAAAAGTAAAAACTACTACAAAAAACTGATAATAATAAATAAATAATAATAGATACACAGTAAAATGAAAGGAAGAAAGGATGTGCATATATCTCCATTTTGTCTTCTAGCTCCTTTAATCTACAACCAATTACATTTTCACCAGCCATAAGGAGCAAATTTATGTCTGCATGTGCCCTTTATTAATGTTACTTGATATTAATTTCGGACTCCTTCAACTATTCAAGAACATAATGGTTCTTTGCTGCTGTTAACTTGGAGCTGTAAACTCACCCTGAGAAGCTCTCAGTGTATCAGTGAATGCTCTATGTATGTCTGCACTGACATGCTGTACCTTCATGATAATCCACAGCAGTGTAACTGTGCTCATGCAGCAGTTCCTCCATGCGGCTGAGTGTGATGGCGGGGAGGTGACCTGGGTATTTCAGCTGGAGGAGGCGCTGCAGGTAGGACGCTGCCTGGTTTCCAGCCACGTTCACACGCTTACAGTTCACCGCATCCAACCTCGAATCAAAACCATTTAAAAATTTGACTCTACACAACAAACTATGCAAAGTGTTTGGATGATTGCACTAAAGGGAGTCAAAAACAAAAGGTCTTCTACACTAAGGACATTGTGACATATAGCACAATGAATTGCAGAAAAATATAAAATGAACTGTGAAAGGGCAAATGCAAAACAGAAGCAGTTGTCTGTGTCTGTGAGTCCTCACCTGCCGTTGATAACTGGCAGGATGTGTGAGCAGTGGTATCCTGAGGACAGAACAATGCCAGTGTGTGGTGGATTGATGCTCCTGCGAGTGTTATTGTGGTAGAAGCTGTACAAGCCGTCCACGCCGTAGGAGACGTACGGCACACGGTAGCACTCAAACAGCAACTCTGACATCATCTGCCGACAGTGCAGCGGGTTACAGGGTGCTTCTGTAAGAACAACGGGGTGTTCCAAACTGCCCTACGAAAGCATGGGAAAGTGATGCTGAGTGATCTTCCGGTCATGATGGACATTACATATAAAACAAAAATAATATATGAATGTAGTCTATACATTTAGTTTTTTGTGCTTTTTATATTCTAACTGAAACAATCAGTCACTAAATCAGCAACAATTTTGATAAGTGATTTTTCAAGCAAAACTGCCAAAATTTCTGTCAGTGCAGACAGAAGTTTTGTCTGGACTGTTGATTGAACAACATTGTGAAAACGTTAACACTGGGCTCTGGGAAATTGTGAAGGGCATTTTCACTATCTACTCTTTATAGACTAAACGGTTAAGCAAACTGACCGACATATTATTTGAAAATTAAATTAATCATTAGCTACAACACTATTTTATACATGCATATGTATTTTTTAAGCATGTCTTTATACTTGTTTAGGTCTGACTTGGAAAACTTTTGCCTTTTGATATAAAGTACTGTGTGTGGAGACCATTGTGGCTGATAACCTGTTTTTCTTATATGACTGGGGTCTATTCAACATTAACCCTAATAATATATGTTAACTGCTTGGCCTAGACTAGGTTAAGCAGAGGAAACCTGGGGTTTAACTCAAGTGTAGAAAAGAATGGTATAATAATATAATATAAAAGATAGTATGCCAAATGGCTAGACAACCGCTATAAACTTTTCCTACTCTTGTTGAAAAGGCACTGATAGGAAAAGAAACGAGAAAATAAAATTCCTAAATTGATATTTAAAATAAGAAGTTAGCGTCTTCCTTCTCGAGAAATGAAAGAGAAGACATGGCCACACATTTGCTGGTGAATACCACATTTGCCACAGCACCAATACCTCAGAGGCGATGCCCAGGTGTGTAAACACATAGTCGAAGATGAGCTCTTGGATCTCGAAGTTGACCACCACGTTCCGGTCGAACTGGCTCTTCAGCAGCCACCGCAGCGGCTCTAGGTTGGGGATGTCGTTACCGATCTGCGTCTCGCTGCGGGCTGCCCCTCTGCTGCGTGCCGCCACCGACCTGAAGAGCAGCCGCGGAGAGTCAAACTCTGCCGCTGGAGTCGCCCAGCCGGCCCGGGTCTGGAAGGAGCCGTTATCTATGACTATAGGGGCCGGCGTAGGGGTCAGGCACTGGGCGGGGAGATCAAAAATCGGGTCGGGGGAGGCTTTACAATCCTGAAAGGAGAAGATTTGACAGACCGGTTGCTCGTTCGAAGCCATTTTGAAAGTGCGTCACTGCAAAAATACCTCCGACTGGAAGCTTGGTCTCGCCAACTTATCGTTCCGTCTCGTCATACATCGAATCTTTGTAGAGCAATATGCAGAAAAATATCTGAGTAGCACTTGAGCAAAAATGAGTAAAATCCATATATAATATTAAAGATTATGATAAAATACCTGTTTTGGCGAAACTATCTAAAAAATCCAAACAAAATGGTCCCCACATTTTTATGACGTATATTTTAATTTCTAGCTAAACATCACCTGTTTGTCTGCACTGCTACAAACTTTGGAAAGAGTAATGTATTGTGTATGAATACCGTGTGTATGCGTGTTTACAAGAAACATAAATTATGGAAAATATCTACCTTTTACCACCAGAGGTCGTAGTAAACTCAATGTAGTAAACCCCCCGTGAGATGAGACACATTGATTTATCCTCGGTGAATTAATAGATAGATCAACTCTCGGATTTGGCCCGTTTAAAATTTTAAATTCAAGTGGAGGCCCCTAAATTTCCCTGATGCAGCCATAAAAAGGCCAAACATCTCTCACAGAGGTATTTCCAATCTGTATGAAAAATAAAAGAAATGCTAACAAGTCTCAATGCCATTTTCTTATCACCACTTATCACCTCAAACTATGGGTCGTTTAAACCTTGTGAAGAGACATTTTCCCTCAGGCCTACGATTCCTGATTTCTTTCTGTCTGCAATCCTGTTACTCTCAGCTGACCGGGTGAATCCTCAGCTGGGGAAGTGGGACACCTGCACATGAGAGCTACTGCTTGTCCCAGTCGGGTTCAGTTCAGACCATTCAGTCAGTGCACATGTTGGAGATATCTCACACCTTGCACTGCATTATCTAACGGAATGCCCAGTTCTCAAATGACTGAAGTTGAGGTGAAGTACAGTTTGATCAGATGATGAACAAATGTACAAGGAAAAAAATATTGCTTGTTGTAACTTCTCCCCATCTGACTTTCCATTTATGTTTTTATTGGAGTGTGAGGTTTTTTCCTCAGTTTCCATAAATAGTTAGTAAATGATTGTATCTAAACTAGCAACACAGAAAAAAAGGTATTCTACGCTGGATTATAATGGAAGCATTGGTGTGTATGTATTATCTTTTGTTCATACAAAAGTGTTTTTCAGAATTTTCACTTCAGAGAAGTTTTAATCATCCTTCATGTGCTCCTATTTCTTGCCTTTTTAAAAAATAGAATATTTAGTAATATGTTCTGGCCGGAGGAGATCTAGAAAGCAAACTGAAATATAAAAATTAAAATTGATTGAACAAAAACGTGCATTGGCTAACTGTTAGTTAAACCCGTTCAAAGCTGCAAGGCTAATATGAAGAGCCATCTTTATAAGGGCAGTGTTACACCCCGAGGAACCTCTGCATTCTAATCAAAATCCCAAATATGTCTAGCATTTTATATATAAACTAATGTGAAAGGCATATACAATATTACCATTTGATGTAATAGTGCAGCAAAATAAATGCCTTCTTGGGCTTCGATATTTTGTTCAATCTACTGTGTATTGTATTAAAATCTAGCAAGGAAGTATGCCAAACTGTCCAGTCCATTTGGATACATTATATTTTTGCTGCTCTGATTATTTTTTTAATTTGTGGTTAATATTATTGTTGTTTTACCTTTGTCGTTACTAGAAAAACATGCAATTAACAGTAGAGGAAGTGTGTTTTCCAGATTGAGTGGGTTTATTTCCTGGACAGCACAGAAATTTGGGAGGAGAGGATGAAAAGGATAAAGGAAGGAAAGTGTGTGTATGTGTGTGCGTGTGTGTGTGTGTGTGTGTGTGTGTGTGTGTGTGTGTGTGAGGGGCGTTACTGTATGAAGCTTGATGGTGTGTCACTGAAGCACAAGCACAGTTCACTGCTCAAGCACAAAGCTCTAAGTGACTGCCGTCCCCCTCCTCCTGATGCTAATAAGCAGATCTGGGTCAGCTTACCCTCTCAAACACACGCACACACACACACACACACACACACACACACACACACAGCTACATACCCACTGGTAAGACACACAATCACTTCCACACTATCCACACATCCCCACCTGCACACACACGCACACATGGCCACTAACTCATAAAAATACACCCCCATCAACATTCTCTCCTCCAAAACACACACACACACACACACACACACACACACACACACACACAGACATAAACACACTGGCCTCCATTACTCCCAGGAGGCAAGACATGACATTGTGCCGCTGTCCGTGCATGATGCTCGAAGCTCTCTGCTTGTTGTGCTTGTCATCCAGACAGCGGTGATGAGGCACAGGGGAACTAATAGTCCAGAAGCACTTTGGGACTGCCACGCGTGATGCCAAGCAGCCTTCATTTTGTGGAGGAATGAACAGACTGTTAGTTCCCACTGACGGGGGGGATAATGTTAGATAGGGCCAATTATGTTTAGTGTTCATGAACAATAATATGATTTGATTATTTTTAGTTTTAATTATTTATTGTCTTTAATCTTATTTTTTGATTGTTCCTGCTGACCATAACGTGATTTAGTAGAGGAGAAGTGAGTGGAAAATAGAATATATATTTATATATAATTATATACAGGGAATTGCTGCATATTTAGGATTAATGGATAATAATGCGCTGATTAGATAACTTCTTTATTCTATTTTTTGTTTTGTTTTTTAAAAATAATTTTTAAACAAACAAATGAAGTAATGGGACAGTCATACTTTCTCCTCACAGTCAAGCATCCACTGCAGGGATTAGAACCAGAAACCCCTAAACCGAAAGCTCACTTCTAGATCATATTATGGGTTTTCAGCTCCCTTTCAAATGCTGTTTTTGTGGGGACAGGAAAAGACTGTGACTTCTCAGTGATACTAAGCTTTTTTTTTGCAGAACTCTCTGAAGGCAAAAACATCTGTCAGTGATGAATTTGTGTGTGATTATGAATCACAGAATTCTGGATTCATGTCCCTTCCATTGTCATGACAACATAGAACATCAGTGTGCATTCTGGGAACAGAAGACATTCCTTTTTGTAATTTAAAATGTAGCTTTATCTGTCTTCTGTCATTATGACGTTGCAATGGAATTATCAATTCAAATTCAAATGTAATTCAATCGAAATGACCATGATTAAGAACAGTATTGCCTAAGCAAATCAGTCCCTCCTTTGTTCACTTGTTCATATCATTAATTCACAGGAGCAGAAACTCCTGTGAATTAACATATTAATCTGTTAATGTGGAAGTGACTGGCAAAAATCAGTCAACAGAAAATTAAAGAAAGCTCAGTGTGTGTGAGTGAGTGAAGGAATGACAGTTGGAGGAACAGAGCCCAGTTTACGTAACAATCCTGACTCTGA
Source organism: Xiphias gladius (assembly GCF_016859285.1). NCBI lineage: Eukaryota > Metazoa > Chordata > Actinopteri > Istiophoriformes > Xiphiidae > Xiphias > Xiphias gladius. The sequence goes on along the minus strand of NC_053417.1, from coordinate 10,580,481 downwards.
GCACTTCTGATACATCAGAGCCACACTGCGGACAAACCCCCCCCCAACCTCCATGAATCTCCACCGCACCCTGTCACGCCTGCACACACACAAACACATTATTCCTCTTTGAGACACATAGGCCTACACTATAAACTCTATCTCTTTGTCTTCATCTTTCTCTCCCTCACATACTCACTCACACACACACACACACACACACACACACACACACACACACACACACACACACACACACACACACACACACACACACACACACACACACACACACACACACACACACAGTCTGTCACTACTGCTCTCTTCAATCCCTGGCCTTGTAAGCCCAGCAGATCTTTTTGGGCCATAAAGTGATTAATGTGTTTGTGCACCTGTCACTATTCATGCATTCATATGTGTGTGGGAGTGTGTGCACGTGCAAGTGTGTGTGTGGGAAGGGTATTTTTAAAAATACAAATATTTAAATTTATTTGTGTGTGTGTTTTTCATTTTGTCAATCTCTGTTTCTATTAGATAAGATGAATATGTCTGTACAGTATCAATATATTCATCCACCATCTTTAGAAATTGAGCATTTAAATTTGTAGTTATGTTTGGCCTTGCACACCTTGTCAGGTTGAAGTTGGGTGAAGCTGTGCCATGAACTGACACCCCCAAACAGCAACTGTCCAATCATAGCCACCAGAACTAGGCATGGCAGGCCTGTCAGGCTTTGGATTTGTACACATGTCAAAGCAATGTGCATGGGGCTCTAATAAAAGAGACACATGGCATTTAATAGTTTGGAGTGTCATGTCTTCTTATGCCTTTACAAACTCTAATGGCCACAGTGTAGGGAATTGATTTAACTCTGTTTATCTGCTCTAACAGAAGCCGCAAAAGTTAGCATGCCAGGTCAACTAGCATACAACCTACGGCAGTAACCTGGCCACTGAGCATACGCTAACTACATTATTTTTTGAGGTTACAGACTGCATTAGAAAAAGCCCCATTCAGGACTAGAAAATACCCTTGTGGAAGCAAAGATGGTACTATATCGGTAATTATAGCAGCTCTGCGTCTCATTTTGGTCTGGGGAAGTTTACACTCCAGCAACTAGCCAAATTTCGTTAGATAGTGTTATGTTTGCCAAACTCATCCTGCTAGTACGTATCCTCAAGTCTTTCTCTCATGAAAAACGAGGAAAATGTTTGAAACTATGAACATTAAAGCATAAAACCTAACCAGTGTTGCTTGTCCATGTGTGCTTTGTTTTTCTGTAAGTATCTAAACCATCCAGTTATTTAAGAGGGAATTTTAATTACATTTTAATTTATAATACACTGCAATGAAAAGAACAATGCTGCTCTTTTATTTCCACATCTTCTACATGGATCATCAGTGTATCCTACTGATATCTGCCTGGGACACGCCATCATGAGCATAGTAACAACCATTTGACAGGGTTTTTCATTTTAAAGAATGAATCAGAAATGATTTTTTTGTTTGTTTTTTTGTTTTTAAAGTCAGCTAGAGAAGGAGTTTTTGGCCAACTCATTAAGTTTTAGCGTTAGCTTCAACCTCTGCCACCTACCTACAGCTGACTCATCCTGCCAGCCAGAATTGTTATTTCAATGTCCAGTTATTAGCCAGAAAAGAGGAACCGGCCTTTGTTTACTTAGGTGTGAAATACTGTATGTATGTAAAACATGAGTGAGAGTTTCGACAAGCAGGTCTGCTACCGTTAGCAAACAAACAGCACTCGCTTCGCAAGAACGGAAGGACTGACTGGATGGCATGGCAACAGTTACTACGGAGGGCGGGGTTTACGGTGTAAATCGTTCGATCCCGACAGGTGCAGCCAAACCAGCAGAAAGGGGAGAACGATGCCAATCAAATCCAGTTTGTGCACGACCACCCGGCCCTGGGAAGAGGTTTAATCATGCAACTTAAGTGAACCCCCCCCCCCAAAAAAAGCTATTCTGTTATACACGTCAAGGAAGCTCACCCCGTTTCGTTCTCTAGCAGGATATCTCAAAAACCTGTAAAGCTTATTATACTGAAGTTTAGACTTGAATACTACCACCGTATGGCCATGTATAAATCCTGTAATTGGATGCAAAATCTAATTTTCCTAAATTACTTTCTTCAGTCTGTTAGTGTAGGCCACGTTCATTTCCACCCCACAGATCTTCGAACCTTTTTTTCTTTTTTCTTTTTTTTGCAAAATAGTTTTCCATCACACCTCCTACACATTTTCATCCACATGTGCTACACATTTGGAACATATTTGAATGAGACGTAAAAATGTTAACACTTTGTTTATTTACGCCTATGGGCCTATGTATCACCTTGATTTTCCAGATTCCTGTAAGCCTGAACTAAAGGTCCTTTTCTACTGCAGACATTTAGAATTGTCATTGTAGGAGAATCGCTGGGGTTACTAACAACATTAACAGTGGCTCTGTTCTGTTCATGTGTCCCAGTAGGACATGACAGTGTGACAGTGAGCCAGCAAGAACAATACCAGGACCCTGAAACTGAAGCAGCTAAATGGAATCCAACCATCGATGACTGTATTATTTAACCCGATGATTTTCCTGCTGTTACATGTCAAAATGTCTGCAGCCAAAATGGCGTATTTTTAAGGAAAGCATTGTTACACCTACTGAAACTAAATTCAGCTGACATGTGCACGTAGGCTATTAATTGCGAGCGATCCTGCAAATTTTCATTCTAAATTACCTATAACCTGGTAGCGCAAAAGTAACATGATACATTTAAATAATCAAATCAATGGTCAGGAGTCTGACTCACTTGTAATTTTCTACAATGCATTCGTATACAAAGCCCTAAAAAACCCAGGATTTAGGTTGACTGTTTCTACAAAATCATGGTCACCATCAGCCAATTAGCATCACCGCAGATCCGGATGCAGATGCACATTAAAAAAAAAAAAAAATCAATTCTCTATTATCGGAAAAACAAATTCTCACCACTGTGCAGTCTTGGTAGAAGCAAGTGCTATTTGACTGTTCTGTACTTTGCAGCATACTTTGCCTTTTTTCACTCACTCACTATAGTCCGAAAAAAAAAAAAAAGGTTTGGCTTGAACGCTTTTAATTCTCCTTCCATCCAGGTAGTCAAGACTTTCAGACACAAGAAACCAAGCAGCCTGTGCTGGGAAACTCTCGTTTCTCCAAAATCTCAACACACACACACACACACACACACACACACACACACACACACACACACACACGCACTCCTTCCAATTACTGTGGCCATGGCAACTATCAGAGATTACTGCTCCCAGTCGGGGCTGCACGGCTGTTAGACTAGGCTCTAAACCCCTCCATATCTCAGGCCTCCACACACGCACACACACACACACACACACACACACACACACACACACACACACACACCAACAACCACACACTGAACCGGGCGTGCTGCGAGCATACACTCCCCTCTCCGAGTGTCTGTCTCTCTCTTGCTGTCTCTCACTCACACACACACATCGAGCCTGAATTAATCCTTCTCTTTGTAGCCGCAGAGGCTAAATTGGTCGCCCCAGCAACCAATCTCAAAACCCTTTCAAATAAAAAAGGCAGACTGAAAATCCATTTTGTCACGAGGAAGTAGTTTATAAATACAATGTAATGTAGCCGTGTATATTTTATATATTTGTAAAACTCCTTTATATTTCTGCCGCGTTATTTTTTCTACGTCTTTAGTTTATATTTCTCCTCCATCAGCGTCGTTTTTGCAGATTTTGGGCGAGGCTGCACTTATTCCTCCCGTTCTTGCCTTTTTTTTGTGTGAGAGCGCGCGTGACGTTTTCCTCCGTCCCGGCGTTGGCCCGGGGTTTGCGCATGTGATGGGGGAGGGAGAGATGCCTCAAGGACTCTACCCATTCCCTCACTGTCCTACACACACACGCACGCACACACACACACACACACACACACACACACACACACACACACACACACACACACACACACACACACACACATACCCCCAGACAGTTATGACACACACTCACTAACAAACACCGTGCTGGCCTGAACACAAATAGCAGCTGGCAAAGCAGCCCAAGCCAAGCATGAAAATATGCGGAACTTTCTCTGTCTTCTGGCTGGTTTCTAAATTTAGACCTCCAGTCCATGTTACGTTTTTTTTTTTTTTTTTTGTCTTGCGCTGCTGCACATGCAACATTGTCTCGCATTTCTTAACACATTATTCTTTCCGCTTCCCTGGCAACTTGAATCAGCCTTGTGAAAAAAAAAAAGTCTCAATTTGTAATCGATTTGTCATTAACAGAGCATTTCAGTGCTTTTTAAAAGCTCATAAACCATCGCGACTGGGAGAGAAATGCCTTGGATTTTCAGCCTCCTTACTAGTGCGGGCTGCATTTCTGCAAGCAAGCTGCAAAAAAACTGGTGACAGTGTTGCTCAGCCGTGTCACAGCAGATTAGGGTGCCAAAGACGAGCTGCTTCGTATTCCCGACGACAAGAGCTGAGGTGGAGAAGAAATAACTCTCCCCCTAAGGTTTTTTTCCTCCGTCTAGATGTGTAGTAAATGTAGGCCAGTAAACGACAGGAATAGATAGAGAATACATAAAGCTATTAGATGAAGTCCGCGGTGTGTTAAATGGGCGGACGTGTTCTCTTCTTTAATTCTGTGTGAAGTAAAAAAAAAAAAAAAAAAAAAAAAAAGGTTGAGGTGGAGTCTGACCCGGTTTTTTTCTCCCCTCCTGTGGTTCAGGAGCTGTCCGTGGTGCTGTCGGTGCTCCGCAGCAGGCCAGCGGCAGCCCGCTCATCACATCAGCAACGAGTTGCATCCCTCCACAGCCTGCTGAACATGCACATCTGGACTCAAGCTGTTAAATGAGCAGGAAACCTGAAGTCTGTATCCGTATGCGTACATGGGAAATTCATACAGGCAGCTCCGGGTAAACAGTGCCAGTAATTTATATGTTTTAAAGGTGGGGAGTATTTTATACGGAAATACCTGAATTTGGTTTCTGAAGCTTATCTTAGATTTTGTCGGACATTCTCGGAAAATGCATTCAAATATTTTCTGCTGGAAAAGATGCTGTGCTCAGCGGGTATAATTTACACAGTGTCATTATTCCTAAAAATTCAAGCCTAACCTCGGAACATGAGGCCTTTTGTCTTTACATCACAGAAAATACCCATGAGGTGTGGGTATGACTATTGGCTGTGTGTGTGTGTGTGTGTGTGTGTGTGTGTGTGTGTGTGTGTGTGTGTGTGTACGCAGTCTCAGAGTAGGATATGCTTCAGTCCGCACGCTTCATCCCACAAATGTAAGATTGATTTCACATGTTAGAGTACAGTTGAGCAGGCCCGGTGGAAGAGTTTGGGTTGTTTTTTTTATTCTATCGAAAAAAAATGAGCTCATTCTTGCACCAACAGCCTCGATGCTTCATTTATAGAAGGTGTTAATTGCATCATACCGCAGATACAACCGTGGATGGATGTAAGAATTCCAAAATATATATTTCAATACACAACATTTTGATAAATGGATAAAGAAGTGTTTGTTATTTATTTATTCGGCATACATGCATGACGCCCGCTGTTTGTGGACGGCAGTGCCCGTCGACCTGTTGACAGAATGGAGCGTGAAAGCAGGTGAAATGTTTGATCTCCTCATTCATGCATAATGTGTCGGGGACACTGCTGTGATACTGCTGCCGCCTTTAAAGGACCGGTACGTTTCATCCTCTGCCGGTGAAGCAAAATCTCTCTCTCTCTCTCTCTCTCTCTCTCTCTGCCATCCGTGACCAGCCCTTACACTGGCACTCTACGCGGACACGTGCATGCTCCTCTCTCTCTCTCTCTTTCTCCCTCTCCGTCTCTCTCTCTCTCTCCCATTGGGCGATGCAGTCAGAGATTCCAGCGCTCGCGCTGTCGCCAACCGGACCCCTTAACTGAAAAAAAAAAAGACTGCTTGGGGAAAAAAATGCCACATTGTCTCTTTTAACCATAAATGAGGACACATTTTCGTTTTCGTCTCTCTTTTGGAGGCTTTCCTCGTTGAGGCAGATGCCCAGGAGTGTTGTTGTTGTTGTTTTTTTTTACATTTTTTTTTTTTTTGAGGGAGTAATATGGATGAGCAAGCCAGGAAACGCGGCTGAGGATTTTTAACGGTTTGGGTGAGACGGTTGGGGCAGCCGTTAGAGGGCTGGTTAGCTTACTTCGCGACGACATCGAAGAGGCAACAGGCATGACTCTATAGTAGCAGTAAAAAAAAAAGAAAAGAAAAGAAAACGCTAGTAAATCACCCTGCATGCATCTGCCTCTCTGCCTTTTTACTCGGTAATATCACTTTCATTCGAAGACCGTATTTTATTCGGATAAAGATGGCTCACCTAATCCGACACAAGATCAGCAACAAGCTGACCAACGCGGCCCACACGGTGTCCCACAAATCCCAGGCCAAGGTCAGCGGGGTCTTCGCCCGGCTGGGCTTCCAGGCCGCCACGGACGAGGAGGGTTTGGGTTTCGCCGAGTGCGACGACTTGGATTATGACTACAGGCAAGGGATGCAGATGGATGTCCTCCAGGGAGAAGACGAAGGGGGACCCGCGGAGGGAGACGGGGAGCTGGAGGGAGACAGCCATTACCAGAGAGACGGCACCTGCCCCAGGCCTTCGTCCCTGAAGCCGGGAGGCTCACTGGATGAGGAGAAACCGAAAATCACGTCATGGGAAGCTGGCTGGAACGTCACCAATGCCATTCAGGTACACTGTGACGACTTTCATCTTGTGTGTGTGTGTGTGTGTGTGTGTGTGTGTGTGTGTGAACGCAACAACACCATGTGCTGCATGCACCATGCAGGCCTGCAACTGGAAGAAAAGTCACCTTGAAGATTTTCACATCTTGACATTTAAGCTGTATCCAAGGAGAACGAGAGGAGAGTAGAGAGACGTGAGCATAACCTCACAACCCAAGATTGAAATAAACCAAAATGTTCAGTGGTGTCGAGTAAAATTAAATTGAGCTTCCAAATATATTTAAACCTGCTACATTTTTTTTGTCAATCATATTTAAATGCAGGCTTCAATTTAACATGTATTCATGGTTTGTGAATGCATTCATTAGAGCCAATGGGTTTTGGAATTTATTTATTCAAATCTTTTTATCAGTGGAGCTGCAGGCAGGGCCTGTTTGACTTTGATAGCCCCGAGGGCTGAATGGCGCCCACGTACTTATCAGCGGCTCCACCAAATTTTAAGATTGAATCAAATTAATGTCGAAAATCCTTTCTGGTGTTCTCTTTAATGCCTTAATTCGATGCCGCCCGCAGCTCGCGGAAAACGAAAGGCCCCGTTTTTCAAGGGCGAAGCGAAATAGAAAAAAAAAAAAAAAAAAAATGGCGTGATGCTGAAATTGGAAGTGAATCGGCTGCTGTAAGTCACACGTTTCTACATTGCGGGGAAATTTGTATGCGCAAAAAATGTCCCTTTTTCTTCTTGCTGTTATTACGTAAGGTGTGAGCCGGGGGAGCCAGTCATTGCGCGCCCGGGCTGGCTCGGCCTGGCTGTCACTGCGATGTGGGCCTCCTCCATTACCGCTCAACTGCGCTTCTCTGTCCGCAGGGCATGTTCGTCCTCGGCCTGCCGTACGCCATCCTCCACGGCGGCTACCTCGGTCTCTTCCTCATTATCTTTGCGGCCGTGGTCTGCTGCTACACGGGCAAAATCCTCATCGCGTGTCTGTACGAGGACAACGAGGACGGCATCAAGGTGCGCGTGCGGGACTCCTACGTGGACATCGCCAACGCCTGCTGCGCGCCCCGCTTCCCGGCGCTGGGCGGCCACGTCGTGAACGTGGCTCAGATTATCGAGCTGGTCATGACCTGCATTCTTTACGTCGTGGTCAGCGGCAACCTTATGTACAACAGTTTCCCGGGGTTTCCCGTCTCCCAGAAAGCCTGGTCCGTGGTGGCCACGGCCGCACTCCTGCCGTGCGCCTTCCTGAAGAACCTCAAGGCCGTGTCCAAGTTCAGCCTCCTCTGCACCCTGGCGCACTTCGTCATCAACGTCCTCGTGATTGCCTACTGTCTCTCCAGGGCGCGCGAGTGGGCCTGGGAGAAGGTCAAGTTTTATATCGATGTGAAGAAATTCCCCATTTCGATTGGCATCATCGTGTTCAGCTACACCTCCCAGATCTTCCTCCCCTCCCTGGAGGGAAACATGCAGAAGCCCAGCGAGTTCCACTGCATGATGGACTGGACCCACATCGCCGCCTGCGTCCTCAAGGGCCTCTTCGCCCTGGTGGCCTACTTGACATGGGCAGACGCCACCAAAGAGGTCATCACGGATAACCTGCCTTCAACCATCCGGGCTGTGGTGAACATCTTCCTCGTCGCCAAGGCGCTGTTGTCTTACCCGCTGCCGTTCTTCGCTGCAGTTGAGGTTCTGGAGAAGTCCTTGTTCCAGGATGGCGGGAGAGCTCTCTTTCCTGACTGCTACGGCCCTGGTGGGCAGTTGAAATCATGGGGTCTGGGCCTGCGAGTTGGCCTGGTAGTCTTCACCTTGCTTATGGCTGTCTTTGTCCCCCATTTCGCCCTACTGATGGGCTTAACTGGGAGCCTCACCGGCGCCGGCCTATGCTTCCTCCTGCCAAGCCTCTTTCACCTGAAGCTCCAGTGGAGGAATCTCCTGTGGCACCACGTCTTCTTCGACGTTGCCATTTTTGTTATTGGAGGCATATGCGCCATATCTGGCTTCATTCACTCGATTGAAGGGCTCATAGAGGCGTTCAGGTACAATATCCACGACTGAGAGCTTCAGAGATGACCTTTATGGAACGGTGATGTCCTAAAATGCCGCACTCCGGCAGGCTGTCATGACGCAGACCTTATCAAAACATCATGTTGACCACTTGACATAAAAGCTCATGAGGAGGATTATTTGTGTGAAATGTACATCTTTTTATTTTGCCTTCGTGATAATGTGCAATAATAAACTCTACATTCATAGTGTGAAGTAGTCTACTCATTCCAGAAACATGTTTTATTAGCTGGACAGAGGAACACGACCTCCGCATAACAGGGGGTGGTTAAATATGCGGGCAATATCAAGCCTGTCCAGGTATCAGTCTTCATGCAAAGTTGTCAAAGATCCAGTGAAAGTGTCCGCCATGGGTCTAACTGTGAGTGTGTACGTGTTTATAGCTGGGGAATGAAATATGTGAAAAACAATGAGGTGAATATGTTATTATTGGTTTTTAAGATGCTAGATATATCATTAATCCCACTTCAGAGAAAACATAAGACCAAGACACCCTTCATATCAGATGGTGCTCTGTGGATTATAAAAAACCATGAATAACTGATGTGATGTCGTTTAAACGGAACAATTTTATTTTCAGTTCGTTTTCGTTTCTGTGTCATATTTTCCATCTTATGCCTATAGTAGTCCTGTTGGCTCGTTTGTTTTTCTTGGTGTTTCAAGTGTCATTCTGGATGAAGTGAATTCAAAGTGCAAGCCAGTGGGTCCTAATTGTGTTATATGAAAAATGTCTGTCTGATAATATTCTCTTCCTATTGAACTTGTTCATTGTGATTTAATGGAACTATTCATGGTGTGTGAGACAAAGAATATTTGTTGAATTAAGAGATAAATAAATCAAATATTTTATGGCTGGTGATTCTAATGTTTCCTTGCCCGATGAAATGTAAGCAGGGACGACTGAAAAGTCTTACCGATGTGACTTTCTCTTTTATTTTTAATGTTGTGGGTCCTGTTAAACTTCCTCCTCAAAATGTCAACTACGCTTCCCCATTTCCTAAAACAACGATGTGAGCCTTCAAAGACAAGATTGTGATTTGCGTATACAAAGTTGAGTGACAAATGGTGTGCAGCTACTTTTTGACAGGGAGCAAGGGCCTGCAGCAGACTGTGTGAAAACATGGCGCTGTTTACATCAATGATATTAATTGTACTCAGCTTGGCACCTCCAAGCCAGTACACCTGTGAATCAACGAAAAAAAAAATAATTACAGGATGTGGAAGTCGATTGTTGCTTAGCTAAAATAAAACAGAGTGTGAGAGTCAGCAAAACAGTTTCATTTCCTTTTACAAGCTGGTTGGCCATGACCTGACTTTACTTTAAAAATTAATTCAATTACTTACTCAATTACTTGGCTCAGACGGACAGAGCAGAGTCAAAAAATAGTTTCTTGTTCCTCACACAAAAAAGGTCTCTCGCAGGCTAGTGTCAGATGTTAGCGAGTTTCACTTCTCAGTGACACAGGAAGCAGAAGCTGTATAAATCAAGAGCAGAGAATCAGACAAGACATTTGCTTTCTAAAGCAAACGTCAGGAGCCATTTCAGCCACTTCAACCTGCAGTAATTCATTTATGCTATATAATATAACTAAACTGGTTTATCGTGATTAACACGTTTGATTTTAGAATTTATGTTTCATACTAAAATGTAAATGTCTCAGTAGTTCTTTGTGGTTTTGTGGATACTTTCATGCTCAAATGTTTAAGTAGTAAAGTATAGCTGTATCTTGCACCACAGAGGAGCCGGCAACATGCTTCTCTCCGTAGTGGCAGTGCTCATGCTCCTCTCTTGCACCTGTGGAGAAAATCCTGCAGTACAAGTCGTCCTGACCAACAAAGCAGTTCAGTACGGTAAGGCAATGTCAGATGGTGTTATTCACTCAGTTGATAGGTTTATCTAAGCACAATTGAATTGTTGCACAGGGTGTTAGATTGCTTTGGAGCTACAAAAGTCTTTTCATAAAGTAGTAGTACAATATGTTACAGTATGACCAGTTTATAAGACATATTTCATTCACAACAATTAAAACTTTATGCTTGTGCTGTTCGTCCCAGGAAAGCATACAGGTACAGACTGGATTCAGGAGAATCTGCAGCGTGTCAGTCTCCCTGACATCAGTGGTAAAATCTTGGGCATTATAGGATACACACTAACAGGGTAGGATTACATTTGATTCTTGAATATTGAGGCGTCTTTTTGGTTCCAAATTAGTTCACATCCCAGTTTAAGATGACCTCTACACAAAGTTTACTCTTTGAAAGGAATAGGCTGTGTAGGACTGAATTTCACAAATTTGAACTCTAGGCTGAATAATCCTGTAGCTGTCCTGTTATATGTCCTGAAAACCAGCAGCCCAGTACGCATATACTTGATTGATTTCATTGGACCTATTCATGTTATTCAGATCTGTGTCACCCCACCTATAAACACCTGCCTTTGCTCTCCCCGTGTGCTCTAGCATCACAATAAAAAAGTGTGACCTTCCAGAGCCATCTGTTGAGTTCTATCCAGATGCCACAGGATTCAAGACGTCCGTGTTAGGCCTCAGTCTTGCAATAACTGGCGGGTGGATGACACAGTGTGGCATAATGTGAGTTTTCCCTAATCTCTGCCCTACATGTGAGCTCCTTGATCACGAAGCCAGTGACTCCACAGCTCAGGGTTTTCAGCAATCTCAAGTTTTCCATTTAGGCAGAAGACAAATCTTCGGAGCAACTGAGGCAATCTGATTAAATTCTTTACCCTGACACAAAAAGTGTTGTAAAAGAGTGACTGCATATGAATCTTAACAGTTTTAAAGGTATAAGTTACACAACTCAGTCTGAAATGTTGATAGGGAAATGTGCATCCAGATATAATGAGGAACTGAAATTAAGGGTCAGGTTAAGAAGGGCCTTTGTGTTATTCTGGGCTCAATTAGAAAATGAAAGTGTCTCTTTAAAGGTGTCATGTCAGTGTCTCCAGGGCTGCGTTGTTTTAGCTCCCGTATTCTTGTGCGGAACATCGTTGGCTTTGCTCTTACACAGATGAGAAATCACTGGGTTGACAGGCACACAAATGTTGTTCACATGCACACAAAAGGAAGAAACCCGTGATTTTGGTGACTTCTTGTTCCTCTCCCTTGTGTCTTCTCTCTTTGGCTGTCTGTGTAAAGCTAAATGTGAAATGTGAAAGTAACAGCTAACTGGGAATATTGTCAGGCCTATAGGCAGAGGTCTGCAGTATGCACTCCACTGAGTTGTTTTAACATGCGTAACAACATTTAAGTGTAGAGAATCGAGAAATAAAGTGACACGGTTCTGGCTATGAACTACAGAGATTTACATGTATTATTTGGTCACGAGTGCCTAGAAATAAGGAAACAAGATAGATAAGGAAAGAAGAAATACTGATATAATAAAAACGAATTTTATAATTTACGATACATAAGTGATAAGTTATACATTGGACAAGTCACTGAGGTACAGTTAGTCTGCTGATTTTATGTGAATGCGCAAATACACACACACGTGGCAGAGGGTTTCCATGGCTTCGATGCCGCATTTTGCATGAACAAATTTTCACCAATACCATCGCGTACTGATTTGTTCGAACTGTGTATTTTCAGACATGATGGGGGATCATTCGACATGGCTGTATTTAGTGTGAATGTGATCTCTGTAGTGGAGCTGGGGAAAGATGCCAACGGGCATCTGTCTGTCACCAGTGTCAGCTGTGATGCTCGCGTTGGAGATGTGGACATACAATTCCATGGTGGAGCCAGGTACGGTAAAACAGAGGGGTGCAGAGGGGTGACACTGATGTCAAGTTATAACCCCTGCATTTCCATTTGTCAATAGCTGGATCTTCCAGTCTTTTGTGGAGCATTTCAAGGGACATATCAGCCGTGAAATAGAGATCAGAGTGAGTGTTTCTCTACAGCGTTGTCAAGTGTATCGGTGGAGGCTTGGTCTTTCCTGTATGGTCATCAGATAATGCTCAGGTGAAACCTACCCTGAAGATTTCCCTTGGTGAACATTGCAGGACATTTGCCTTGTTGTTCCCTCCCCAGATTTGCCCTAATGTGGAGGAAATGATTGTAAACTTGGAGTACCACCTACAGGCCATGAATGGTATTACCGCATTCTACATTCACATAAAGACCCCAGTTACTTCAATTACTGTTACGCATGTCAAAAGTTACTTTACTATAGGCCAAAAGTAAAATAACAGGCAAGCATTTGAATTTATAAATAGATAATTCGGTCTAAGAATGATTTCTATTCTATTCAGTTTCCTTTGATGTGGATCAAGCTCTTTCTTTTGACCTCTCTCTCACCGGCTTACCTGTCATGGATGTTTCAAGTCTGAATCTTGGTCTTAAGGTAAGGATACACACATGGAGGTAGTTTCATGTAATCTGTTTGCTTATTGTAGACGTCCCTCTGACTTTTAGCCACATCATTTAAGACCGTGCCTTCACTTCTTTGAAAAAAGTTTATGTATTTAAACACACAGGTGTACAACATACTCTGGCATCCATTCCTTACAATGCGAAAAGGAACAATAAAAAAAAAAAATGTGATCAATAGCTATAACTGATCATCTGCAACTCTTTATTTAAAGGGAGAGTTCTACAGCATCAAAACTCATATGGACCCTCCTTTTGAGGCCCAGCCTTTCAGCGTGCCCGAGCAGCAGGGCTACATGTTGTCAGTGGGCCTGTCTGAATTCACTCTGAACTCTGCCTCATATGGATACTACTTAGCTGGAGTGTTTCAGGCCCTTATCAATGACAGCATGGTAAGTAAACCCAAAAGGATCCATAAATGGATGGATAGAGGACAAAAGCAGAGAAGAAAGCAAGACAAGTTTTTCTCCCTTAACAATGTCTGTGGTTAAGACGTGTTGTTTCATCATCTCAGATACCTCCGGGCTCTCCTTTGCACCTGAATACCAGTTTAATGGGACCCTTCATTCCTCAGGTAAGTTTACCTGTAGCAGGGTTATATTTGGCAATACTGAAGGCTTTTATTAACTCAATGTATGAACGTCTTTAAGCCTGCATGCACCTAGTGTCACAGATCTAACGTCCACACACTTGATTAAAGGTCGAGAAAACAGTCCTGAAAGGTATTTCTTGCCTTAAAATGCGTGGTGAGGAACAGGGCTGCATAAAGGCATTGTGGTTCACACTGCATCAATATTAAACTTTAAACATCATTAATGTTAAACCATCTCGGGCAGGCATACCAAAGAAAATTTGTCGCTTTTCCAAAGTCAAAAAACTCTTGACAATCCCCTCAATTTTCTTCACCTCATGTCCTCTCGGAATTTCTTTTTTAAATGTTTTCCAAGAGCGCTGAGATACCCGGAGCTAAAGAGGGAAAATGAAAATGATTTTTTTTTTTTAATGGACCAAAATCCTGCTGACACAACTAGTGATTTACACATTACATCAAGCACCTAAAACAGGGGACATAGTCAGGGGCCTTATAAACTCAGTTTTCTCAAAATGTGGTTTCCATCTTGAGTAAGTAAGTGAAATTAAAAATGCAGAGCACATTGTATCTTTACATTTGACTGACATTAAATGTAACATCATTATATTATATTTATGATATCAAAATTCAGTTGCTGTAATGCCAAAACCAGCAAGGACACTCGACTCTGCTGCTGTACACAGCTTCCAGCTGCATTTAGCTCATTGTTTTGGTTTCTCTGACCTGCACATGAAGAAATGCGACTGTGTGATTGAATCACACAGGACTCTGTTTTCTGTTACATAAAAACTTGATAAGCTGGTGGTACCTGGATAGTCAAGGATGTTTTTGTGTTTGTTTAGGACTTTATACTCCCTAGTGGCCTAAAGCAGCGGTTATATTTCCGATTCAAAAAGAACTGCTGCTTCTGAAATATGTTTTCCCATAAATGTATCATATATACTTCATAACATATTCGGTCATCAAAGTTCTACTACACAGGATCTTTAAAGGAATTAAAACGTCATTTAAACTCAACAGCGTAAAAGCAAAAGTTCTTCAAACAATCAAACAGATGAAACTTCAATCTGAAATGATCACAGCAAATCACAAGGCAGATGTTCACTCCTGGTTTGGCCACATGCTTTCTATTCAATTCAGGATTGAATAAGATTCTTCAGATAACTTAAAAAGTTTAAATGGTTTGTCCCTTAATTTTTATTTACTGGTAACTTAATTTGACTTTGAACGAACACATGAACATGTAACATTTATTTAATAAATAAACATATGGTATGATAGCAGACCAATAATTAATTTGGTTGTTTTTGTTTTCCTTATAGATTGTTCATTAGAATATGAAGGTGAATCCCTGGATCTGTCATTTTCTGATATGGTCTCAGAGGTGCTACATGTATAGTTACTGTCACTTAAAAAAAACACATAAAGAAAATATTGAGTATTCTCCATAAAATATGGTGTTGAATCATCTGATGTGTCAATAGACAGTAATTTCCTTATTTTAAATGTAAAAAATCGCTCATAGACACATAGTGTTTATACTGTCCTCCTCATACTACCACATTTACAAATTGCTGTCTAGACTATGTTTCAACTGTTTTCTGCTGATGGGTCGTGGATTTCTAAATAGAATTCAGTTGATGAACCTGAGGGATAATTTTACCTCTAATATGTTGTTACCAGCTGTACTTCTCTGTAATCACTTTTTAAAAAACTGAGATGATTCCCTCTTTTTCCAAAGAGAATATAGACTGTTAAAACGTACCTCTGGCCACAATCTGAGCTACCGTTAACGCTAAGTTAGCCAGCGTCCGTCACAGTGTCAGCAGGAGCATACGTGGCAGTATCCCACACCCTGTAGAGCATAATGGCGTCCATATCAACTTAAATAGCAACTGCAGTCTACAGTGTGGAATCCAGAAACATAATAGGTATAATGCTCAGGACAAGGAGGACATTTTACAGCCTGACCTTGGTTCCTCCTGTTTCTTGGCAATGAATACTCCATTTTGTCTTATCACTGCTGGCAACCATGAAAAGAGAGAAATTACATTACATTACTTTATAAAACTGATTTTAAAAATGTGTATATGTGTATAGCCTATATTTGAAAACCTCTGAGGGCTTTTATTTGTTATATTTCCAAAATGTAGATGTTTCGGCATGAGAAGTGACCTTTGCTCTGAAAAAGTTGAAAAACAATTTCAGTAAATTGCAGTATGATAACCCAGGCTGAGTGCAGTGAGTGAAAAGAGGAACTTTTCTACTTTAAAATTCTGAAAATAAAGCTGTAGTTTGGCCTGTACTCCAATGTAATACAAAAATATGGGAACTATCTCGAGCCACTCGCCACTCACTTTGTTTGTGTTAAACAAGGCTACTGCTCTGAAGTAGAGACTCTTTTCCTGGTGTATGCATTGTTCTTCTAGAACTTGAGATGTTTGAACTTTAAATTTAGAAAGTCTGCATCTCCATTCAAAAACCAACCCCCTCTCCCACACACACACACACACACACACACACACACACACACACACACACACACACACACACACACACACACACACACACACACACACACATTTTATCAATTATGAAGGTTGTAGTAGATAAACCTTCTGTCAACTGATTAATTAACTTCTTTGACTAAACAGTATCACTGGATTAAGGCTGTCCCTGGAGTAGAAGTGGCTGTGAGAATAAACCACACTCCCCGGGCTGTTTATACTCACACTTACCAGGTGTTCAGCCAAGGACTGTAACAGGCAACACTGAATCAGTAACATTTTGGCTTCATGCATAGTTGAAATACATAGAATACAGTATGCATCTGTTGTAAAATAAAAATCCCAAAGTAAAGCTACTTCATTCCAACACAGATGGGAAAACAGGTTTTTTAATTACTGGACATAAGGCAAAACCATTTTTAAAACTTTTCAGTATACTAGTATAGATGCACACTGAAAAGCCCAGATCTGAATTAGAGGACAAGCTTTGTGAGGTATATTTAGTTGAGTATTGTAATGTATTCGCATTTATGATCTATCAAAGAGTCCAACTCTTATCCCCCCTCCCTTCTCCAATTTCCCTGCCCCTCTTCACTGCTGACGAAATCACCAAAATATTCAATAGCTACATGGTAAATTAAATATTTACCATCAACTTTTCTCTCTCTCTCTCTGCAGCTTCCCAAGATGTTTCCAGGTCTGCTGATGAATCTGCAGGTTTATGCCAGAGAGGTTCCAATGTTTTCCTTCCAGCCTGATGCTGTTAAACTGGGCTTCCCGGGCGCTGTCAAGGCCTTCGCCATCCAGCCAAATGGCACCCAGACCCCACTGTTCAAACTCAATGTTGTGAGTATCTTTTCTCTGCTGGCCTATCGATATACCCCAGATTGAATACATGCAAGTGTTTGTTCAAGTACATTCACTTCGTGAACAATAGGTGCCCAGTGCAGCGTTACAGCCGTGCCTCAATCCTGAGCACGTGCACATGGGACATTTTGAGATCAGAAAAAGATTTCTTGCAAGTGTTCATAAATTATAATTTGTAGAGAAATTACTACCACTCAAAGAACCATTTCATTTCAGCAAATACAAATCTCGACCAAATGAATAAATGCAAGTGTTTGTGTCCTCTGCGCTCCAGATGACGAGTCACTTCATTTTAATGGATCCTGTAATCATTCTGTCCACAGTAAATATACACTAGTGCTCAAAGGATCCTTCAATTCATCAGTTAGTCAATCAATAGAAAATTAGTGGACAACTATTTCCTCCAGTGATTAATAATTTAAATCATTTATCAAGCAAAAATGTACACATTCCCTGGTTCAAGCTTCTCAAATATGAGGATCTGCTTCTTTTCTCTGTCTTTATATCATTGTAAACTGAATATCTGTTGGATTTAAGCTTCAATTTTGCACTCACAGAAACTGCAATGGGCATTTTGCACTGTTTCTGACATTTTGTAGACTAAACACTATGAAAAGTAACTGACATATTAGTCATGATTAAAACAACCATTGGTTGCAGTTTTAATTCAAACCTTTTTCTCTCTCTCTTTCAGGACTCAGAGTTCAGCAGTAAAGTGTGGATTGCTGGTGGGAGAGTGAAAGGCTCCATTTCAATGGACAAGTGAGCATCACCACATTTTAAAACACACACCTGAGCCCGAGCTCACAGGCTCAAACTTAAAGTAATGATGCTGTTTTCTTTGAAACAGTTTTACACTGACGCTGGTGGGAAGCGAAGTGGGAACGTTTAAGGTACACGGCACATAACAAAAACTGTATCACTTTTTATGTTAGGGACAGTACGCAGCATGTTTGTGCCTGCACAAACAGTGACTAATAACAATCACGTCCCTTTTTGTAGACTGATGCTTTGGAAAATATTGCAAGGATAGGAGTTCAGATGGTCTTGGCAAAACTAAATGGTGAGTCTTAGTGATATTTTATTCATTTTGAGTTCACCTCTCACTGTTTTCTACTTCAGTCCAACTGACCAGTGCTCTACTGAAACCCATCTTTCAGTTTAAGCTTTCTCCTCACCCCAACATATCCTGGTTATCAAAGTATGATCCCATCTTTTATCTCCATCATTGTAATCTAGAGCAACACAAACGGATACAAAGCATCTTTTCCTTCAGAATATGATCATTTGCACTGTGCGTTGTCTTTGTGCTGAATTGCTCTTTTCTGTTTCAGAGAAAATGGGCAACGGTGTTGTTTTACCCAGAATGAAAGAAGTAGAGCTGGTCAACTCAGTTCTGAAGGTGGAGGAGGTCAGTATTGGTAAAAAACTAGCAAAGACTTGACTTTTGGAGGAACCAAAAGTCAAGGGTTGAAACTGTCTTTGAGCTGACCACTGTCTTTGTTCCTAACAGGGATTTATAGCCATCTCTTCAGATGTTGAGGCATTTCTAACAGACAGAGGCTTCAACCGACAGACAAACAGGCCCGCGTAACTCTGGTACATCAAACCTGAATGCTCTTCATCTCATTTCAAATTCTCAAACTTCAAATCAGTAACAGGATTCTTCTACACACCGCATGGCAAAAGCACTAGTATGTTTAAAAAGATAACGTTACCTATACCCCAGTCTGGGCCCTATTCTGGAAATGATCAGGAAGCCTTGCTACACAGTACATAATCAACAATTCTGTATTC
This sequence comes from Xiphias gladius, assembly GCF_016859285.1. Classification (NCBI taxonomy): domain Eukaryota; kingdom Metazoa; phylum Chordata; class Actinopteri; order Istiophoriformes; family Xiphiidae; genus Xiphias; species Xiphias gladius. The sequence goes on along the minus strand of NC_053417.1, from coordinate 10,561,514 downwards.
ATAATTTACAGAAGTACAACCATCATGTCAAATCAACACTGATTAAGCCTGCTGTTTGACGTCATAAATGCTTGTAAAGTATATGTATAAAGTTTAAAATCTGAGCTAATTTCTTTCTAAGTAATAAATAAAATTTAATATTTTTTAAATGCATTCATACTGTCTCATTAATATAAATGTGTTAAGACATAACAGACTTAATGGCTTGGAAATCCTACTGTCTCAGAATTTTGCATCAGAAAGTACCAAAACGACTCACTATGCAGACTGGCCCATTTCAGAATCGTATATATTGTTGAATTATAACTATGGATGCATTAATGTGTAAGCATTACTTTAATGTTGCACCTGGTAAAGGTGGGGCTAATGGTAATTACTTTATATACTGCTGGGAAACTTAATCTATGATAATACATCATTTATTAGTTGATATTTTGTATGAATATTTTGAAAGTACAGTACTGTAAAAGTACAATATTTGCCTCCAGAATGTAATGAGGCAGAATTACTCAAGCACAAGTACCTCAAAATTTTACTTAAGTACAGTACTTGACAAAATCTACTTTACCTTCTACCACGGGTTTCCATTAATAATGAAAAAAGGGGTGGATCTGATTTTTTCACATCACTGTGTGTATGATTTTTTTCTCGTTTTAACTTTTTGTAGAAAAAAAAAAAAAATCGACAATGCCAGTTTGGAGCAGCATGCATCCACTGTACCTTCTTTATACTACAACCAGATGGAACATTTAAAAAAAAAAAAAAAAAAAAAAACCACACACATAAACAATCTATAGGATCACAAAAAAAAATAATGGAGTAGAGCAATGCAGTTGAACCTTCATTTAAAAATAATCTTACCCCCAGGAATATGATTTTCTTGATTTATTTGTATTTTCCACTTAACTAATTTAGTGGTATTGTTAATATAAAATGCTTTCTGTTTCTGATACATCTTTCAGATATGAACCCATGTAAATACCCACAGTACATGAGAATCCTGAGTCATCATTAACCTTTAGGAGCTAATTATCTTCTTCTATCTGACTGAAACCCAGAAACACGGAGGTTAAAAAAAAAAAAAAATTATAATAATAAAATAAACCTAATTAGCCTCAAATGTTTCATTTTAAATGCTATAGAGCTATATTACCAACTGAACTTATAACCTGTCTTTGTAAACCTCAAGCAGTTAAAGTGGAAGTGGAGAAATTTTACAAAACACTTCATCACCACCAAATTCATGAAACAATGCCATCTCTTTATTTTGAAACATTTCAGTGTGCACTCTTCAGATTCTGTTACATGTTCACATTATTGGAATGTAACACAACCAAAATATAAATATAAGCCTATTTACAGCCACTTGTTCTTAAAATGTTCCCCATAGAAAAATATCACACTTCATTCATGAAAGGAGATGCTGTATGGATAGTGATTGGCTGATCGGTCAGTTAGGCAGCAGGCCAGACTTTTAACAGAATGATCTTGAACACGGTGGGAAGGAAAGTTAACTATGAACCAGCCGTTAAAAAGAAGCTCGGCTGAACCGGAAGCAAGTGTGAAAAAGACTGAACTAACTTAGATCTTGACAGTCGAGCAAGAAACTGACTGTGGAGCATCCTGGAAGACTTGTGATGCTGCTGATCTCCATCAGGAGACGGTGTTAACAATGAAAAATAGTTGTAGTTATACCACAAACCGTCTTTAAAGTAATTTTGTAGAACTGTCCATAGTACAATGTCTGGAGAGGAGAAAAGAAGAAAAGGGGATAGTTACAGGGTCATTATGCCGCCTGCATCTCAGTTAGGTCTTTGTGAAACTGAAGCAACATCAATAATGTTGCATGTGAGAGTCCTCCATGGAATAAGCCTGGGAAATGTAGTATAAAAACTGCACTGCCACTTGCAAATCACCACAGGCTAAAAGTTTTCGAATCAATCAGTTTAACAGCCTTTGTCAATGTTCACTAGTACAAATATACCAAAAACACAGACAGTACGAAAAATCTGGTCAGAGCATACAGAGTGGGTTTTTTTTTCATAAATAATATACATAAACTTTCCAAGTGTTTTCAGGTAATAAATTGGTAGAGTTATTTCTATCTTTACATTTCATGTTGGCACACTCCATGATCCTTAACATAAGCCCGCAGTTCTCCTCCTACAACACATTAAACAGTGTGGTGAAAACCAACATGTTGCTGCAGCTCTGCACTTTTCAAAGACTTCAACCACTTTAAGTGTATTCTAAAGTACAAATGTTGAAAATAAGTTAAACATTCAAATATGCACGTTCTTATACTGTAACACTTAACTATACAGCACATCATCAGCGTAAGAGAAAAGACTGACAAATAACAAACAAAAAAAATCAAGTCATTTTTTTACCAAAAGTAGACCAGAATGACCCTAAAAGACTGCAACATTCAAGGACCAGTCCACCCACCATCTGCATCAAAGGTACAAAGGTAAATTAAACTAAAACTCCCTCTTCCATTTTTTTTTAAATGCTTTGAGACGTTCAACCAATAACAAGCCTAAACTAGCCTTCATCTCTGTAGAAAACCTTATTGGAACCACCCTCAGCTGCTGAGCTATGACCTGGAGTACACTGGATTATACACACACTCACTCAGGAAACTGGCAGACTTCTACCAGATGGCACAAGACAAAGTTGTGCTGGTTGTACCAGGCCTGGACAAGCGCCATTTGTGTTCCAGCACCATGCAAGTACAACCACCAACTGGTTTTCCTGTCTGGCCAACTAACGTGCACTCAGATCTGGCTGTCAAGACGAGCTGTGCCCGTCTTTACGACAAAGAAACTCTTCAGACAGCATGTTGACAGATGTCTCTGGCGAAGTTGCCTTGTTTGGATCCTCGCACTCTGACAGAAATACTAAAATCTGGCATTTCAAAAGATATCTCCAAGATACAGGTTGCTCAGTATCTGACTTCACAGAACCGTGGAGAGAGAAAAAAAAAAAAAGCCCCACTGCTCCAATATCACAAGACAGACAGCTGATGTTTGTAACATACAGTCTACTTTGTTACAGCCTGTCTGCATAGGGGAGTTTTTGGCTTTGAGATGTTTTTTCAGTTCTGCTGTACAAAGCAAGGCCAGCCAGAAAAGGATGGTGAAAAGTGACTTTGTTTCAGCCGTTACCAGTGCTCACCTTGTTAACGAGGATTTGGAAATGATAAAAAGTGAAGATCAGAGAGAAATGAAAATTTGAAGACGAAGGGGAGAAAGGCTAGAAAAGAGGAAATTGATGAGATTATGTGGAGGCACAGTGTGAATTTTAAAAAAGAGCTTTAACATCACAAGACTAAGTCCTATGAGCTTCAAGTGCAGTCCAATTCAACCCTGTTTGTTTTTTTTTTTTGTTTTATTAAACTGTCATCAGCTCAACACTCCCCATCACTGCCCACAGAGATAAGTATCAAACTCATCAGCAAAGACTGCTGAGGAGGGACGAACAGCGTGGTCTTGTGACACACAAACAAAAAACAAACATACCAAAAGGATGGGGCTGTGGTTATTAGGCTGTGCTGGCAGATGAGAGGCCCCCTTTGAGGGGAAAACGTTTGAGAATTCCATCGGTTCATGATGGTGGAGAGATCAGCGGGGTAGACCGGGATCATTTGTCTGCAACAGCCGCTGCCATGGGAACACGCATCGTGCCACGAGCGGTCGCCGCCAACTCCTCGATTTCTGTGTTTAATCGTCTGATGACCCACTCCATCGCCTCCCGACCCTGGGCCAGACAAAAGTGTTACTAAACAATGTGTAGTGAGAGGTATATTGTTGGATCATACTGTCCTGATGAGCTATTGGGAGATTTTAAGTCATTCAAAATAAATAAATTTATTGTTAACTTAAGATTTTAAGTCACCTTGCCGGCGTTGACAGAGATGGTCTTGGCCATGAGACCCTCGAGGTAGCTGCTCAGACTGACACCTTTCACACTGATCAGAGCCTCCTGTGTCAGCACCGTCCTGAAAAACACAAACGCGTCAATGAAAAAGTCACCAATAAACCTGAAACAATGTTAAATCTGTTGTGGTTTTGTATCTTTGTATCTTTCAATCAAATCTGACTTGTATCACTTACTTTTCAGGGTCCTGAGGATGTGGTTTGTATGTCAACTTCTCGTCCACAGATACCAGGTTAGTGAAGGAGATCTGGATGGACAAAATAAAATTGGCATTGGTCTACAGGCATTTCAGTTAATTTAACAGCAACTGCAGAGAGAAGAGTCAGGGCCGAGCCATAAAGCAGAACATACAACAACACGGTTGCAAATCATAACAATAATGATGGTTCAAACTGGTAAACAGCAACTATTCAAGTTATAAGTTACACCTCTGTGGACAAGTACAATATCCACTGGGAAAAAAGAGAGTTTGCTTTAAATAAAGCCGTGTTTTTAACATGTCTGACGATGATGACTGTCTTCAAAGTTCTCAGGGACAGGTCATGTGTTTGTTTAGATAAGAAATAACCACACGAATCAAACCTCTACCAAACAAAAGTGGAGTGTAGGTAAATAGATATATATAAGGAAGCAGTTATCTAAACATTACATATATATTCAGGATGCAGAGAGTCTTTCACAGTATGGAAGCAGCAAGAAAGCTGGTAAGTGAATGGCTGTGACTACTTATTGAAAATAAGTTGCCGTGAAACAAGTACAATTTTTGGGGATGGAAGTCAATGGACTTGCTGTGACATCGTTACAAAAACAATATAATTCTGTTTTATCAGAGGTTACACTAGAAACAATGCCCAAAGTCGTGCAATCTATCACGAGAAATAATAAATACTTGCAGTCACAGTACCTAAATATTCTCAATGCATAACAACACCAACGAGGTGAAACAAACACAACACCAGATGCTCCTCCATGTTTGCTGTAGTTTAAACATGTAGAAAATTCAGGAAAGCAGAAAAATCTGACTGGTTTAAACTGAGAACAGCTCCAAATATGTATGCACATCTTTTTTTTTGTTCTGTAAAATAGCTTTATTTCTTTTCCAGACCTCTAGGTGTGAAGAAATGGATCTGCTGCTCAGATTTAAGAGCAAGTATCACTTTATGTCAGCGTCAAGCAACAAGAGTCCTACTCGAAGTGTTCTGATGAACAGCGATCCATACGTCAGTACTACTCACATTTGTAGATTTGAGCTCCAATGTCTTCTCTTTGGGGTCCACTACTGAATGCTCCTGAACATAAGTGCATGTTCTTGTCACCCCAATGATCTGCAGGAAAAGGACACAACTCAGGCTTGGTCCAAAGAAAAACAATTTGACATCATCAATCAAATTACAGCATCCCTTCGACCCAATTGTTTCTTTCATCATCTAACTTACAGACTTGGCCATGGCGGGCAGCCCCCACTCTGTGCTGAGCAGTCTGGTGCTGTGTAACCGTCCCTCTGTATCCACACGTCTGTCCAGAACATCCACACCAAACACACTGGGGTTCATGGGGTTGGGGTACTTCTGCATCGCCGCCTTGGTCACCGTCTCCCATGGGTGGCTGTCGAAACATTTACTTACATTAGAAACAGGAAGTTCCCACAGGGCATTAAACATTCTGGCAAGAGACTGCAGATGAAAATTAGTGGGTGTTGGCTAACTCTGCAGCATTTGCATTTTAATAAATGTGCAGTGTCCTTGATTGATAAACACAAAAATCTTGATTAAAAAAAAACTTCAGTAAACGTGTTAGTGACAATATCCTTATTGTTTTTTTGGATCTGATTTTCTGAATCAGCCAATTAAAAGAAAATACATTGCTATGATGTGCCAACATGTTGGATTAAAGTCATTAAAGTCATTCGGGCCATTTTCACCACTGAGGTAGGTCATTTTAGTATGCTGTGCGAATGTAAATGCACGTATAAATCTGAACACTATTATCAAGCTTAAAACAAAACATAGCAAAACGTTTTTCTTTTAACAACCCCCCCCCTCTCCCAGGCGAACACCACTTTCAAACCATCATGACTGTGTTTTACTCATTAGTCATACCAAAAACAGGGAAAAACATTTGAACAGCAGTAACAATAAAATTAGCTGGTTAAATAGAACCATATCATTTGCATCTGGACCTGCATCAAAAAAAGTGAAGAGGCAATGATCATCTTATATGTCTGACAGATTTGAATCATTTGCTTTCATTTGTTCAAGTGCAGTAACTCATGAGAAAAAAAAAACGAGGATGATCGGGCTTGCTCTAGCATACAATGTTACAAAGTTATTGACCAAGTTTTCCCCGGTTTAACTTTGATAATGACAATAACGCAGAATTAAAACGGACTGCACAGCCAAAGACGTCGGCAGCAGGAGAAGGGACGCCCTCTCCGCACATCATCATCATCATCATCATCAGGGATACATTCAGAACCCTCTGGAAATGAACAAAAACATTTCACTTACAGTTGCTATACATTTATTACCGAGTGAGGAGTTGGAAAAAAAGAAAGAAAAAAAAAAAGATGGAAACGGTCGGGTCATTGTATTTTTTTTTTAGTCGCAGGGAATGTGGTCTGACAGGCAGACAGATCGTTATGTAACGTGGAACTTAATGTCACATTCAGTGGCAGATTTTCTTTCTCCGTGATTAAGACAAATATATATGAAAAGCACACGAATCCATCCCATTTCTAGTAACTTGTAGCTGAAATGTTGCCATGAGCTTTACACTTAAAAATGACCTATTTGACTGAGCAACTAGCACCAGGTTAGCCAAAGTTAGCTTTAATGCTAAAAGCTTGAGGCTAACCTTTGGTAAAAAGTATAGTCAGCTAGCTAAAGCGGTTTACCTCTATCGCACAAAGACAGACGAATGTAGATATTTTTGTTTAAAAACTTCAAACGTGATGGCGAATGGACGTAACGTTTTCAAGATGTTGTAACTAACATACAGGACAAAGGGTTGGGTAACTGAACCGTAGGCTCTTCGTGTGTAGTTATCTAACTTAAGTGCAACCTTAGCAGCTAGCTGCTGCCCGGACGCTGGGAATGAACCAAAAAAAAAAATGGTTATACAAGTGTAGATCAGTTTCTTAACACCCTTATATAAAACATCATGGCAGACAGACAAAAACTCACTTGAAAATGTGCTCTGACGCCCAGATCTTCATTTTCACAGGCTTTTCCGTCAGGGCTCGGGAGCCGGCGACTGGTGACAGCGTGACCGGAGTGAGCGAGAAGGGAGGGCCCGAAGGAGAAAAGCTTAAATGGGGCCTCAGCACGGAGACTGCCCCTGGTGACAGAGACCCCTGATTCACCCTGACATCCAGAACGACCCACCTGTTATTTAGTTATTTCATACATCTCAGACAATGCTCTCATTCTAAAAGCTCCATTGATGAAATGTGGTAATGTCAAGTATTGTTTTTACAATTCTGAGGAACTTCCACTTTACTTTACTCTGCTTTGAATAATGATTTATGTCATTCCATGAAAAATTTAAATGAGCTAGTTAGAAATTCTTAAAATTACATCTTATTTCATCAGATTGTAAATAATTTATATTTCTGCTGTGTTTGGTTTGCTAAGGATAAGCAGCTCTCTAGTCTCATCGCAGTAGGCTGAGGTCAGCTCTGGCTCCTCCGGTTAAAATGTCATGGAGCCTTGAGAGAACACCAGTCGTTGACCATGCTTGTGTGTTATGTTTATTAAAACTATTTTATTACCATTTCTCTACTCTGTTCTACATTCAGGCTTGTGATAATATCTCCTTACTACAGTCACAAAATATAGTTTATTATGATTATTATAACCTTGTGGTGATAATAATGATTCATGTTTATTATGATATAATAAAATAGTTATGGTAGCCTGCCACTTGGGAGGCTATTTCCCCTTTGCAACTGTACTGACTCCCTTAAACATGTAAATAAATCATTATTGTAGTTGTCTCTAAATTCCCATATTCCCCACCAAATCCTGCAAATGGAGCTGAATGCTACCCTACAGTATAAACATGTCAATGATTTAATATTTCTCTATGTATTTCAACCTTGGGACTAGGTTTCTAGGGAATTCATCAGTAAAAACCCGTGCATACTCTTTATACCTACCTTCCTAAAATAGCTACAATATTCACTCAACAAATCAGCGTTCTTACTTCCTAACCCAATTCAAAGTAATGTCAAAAATACCAAAGGAGGACCTCAATGTAAAGAAGGCAGAGATGCAGGACTGCACTGCGGAACAGGTCTCCATTAACGCTGTCAATCGTGATACTGCGCTGTTCCTATTGGGCGCGGGAGAGGACCTGCGTATCTCAAGTGACGTCAACGCGCACATATTCCGACCTGTCCTTGAAACCACAACACAGGCAGGATGGTCGCGTACTGGAGACAGGCTGGCCTAAGGTAATATATGCGGAAAAATGTGTATCTACCGAGTTAGTTTTGTGGTCACTGTTGACTATGGTATTCTTAATAAGGATTTGTCATCATAACGGAATACTTTAACAAAGTATTTGTCGTTATTTCGCTATTAAATCCTTACCAGAGCTACATAGCTACTAGCCTGAGTTAGCTTTACCACCCATGCGTTCAACCTACAGCGCTCACGTCAACCAGCAACTTTCCACGATTTGTCTCTTTATACTAATGCTCCCGATATATCATTTGTTATTAAAGAAGTAGTCACGCTTATCTTTTCCAGACTGATCATTCTCAGTATTGCTTGCCCTTTAGCATGCGGCTAACAAGTGTGTCCTCTCTGCAGCTACATCCGCTTCTCCGCTATCTGCGCTAACGCGGTGCGCGCTGCGCTGAAGCCGCAGTTCAAGACCGAGGCAGTGAAGGCCGCTGAAGCCAACGTCAGAGTCCTCAAACCCATTCTCAAACCAGGGGCATAGCGTAAGTTCATCACATACTTTCCAGCAATTACAGGAGACGGAATCATATTTGCAGGTGAATTCATCATGGCCCCTGGCAGTCTGTGTGTTTGAAGGCGAGGCGGCTGTGACATTGAGGAGTGCATAGCTTTTCATTTCGGTCACACACAGTGGAAGGAGTCCTCACAACATTTAGACAGCAATACTACGGTGTTAAAATATTCCACTACAAGCAAAGGTCTTGCATATTAAATTTAATTCGAGCAAAAGTATAAGTATCATCAGCTAAAGTTATATACATTACACTATCAAAATCATTTCAGAGTGGTATATTGTTATATGGGATTATTATAACTTTTCATTGCACTAATATTTAAGCATCATTTTAATGTACTTAGTCAATGTGGAGCTGACTTATAACCTGCTTAACTAATTCATGTACTATACTATTGGGTAGTTAAATCTATAGCAGTGCATCATATTTTCTAACTTAGTCACCTGGAGGCATATATGATATGTTTTGTGTGCAAAATCTTAATCTGTAAAGTAAAAAGAAACTCCAGCAGCCAAATAAATGTAAGTATAAACTAAACGGTACTTAAATTCAGTATTTGAGTAAATATGTTTAATTGCTTTTCCTTCGTGGTCACATTCTTTAGCAGGTTATGCCTGCAGGTAGTTCCTCCTCTGTTAACGCTCTGGTTTGTTAATTGCCCAGTTGCAGGTTTTGAATGAAATTTGTACACTCACCTGCTCAGTGTTTGGTACATGGTTACCTATCCCTGGTGTATTTAGACAATGTACTTTACTATTCACAGTACTTGGATAAAAATACTCTGCATCCAAGGTCCTGTAACTTTTCACTCCTTTTTAAACGCATGGATAATACTAAACTGACCCCATGTATGATATTAGAGTTATTGAGCATCTTCTGACAAGACTTTCTGAGCCAAGGGACTTGGTACAAAATTTATATTGGCTACCTGAGTGGTGAGGGGAATCCAGCAGTTTGAGTATGAGCCCCAAGACCTGATTTTTCATCCTTATGCTTTTTTTTTTTGCTTGTTTGTTTGTTTTAAATTGGGGAGCCCTTGAAATTCTCAAAGCTCCTTGTCTTTTTAGGTCCAACAGTACATTCTTCGATCAAAACCTTCTGCTCATTACACATTTTCTGTTTTATCGGTAGTCATGACAGAAAACTGCAACAGGTGCCTGGTTTTGTCTTGCATTTCCTTTATTGCTCTGTCAAACATGCCTGGTCATTGCCTTCTAAGATCAGGGAGGAGATGCATCACTGACAGTGTTGTCTCATCACTGCTCGTAACTCATTTTTGCACCTCTTTTGAGTAAAGTGATACATTTTCTTGCAAGTTTTTGCAATCCAAATTCATTTTAGAAGCTAAAGGTTTACTGTCCAAGTAGATTAACCCGAAACCTGCAGTCACTGATATGAAAGGGTTTTTGTTAGGGGTGCAAAATAAATTATCATGATGATATGTTTAATAATTTTCATATTCTTCATCTGTTTTCCCTTCAGGATGTGAGACCATGATGTAGATAGTTTTTTCCTGGAGTTGGGAGGTCCTGTCACTGTCCTGTCCTGCACACCATGGAGAAGGCAAAAAAAAGATGGATGACATCAAGATGACCTGTTAAACTAGGGACCCAAATGAAATTGCTTTTTTTCCCCTTTCATTTGCAATTAAAATTGTATTAAAGATGGATAACAGAAAAACATTTTGTTTCCTTTTATTCTTTCCTTGTTAGTGAATATAGTATTTATAAAACTGTAGCCTAAGACGCTGAAACATTTTTTTTGTCTGTAACTACAATTTTTATTTTGATATAAATAAGTGCAGTAGTCTACATAAACATACACATAAACATGGTATTTAAAGAGGTCTGTGTGTGTTGATCCACGAGTATATCAAGGGTTTGTTGAAATATAGTTTTTCCTGGAAGAATCTAAATCAGGGAGTAGGATGTTGTGTGTAATGCACGTCAGTAAAAACCTGAATCCAAAATGATCAGAAATGCATGCATCACCCAATGGGCATAAAATTGCATTAACATTAACAAATACCAAGTAGCAGGCACTTTATTCATTTAACTACAGTTCAGATTAATTGGTATTACAAATTAATTCCTTCCAAATTATTGTATCATTACGTGCCACTATGAAAATGAATCTTTTTGTTTGCTTTTTGCATGGAATTGAACACAAGTGTAAGTAAACCAACATAAGTTTCAGACAAGTGAAGCCTACATTAACGACCTCTTGGAAATTATAACCAGTCCATGTGTTTTTGTCAGTACGAATTCTTGCAATGGAAAATGTTGGCAGATCCATGTTTACATAAGCCATGATTCCCTGATCCACTGTAAAAAAACAAAAATCGCTCCCCTGTCCGTGAAAACTAGAGGTCAAGATTAATAGCAGGGTCAGAAGTGACTTCAGTTCTTGATTACACTGGATCATTTTCAAGTCACAAGTTTACCCTTTTGCCACAAATCCAGTTGTTACTGCATTCATGTTGAGTGATGGGATGTGGCACGGCACGCTCGATGTCCCCCTCCTGGTAACAGATGGTATGTTGCCAAACCCTTAGCTGTCTTTCTTCTCTCTGGCCATTTTGATCATTGTCTCCGGCGATCGGTAGAGGAAGATGAGTTTCTCAAACAGTGTCTCCTCCAGCTCCATCTCTCCCGTCTCACGGACCACGAAAATGTCCGTGCAGAGCTTTAGGACCCGGTCCACGCACGGCAGCTCTTCAAACATGATGGACCTGGAGATCCCGTTGAAGAACTCCCTGACGAACTTACCAATGACCAGCACCACTGACATGTACAGACCTACGATGCTGTGGTGAGGACCAAAGAGAGGGGACAGTTTCAAATCAGACTGTGTGAGAGACACAACTGTGAGTGCACAGTTGTCCTTTCAAAAACCCACTGAAGTTGTAACAGTATTTCTTAACTTTTACATTAGAGCAACTTGCATTGACCTGTACAGATGTGACATTAAAGGGACAGTTCACCCAACATCTCAAAACGTTTTGTACATCGTGCAATCTACAGTATCAATTGGGATTCTGTGGCTTTGTTATGATTTGCTGATGTTTAAAGGTGCGATATCAGCTGTAGATCACCCCACTACAATGCGCTCAGTAACATTTGTTCTAAAATACATAAGGAGCCAAAAAAAAAAGAAAAATCACAATTGAAAAACACAACAGATATGTTTCTTTCCAAATGTAAGGACACAGTTACTAACGATTATCCACAGACCTCGCTGTGAACAGTTTTATGAGAATTATTTTCTACCAAAGTAAAAGCATCAGCTTTCTGTCACAATGTAGAAGGAAGACGCTAGTGAATAAAATTAAGAAATTAGGTGTGTGGATTATCATCATTGGCTGTCATGGTATATCTGGAACGAGAGGCTACTGTTGAGTGTTGGAAATCTAATGTTGAAGCACTTTGAGAACCACAAACAACTGGGGTGAGCTACAGCAAGTACAGTATTTTCAAACCTCAGCAAAGCATAGCTATCTTGAAACACTTTTACTGTGTTTGTAGATGAAATTTTTTTAAAACCTGAAAAGAAGGGAAATCACGTCAAGACACAATCATAAAAACAATTTTCCGAGTGCAGATCAAAGATGTCTTGTTACCTACCCGTGTCCAGCCAGAAAGCCCAGGCTGGAGGGGCTGACTTTATCACTGAACACCATTATCTCTATGCTTTGACACTTGTGCTCAGAAGAGGTGAGAGCCGGGAAGCACTCCTCCACCACCCACCATTGGTCTGCGTCCCTCTCTGATGTCCCGTTGACCTGTTGAAGTTTGATTGACATGGGCCTGAAGAAAGCCAGCGCCTGGGGGTCTGAGCGGTCCGAGTGCTCTGGGGGAAGACAGGCCCGAGTTAAATGAAACTGTAGGACTGTTATGTACAGGACTGATCACTCTGATCAGCTGATTATTTCTGGAGTCCAGAACTCACATATATACCCAAATAGAAAGAGAGCATAAGGTGTTGAATTAAAAACGTTTCACTACATTCCTTTGGATATTATAAGCACAATTCAATTAGAATTTATCAAAGTATATCTGCAGTATTGTAAATGTAAAATAAACTGTAACTAACCTACTTTCATCCTGGTTGCCATTTTGGACTCTGGTCCTTTGGGACCCCTGATGAACTTTGGCAGCAGAGAGTTAATGATCCTACAGAACAGAATAACATAGATTAACGCCTTTTGATATCAAAAAAAGATTGAAGAAAATATTTGCAAAAATATTCGATGTAGCACATCACATATCCAGTTTGTAAAAGTGTTGAGAAAAAGTTGATAACATACAGCATTTCAACTCATATAGTTTCAAACTAATTACATTTTTAGGTATGAGTTTATTTGAATTGTTTGATGTCGTTAAGCTGGTTTTGTATGTGGACTGAGACTCACACAGGTTTGCTGCTGTTGCCTTTGAGCATGTGGACGATCCCTTCCCTCAAGGCCTTGTCCTCAAACTTCACAGTGTGTTCTCCCACCGCCTCTGCATTCATTGATATGGACGCATTCCTGAGGAGGGGAAGGGGATGAGTGTTAAGTGGCACCTGTGCCAAGTTTATGCAAAGCTTTTTTACATCTGTGCAAAACGCACACACATTTAAAGCACAGATGCACACACTCACACATGTAGACCCCATGTACATGTATTCACATACATTCACACATTCACCTGGAGTCTGTATCATTTGAGAAAATTAGTTTTCCTTTCTTTGATATGTAGAAGGAAGGGCAAACAAACTGACCAAAATACAAAGCAGAACAACAAGTAGTGGGAAAACTACTTGTAAAACAGAAAGTAAGAACATGTATGTAAGCATTTAACATTTTAGAAAAATGCATGTATCAGTTAGCCAGCAGTATATACAGCTGTTCACATGAATTTACACATAAGCACCTCTGAAAATGCACAACATCTCGAACCATATACAAGCCTATTGGTCCTGTACTAGGGATCTGGACTGCACTGAAGCACACAAACCCACACAGATACACTAGCACCATCCAAGCAGACACACAGGCTTACCTGAGCAGCGTCCAGCGTAAGGTCACATATATGTGGGAGGATTTGCTGAGCTCCTGTATCATGGCCTCTCGACTGGCCGGGCTGATGCTCCACAGCAGGCTGGCATCACTCTTGATCTTGGCAACAACAATGTCCTCTGCAAAGTAGTTCATTATGAACTGCATGGCAGACTGGGAGAGAGAGAGACCGTTATTTCAATAAATGTCACCACAGTACACTCAGTGAATAAAATCACAGAGAGGACAAGAGACACTTTAGCCTCAACATGATGTACAGTATTTAACATGAACAGTTATGATCATGACAAATATATATTTTAAACAAATCTAAGAATTATATAATAGAAAATCTAAAAAAAAACTATATAAATAAAAAAAAAAAAAAAAAACACATCTACATGAGCCTTTATACAGTAAGTCTGCATACACCTACATTCACATGCATGCAAAAACATTTACTGACCTGCTTTCCATAGATTCCTGTCTTCCAATAATACAAACTAGTTTTCATTTCATTTACTTTGAATACAATCTATACAAAGTTCTACTTGTCCTATTTTCTATTTTGCGGCAGTAACACATCAAGTCCTAGCAATAAAGTACTACAAAAAAACCAACCCAGCTGCTCACATAACGATTGGTTGAAAAATAAACCTTTTCGCTACTTTCTGGTTGACAAACTTTGGAAACACTGTTTGAAGACATATTTCTGGCCTTTCTATTTCTTGTCATTTTCTTGTCATTTATCAGCTGACATATATGCCAGAACCAATTCATCTGCATCGAGCTAATATCAGGCAGTTCATCGGCCTGGCTGATCTATCAGCCAGGCCATTGCACTAATAATGATCAGCCCTATCTCGTATTCCGAATGAGATTTTTCAAAATGAGACAATCCTGACTAACTGAATAATTTATTCATGAAAAGATGGTTCCCCTGGAGTCTTTCGCCTCCTTTTAACATTAAGATATTTAATAGACTGAATAGACAGAAAGAAACTTCACCAACATGACCCGTGATGGGGGCTAAGCATGTGCTGATTTATTTTTTTTGCATGAATGTTTTGGCCAAATCATCACAATAAATGATACCATCTTACCGGATGAGTAGCGTAGACTTTGGTGAGTCGGGTGAATCCAGCTTCTGTGTACGGAACCAAGTTCTGCTCCTGGGCGCTCATGGTGAAGAGAGGCTGTGAAAACACAAACAGACACACTGGAGAGTAAAACCTGCGTCCGCGTTAGAGATGGACAATGACTGAGGCCTGGAAATGATGGTACTGCAGGGAAGTGGCTATTGTGGTTGCTGTATTTGGCTACATTAGCTGTGATGCCCTAGGGATGACAATGTCGGTCTCCCTCGCATGTTATCAGCCAGCCTGCTTCAGTGTTTTAGAGTAAAAGCTGAAAGTTAACACACAGTTTAATGCACTTGTATCCACCCTGACCTCGTATCCTGCGATGCTGAGCTGGATGGAGACGTCCACCGGCTGATTGGTCACTCCGGCTGCTGACTGGACCAGTGACATGAAGAGGAGTGGGAACCAGATGATGCTGATGAGAGTGAAGATGAGGAATCCTCCCATCCCATATTTCACCACCTTCTTCTTCTTCTGACCTGGAGGGTGGGGATACTTCTGGAAGAAAAAAAAAGAAAAAAGAAAAATGCCCATCACAGCTTATCAGAATGATGCCTTCAAAGTGCTTATTTGGTCTGACCCAGAGTCATAAATCCAAATGAATTTAATCTACAACTTTTCATATGTTAAAAGCTGTAACCAGAATATAATTAAAAGTTTTACTTGATAAATGAACGCATGGAGTGGGAGTATAGAAATTTTATCAACAACTCTGATGTTACAAATTTTCTGGTCTTTTGTGTGCAACTTTAATATCGTTTATATATCAGTTTGAGTGTGTGGTATTGTGATTACAGTGGTTAATACATACTATAATGATGATGGTGATGATGCAGCAGTGCACGGCCCCACTTACTTTCTCAGACTCCCTCCAGCACTTGAGGATAAATATGTTAGCATAGATGTCTTCAACACAAATCCAACTGGACAGAGACAGAGTGGTGTCAGTCCAAACCCAATCCATCACCGCCCTCAACTCCGTCAGGAAGGGAACCAAACGAAACCTGGAAGAGGAGAGGAGACAAGGAGAATTAAGAAATTACGAATTTCTATAGTTTATCTCGTGAAATGCACCATAAAACAATTTAAGAAATTAAATACCAAACAGAAAACAAATGAGAATCACTCTCAATATCCTATCATATACACTTTCAGGTGTAGAAAATGTGTCTCATATAGTGAAGTTACGATCACTGCATGCTGTTAAAGAAGAATTTTTTAAAGAATGTCACCATTTTCATACCCTTGGAAGAGGAAAAGGTTCAGGTAATTGTAGTTCTTCGTGAGGAAGTTGCCCAGGATGCGGTTTGGGTAGCCACATTTGATCTGGTAGGCAGACAGGCCGAAGTAGATGCACTTTACAAAGTACCAGAGCTGAGCGACAGGGTTCCTGTTGAACCTCCTTTGGAGCAAAAAAAGACCCAATAAGGGAAGGAGATATCAATGATCAGATATCTTGCCAGTGTACAGATCAGATTTATTTATTTTTTTATTTATAATGTGCTTTTTTTTTTTTCTCATTGATCCCTCAAAAATCTCATTGATTTTTGAGTCAGAAATTCAAGTTGTACAAATAGATGCTTGAAGGACTCGAAATAGGTTTCATGAAGTTAGATGAAGAGTTTCATGAAGTAGGTGTACGTACGTCTGTTTCAAGTTGATATGTTTCAGAACAGACCAGATCCACTGATTTATTTACTTTCCTGAAATTGAATTGATGGTAATGGAGAAGTCATGGGGACAAAGCCAAACACATTCGGAGTGTGCTTACATAAAAATATCACACGAGTTTTTATAAAACCTTTACTTTAAGAGAATCTGAATTGATTTTTTTTTCTACTATGCCCAAAAGTGAATATATTTCAGCTCTTTACACTTTATGTAGAGACCCAGCAGACTGCAATTAAATCTGAATGCCATCAAATTTAATACAATAATATCTGAAAAAGTTTTTTTGTTTTTGTGGTGACAGTACACACTTGTAAACAAGGGCTTAGTGTCTGTGTCTCAAGGCTGAAGAAAATGAATGAATGAACAAAATAACTAACTTAGATTTCCACAGTTGAATTCAACAGCTGAGTGAACAAATGGGGAGAAAAATAAATTCAATTGATGAACTCTGACCTCTCAGTGACCCCAGGGAGGATGAAGAACATCCAGAAGTGTATGCCAAACACCAGCACCACCTGGAAAACACACTTTCCCAGGAGGGACTTCTTCAGGTAGAGAGCCCGGTCCACTATCATGGTACCAAACTGGATGAGCAGCATGACCAGGAAGGCCTCTGGAACCTGGTCCTCCGACAGGGACTCTGTGATGTCGGCTGCTGCAGAGTATTTCTACATAGAGACAAAGATCAGTCTGATTGTGTCATATTGCACACAACATGCATTTAAGTTTGAAAGTATATTGTTAAGTAATATTAATATGGCCATTATATTCTTGGTTTGATGAGAAACATGGCAGACTCTAACCCCAAAAGCCCAGTATCCATATATGGTGACGATGAAGTTGACTACGTCAATGAGAAACATCAGGGCGTAGACGTCGCACACAGGACTGTACTCTGGGTGGATGATGTCGTAGAAAAACTGCCTTATGGGCAAGTAGATGTTAAGGGCGCTGAAGAAAAAAAAAAGTACCGTATCAGAATCCCACAGAAGCAGGGAAACTCCACTGAAGTAACTTAAACTTTTCTCCAAGTTCAAACATTCACAAACTAAACATTTTACATTGTTAGGAACAAAATTATTATCCATCAGATCAGATGGCTGTAAAGCAATGGAAAAAAAGGAAATTCATCAGAACAGAAATATTCACAGATACAGCAGTCTGCAGCTCATTTTAAAACGTCATATCTGAACCAAAACAAAAGACAAGAAAACCCGTACACTTCAATAACGGCAGCTTTGGCCTGTAGCATCCTCTCTCTGATCTGCTGTCTGATCCTCTGCTTCCTGGTCAGCGGGGCCTTGTTTCGTTGCCGTCTATTCTTCTTAGTCTGCTGCTTCTTGGGCTTCCCCTCTCCAGTAAAAAAATGAAACATGAAATGGAGAAAAGTTAGTCACATATGATGATTAATTTCATCATGCGACTCACTTTTGTTAGTCACATGTGATGTTTTTTGTTTCAGAAACAACAAAAAAAAGAACAAAAGAGAAGTAGAATTCTGACCTCTGAGCAGATCCACCCAAACTATACGGTCAGATTTGGATAAAAACATCTTGAGCTTTTTCTGAATATTCACCATCATCAGAGTCGCCCCTCTTTCGTCTACAAAACATGGAGGTGGTGGAGGCCTGGAGAGGGAGGAACTTCAGTCGGCGTGGAGTTTTCTCTCGGCTGCCCATCTTATCTCCACCTGTCATCTTCTTCTTGTCCACTTTCTTCTTCAGCTTCTTGAAGAAATCGGGCATCTCAACCTCCTTGTTGTCCCACAGCCCGTGGCACTGTACAGTCACAGACACAAAAGGAATCTTAGCATGCAAAACTAGCTGCGTGGCAACGGTGCTGGTGGTCCTTTACAAGACAGACAGTGGCAGATGGGCATATTTGAATGAGCACATGTACTGTATTTTCCAAGGTAAGCTTTCACGGTTACCTTGAGAATAGACCGGTGGAAGAACAGAGCGAGCAGCTGAATGAGGTCAAAGAGGACGTAGCCGTCTTTCTTCTCCACCCCGATGATGTTGGGCAGGGCGAAGGGCCGCTCTGCGTTGATGCCTCGGTAGGCATGGGTGGTCCAGGGGAAGAAACCAAACTGGAAAAAGTACTTCACCACAACAGTCAGCTGAGAGGAACAGACGGGAAAGTGTTAAGAGTTGTGGATTGTGCATTAACTGAAACAATGAATATAAGGGACAGTGAGTAACATCAGTGCTTCACCATTGTGAAAGAGAGACTGGAAACCATCAGCCCCTTTAAAATTAAGCCCAGGTGAGTCTTATTTGTTTTTTATTTTGTTTAAGGAACTAATTTAAATTCATCAAAAGGGTGGCAATAATTGTGTCAAGCAATTCACTATATGAAAACACTTGTTGTTGTTGTTGTTCAGTAACTTTGGACATTTTATTAAATATTTTGATTCTACAAAATTGGTTAATTTACATTTATTTCTGAAGATATTCTAAATTCTGTACTTAAAATTCAGGGGTGCCAATAATTTCAACCAGGACTGTACCTCTGTGTAGATTATAGCAGTCATCCAGAAGCGTTTGGTCGGCCGGGGCACAGACAGCATGGCCCAGAGGAAGATGAGAATCGGCAGGATGAGGGAGAGGAGCGAAGCCGACACGATGTGGTTGAGGATGATGACAAAATAGCACAGCATCTCTGATTTGGACACCATGGTGTTGTAAAAGGCAAACAGCAGCTTCAGTGGCCTCGGCAAGGTCTCGAAAAACTTATCGGACTCTGAGATCTCGTCATTTTCAAACATACTGCAGGCAGGATGGAGGGAAGGGAGGAAAAGATAGAGAGAGAAAGAAAGAAAAAGGGTTGAGATTAGCAGCTTGTCTCTCTCTTGCAAAAGATAAAAAAAAATGCTCTAATCTTGTTTTCAAGTAATAAGTTTCTTGTGTTAACTGACTTGTTGAGCAGCAGCTCGCTGGCGGTGAGGTTCCTCGTTTCTTGACTCAGAGGCCTGGGAGATCCAATGAGATCGAGACTTCTCTCTCCATCACTCTCTCTGAAACCCAGCGAGATGTATTCTGGATATTCAGTGCATTGATCTCCTTCTTTCTGCTGATGTTCCTCGTCCAGCTCCTCTCTCTCGACCTCATGATCCTCTTCTTGTTGTTCCTCCTTCTCCTCTTCCTCTGTCTCTTCTTGCTCATGCTCAGGTTTCCTCTCTCCCTCCTTGTCTTCCTCATCATTCTCTTCTTGCTTGTGGTCTTCCTTTTGAGGGCCGCCATCTTCACAGCTTTTGAGTCAAGGATAGAAACAGGGATATTTCACCTTCAAGAATCAAGGAAATTTGCCGAACACATTCACATTCAAGAAGCACCTACAGCAGGAAAAAAGCAAAACAAAACAGCAGAACAAGCAAGTTGTAGGAAAATGAGTTAGAGTATAGATTTATTCTTTATTAAAAAGTCACCGTCAGAGATTGGTAGACAAACATCTTAGGCAAAAAGAACATGATGGCTTCCATATAGGGAACTAATTTGCACTAATTGAGTTTCATATTATTTTCCTGCATTTTGATTTAATGGTGGGATGATCATCTGGTTCCCACTTGGATGATGGACTGGGCCTTAAGAACAAATCCACTGAAGCCGTCATATATAGCATTCTTCATTAATGAAACATTTTCTGATCTGATCTGTATTATTCAAATGGTCTGTGCTTGATGTCGGGTTTTAATGCAGCACCGAAACAAGTCATTCTGAATGGTCAAACTCTACCATGTTTTTATGCCAAATTTAAAGGATATTATTTATTCTGCAATAATTTGGAGGAGATAAGTGTTAAAAAGTTGGGGACAGTCAAGACTTACCATAGACAAATAATTGACATCTAATTAACATATGTAAACTCCCTGGCCACTTTATTAGGCAAACCTATACAATTTAATGCAACCCAACACCACAGATCTGCCACAAGTTCTACATTAAGTAACTTATAATGTTAAGTTCTCTTTATAACTTTCAGGGCGGTGTTAATACAACAATATGTTGATGATTTAGGTCATAGTTAGGGATGGTGTTGCACTGGACTGCATTATACTAAAATGTTAATGCTTCTAATCTCCCTCCCTTAGGTTTATAAATGTGGAGGGTAAAACAGTCCAGTTCAACATTACTGCAAACTGCAACCTCAATGATAAACATATAGTTAAAATAACACCTCTCTGAAAGTTTTGATCAAAACTGAACATTATTAACTTTGTAAAAGCAGAATTTATGGCTGAGCTGTTTTATTGGATTGCATTAGAGCTTAGAGGTGTCCCTAATAAAGTGGCCGCTGAGTGTATACTTACATTATCTCCACAAACCTTTATCAAATTTGTGTCTGAACCTTTTTTGTTTACCGTCCATAACCAAAGATTTCTCCTTCACCTTGGTGAAAGTTCATCAGTCTCAAAGGAGGTCAGGTCAATGTTTTGCGTTTTCAGGAGCGTCCGTCTGAGCTGGTCAGCAGCAGCTGGCACAGCAGGAGGCTCGTCCAGCTCCTCCTGGGTCGGCTGCCGGGAGCCCAGCATCGTCTCATCTGTCGTACAGCTGAAGGTGAAGAGGAGAGAGAGAGAGAGAGCAAAAGTGAAGTAGATTCTGAATATGCTGTGTGCATCCTTATGATTGGTTGGCAGTTGTAACTTCAGAAAAGCCACGACTGCTCCACTAACTGCATGCTTATGTGCAGTACATGTATGGACACAGAGGAAGAAATACAGTGGATGCAGGGAAGAGAATGACAACGTGAGAAAAAGGTAAATATTTGACTAACTCAGCGTCCATCAACCGACCTGGAAACACTGCTGCCCCAGGACACTTTGGAGGCTTGGTTCTTCAGCTTGACATAGGCATGGTGTGAGGAGGGGGAGGGTGGTGAGGAGGGAGGCAAGGAGTCATCTAGTTCGTCTTGAGACAGTGTGTTCTGACGGGATAACCAGTTCTCATAAAACTGCTTTACGCTCTCCTGGCTCACCTCTTTGCCCTGAAAAGTGAGAAAAAGAGGGAAACAGAATTGTGATGAACGGGAACGCATTCATAATCAGACAAACACACTTCATGGTTGAGAAGTAGAAGGTACGACTCCACTGATATTGGCTTTTGAAGGATGACATATAAAAGTAAATCTTCAAAGGAAGGGTGAAAAATTACATGACCAAGTTATCTCTCGTTTTAAACATATATACAGAATATAGGTCTACAGTTTTGCCATTAATTTGTCATTTTTTTATGTTGCATTTTACGTGTAAATTTTCCAGATTTCCATTGCAAACTCATACTTTGGAAATCAAAATGAAAATGGAAAAACGCACTTTGCTGTTTCCCCTTAAAATAGTGTTGTAACGGATATGCAGCTTTTCACAATTTCTATAAATTAGCTGACATGAATTTGTTACCAAAATACATAAAAGCCATAATCACATAAAATGTTTTGCTGGGGTTGGATTTATTTCTGTCCATATTCAACATGTAAAATTTCTGTCTGATACTGAAGGATTTTCATCCCACCTTCTTCTGCTGCTGGTTGAGTAACGCCCGCTCGAAGCGCAGCACCTTGGAAATGTCCAGGTTGTCTTTACAGAACGCGTTCAGACCCTCTGTCAGATCGTCGAGAAGAGACTGAAGCAACACCCAGCTGAACTTCAGGGTGCTGGTGATGCGCTGCAGGATGTTTTCTGTACGGAGAGGACAAGTACATGAGTAAGCCAAGTCAAGTATAGTGAAGGTTTTCTCTGCTCTTGATTTACAGGTTTACCGCCGCTGGTCTGTGCTGTAGCAATAACAACTAGAAAGCCATTAAGTAATAAAATATTCCTTTCTCTCAAAAGTTAACTTGAGAAAAGATGGTAGAATCCAGTGGTTTGTTGTGAGTGTAATGCAGTGATTCATTTGTATTTACCTTTGTCCCCCTCTCCCTCCTCCTCCGCAGTGCTTTCCTCTGGTTCAGCCTCACTAGAGTCCGCTCTATCAGTGCCTGGGAAAGGATTTTACTGTTAAATCATTTTTGCAGTTGGTGGGTCTGTTCAACAACAGTAGAATGTCTCCGGAGCATCTTGCCAGATTACTGTCAAATTCATGGTCCCCAGAGGATGATTCTTAAGGATTCTGGTGACCCTCTAACCTCTCCTGGAGCTCCATGATCAGGACAAAATATCCAATATAATTTGGTGGACACAGAGGTACCCAAAAAATCTCTGAATGAATCCTCATGCTTTGGTGACCTGATCTGTCCTCTGGTGCCATAATGTAAATCTGATACACTGAATCCAAGTTTTAATTAATGGCTCTTTCCAATTTGAACCATTTGGGCAGGAGAAATTTTTTTCAAACAAGATACTGTATCTAATTATCTATGAGGCAGATTGCCATTAAATCTTCCAAGCACATTAATGTTCTGCAGAGGGTCATGCTGTGGATTTCAATTACCGTGTGGCATTACCTTTAGTGCCACCTTCATAACAAACTAAAAAGACAGGAGTAAATACAGTGTAACTGAATTAAATGTAGCTTTAGCACTGTTTGGTGACGCTTTTATCTCTTCTGTAGTGAATTACAGTTGGTCAGCAGGTGGAGGTGTTAGTGTCTGTTCAGTGACACTTTGACAGGGCACAGTGCAGCTGGTGGATATCCTGTTACCTGTGGGGATCAAACCTGTGATCTTTCAGTCTCGGGATTGTCTCTAAATGTTCACGCCATCACCAAAACCTTTTCATAGAATTTATCACAGCATAAAACAGGCTGTGGTTCATAGTAGACACTCCGAAATTCACATTCAAAGACTGACGTGGTTACATGAATTGAAAATCATGAAAGACAGATGCTGTTACATAAACATCACACGTCGCTCTCTTACCCTGCTGTCGCTGCAGCTCTCTCTTTGCTCTCTTCTTCATTTCGATCTTTCTTTTGTTTTTGTCCTTCTTCAGGTCCCTCAGAGCCGTCTTAGAGCTGGTGATCCAGGCCTCATAGGCCAGCTGGGATATCACAGACACAGATACATGTCTTGACTGATGAAATTACAATATAGAGACATCGGCTGTACAGACATTATAAATTCAATCAGTGTTCCTTTTTCAAGAAGCAACTATTTTCATTTAGTGTATGGAAAACATTTGATATATCTCTTTCATTCATAATTAGTTCTTATATTCCAGGTAAGAGCTATAACTAGCTCTTACCTGGAAAGCAGATTTCTTCTTTGGTTGTTCCTCTTCCTCTTTCTTCTCTGTAACTTCTTCCTCTTCCTCCCCGCTGTCACTCTCAAACAGGTGGTAACCACAGTTGTTTTCCACTGTGTTAAAGAGAGCAGTGTCAGGACTAGATCACTATGAATACTGCTGAGCCTTTGAGCAGGCAACTGATCCAAAGCTGCTCTGGCACAGCAGCTCAGTGGCCAGTCTTCATTCTCCCCCATTGCTATGCTTTCTTTGATTTTTAACCATTTTTGCATCACTCTGGGAGCACTGAGCAGTGTTTCGGTTGTGTGGTGTTGCTGCTCACCTCCAGGCTGAGAGACCCAAGGCTTCCACCATTTTCCTGCGTCTCTTTTTGCCTTCTCATCATCCCCTGAGAAACACAGTTCAAGCTGTTCAAGGTTTTATATATATATATTTTTTTTTTTACAGTGTTAAAGATTGATGAGTTCCATGGGAAATTTACAAATATAGCAGTGGGTGAAAACTGCATTATGAAGCTGGACTGAACCTCCCCTGTCAGCACAGAATGATCCTACATCATAAAAGCAAACTCTTCTTCTATGTATCTGGATTTAGCTCAAATTTACTGTAAATGGTCAAAATTTAGGATGGGGGGTTTAAAACCACTGCCACTCTAAGACCACTCCTGTCACAAAATAGAAACCATTTTTATTATAGACATAAAGTAATATGAACAGACTTGGTACGTAAAATATTTTTCATGGACACTGTCTATATGAGAGTCTACTCATGCTTTGCGGGTTTATTAACAGTGGAAACAGAAAATAGATTCAGTTGTGTTACCCAGTGTCACCTGCTCCTGATCAGCAGGAGGTCCTGGTTTGTCTGCTGGTGCAGGCCTACTCCTCTGTTTAGATTTGATCTTCTCCATCCTACAGGAAGAGGGTGGAAATGTGAGTTGTTTACTTACTGTTTACTGTGTTCGGGATAAGTGGGAGATTGAGAAGGAGAAATTGTATTTGTCGTAACTGTGAACTGAATCCACTAATTCATTTAATCACTGTTTTCCTGTTTGTCTTACTGTTTCTTCAGTGTCTCCACAGATTTCTTCTCCATCTCCAGTCTGGCTGCTACCTGCTTCTTCACCTTGGACTCAAACAGCTCGGCGCCCCTTCGAATTAGAGAGAGGTAGAGGAACAGGATAGGACTAGGCTTACTTTTAGTGCTATCTGATCATTTTATCATTGCTCATTTTGTTTTTACAATTTTCCCTGTCTGGTGTTCTGTGGAGCACTTTGCGATTTTGTTTAGGGGTTATGATCTCTTATCACAGTTATTATATCTATCATAACAACACTGAGGACAGAGCAGAGCAGCAGACAGAAAAAAACAAAACAGTGTCTGCATTAGAGAGTAAGTTTCACCAGATTCACACACACATTGTCGAATCCTATTCTGGTGTCAGCAACAGTCTGCAGAAATGTTAAAATTAAAATGCAAAAGCAAAAATAAAAGGTCTAAGGACTATGTAAGTTGATACTAATCACAGGAAAATTGAGTTTTCAATTGGTCCATTTCCGATGAATTATTTCCAGCTAACTGCAGTTAACCTTGAGAGTCTTTTATTCAGTCCACAGCAGGTCAGCTGAACGTACAAAAATCTAAAATAATTAAACATGTATTGAGAATAAACTTTCCAATAATAGTTGAACAATAAATGAACATGTACTTTGGTTTAAATGGAGCTTCTCTTTCTAGGAAATTCCTGTTTTCCTTACAATTAAAACCATATAACATTGTTCTTCCAGGACACTATTTGGAAATTACAGCTGTGACTGAATGTTGCTTCACCCAGGGAAAGTTGCATTCCTTCTTTCGCTACCATCTCCCTTTCGTCTTCTTGTATAAACTGAATACAGATAAGCTAGTTTGGATTTCTGGGAAATAAAGTTAAAATCGCTGTCATTTGTATACCCTCAGCCTCTTTTTACCCCCACTATCTGTAAACAGGAGGTTGATGAGCATTTGTAGAGTCCAGACCTGGAGGCCAATATCTTAGACGACTTGAGGTCAGACACCACGTAGAGGAAGTAGTAGCTTAGGAAGACCCTCCTCTGCGCCAGGAGGACACTGAAACAGATCGCGTCCCAGATGATGCCAGCCTCGCCCTCCGGCAGCTCACACTGATCGTCAGGATCCGCTGACACACACAAGGGATCGAAGAAGTGTGACGCACAGGCACGCTGTTTGAATAACTCAGCAGTAGCTTGACGAGACTCTTCAGGTACGTAAACAGACGCTCAGTGAAGTCTCAGTTTGCGCGGAACCAGAAGGAGTGCATAAGGGAGTCGTGAAAGCCACACTTCACACACAACTCAGAGGAACTTGGATCAAACTAATGAATTTTATCTCTTGTGTAATACATTCCTGTCGTCCGTTTGTATTGTATGTTAACTTTTTTTAAAAATGTAAATCCTTATTCCAATTATTATACAACCATTGCAGTAAATAATGTAGCATATTGTATATTCTATTTATTAAAGGTTTCTATTTCCCTTCCGGTGCCAAATTATACTGTATATCAAAGTTTTCAGTAATCCCATTATTCAACTGTAGATATCTAAAAAAAATTCCTGATTTGTCAGTGTGAATTGTTTTGAAGTTCCGTAAAAATATATATTTATGTGCGGGAAAATGTATTTATGACGAAACATAGTGTGACAGTAAACTGTGATGATGTGATACTAAACTAACATATGAGTGGCAGTATTCATGTAATATAAAATACAAAAATATACTTTGATCATACACTATCTTTATGTGTACACTATAAATGTTATAACATCAGCAATTTGTATACGTTCTTTCTTTTCTTTTCTCTTTAACACACAACACACGGTATATATATGTATACAAACACAAAGAAGCTGTCAGTTATCGCCGTCACAGACACTTACGGACATCGTAGCCATTGATGGTGCAGAACATGCTGAAGGCCTGAATCAGCCAGCAGCCGTTCTTCAACAGGCTGTCCAGGTAGGCGCAGGAACCGAGCTGGTCAAAAAAAAAGTACAGAGAAGGCAGAGAGAGGCTGTCATCAACAGTGTAGGGCCTGTTGAAAAAGCGAGACAATAAACCGCTGCTTGTCTTCGATTATTTTGTACACAAATACTGAACTTCTTCGCCGTGCGGTAACTCACAGACAGCAGGTTCTTCATGGCGATCACAAGGCAGGTGTAGCCGATGAGCCAGTCCCACAGAAGCAGGATGTATCTGACGGGCTGCATCAGCACGCTGCCTCCAAACAACATGAAGTAGAAACAGGCCACCAGGTAGCCCAGACAGAAGATGTTGATCCGAGTGGTGCCGGTGATGAATATGAGGCAGAGCACCAGCCAGAAGAAATAGCTGAACACAAACACCTTCACCATGTCAAGGTAACACCTGAAGACCAGACAGAGACAGACATTTAAGAATATATCGTGAAACATAAAAGAAAAAATGGAAGTCATCTGTTATCTTTCTTGTCATTTCGCACTGCGAAAAATACCAGCGAGAACCCGGGGTTTACAGCTTCCAACGATTCCATATTTCTCTGTATTTACAGCGCAAGAAAGAAAAAAAAAAGAAAATGCTGCAAACTACGAGCTTTTTAAAAAAAAAATCAAATGTCACCAGATGCATGAAATACCGATGTCATACACATTGAAAATGCATTGTCTGTTACAAACTTACTTTTTGTATTAACTTATTCAGAGTACTAAATTATTTATACACAAATATCGCCTGAAATTGCAGAATTTCACTTAAAAGAATAGTTTGACATTTTGAGAAATACGCTAATTTGCTTGCTTGCCAAGCGTTAGATGAGAAGATCAGTACCACTATATCAGTATGTTAGATGTGACGCTATAGCCAGCAGACAATTAGCTTACTGATAGTGTTTTAAGTTTTGTCTCTGTCCAAACCAAACTAACTAACTTGCTGTATCTCGTGTGAACAACAGTTTAGAATCAACGAGTTGTGGTTTTACAGGGGGTTACTGGATTTCTTGGCGAACTGTAACTGATGTGGTCCAACAAGACAGGCTGGTCGTTTTCTCTGTATCCAGTCTTTTTACTAAGCTCAGCTGACCATCCTCTGGCTGCAGCTTCATATTTAACATATAGACAAGTGAGTGGTCAGATAAGTGGCTTCTCGGCAAGAAAGCGAATGAGGGTATTTCGTAAATTGTCAAACTATTCCTTTAACATGTGTGTTAGTGACAGGTTTTAAACAACAAGAAAACAAATTTTGTTGTTGTTTTCTTGTTGTTAGAGGCTATAATTGCATGTAATGCTTACTTTTGTTATTGACTAATTTAGAGATTTTCTTTCAATTAACTGATTATTTGATAAGTCAACAGAATATCAAAAAACTGCAAAAAATGAAAAATCCCCAGAGCAAGTTTCAGAACGCAAAGGTATTCAAGTTACAAAAACTGAGGGAGGCATCAAATCCAAACATTTGAAAAGCTGAAAACAAAAAACATTAATTTTTGCTAAATAAATGAAATATAAATGGAAGTGTTGTTCAGTCACTATTATAGGAAGGAAACCTCAAACCACCATATTCCATTTATCAGTGAGACCTAAAGTGTGTGTTAATGGGTGACATTTAGTGATAGAGCAGGTCACGAAAAACGTAAAATCCACAGTCCAACTCAAAGACCAACTTCATCGGCCAATGAAACAGTTTCTTACTTACAACAATACTTATTTAACATCAATGCATTTTACATGAGTATGACTGATGCCAAATGTCCTCTGAGGAAAATGTTGGCTTCGGTTGAGTTTTGTTTTAGTAAAATGTATTTTGTCCACAGCGAGAAGGCAAATCTGATGAAGGCCAGCAGCAGAAAGTGAAATAAAACCCACAAACAAAGGCACTGATCTATCATGAAAATGGGAGATGTCCATGAGTGCTTATCCAGCAGTTTCAGTTTACCAGAACAGCTTTCAGGAGTTTGACGACAGACGTAAATTAATGATCTAACTCAACCCCTTAATGCTCCTAAAACAACCACAAACCTGCGTGATGGACTTCCAATTCTCCACCTGCAGTTTAACCTACAGAGCAGGAAGCTGTTTGCGGAGTTTACCTAAGTGTTCGATTATGGAGTTTAGGCTTTTTCCTGCATCTATAAATTTAGACTTTGAGGGTGAGTCATGTGCATTAAGACCAGAAAATAAATCAAACATCAATTTCATGACATATATTTTTGATAGTATAGATAGCCATGAAAAATTCAGATCAACATTCAGACCAAGACAAGTTTCAGACATAATGGAAAATGGGACGAATGCTCTACTCTCAGTTAAAAAAATACTTCTTTTGAAAATGTAGTAGATAAAAAAAAACAACATAAAAAGACCCTGAAACGTAGGGTTTGTATTTCTGACCTGCAGTGAAGGAAGTTATTGACAGGTATGAACTGGTTGAAGGAACAAGGGTCCAGACTGCGACTGATCTCAACGTTGTCTCCGGCCAGCAGTCGCACCGCCGCGCGGTTCTCCTCCTCAAACACCTGCCACTGCAGACACGAGCACAGCAACAGGAGGTGGTCATCTGCAGAGAGACGGAGAGAAAGGGCCTCTCTGACATGAGGAATTACAGAGGAGGAACAGACGAATAGGAGAAGAGAGGAGAAAAAAGGGAAGGAGAGAAGATGGACTCACAGAATATGAATGAAGGATTGGGTCTCATGGCGAAGTCAGGCAGGTAGAGCCACTTAATGACATTGGAGGTCAAAGGTTGAACTGCAGTTCTCCAGGGGTAATCTGACAAGTAAATAGAAAAGAATAGCACAGAATGAGATTTTTATGCAGCGTTTTTGCAGTGACATCTTTAATGTTGTGTGAAATAGTGCCTGAACAATTAGGCAATTAATCGATTAGCCGATCAAAAGACAACTAATCACTAACTCAGTAATTAATTGATCCAAAATGACCAAATATTCACTGGTTCTAGCTCGTTGGTGATATTCTCTGATTCATCTCATTTTAAACTATTTGAAAACATCACCCTGGGCTCTGAAGAACTGTGATGGGCTTTTGTTACTATTTTCTATATTAGTTGTTATCCTGATGTGAAGGTGATCATCTGCAATCTTCTTTTTCTGTTTGTTTTGTATTTGAATTTGACATCCTTCATGCTATATGACGATAGCTGTGATGGTTTTGGACTGGTTTTTCACTAAATCTCGCGTTAATCCATCCTTGTATGATACTGTACTGTCTTCGATTTTTTATTTCTGAAGTTTAATTTTCTGTGGATGGCACTCTTGTCTTTTCTCACTGCTCTTGCTTACCAGTTCCTCATCTCTTTTTTCAGAGCAAACCTCTTTTTCTTTTTATGGATATTTAAAAAAACATCACTTTTGCAGTAACTGGATATAGATTATAGTTTATTTTCACAGAAATACCACAGATGATTAAAAATTCCATACCAACACAGAGAGCAGGGGGGATGCCGATGCAGAGCAGGTACTGCAGCACCATGAGCCCGGCTGTAAAGCAGCAGTATTTAGGCCACACCTCCCCGATAGCCTTCCTGCGTCTCCGGGATAGGACAGCCAATAAGGCCGAAGAATGGATCAGGGCACAGAAATCCATCCTCTGACCGATCACGTTGACTGCCACGATTAGGCTGATCTAAGAAGAAGTGCATGCATGAAGAAAGAAGTCATTGTCAGATATGTTGAACAGTTCAGATTTACACATGCAGAGATGTTGACACACACACTTCACTCCTCAAATAGTACCTCCAGTCCAAATTTGTAGAAGCAGAAGTTGATGAAGTACTTGATGCAGGGCAGGACACCGTGATCCACGTGCTGCCTGGTGATGCCATGGAAGATGATGCTGAACGGCGGGGTCTTCAGGTTGTTGTGGAGACGGAAGTAGAGCTGGTGGCGATGGACGGTCACCTCGAACGCCAGCAGCCCCAGCACCATCAGATGGTTCTACAACACAGAACACACCTTCAGACAAAAACTGGACTGAGACATAATCCAAAGGTCTGACTGTCCGGGGACATCCTAAAGTATGTTCATACTATGTCAAGCATTGTTAAAAATAATAAAGAATGTTAATAATATGATTATAATGATGTTAACAAAAGGTTTGTTTGGTAATTATGTTAAAAATAATGCTGTTTAACAGCTTTTCGTAAACTTCTGATTTGTGTACTATACAAACACAGATCTGTTTTCTGTCATCGTTATAATAGATGTAGCTACTCATTCTACAACTAGTCATTATTCAGACCCACTATACAGTATATTTACAGTATTTTGTAGGCAAAACCAATTCAAACTCTTGGACAAAATCGATATGTGCCTCTTGAATTAAAACTGGAGTCAGGAATCGTGTTGTGTGTCTTTATATCTCTACCTGAGATCTTCAGCATCTTATTGAGGATCATGACATGGAGCCTGTTTTCCCCTTGTTGTAAAATGCTATTAAAAGTATTTGCAACCACATTTATACCTTTGGTAAAAGCATAGGTGATTGTGTTAGGAGTTTAAAGCTGGTTGAGTGTACTTCATATGATATGATGGGATGGAAAAGCATTTTTTTGTGATTTGTTTGTGATGATTGTGATTTAAAAGAAATGTCAAAGATATTGAGAGTTTCCTGGAACCAGACTTGGGCAGATGTGCCACCATACCCTGAGACAGGGGAGGATCCTGCCCTCGCATTTGCGCAGTGCTCCACACCAGTAGATGGGGTCTACAGGCTCGGTGTAGAGAATAGACCTCCTGAGCAACTCCACCAAGTTTCCCCTCAGCTCCACTCCACCATCCAGGCTCGAGGTGATGGAAGGTACTAGGCCCTGAGATACAAGACATAAAACATGTGTAAGTAGGAAGACGAGAGTCTTTCTTTCAACAAATGTTTGTGTCTAAAACTGAGGGATGATGCCTGGAGCACATGACAAAAGACGAAGTTCATACTGTTTTTATTATCTGGCAAACACACAGTTATGCATACTCACAGCAGTGCAGTTGGATGAGTAATCGAGGGGTTTGATGACTTTGAGCTGGTAAAACATCTTGCACACCACCATGACGCAAGCCCACACAGCAGAGATGCTGGATGCCAAAGGTCGTAACCGTGGGAACGGGAGCGCAAACACCCACAGAACCAGGAAGACCAAGTTCATCAGAGAAACCTGTGAAAATGGAAATCACAATTTTTTTTCCCCATTTTCTGTGAAAACTGAATTCTACTCTTGATGTGAAATGTCTAGATAAGTCACAGTAATTCTCTCCACTGAATACATCAACAAAGTTATCAAAGTCTAAAAATTCTGTCTTCTATGCTGATTTTACCTCCACTTCTGGTTTGCATACATAGACATCCCTATGCTTTTTCACGCATCACCTTGCACACACGCACAGATCAAACATCCCACCTCCTGCAGTGACACCCAGATGATGCCAGAGGCGACGATTTTGAGGCTGTGGAGTTCCAGTAGTCTCCAGCTCAGCTCCTGGAGCTTGCAGAGTCCTGACAGAGCCTGAATGATCAGCAGGCTCGCCCGGTCCACAATCACAACCCATTTGTCCTCATGCTTGCTTGGGACACTTCCTGGATGGATGAGAGAGAAGTCGAGCTCAAAGGAAGGGACGGAGCATCAGACATAATTTGAACATCTCAGCTCTGCTATAAATCTCCTACTGCTCATGTAATGATAAATGGAAAGACAATCATCTATGATACACCATGATATCTGTGTAAATGAGGAGAAAAAGATTATATAAAAATGGAAAAGAAAAGCCTTCAACTGTGAACAGTTTTTTTTCCCGTTTCACTTGATTTTATAAACATATAACACGAAACAGTGTAAAAATCTTTTATCGAACAAACCACCACATGCATCTGTGCCACCATTTAAATACAGAACTGCTAGATACTGGAAAAGGTTAATTTACCAGAAAGCAGAACAGTTTTAAAGTTAAAATGTCTCCAGCAAAGGAGGGAAACACTTCTGTCTCATACTAGGTCGAGTATTTTTTCTATGCCTGAAAAAAATAATAATACGAAAGTCAAAATACCAAATTACTCCCTAAAATTTATCATCAGAACTCATAAAAGAAGTAATACTTGGTACCACCATATGAATAACATATTCATATAAATAACATATTCTTGTGGTGGGAGAGCCCATCACTATATAATATCATATCAGTTATTTGTCCCACTCCTAACTGACCCAGAAAAATGAGACCATAGAGCCATTTTGCGTCCTGAGCTGTAGTTACCCTCTCCTGTTGTCTCATCTTGCTCCTCAGCTTCTTTCTCCAAGGACGTTTGCAGTCCGACGCTGTCCAGAGTCTCCTGACTTGTCCCATTTCCCAACTGCTCCTTCACAAGCCTGCCGGACAGCAGCGAACGATTTACATTTTTACACAATTATTGGAAACACTTTAATCAGAGAAACTTACAAAGACTGAGTAGGAGGGAGTTCAGTGTCAGGTTCAGGACTGGTCTTACAGTTTGACGTGTATCGACACACTGGTTGTAATTGGGAACTTGTGAGTTCTGATAGATACAGCACCCCAAAACACTCCAAAGAGTATTACTTGTCATTATCTATAAAGAAATGAATTACATTCCAAGTAAACATAATATGTGGATAAAAATTGTGAGTCATTAGATTAAACAAACAAGACAATAGTCTTACCTTTTCTGGAACTTTTCAATGTTTTCTTTAATACTAGGAAATAAATTAAAGACATCACAGTGAGTATTGCTAATAATTCTGTTACTGTGATGGATATCGACATAAAGTCATGTCAAAAAGCTTATGGAGGAATAAATGCATCACTTACATCTCAGATATCACATTGACTGAACTCCTGAGTTCTTCCTCTCTGGGTGGATAGAAGGACAAAGGAGACAAACAGACATATATAGTATGTTTACCAGTCCACTAGAACTTATAAAGTATGTATAGTAACCACAGTAAGTTCTTGTTTTAATATCCAAGAGATAAGAAATGTAATTTCTACTCATTAATTGTACTGGTTTATCTGTAGGAAGCATGATAATTAAAGAATTTACTTGTTTCAAATATAAAATTCTTTCAGTTACATCCAGACATTTTGCCACATTGTCCCTCGAATAGTAACTCAGAGTAGTCTTTTGTGCTTTAGTACTTTATCTTGACTCACCTTTAACAAAAGTGATTTTATGTCTGTTTAATGGATATACAGTATTTATGTCAGGTGACAGTATCTCTATTTGCGTAGGGTGATCTTTCTCTCCCTGCGCATATCCTTTCCGCCTCACCTGGTGCTTTGTCTGACAGGTACATTGTCCAGGTCAGTGAGAGTTAGGAAGTCTGAGTTGAAGTAATGCAGCTGGAGGATACAAGCCAACAGAAACGCAGCAGGAAGCAGAATACGTGCAAACAGCTCCACTGTGTCGTACCGTTCCAAACCCAGGTCACGAAGACTAGAGAATCAAACAGGAGAAACGATACGATAAAATGGCCAGGTGTGCTGTAAGCTTCTGCCAAAAGTCACAATGATTTTTTTTTTTTTTGCATCATGCCCAAAAAACAAAACAAAAAAAAAAAGCAAATTAAATCAGTAACAATTCACAAACCTAGGCCAATATGTGCTGACACACAGAAACTCACCCCTCCTCCGACATGCCCATGATCTGTCTAAACAGCCCAGACACACTTCTGAACTGGTACATGTAGATGGCTATCAACACCACCATGGAGTAACCGACCACCACCGCCCAGAACGTCTTCAGGTGCCGACGCCACACATCGTAACGGATCTAATGGGAAAGAAAACAGACAGAATATACATGACTTTTCCTCTCAATCTGCAGATGTTAACATTGTTAATGGCCTTCAAAAAATTAACAACTTATTCTACCGTTACACTTTTTTGAACTCAATTTCCTGTTTCCATATCTAACACAGCTCGTGATTTTGACCCCCTGTGATTAGTAAAAACAATGTTTGCCTTGAATTTTCTGTGTCTCTGAAAAGAAGTAGCTACATCTTCAATACCGTAAATAACAGCCTTGCCTTTATTCCTCCCATCAAACACTGCAGCATGTAAAACAGAAGGGTGATGCAGATGTTGTCCAAATAGACAAACGATACTGTCTTGTCTTATCTCACCTCAGCAGCCATTAGGCCTTCCTGTAAGTGCCTGCTGTGTTTCTATAAGGTCAGCAGAAATATAAGAGGGGAAAGAAAAACCAGAAAAACAGCAACAAAAAATGGGTCTGTGTGTGTTTATGAGTCATAATCAATACTTTTAAATGAAAAAATAGTATTGACGAACCTTTGTGCGTGCGTTCGCAGGGTTTATATAAAAGCTAGACCCATCCTGAACCTTTTTATGCATCAAACAACAGCTAAATGATTCAAAGATGATAATAATAGTCAACACATTACAGTATAAGATGAACCTGACACCACAGTGGGACCTCAACTACAGTATATAAGCAGATTACCTCTCCACTTATTGACCCCTGGAATCTTAATGTCAAACTTCCATCATTTGCCTACTCTACTCTGTGTCCAGTACATAGTCAGAAAATAAATGTATTCATACATTTCTCTTACCAAGGCGTAATATAATTACTGTACAAGATGCAGCATTTCCTATAAGTTACTGCTTTACTGGAGACGCTGAATAACTAGAGTCCTACATCAGTCTACTTTATTTCAAAAGACAGATAGACTAAATGTTGTTTGTTTATTAACGGCCATATCGCTAAAATCACTAGCCTGATGGAAAAATCACTAACCTGATAGAGGACAACACAGAAAAGGAATAGGACAATGTAGAGGATCTTGTAGACGACCACCTGAACACATGAAACACGGTAAAGAGTAGGTAAATTTCAATTGTATCAAATATGATGGGCAGTTACTTTTTATTTACTTGACATGTCAGAAATCTGCTAAAGACAACATGGACTACTAGACTGCTGAAACAGTCATGGGTCTGCATGCAGATATTATTCTTTTTTTGTAAACTTACTTATTTTTGTTTTTAACTTTTTATTTGTGACTTCAAAGATATATACATATACTGCGTATGCATTCATTACAATATCCAAAGTAAGGACACACCATACCTTAACAGAGCGGAAACAAAACAAAAAAATATATATATATTTTCTTAATTCTTCACCTCTGATTTTTGTCACTGCTTCATGTATTTTCTATACTATCCAATCGAATACACTATCTGATGTATTGTACCTGTAAGAGTTTAATTTTTTTTTAAATCTTTTACATAATCTACAGTAAATTATAAGGTGTCATTAACATGAAAGGTTATTAAAAGAACTAACTGTCCAGCCCTGAAGGCCTCAGCAGAGTAATTCAGGTATGCACCTTATAACGCCATTTTTATTAGAATGAAATTCACCGTAGTTTCCTGGCTTCATATCAGGCCCACATTCCTCCAAAATTCATCCCAGAGACGAAGTGGCGGGAAAGTCTCATTAGAAACATGTCATAAATAGAACTTCTCCCACGCTTAGTTTTTAAGCCTGCCAATAGATACCTTTCCAGAGAAGCTGACCACAAAGAACATGGAGCAGCAGAAGAGTATCCAGTATTTCACCAGTGTCCCTTTCACTCCTGAGATCAGCATCGCTACGAGAGGTGATGGCTGACTTTCTTCCTCTGAAATGGAGGGAGGAAAGGAGGAGGAGGAAAGAGAGGAAAGAATTGAAGGACAGAAGGACAATAGGATGACAAAAAGAGGAGGGAATAGAGGGGGAGCAAGGAGACATTTTGAACTTTTGCTCAAACTGAAGCCAGTCATACATGTACTGCCTGGCCACATGTCAGGAAGGTTGTCATGAGTACACAGGCCTTGCATTATTCCAAACTAAATGTTATTCTCTAACACAGAAGCCATAATCTTTAGAAAAGCAATCCAAAAATAAATTACGTGGCCCGACTTTGACTTCATCTAGAGATTCCTCCCTTAAGCTCTGCTCCTCCTGTCTCTCCTTCAGCTGCTGACGAAACATCAACCAAAAGCTGAAGCTGTAGAAAACCTGCAGCACACACAGTTTATCATAAGTACAAAACATGTAGTGTACATGCACAGTTCTATAATCTGCAAGAGTAAACATTGCTGGGTTCTGAATATTTGTGTGATACTACAAAGTTCAGTTTCTTTGAAGTTGGCTACCAAAAGAATAAGCTGCAAAAATAACCTGTCACGCATAGTTCTCAGACTCTGGTCTGTGGGTGCAGATGATAATTTTTTTGATAAGGAGGAAGGTTTAAATTAAATATATGGACCTGAACGGTGTCTAATTGGCAGCTGGTTGATTCCTGTAAATGCTAAGAATGCAAACTACAGTGTTTCCTGTCCCATCTGCTTTAAAGACACTGAAAACCAATTTTCTCAATCAGCCTCTCACTATGAGTGAGAGGGAGAGGAAGATGTGTGTGTTTTCTGTTGTCTCTGAGTTCTTATCACTTGTTCAGAGTGTGGTATGTTTCCATGCACCGATAGCATGGCTCTAATCGTAGTACTTGTTGAGCAAGCATTTAGACTTGTCATAGCAGGAAAAGCACAGGGGTTACTAATAACATTCACAATGGCTCTGTTCTGTTCAGCTGCCCAAGTAGGACATGATAGTGAGCCAGCAATAATACCAGAGCTCTGAAACTGCAGCAGCTAAATGGATTTTAAACATCCTTAATTTTACTTTTTACACCTGCGCTTTTCTTACTATGATGTGTCAAAATGAAAAAAGGTATATCAGAATTTAACAATATACTGCCAATTACTATTTTAAACTTTTATTGTTTCTCATGTAACTAGTCGCCGATATTAAATGTTACAAGGACATACTCAGGATTTAAAAGTTTTCAGTTGCTCTTAAATCACCTGTCTATGGAAACAACAAAAATTATTTACAGTACATTTCTGATTGCAAAGCCAGGAGACAAAGTGTAGTTGGATCCTTAGCACAGACAGCTATGGCTGTCTTCTCAGTGTCTTCCAGATCTGTCCATGACCTCATAAGGTCTTTAATTTAGGTCAAGAAAGGTTTAATTTAAAAAAAAAGAAAAAATCTCTTTTCATGTTAGTTCCTGTCCACTGACACCCCTCCCCACCTCACCTTTGCTCCCAGGTGGACGCAGGGCGCAGGGTGGTAGCTGTTCAGGTCGAAGTCCATTATCACAGCCTGGGGAAGACCGGGGTACAGCTCGGCCCGGCTCAGGCGCAACCCGCTCAGAAAGCCCAGCACCACCAGGACGGTGCCGTAGACGGCCAGGAAGGGGGCAGACATCATGGCGTACCGCCGCCGGTCTCGCATCATCCAAATTATACAGGACCACACCAGCAGAGCAAAGGTCAGCCAGTTGTTGTAGGTGATGCTCCACACCTAAAGACACATATTTTGGATATGAATGTATTATTGCAGCCAAAAAACTGCTGTGTTTTTGCACCAACCTTATTCTTGGATTTTGAACCAGTGAATGTTAGTTGTCATTAAAGTTACCAACTGTTACTGTTTCTAACATTGTTACTAGCTTTTACCTTTCTTGCTAAACATTAAATTCTGATGTCTGCGATGTTTTCCACCCAATCTTCTGGATATTTGTTTTGTCAGTTTCAACAAGTTAGCTAAACTAGCAAAAAACGTCAAAAAAACAATTACATCATTTTAAATTTGCTCAATTAGCCAGTGCGGCTAGCTAACCCTAGTGTGCTAATATTAAATTAGCCTGCTGTTAACTTAGCCTAACCTATAACCTAAAAAATGGTTATTTTGGTAAAGTGTTGTCATTTAATCAAAGAAAATGAATCCCAACTTTTATAATATTGATTAATCATGTAAGTCACTTATCAATCAAAAATGCAGAACTTTATCTGGTTCCAGTTCCTCAATTGTTGTTGTTCTCTGATTGTAAAATGGAATATCTTTTGCGTTGTTGGTCAGACAAAAAAAAAAGAAGTTTAGAGATGTTTCACCACGGGCTGAGGAAAACTAATGTGAATATTTTTGCTATAATCAATGAAGGGAAAAATAACTGACAGACTAACTGCTGTAAGAGTGAATAGAGAGTAATCAACTTTCACAGTTAACTTACATGGTTTTAGAATATTGTACTGTATGTTGCTTTAAATATATTTTTAAATTTTTGATTTCATTTTTTAAAGTATTTTATACTTATCTGTAGCTACATCTGCACCGCTATAGTTTATATCTGAAGCATCCTTACCTACCGTGTTCTGATTGTAACATTACTGAGCTGACCCACACCAGAACAATTTTCCTACTTCAGATATCTCTCCTCTCCTCTGTGTTCGAACTCAAAACCCTCATAAATCAATATCAGTATATGCACTTTACCATCATGATGATAAGGGCGCTGACATAGCTGTGTTTCTGCACCAGCTGTCCAAAGATGACCAGACCACTTGGACCTGAGGGGGGAGGCAAGGTCTCTGTCGAACCCTTCGGGACCTCCTCACTCTTCTCCTCCATTTCTTCCTTGCTCTCTGTCTCTACCACAAGGGAGAGACAAAGGAAAGGATGTAATGAAAGACTTTAGTAAACAGGTTAAACAGAATTATACCAATGACACTGAAAGAAATTACTGGACAAATCAAATACAGTTCATCAATACCTGATGATTTAAAAGATTATTTAATGTATGTATTGCTTAAGTTTCAGGACACTACACAGATATCTATAGTTTTTGAGGTCATGTATTTATAGATTTGAGTGCGATTACCATGTGACGGTGAGTCTTTGCCTTCATATTGCGCTGGAGGGTGACAGTTTGTGTAATCTGCCCCTCCTAAAAAAGATCCCAGATCATTTCTATGGACTTCTTGCCAAGAACTGCTCGTCATTAATATCACTGGCTGAAGAAAGAGAGTGCATCATATTGTTAGTTTAGGTCTGACATGTTCATATAGGTGTTATCAAAAAACTGTGAGAAAGCCACTAGTACTTTTTTAGATGATTACCACTGTTCACATGTCTCACCTTATCATCATATCTAGCACTTGGAAACAATATCTAGCACTGAAATGGCTTACCTCATCAGGAAGATAGGTTTCATCATCTGTGCTGCTCAACAGCTGAAAAAATAGAAAAAGAAAGAGAGAGAAAAACAAAGAAAATCTCTCGTTGGTTATGTCTTTTGAAACACCGACAAGTGTAGACTAGCAGTGTAACAGCAGTAAAACTATGATGTGCGTAGCTACTACGCACATCGATGTTTATCTGATGCAATTATCATCTCTGGAATGAACTAACGATCACCTACATAACAAGCAACGAGTACTACGATTAGAGCCAAATACATAAACAATATTCCTGTGATCCAACAGTATAAATAAAGAGAAAAATATCCATGTTTGTAGATTACCTCCTGCTTATCTCCTGAGATGTAGATGACCCCAGAGAGGCTTGGAGCAAAGTCTGGAATCTCTACTGCAACCTCATGTTCCTCGCCATCAACAGTATCCTGAGAAGCATAGTAGCCATGAAAGCCTGTCATGTAAGTTAATACCATCTGAATACCGTGTGAAGTTATTCAGCCTGCATACTTGTGCTTCAAAAATATATCATCATAGAATTAACAGTAGTGACTGTGTTTTTTGTAGAGTTAGTAGTGGTAGTAGTAGTAATAATGGTAGCTGCAGTAGCATTTAGGGGTTGTCAACAATGCCAGCGTTATCAAGGTCACTTCTGAAGGTAGCTTGTGTCCCCTGGGGGGAAGAAGAGTTTTTGTATTTATTTTATAATCCCCACCCACTTAAGAGGAAAAATATCTCTTTAGGTTCCGTCACAGTGATGGTAACCCAGCAGAGGTTGTAGTTTCTTGGTACAGTAGCAGTGTGGCACCAGTGGGAGTTGTGGTTGCACAGTCGTAGCACATTTTGCAGCCACACTAATAGTAATATACTATAATAGGCAGTTCTCACAGTAGCAGCAGTAGAGCAGTGACTAGCCCATGTATGTGTATATATAAAATATATAAAATATCCTGTGAATCACCAACGGCACACACCTACAATATCTAACTTCTGCCTCTGAGCACAGTTCCCTGACATACATGGGAATACACACACACACACACACACACACACACACACACACACACACACACACACACACACATGGGAATACACACACACACACACACACACACACACACACACACACACACACACACACACACACACACACACACACACAGACCTCCTCTGTGATGTGGACCCATTTGTGCAGCAGAGCAACTAGTGTGTAGTACAGTAGCAGCAGAACGAAAGGGTTGATGAAGTCTGGCCAGCTGACATGTGGGTGCAGACCAAGACTGTGCCTGTCTGAAGTGTTGGTTCTGATCACACCTGTCATACCGAACAGTCTGGGTAGAGGGGGAAGAGTGTGGGATGCAGATGGAAAGGGAGAAGCCGAGGGGGTGGGAGAGAGAGGTAGCGTGAAGAGAGGAACAAGAATAAATATGAGCTTGTACGAAGTTCAATAATGAGAGTGCAAAAGAGATAGATCAGCTTGAAAGCACTTATTGGACAAATCTTTTTGTGCCCTTATCTCAGCTCCACATCCTATACTGTGTGACATAAATGCATTTTAAAAAAGCCAAAATAAATGAAACAAAGTGAACTGGAATGGTAATAATTCCACATTTTAGGTAATTGAAGATAAATCCAGAACAAATTAAGCATTTGTTTCAGTTTACTTTTCATAGTGTGCAAACCAAGGATTGGACATAATGTTTTAGTGCAAGGTGTACAGGCAAAATTGATTAATTTTATGCCCTGATTCTGATGAAGATGCATCTTGCATTGAAATGTTTGCTTTTGCATTCTGTAATTAATAGAAAAACCAGAAGCTAATCCTTTTTATTTATGTTAGGGTGGCATGAGACTGAAATCAACATGAAACTGCTAATACCTTATATTTAACAAAAAACACCCCATCAGTCCATTATGTTAGTCAAATCCTACTTTATCGTCACCTCTGTACCTGGCATAGACGTCTTCTGGCGGGACAAGCTGCTGGGACAGGGGCAGCTGGTAAAGGTACAGAGCCAGCAGGTGCCCCCCGCTGTAGATGGCCATCATCACAGAAAGGGAGCTGAAGAGGAGCAGGCTGATGGAGCGGCTGAACACCCACCACCATACCAGCCCAAGAAACACCCCAAAATACACAGCTGAGGTGAGGGAGGGCAATGTGATACCTGTACACGCACATATACAAGAGAGAGAGGGGGGGGGGGGGGTGAAATAGACAAAATGTATGGACATTGTAAAACTATGATACACCTGCATGCACACCAGCTGCTACAGTGTACCTGCCAGCCCCAGCAGTAAGGTCACCACAACTTTCCCTGCTGTGTTCATGATTGCAGACAGCAGTAGCCTCAGTCCGGCTGCAAACACAATCAGCCTCTGGACAAACTGGGGCGGGCCCGACTGAACAGGAACTGTAGTCTCATCTGAGCTGTCAAGGGACGAGCCATCTGTGTCACTTTCTCCCTCAGACTCCGTTTCAGAGGTCTCCACTTCCTGCCAGACATGTGAAATAATCAGACTGATAGCACTGTTGCGTTCTTAACATAGCATAATCTTATAACAACTGATGAGTGTGCCTGCAGTTACCTCAGGGTTAGACGGGGTTACTCCGTATTCATGGAGACTGACTTGGTGTACGGGCTGCAGCAGGTTTTTGCAAAGCCTCAGTATGAAAAGGGAAGAAAAGATGAGGCCAATGTCTGGGGCCAGGAGACGTACAAGGTTCCCTGGATCTACCGAACTGAATCTGGAAACACACACGGATTACCATAGGTTTGATCTTTTCCCATTTCCAGGTAGCTATGAAAATCTATTTGCTGAGACTTGCCTCAGATGGGTAATTCATCGCGATAAACAATTAATTGCCTCTATTTTTTGTCAGCATTATGTTAGTGGTGCTGTTTTAATATTTTTTGTCAGCATTATGTTAGTGGTGCTGTTTTACCATGCAACAATAACAACAAAGTTTCAGCCACCAACAAATTGACTGCCATACTGCCCTGAAATTTACAGAACTAAATTGCTGTTCGGAAAACTATCAGCAATGTAAAGTAGATCTGATTCAAAGTTTTTGGGTATAAAAAAGCATAATAATTTTCCTTGAAAATACATGAGTCAAATGTGCACCCATACCTAACAATGCCCACGTGGTAGAGGAAATCTTCCCAGGGGCCGCTAGCTGTTAAAGAAAACAATGGTCATCAGTATCAGGACAAAGCTATTTTTTTTAGTTCCTGAAAGTTTTACATTTAAAAATGACAACAGTCATTTGTTCCAGCTTAGAATGTGGTGAATTTCTTTGTCCTTTTTTACAGTCAAACATACTTATAGTTTTCTTTGCAGTCTGAGCACAGGACTGGTGTCATTTCATTTTACCAAACAATCTCTTATTCAGGGAAGGGTCACAAGTTTGCTTTTACCATGTGGAGGGATGTAGGCAAAGGGGATCTGCATGAAGCACTGCAAGGTCAGAAAGATCAAACTAGCGTAGATGATAAGCCGCAGGAATTGCTCCGTTTTACCTAAAGAGAGCAGCCAACAGTGACAGAAACCAGAAGGAATCAAAAGTGAAAGTGAACAAATAAATTTCAAAGTCATGCAATCTATAAAATCAGAACAAGCTAGAGGCAGTTCAAGGTTTATTTATTTATAGTGAATAAATTTCAAAGAAACATGGAATGTGCCTTGTGAATGTTGGAGTCTTAGTTGCCATCCTTGTTGTGGAAACTGAATATTAACAAAAACAATGTAATCCTCAGCTGCTCTTTTTGGAGCAGACCACACTTTTCACGATTTCAGATTTCTTTGGTAGTAGAAGTATTTTAATCTTTTCTAAATGTTGTGTTCATGTGAACTATGAGTTTGTGGTATCCCAAACATACTACTCTGTATTCATCTGCTTAGAGAGAGACAGCACTGCCATGAGAGTTTTGGCTGAGATCTGATGGCACACACACACACACACACACACACACACACACACACACACACACACACACACACACACACACACACACACACACACACACACACACACACACACACACACACACACACACACGCACACACACACACACACACACACACACAGTAACTGATGGACCCCCAACTTCTCTTCAAAACATTTTTCAGTAGAATATTGTTACCCGGAAACTTGGCAGTATTTTAAATTGAACTGGTTCTCTATGTGAGCACTTTTTTACTGAGCAGTAAGCCAGCTGAAGTGAGACGTGAGTCTGGGCATCCAAGTGCATCCCAGTTATGGAGCCAGCGTATTTAAGCTGAAGTTTCTTACAAAGAAGCTGAATATTGCTTTAAAAGGATACAGGACCAAAGTCAGCCATCACAGATGAAGTGCTACCGCATACACCACTGAATGTTGAAGCCAGTGCAAAATGTCTCATGGTGCGGATCTTCTAGGTGGTGTTTGCATGAAAAAAATGGAGAAAAACCCAGAAGGTCTCTCTAATAATACAAAGTCGGTAGATTTAATCTTAAATCTTCATTTAAAAAAATTAAGGTCTCAA
This sequence comes from Xiphias gladius, assembly GCF_016859285.1. Lineage (NCBI taxonomy): Eukaryota > Metazoa > Chordata > Actinopteri > Istiophoriformes > Xiphiidae > Xiphias > Xiphias gladius. The sequence goes on along the minus strand of NC_053417.1, from coordinate 10,516,950 downwards.
CAGTCAATTTCACTACCACTACTACTTTAATTTGTGTCCTTGTAGTGAGTTGTGGACATTTAGGTTCATGATTGACAGGTGTCAGATTGTATCATATTTCGCTTTAGTGGTTATTGCCTCAACCCTCTGTGGATTTTATTACTGCTCCTGTAGAGAGGATGCATGGAAACCAGGAGCCGATTACACCAGCTCTTCAAAGTTTCCAACTTAGTATAGTTATCACGTTAAGTGTTTGCTAAATGGAGATTCACACATCACAAAATTAAAAGAGGTTAAACCACATAAACTAGTTCTTACATAGATGAGTTGTTTCTAAGTATTTACACCCAGTAACTGCCAGGTGGGATTGTTAGGTAGCTGACTGAACCGGGCAACAAAACTAACTTGCTGTGGCTCACTTGTTTAGAGTGTAGACTGTACAGTAAGAGGTATGGTTTATGATCGACGTATCTCACCTGACACTTGATAAAAATACTGTTTAATAACAACGTTTTTCACTGACTCAAAAATGACTAAATAATGTCAGTTTGGTTGCATATTCAGATATTTCCCAATTTTTTTAAACTGGATGAATACCACTAACTTCGGAAAAACATTTACTGTAACTCTCCATGTATGCATATACGCATAAATAAAACAAAGTAAAAGCAACCAAAAGCTTTTATTTTTGGAAGTTATGTTACAATTAGTATTGTGGGAGTGACTTCCTGTTACATATTTGATTGCTTATGATTGATTAGATACTCGGTTTCCTAGCAACTGATTTAGTTTAAACTGATTTTCACACAACTACCAATAACGTTCAAGCGTTAATTTTTGATTTGGTAAAATAATAAATAACCTCCTTCTTTGGTAGACTGCACCTATCCAGACAAATTAAAAACCACTCAGTGTGTGTCTGACCAAAGGCATAAACTCAATAAAAATCACAATTTTAATTAATATCATTAAAGATAAGAATTAAATGCTGAAAATGCAATGCAAATGCAAATGCAAATGCAATGAATTTGATCGTTTTCGAATAGTTGCAATAGTTCATAATCCCAGTACAGAGTTTGACACTCTTAATAAAAAGAATGGCGATACTAAAGCATTGATAGCTGATGTGGCATAACATTAGCTGAGCCAGCAAATGTGTTATTGATGTTCAGGATTTTTTACTAAAAGCTTTGTTTCACTTAAACCTCTCTGCCCCCCTCACAGTGTGTATATGTACGTAATATATACACACAAGTATAGGCGGACGCACAAAAACCCGTGAAGCAAATACACTCACAGGATGTACACACACTCGACCACTTAGCCCAAAGAGAGCGCGCTCATATTAGGGAGATGAAGATTAGTGACGGATCTGTGAAGCTTTCAGAATATAGGCTGAAAAGTAAACTGTTTGTGGATGGTGGGATGGAAAGGGAAAGAAAAAAAATGCTGCCAAAATGCTGACACCACATCTTTTAATTCCTAACTGTAATTACCAGGCTATGTATAATTGATTTCACTGTTCCAACCACATCCCCTTTACAAAGTACTCGGAGGGAGAGGTGCAGATACTTTAATTCATCAGAATCCAGTGATCAATATAGAGAAGGCACACACACACACACACACACACACACACACACACACACATGCACCAGGAACTCAAATACACACTTTTTGTCTTACTCAGTATAATCCCTTGTGTTTGGTCTCCTCTCCTTAATTTTTCTTCACATTAAACTTTTATCAACATTTTTCTCACTTCAGAAATAAATAAATGGGGTGCAAGGAAACACACACTGAATGCATCTTGGTGTTTTGTACTGTGTGTCGTGTTTATCTACAGGTTCTTTATACATGCAAGCACATATGTGCATGCCTGCATCCTTCACCTATAAGTTATAAAATTTTCTTATAACAATTTTCTGCACTGGATTTCAGTCAAACCGAGTCACTGAATTATTATGTTTGAATTAGTTTTTATGGACACAGATCAGTGTCTTGCAGGAAAACACATGCAGATGCAGAACAGACAGTGCTGTACAAAACATACAAAATCTTGATTTTAATATAGAATATCAAGAAATGATCACTGTACATACTATTAAATAATTCACAATATTACAGCTTTGGCCCTATACTACCTTAACAGTGAGGGAAATGACTGTTTTTCTTTTTAAGAATTATTTGTTTTCCAGTTTTCCACTTTTCATCTCTGTAATCCGCAAAATCATCCATTTTGGAAACAAGGTCAAACCAAAAATGTGTAAAATCATAAATATGATGTCATCAGTCCTTGGAGCCTCACTCACCTTTCATGGTGACCAGGCTGGGGTTCGGCAGCAGGGGTAGGGTGAGCAGAAACAGGAAATACACCACTGACAGACCATTGTAGCGCAGCAAAGACGCTGAGGTGCAGAGGAAAGAATATACATACTTCATATGTTTGATAGAAATGGTTTTAATTAACTCAGTTGTCTTAAGAAATCTGACTGCAAAAATCTTTTATCGCATTTTATTTTTGCATTCTTTTTTTATATCACACAAACAAAAAATGTTCCAAAGAAAAGAAGAAAGAAAACAAATAAGCCAATATACTATGTAGGGTGTAACCTGCCTAACCTGCCTGTTGCCTGATTTTGAATGTTTGTAAATTAATGCAAATAAACAAATTCTAAAATGATCTTATCATAGTACACCTAAACTATCAAGTGAAAAGAGAGTGAAATTTCAGGTTTTTCTGAATTGACATATTGTTATTGAAAGCTACATAAGTCCCCCACATCGACATTTTATATTGTATTTCAATGCAAGTTACCAGGTTTAACAAGTGGACATAAGAAAATCATTACGGGCACGGGAAAATTGTAATTTAAATAACCACATCACCCCTCTTTTCCATGAAAATTCACCTTAAGTAGCATTTTGTCAGGCTGTATTACATATAGATTCTTTGTTCACTGTAAATCCAAGACATGTTTCTTTGTTTTTGTTTTTTATAGCTGCTCCCTTACATTAAATGAAAAATTCTAATTTCTTCATGTCTACTTTGGTAAATATTCAATTATTTCTCTGTAATTCAGTCTATTTTTGTAACTTTTAAAGATGTTGACTAGAGTTTAATATAAAATTTGTGAGACTGAACATTGCCGGCAGTCAAGTTAAGCTCATACTTTTGATATGGTGAATAAAAAACGGGAAAGGAAGAAGGGACACATTTATCCATTCATCACACAACATCACATTAACAGCAACCTGTAACATGTCCGAAGGTCTGAAAACATCCGTCCCGCCAGCAAATTAACGTCTCATCTACTTCAATAAATGTGCAGTTAGTGTGCGAACTCACTTTGTGACATCACGTAGAGGTTAGGCGTCAAATCAGAGTTTTGAAGCACAAAATGAAACGCACTGATACAAACACAAACCTCACAGTGTCTAAGCCAATAGTTAAACAACACATTTCAGAATTCAATCACAGTAGATACAGAGATACTGCTGAGTTAAATCCTCTCAGGTCAGCGTGGTCTATCTCCGTCAGAACACAAAATGCTCATGCTCAGGCCAGGTGTCTGCAGCAGTAAGCACACAACTCATGAATACACCACCTTCAATTGAACCTGTTTCCGCTAACAGGAGGAATTATAACCTATATAATGATATAAACCCAATGCTGATACCACACAGGAATAAAAGCCGCCGCAGAACGCAATTTGTGGGAAAAGAATTAAAGACCACTTGGTCGACAGAAGAAGTAGTAAGAGTCAGATGTATAAAAGGTGTACAGCAGAGCCTTTAGACCACGGCTTCATAACATAAAGTATTTTAATGTTCGGCATTTTCTTAAGTATTTGAGATGTAACATAGACAGGTCAACTAGTCTCTTTATTGTTTTTTTTTCATGATCCTGAGAACTTTAGCAGATTGTAAAACACTTATTTATGGTGTACACAAAAAGCGCAATGCAAATTATTAGAATTAGTGGGATTTTTGTGTGTACACCATCGCCACTAGACACCTAAAGATCAGTCTTACTCTGATCTCAACTCTAGCATATGAAGATCTGAAAAAGCTGCAAAAATACCATCCGTATATTTAACCTAAAGACAATATGACCTCTTTTCTCTCCAGCTCATCTCCGGTGAAGGACACACCAGAAATGTAATTCCTGTCAGCAATAAATGCATAAGGAGAAAATAATCAGACATCAACTCACCACCCAGCAGGAGCAGTGGCAGTAATAAGTTGTAGAGCATCCCAACCACGAGGTCCCCTGCCATGTCTCCTTCTCTGTGTCACCCACACAGCTCCTTCAGATACTATCACCCTCCAGATGTCCACACAAATAGGTAAATGTCTTATCAATGTGGAGGGAAACTCCAACCTGCTCACACATTTCTCTGAGGAAAATTTACGCAGCCTCGGTCAAAGCATCCTCCATTACAGCAGTGAAAATTCAGAAAATATAGTTTGAGTCTAACACCCTCAAACTATAACAAGACAGACATAATGTCAGTCCAGTGACAAACAGCACTGCGAAGAAAATTAGAGGAGAGAGGGAGAGAGCGAAGAATCTTGGTTTAAAACTGTGTGAAGAAGAGGACTCCTTCTGCCCTTTGCTTGTGTCTCTGTCACACCCTCCTTTCCCTCCCTCAACTCTCTCTCTCTCTGTCTCTCTCTCTCATAATGGGTCGTAACCCAGCATCTCTGTTACTATGTTCACATTGAGGCTAATCTCACTCGGGAGAATATCATTACATGACTGAAGAACATGTTTCCACAAATACATAAAACCAGAAAAAACACACAGCAACAACTGAGAGAGACAAAGACACACAATAAATAATAAACACATGCAGTGTTGTGAGGGCTTCGACTGTGATTGGGCCAAAAAGTCTTTTTTGAAAGTAGCGTATGTTTCTGCGTGTGCTCGCGGGCAGTTTTGCCTTCATTCACACATTATGTTGAAACCGCAGTCTGAATTTTTTATATGTGAAGCCCAGACATATACTCACACAGGACGGTGTTTGTTTCCTTACAGCCGCGTCAGGCTGGCTCATCACATTTGCGCTGTGGGGTGAAGGGAAGTGTATCTAATATTCATGGCTGTGAGGCCATTAAGAGCTGGTGTGACTACAGAGGAATGATTAATGCAAGGACTGAGACTAGCAAAAACATTAACTTTATTCCAAGATATAGGAGAAAAAAATTAGAAAAACCCAGTAGGATTTTTCTGTGTGTCAAGTGACGTTTTTGATAAAAACATAAATCTGCTAAAATAGCAGTTGTGACTGTATCTGTATAAGACTGTTAGAGGAGCGCAATCGGTCAATTACTGTTTTATTACTACATTTGAACACGAGTGTATTAAGTGAATTAACAGCTGTTTCAAACAGAAAATGTATGCATTGGATGCTGTAAAGTCTGTTCAATGTTAAGATGAAGAACTGAAGATTATTCTGTGTGGCAGTGTCTAGTATTATTGTAATTAACAGACTTTTGAGATACAGAACAATAAAGAAGGAAACACTAACCACTTCTTAAGAAACCAGAAATCACTTACATATTTAAAATGAAATAAGATAACAAATATTCTGTCTTGGATTGTATAGTCAGTAGTGCCCTGAAATCTATAAACTCTTTATTGATTATCTGGAAGAGGGCTGAGCTTGGCAAACACAGGGGTAAGGTCATTAACGGTCTAGGACGAAAGTTTATGAAACAGTTCAATTCAGTTCAGTTTTTCAGGTGCAATCCACACTCCTTGGCTTTAATGTAATGCACTTTGTAAAGTTGAGTTTTAGAAAACGTAAAAATTCATCTTGTTTTTGTTCTAGTAAAGAGTTGAAAGTAATCAGCTGAGTTGTGAGTATTAATATTTACTATATAGGGTTGCTACATGGAGTACAGTAATATTATTATGATGAAGTCATAGAAATACTTGTAATACTGCAATGATTAGTTGATTAATGGATTAGTCGATGAACAAAAAAAATGGATAACTATTTTATCATCGATTCATCGTTTTTTAAGTGATTTTTCTAGCAAAAGAAATTTCCAAATTTCCCGCCCGTTATTTATGAAGATTTGCCGCTTTTCTTAAGTCCTACGTGACAGTAATTTGAATATATTTACAACTTGGAGTGTTCACTGGACAAAACAAGCAATATGATGTCATTGCCTTACGCTGTAGGAGATGAGCATTTTTCATTATTTTCTGACAATCTACAGACCAAACTATTATTCAATTAATTGAGAAAATAATCTGCATATGACTCGATCATGTAATCGATTATGTAAATTATTGTTAGACTTCCTTGCAACTGCTGTGGCGTTGAAAAGAAGCAACTTTACACAACTCACTTTAACAAGGGAAACCAGAGAAGAGGAAAGGACAAGGCAAAAAAGGAGATTCAGTTGTCTGTCTTACAAAATGCTCAGAATACCATCTAAATTGTCTAATTTATTAATCTCTATCTAACCATCACAACACTACAAGTAATCCAGAATTTCCTAAACTGGTTAGCTAAGGCCAAACTAAACTAATAAATTCCTTTGTCTATAGATTATCACAGATGATGCGCCTCTGTTAGGCAGATAAACTCCTTGACTCAGTGAGAGTAAAAAAAACAGGTAAATACTCAACCACAGGTCGAAATTGCACATGATGAGAATGTGTGCTGAGTAGGCAGCTAAGAATTTATGACAGTGCAGTTAAAAAGAGCTGTGAGCGGACGTGCTTTAAAAGTGTCTTGTGTAATGATGTTGTAGGAGAAATTGTGTGTGCGTGTGAGTGTGCGTGTGCGTGTGTGTGTGTGTGTTTGGCTATTTATGAGACCAAGAATAGGAAAAAATTAGGAAAACTATCTGGGAAGTTCTCACTTGTCTCAGGCTTATGGTCAAAGCTTTGTTTAAGTTTTAAGGTCAGAATTAGGTTTAGGTGTAGGTTAGAGTTATTCAAAGCTGATCAATACTTTTATGCTTAGCTAGTGGAAAAGGAAGTGCACAAGTGTAGTGTGGTCACTTTTGTTTGAGGAAAAATGGCTAACTGGCATGCCGACAAGTAATTGGGAAATACTGACAAATTTCTACTGCTGATGAACCAAATCGATCTGTTGCCAGGAATAGTGTCACATCAGTTCTTCTAACATTTACATATTTTATGGTCATTTGCCAGCTTCCATTACTGTTGGATTTGTACCCAGCCCCTTCTACAACATTAAAACACTCTGTCCAAACTGCTATTACTAAATGCTAACACAATGCAAATTGTATTATGTGCCCTATTAGTATGCAAATTTAGTAAATGAAAAGTTTGAGAATGCAAAGGATATAAAATAAAGGGTGTTGTAGTCAGCGTTTCAGTTCAAAGGCATCTTTTGTCTTTATGTTTCATGATTAAGTGTGTTTTTAGCACAACAACACTGGGGGATACAGTGGGGCAGTGCAATTTGCGTAGTATGTTGAATCTACTAACAGTACAGACCATAGACGGTGTCTATAAACACACCGACATAACTAATGTTTACAAAACAAGCACAGACATGGAGTGAAGGAATGTTGATGGGCAGACAATTAACAGCAGATTGTGATTTAAAGCTTGAAGTCATGACTTGGCTTCAGGTTTCATTTTAGACATTTTTTACAGAGTTAGGCGTATGTAAAGTCAGGTTAACTAATTTGTGTTGTCTTGTACAAATTTATAGATTACATATCGCGTAGAAGCAACACGTACACAAATATATATGTATATATATTTGTGTACGTGTTGCTTTATATATATATATATATATACACACACATATATATATATATACACACACACACATATATATATACACACACATATATATATATATATATATATACACACACACACACACAATTATATATATATATACACATACATACATACATACATACACATACATACACATACATACACATATATACATATATATACATATATACATATACATATATACACATGTGTATATAATCACAACATAATGACAAATTACTTTTTAACATTTTTACTTTTACAGTCCAAAATAAATTCCAATTTAAATTTTGATGTGTTTGTCACAGTCAGGAATGACTTCACTCTGACATGGACATACTGTAGTACTGCTGAATAATGTTAATTTTCTTTTTCGCACCAGTGAAGGGCTATTTTTTGGTTCCTGTTCATGTCAAGATGCTTCCCACTTAAAGCCCAGCCAGAACATTCAAGAATATTTAGACAAAACATTTAGCAGGCAGACAGTTTTACTTTTCAAAGTCATTTCAGAAAATACATTTTAATCAAAGATTTATTTTTATATATCCTGGTATGTATGAGAATTACACAGCTATAATTTGGCAGCTAATAAATTAACCCTGAGCGTGATGCTCAGAGTTAAAGGACTGCTACCACCTAGTGTTTAACAGACCTAATAGCAATATAGGTGATGGCCTGCTCCAATCTGAAAATGTTTTAGGATTTCATTTAACATTTAGAGAATTTCTATATGTAGCCCCAAAACAACATCCAGTGAAATCACATTCAAAAAGTAACTATTCATATTCTCACAGTATTACATTTTGTAAACATATATTCAGAAAGTCAATCACTCATCATCCAATTTTACAATTCTGAGATTAAGATTAAGAGTGTATATGATGGCTGTAGCAAATACTATGGGTGACTCAGCGATTTGGGAAGCACCTCTCTTACAGAACTAGTGGTCACTTAACATCCCAGTGGCACAAGTAGTTACTGCTATTTTTCTGATGCTGTTCTCTGATTTCACTAATCATTGTGAACAGGACATGTTGGCAGCCTGTTTATTTGACAGATGTAGTTACTTTGCTGATTCACATCAATTAAAAAAATCAGATATATTGTTATACAGTAGAATAAACTACCCAGCAGTATATAAAGTCGTTCAACTTAGTCGCACCAGCTGCAACGTTCAAGTGATGTTTACACAATAATGCATAATTATAATCCAGTTATATAATGTAAAATATGTCATTCTGCATAATTGGTGCTTTTACTTATGGTGCTTGAAGTACATTTTGCAGCTAATGCTTCCAGTATTTCAAACGCAGGACATTTCCGCACTGTTGCAGTGGATCTTTTACTGAAGTGACGGATCTGAGCACCTCTCCCACCACGGGCTGTGAAGAGGGCGGTGGGAGCCCCCGGCCCGGCGGCCGTACGTGACTCCCGCCCTCCGAACCGCGTGCGGTCCTTTTCTACGAAGAGGGCGGCGTTTTCTCCGCGGAGCCGCGGCGCTGACGCTGCCCCGCGCCCGGGCCACGTGACGAGCCGAGGCGGCCTCTGCTCTCCTCCTCTCTCGGTCCTTCCTTCCCAGGGTTCAATGAGCGCTGTGTGGCCCCACCCCGTCTCTCTTCAACGCTGCCTATCTCCTCTATGTAGGCTCCTATTCTCGGGGAGAGAGAAAGCGAGAGAGAGAGAGAGAGAGAGAGAGAGAAAATACTAACCTCCAGGAATCGGTTATTCCTGTCTTTCACCTTCCACAACCGGCGGCCGGGAGGGGGGCGACCTTCGCGGTGGGAATGTGCTGCTACAACAACCCCGTGTCCTATTTTTTGTGAATGTAAATGCACATGTATTCTCAAGCCTTTAGCCTATTTACACACCTCCGATTCAAGAGAAATATACATATAAATGTATATAGAGAGATATTGACACACACACAGACGCACATATATATGTATGTGTGTCTGCATGAGAATGTGTATGTGTGTAAACATACATAGGCCGTATGTAGGCTACAGAAAGTGAGCCTGACAGCGGGGGTTGCTTTTTCACCTGTAAGAAACGTGGATACATTTCGAGGGATTTCCACATCTTGGTCACGTTTTCTTTCTCTTTTCTTTTTTCTCTTTTTGGAGATTTTTTTTTTTTCCCCCTGAAGGGATTCATCAGAGCCGAGCCGGGAATTTAAAAAAAAAAAAAAAAAAAAGTCTATCGGTGCGCAGTTTTGGAGGCTCGGTGGTGATGTGAGGGGCTGATAACACATTTCAGCAACAAAAGAGAGGGGCAGAGAGAGAGGGAGGGAGAGAGAGTGAGAGAGAGTGAGAGAGGGAGGGAGGGAGAGAGAGAGAGAGAGAGAGAGAGAGAGAGAGAGAGAGAAGGCCCTTTGGAGGAGAAAACACAGCAAGGAAAGGAACAGCCATCACAAATAAGGAGGACAAATCGGGGGATATCGGATCGCTTCGGAGTTGGAGGTGGTGGAGGATCCAGTCGAAAAGACGGCCGCAGTGAGTTTGGAGCTGTTTAGGGCCGATTTGATGCAGAGAATGAAAAGGAGCAGGATGGCGACGGAAGCAGTGAGAATATCACACATGTAGCGCGTTTGGGTGTAAATATTATTTTCCTTCCTCCTGTCCTGCAAGGCCCCCGACGAAGACAGACCGTCGGGGAGACGGAGAAATAGTTAGAGAGCATAAGTGTACACCTATGGAAATGTTTATCATGAAAGGAGACGTGGAAACGAGCCGCGCCACAGCACGGGCGAGCCTTTCGGACACGCCGAGTTCGGCTCCTTGTCACGGGCAGCAGTGAGACGCAAGACCCGGGCTTTTGGAGATGCAAATTAGGCTGTTAATTCTGCCTCCGTTTGAGGTGAAACGCCGATTCTTGGTATCTTAACAGACGTTGTGGATTACGGCCCTTGACGTTACACAGTTGACGGGGGCAGAGAGCGGGGAAACTAAGCAAAAAAAAAAAAAAAAACTACACTGCATGTGAAGGAGGAAAAAGCCCGAGCAGGATTCAGCAAACTGAGAAGGCGGCCTCGGTGTCGTCAGCAACAGTATCCTGCCCTTTCTCTGACAGCAAAATACGCGTAATGGACACATAATTTCTACAGTGCTGCACCACGGGCAGTTTTTGGAGCAGGCCAGGGACGTCAAACGGTGTGAATGTGGGTGACATTGCTGCCAAATCTACGGGTCAAACGAGGGATCTAGACTACTTCAGTTTATTTATTTATTTTTCTTTCTACGTACCCCCCCACCCCCCTCCCTCCACCTCCACTTCTTCTTGTTCTTCTTCCACCACCTCCTCCTCCTCCTCCTCCCCTGGACCCCCTTTTTTCTTTTTTCTTGCGGGAAGATGGGTTGTTTGGGCAACAGTAAGACCGAAGACCAGAGAAATGAGGAGAAGGCACAAAGAGAAGCAAACAAAAAAATAGAGAAACAGCTCCAAAAAGACAAACAAATATACAGAGCAACACACAGACTACTACTTTTAGGTGAGTTTGATGGGTTTTTTAATGTTATTTTTTGTTAATTTTTGCTTTCTCTGCTTGCTGCTTCACAGGCAAGGCCTCAGTCTGCACAGTTGAGGCTCTGCTTCCTCCCTGCATAACCTTCTGGGATGTTGTTTTGGGAAACATTGTCAACAGTGTGACTTTGCCATTGCACGAGGCTAAAAATGCAGCACTGTGCTGGGTTTTCAGTTCGTTGCTTTCAGGTTGGCAGTCTACCACCACCATCACCAAAACCTGCTGTAGCAGAGTCCATAGGTTGATTTGAGAGCGTACTGTGATGTAGAGGTAAATATATAAAGTGGGTAAACGGATGTCAGTGGTCATCATAGAATAAACGACCACAGACATCAATCAGAACTGGTTTTCTTAACATTTATAGTTCATTTATGCTTGGTTTTAAATAGAAAATATTCTTTTTGAGCCACATCAGTTTGGGACCACATAGCGTGGTGTACAGTACTCATTTTAGTCATAATCATGCATGTACGCCTGAAAGGTTGGCTTAACTCACACTAGTGTTACATTACATGCCATTTTCTGGGTGTGTAGCCCAAACAGTGCCTTAAGATAATGTGACTGTAAGCAAAAACACACTGAAACCTACTTGATGAAGAAATGAACATGTGTTAGACCCAACATGTGGTTGTGTGTGTGTGTGTGTGTGTGTCAGAGAGTGAACTGGAGGTGGGCTGGGTCTCTACATTACATAAGAGACAAATAAGAGTGTCTAACTTTCCTTGCCGAGCTCTCTTCTGTAACCTCGTATGTCCATTCGCAGACTTATCACCTCTAAGAAGTCGTAGTGTTCTGTGTGTTTAAAAAAAAAAATAAAAAAAAAAAATCATAATATTTGATTACAGAAATGCCAGTGAGGGTGTGTATTGTATAACATGGTGGTATTTATGTTGGAAAGGAAGTTGTGGTGACTTTTAGGAAAGCAGAAGGACAGAAACCACATAAAAACCTAAACAAAGCTGTCTGCCATAAAGTTAGCTTCCTTTCAATTATATAATATGCTAGTTTGACTTTATCGCATACGTGTGGACCTGCAGACAGTTATTTGTGATTCTGCATGTTTTGGACGATAAGGTTAAACAGTGAACAAAGTCAAACAAAGCGTAAAAGGGTCACTCTCAATGCAAAGCTGGTGCAGCTGAAAAAAAATGTATGCAAGGCCTTGTGCTTGGTTTGTATCTATGTTGGGAGAAGATAGTATCTGAAATAGTACAATCCACACTCCCACCATAAAGAATCTAGCAGTGAAAGTTGCAGCCAGGAACCGAAACCTGATACATTGTTTACCATTTGCTGTATAAGTCTTTGTGTTATGTGCAGGTGACACACAAATGCTGGCCATCTATTTGCAGAACAAAACTTTTAGCTTGTCTGTTCAACAGCCTGAAGTTGTTGATCATTGGATTATGTTGCTCAGTATAATTGTAACCTGCAACTAGAACCACGCAGGTCACTGGATTAAATAGACAGGTCATTGGATTAAACGGATCACCTCATCAAAGTCTTAATGGGTTCCTGGCCCATGTTAGCAGTCTGTTTCACAGAAGGACCAATGATAGAGAATATGTTGTATTAAGGGGTAGCGGTTACAAATCCGTTTTAGACAAAATAACACTTCTACAGATTAGACCCTCTATATTGAGGATCGAATGACCTTCAGGCAACATTCTTATTCCCAAAACTGATACATCAGTCTCCATTTATGTATATAAAGTTTTTGAACTTACCTAAAACAAATAAACCACCTAAACCCTATGGACCTCTACCCAGGATGAGGATAAGCAGTAGATCCCATAAACTTCTCAGACTTCCTATAACATTTATCCAACAAGTGAGTTATTTATTTTTAATTAAGTCACGTTTGTAATGTTGTCTTTTATGTATTTATATGTCCACCGGATATAGCAAAAAAGACACAACAATAATCTGAGGAGCTTTTATTACTATATTGCCCCTGATGTCTTTACATTTAAGTCTGTTTGTGTATGGCAAGAAAAAACGAAGCCTATCTTTTAATCAGGCAGTTTATTTATCTTTGTTTTTTACTTAATATGACCACAGATTAATGTAAACACTTTATTGAAATTCTTCAATTGAAGTGAAATTGATGGTAGAGTATTTGAGTTGACCCTCTAATTCTAATGCAGTATCACCACAAGATTTGAAAATCAAAGAGACAATCCTGTGTGCACGCTGCTCTGCAAGTGATTGTTATATGGTCTTGTCCTGCTACAGTTATCTGTTATTTAACTGCAGTAAATGTTAAATTGACCGTGTTGAATCTTTCCCCAGAGATCACTCGCATTTGAGTTGATCGGAGTTCATGACGTTTCTCTGATTGTTCACTGACATATTGCACAGTTTACGTCTGTGTCTCCATTACAGTGGCAAGTTTTGTCCATGTATTTCTTTGTCTCAGGTTCAGAGTAGATGAATTTACCACTGATGTTATCAGGACCTTTGTCATTAAGGTTATAGATCCTTCGGAGCTGACCAGATCTACCAGCCACTATGTTAACATAGTAACACATGAGTTTTATTTTTTTATTTTTTTTTTCCCCGATAACTTCTCCAGGGGAAGAAGCACCAACATTCCCAATTAAATGCAGGCTTCCGCTGAGAATACTGATAGATTATAGTATCATCCCTTACTTAAACTACCTCTGTACCTAGCCGGATCTCATCCGATGATAGTTAAACACAGTTTTGATATTTTTGGTACTGTGTGTTGTAAAAGTACCCCAACTTGAGTTCATTAAGTTTTTTTCACAATACAAACACAGTTCTGTATGGTAGTTAATTTAGGAAATATTATACAGTTTTTAAAACTATCGGTGTGGTTTTAGAGTTTCTGTATCAGGGAGAGTTTGGGAAGATTTCTTGTTGGACACACCACCAATGGCCAGGATCCTCATCAAGCATTTCAAGCTTCTCTCTCGCCATTATTTTTTCAAGATGTTATGGCATTTCTGCTTTATCAGACAATGTAGTGTGGGAAGAGAAAGGGAGATGGGAGAGAAATGGGAGAGCTGGCTCTGTTACATGAGGTCATTTGTCAGATTTGAGCGCATGATGTTCTGAGTTCATGGTATGTGCTGTAGCTTGCTGAGCCACCAAAATGCCCAAGTCCCAGAGTCTTCTGTGGCTTGTCTGATAATGTGCCTGACAACCAAAAATACATCTCATGGGTGGGAAAAGCACGCTAAAACCTCCTAATACAAAACTGCTGCAGCTGCCAGTCAGTCTAACCACTTAATAGTGGGATTGTCATTAGGTAAGTTCCTTTTTTTTGATCAAATCTTCAGGTCTCTACTTTTAACAAACAGTACAGATGTACAAACAGTGACAGTTCTTGTTGCACTGTTGTTTTCTCCATTAGAAAGATCCAGCATGGCCAAGGATAAAGTCTCCTTTCTGAGATTTCATACATATGCCTTATATCAAATCGTAATATTGGGTGTAGCCACAGCTATAATCGCCTGTTTTCACCAAGTCTGGTTCCAGTAACAATGTCGATGCATACACCCCTAATCGCTCCTCCAAATTTCACCTAAAAATTCAACAGGGGATCCAGCTCACCTGAGGGGGAACACAAACAACAGCATCAGTCACATATTGAGGCTAAATGGTTTCATAGATTTAGCTAGAAATGAACAGCTTTGTCTTGATATGAGGCAAACGGCTGTACAAGGATAATGTATTATAATTCAGACATACTGCATTTTGTGTAGTCCCTGGACTATAATGTGCAGAGCAATAATAAAAAGATAATTATTAGTGTTAGTAAAGATAGATCTAGTCTCATTATCTTCATTTATAGGAAAGATTCAATATTAGCTTAAATGTCTTTTAAAGACTGATGTTTGTATTTGATTTAATGGTGCGTTTTTAAGCTTCACATTTGGACTTGTTGAGTCATTGTTAATACCTGATCTCCACGTCATTTGTAAATATAAAATTAAGATAAAGAAGAGGAGACAGCTGAATGGGGGGGGAAGTTTGAGGCCTGAGATGGGAAGGGCGTCTCACACAGTGCAAAAGAGCTGCAACCTGTCAACGTTGAACTTTAAGTTTGCCTGTTGTGCAGCTCTACATATTGCAGGCTTGACATTACAAAGGAGGAGCTGAGTTTCATTTTTACAGCAAAAGCCATCCAGCGACCTGCGGCATACAGCTAATTAGCTACCAACATTACATGCTACCACTTTCTCTTAATGCCTTTTACTGTTTGTTGGCAGCCAAATAAATGAAAGCTGATTCACTAAGCGTGATTGTTGGCTAACGAAAATACAGTATACAGACCACTTGTGTTTACTCTCACTGCGATCATAATTTCTCCACAGGACATAAAGGTATATGATGAGCTTCTGAACTAGTTGTTCATTAGAAGAAATTTGAAGAGTACAATTTGTAGTTTGTTTCGTGATGGAGGGAGGATTAACTGTACAAGCAGACCCGCTAACAAAAAGCACAGCAAACCAAACTACACGTCTCAAAATTAGTCACATGACATTATGGTCAGTTGCAGGCAACCATATAAATAAATGATAATAAATTATCAAAAGTCTGAATGTCACACTGTAACAACCAAAGCCAAATATGAAGCTTTTTAGTGGTGAATGTGACTTATACTTTTCTGGCTGGTCTGATATGACAAACTCAGATTTTGTTTGTAGTAGTAGTAGTAGAGTATACTTTCTGTCAAACTCTTTTAATTAACACTATAGTACCTGCTTTTGAAGGGAAATGTTAAAACTTGCTTTTCAGTTATAATCTAAAGGTAGTCACGATCAAGTTTAAAAATGTAATCTTGTGATTGTGATCACAGTATCTAGTGGAGTTTTATTATTTCAGCCATGACATGCAGCAGCGCTGTCCTTGCTTCTATCCTCACTCCTCCCCCCCAAAAAAAGTCACAGATGTGACAGTATGAAATTTGTTGTTTGTCCATTGAAAGTTTCCCATAGAGCATGTTAAGTCACAGCCAAGAGCCAAGACAGGTTATGAACATCCTAATTGAAAACTTTTTAGTCAGGTACAGTGCTTACATCCAAATACGGGAAATGGAACTACTGTACACATACTGTAAGGTGGTATTTCAGACAAATGTATATGATCTGTATCCCAACACTGTGTTTGTGTATATATGTGTGGTCTTGTTTCACGTGTCAACAGATCCATATTTTCTTTTTTCTCTCTCTCTCTCTCTCTCTCTCTCAGGAGCAGGAGAGTCGGGAAAGAGCACCATAGTGAAACAGATGAGGATCCTACATGTCAACGGCTTCAATGCAGAGTAAGAATGATATGAGTAAAAGCATAGAAGTTGCTGAACATGAGCATATGTCAAAAGTAGGGTTTAGACAGCATCTGCTGTGTGCACCAGATGATACCTGTGTCCACCTGCACCTCCACACACAGACCAAATTAATGGTGTGTTTGGCAAAACCCTGACATCGACAAGTTTACCTTATTGCCCAGTAATATCTGACAAACGGTGAATACAAGTGGTAAACAGGGAAAATCTCCATGATGCTTCAGTTCACGGTAAGGGCGGTGACATTTCATTTAAATAACATTATTATAATGATGTAGGCATATATTAGTAAAACCTTTCTCCTAGCATCGGGTGTTGTGTATTCACCGGTGACAGATGACCACTTAAATGCAAATACCCGGTTAACACGTTGTGGTCATGTGATGTTTCCCAACTTTGAGTTAACAAGAATTGGCTGTGTGCAATGTCAAACAATTAGCCAGCATGCGATGGACTGCATGGTAGTGATGGTCACAGAGGATACACCAGTTGTGACTCGGTCAAAAGGGCTGATTCTAGGGGACCCTGAAATCAACCAGTCCGGGACTTCATAGGAGCGTGCTGTCTTTAAAGGCTACTTTTTGGATCAAACAATACTAGTCAGCCAAAAAATATGAAGCTATTCTACAATAATTTGACAAAGTATCTTCCCACCAGAGAAAGACCTGTATTGCCGTCTATTTAGGAACCAATTCCCTGTGCTCTTAACTGGTATGACTGAACGCAGTAGTTAAGGTATTAGTACAGTTTTCAAACAATTAGCTCCATCGCGTCAGGAACTACATCTTCCAATAAGCTTTTCATGTCTGAACATTTCAGAAAAATCAGTGTAACAAACCGTCGGTTGCAAAAATACGTTGTGTCGCAGAGGCCAGCGGGGAATTGTGGTGGAACTAAGCTGTCTGTAATGCTTCCATGTGTTTGTCTAAACGTTCTGGACTATACTGTTCCAACACCAGTCTGGTGACCCAAACACAGTAAAACTAGCATCTGGAATTATTTTTTCCAGATACTATTTTTTTCCTATGTCATTAGAAGACATGCAGCTTCTGCCTCTGTGGGATGTCATCCCACTGCTTTTTGTCTGTTTTTGGTATTCTTTCATTTTCAGTTCTTCAATTTAGTCTCCAGACACACAACTCTCAAGTACTTGTTACAAAAGATTACAATTCTGCAGCTCTTTTTTTCTTGCTTTTTGGTTTTCAGGTGGCATACATTACTTGTGCTCGTTTCAATAGGAGAAATTGAAAGTTTCCTCTGTGTGTTTGGTTCTGTATGTCAGTGACTTGGTATGTATTGGTCTTGTAGTTGTGATGAGGATAGAAGCATCTTTGCAAGGTTAGAAGAGAAAATCAGCACCTAAGGCAGACAAGAGCGTATGACCCAGCGCGTGACTCCACAACACTGAAGTGTGTGTGTGTGTGTGTGTGTGTGTGTGTGTGTGTGTGTGTGTGAGAGTGTGTGTGTGTGTGTGTGTGTGTGTGTGAGTGAGTGAATAAATGTGTCTGTTTGGGTGGGTGTGTGTCTTCATTAACAAGGCACAAACACATACAGCATCATCACTCCCAGCTGGATCTGTGACATTGCTTGAAAGATCTGGTTGATTTTTTTCTTTTTTTTCTTTTGCTTTAGCAGGCCATGTATTGCTGATACGTCCATATGTGTTACTCCACATGCATGTATATGACTGTAAGTGTAAGCTCAAATGTCATCTTTCAAGTGTATAACAATGAATCACCTTTGTTTTTGAAGATCTTACAACCAAAACAAGTCTTGCAGGCTAGCTGCCTGTGGGTCTCCACATGACAGGCATAGTAATATGTTTTAATGAGCCTGGATCCTGAGGCAGGACATACATTTACTGATTTGGGCCTGAAAGAGTTCAGTAACGCCTGTGATAAAAGATTTTTGGTGAATGGATTAAGTGTTGTGGTAACCTAAAGGTCAGAGTAACTGGCTTGTGACCGGAAGCCTGCTGGTTCCAATTGCTGGCCTGATTTGGAAACGGAATGAATGACTGACTCAGCTCTCTCTATTCTTTTAAAAATTATGACTGAGCCGCCCTTGGGCAAGGCATGTAACTGCCAGTTTCACTATGGGAGCTGTTAAGTTGTCAACAGCTGAGGTTGTTTTCTTTAAAAAAAAAGATCAGATAAACCCAAATGCTCTGATGGGAAGCTCTTGACGTTTGTGAGAGTGAGACTGAATTGAAACAGTAAAGTTGCAGGTCAAAACAACGAGCTGAAAGACACTAAATCGGTCCATGGAGCTGAAGGGAAATGCAGTTAGGTGACATTTCTCTATGGGTTCATCACTGTGAGCCACCCCCTTTCATATACAAGTATTTTTTATTTTCCTTAATATAAAAATATTGATCATAGCCGATTTAGGTTTCACGTTGATTTTTTTCAGATGTACTTTTATATTAATGTTTGCCGCTTCTAGCCGCTCAAATTTTCTCAATTTTATATAATTGTAAATTTCCTTACCTTTTATTTTGGGTCTGGCATAATTGATTTGAAGAAAGACGTGTCAACCTGATTTAAAGGCTCTTAGATCATTGACATTTTATAGACTAAATGACTGATTAGTTAAGTGACAAAACAGTCAATACATTAATTGCTAGTTCTCAGTTGCAGCCAAGAATTAATCAACCAGTGACGCATTGCCATTATTTGTGCATTCACAGGACATTGGTTCCAGCAGCCGCAGTTACGCTTTGCACTTCAATATAATGAAAATCAATTTGATCCTTTATCCTAAGGTTATGAAGACAAAATCCACACCGTGACACATTGAATTATAACAGAAATGTTATAATTGTGATATTGATTTCAGAACCAGCTCATAAGTCCCCATCCTCTAATCTACATCTAACTGTTAATTGTCTGCCTTCATTCACCTTAATGTATCACTAGACGTCGTCACTCTAACAAGTTTGTTGTGTCATGTCTTCTTGTCTCCTACCCTTTTCTCCAACCACACACAGGCATGCAGTCACACTCTCAAGACTGGAGAATGCACGCGCACACACACACACACACACACACACACACACACACGCGACCATGTGATTTTTAATGACTATCAGGTTGAAAATGTAAACAAGGCCCTCTCAATATCCCTCCTAACCCAATAAACTCTGTCTTACCCCCTCTTCTTTCTCTTGCTCTCGCTCTCTCTTGTGTTTCTTGTTGCACAGTGACCTCAGGCTTCTCAGGCTCTGTTACCTTTTTTCAATGAGTATTACACCAATTATACACCAAGTCTATGTGTATTTTCCAGTCCAGAACGTACAATTATTGACTTACAGTTAATTCGGTGGGAATACAACAGCTCACTGTAGTTTAATTCAAGCCTTTCTGGACCAAATTCTGAACCAGATTTGTAAAACAAACACGTTTTAAATTGTGCAATTTGTTTGACCGTTTCCTTTCTTGTCAGAGCTACAGTTTCTAGTAATTTGAATAATGCATCTCTTGTTTTTAGGTTCATGTTATTAAGGCATCTGCTAGAGAGCAAATGTTGTGACAGATATCTCTGAAAGGCCAAAATAGGCTTAGAGTAGCATTGCATCTTCATGGTAGCTTGCCACATGTATATGCACTTAGTATGAGACTTTTCTTTTTTTTTTTTTTCGTGTTTGAGGTGGAGCTTGTTGTGAGAGAACATGTTTTCACAGTGTTGACCTGTTCATTTTCAGTTCGATGTAAATGTTAAGATTCTCTGTTTTCACCCTTGTTTAAACAGATCAAGACTTTAGGCTACGTGTTAGCGATTCTTGATCATTCATGTAAGCTTGTCGTACAGCCTGGGCTATAGAGAAACTATACTATTTGTCGAACTTGCTGCAGTTATTACTTTGTTTACCTGTAGGTGGCAACATGTCCACATCTGCATTTCCAAACTGCTACTGCACTCACTTTCCTTTATATATAAGAGGCACAAATTTGCATGTGTAAAACTAGTCTGCAGATATCAAAACAGCTCCCCCTTGTGGACAATCTACAGCTTGTTGAATATAAGGGAGTGTTTCTGTGAGTGAGTTAGAAACCACTTCTCATTCTGGTGCTTGACTTCTAAAAATCTGATGCATCATACAGCCCTGACCTGGACTATTGCAACAGTGACTCCCAAACAGATTTTACCTGTTAGGTGAAATTGTGGAAGAATTGTGCAAAAATTGTCCTCAGTAATCGATTAGATGAGCTGGAAATCGCACCAGTCTAAGGAAATTGATCAAGCAAGCTAGGATAGGCAGTAGTCTCTCAGCAATCTGCTAAACTTCTACATTATGCACAGATTTGGACCAGTGCAGCAGTGTCCCTTGTGAAAAAGTAAAACTGGCACAGAACAAAGAGGCCCATCTCGTCCTTTGTCACTGACTTAGAACTAATGTAAACAGAATGCGCTGTTGTCCTGGCAGGCTCAAGGTGAAAGATAGACTAACTGGTCCTCCGGTTGCCTTTATTAGAAACATTCCTGTGACAGAGTGTCCAAATGTCTTGTACAAACAGCTATCCTTCACAGCAGACAGACATAATTTCCCTACCACGCGTGCCAATGAAGGTCTGTTTACCCTTTCCGGATCAAAAACAAACTTAATGCAGCGCATTGTAGTGTACCATGTCATGGTAACATGGAACGCCCTCCCTGTACTTTTTCTAAAACTTGACTGAAACAATACCTGCAAACTAAACTACACTTTTGAGAAGCGGTGGCACAGTAGTGATAATGTAGGCGGCGGGTCCTCTACGATGGCTGTTTGCCATGGACAGATTTTAGTTTCCCCTGTTTTCTCATAACAATTAGATGTCAGTTTGAGAATAATAAGGGGAAATGACCAAATTTAATGCAATGTAACTGGTTAGAATATTCCTATCAACATTATCATCATTTTATTTTAAACTATGAAATTAAGTGTGCTTGTTTGTTTGTTACTTCCTGCTTTCAGATTGTTAATCTCACTCTTGATGAACTGGAATTTATTGGAATCTGTCAGACTTGGTGTAGTTTTATTTTATTATATTATTTTGTTTTTGTTTTTTCCCGTCTCTGACTACATGTTGGTGCAGTTGGAC
Organism: Xiphias gladius; assembly: GCF_016859285.1. Taxonomy (NCBI): domain Eukaryota; kingdom Metazoa; phylum Chordata; class Actinopteri; order Istiophoriformes; family Xiphiidae; genus Xiphias; species Xiphias gladius. The sequence goes on along the minus strand of NC_053417.1, from coordinate 10,495,276 downwards.
AATTTGGCTGCAATAAAATTTGTATTGAATATTTATTTTATCCAAAACTCCCATGTGTAAACACTTAATTACATGACAACTTCTGCATATTACCTATTACTGTGTACCGAGGAAATTACCAGCACATAAAAGTAATAAGTTAAAGGGGCACGCCACAGATTTAACAGGTGAAGTGCAGTTTGCTCATCACTTGGTGTACTACTGAGCCTGCGGAAAACGGTTGTATAATGTCCTCTGTGGCTCTTGAGAAGCTTTACGAAGTTTGACAAAATAACCTTGATGATGTCCACAGGGGCATCTTGGCTTAAGCTTGAGACCAAAAAAAAATTAACAGCAAGCATGTGTTAATGAACTGTCTGTGTGTATATAGGAGGCACAGAGGGTCTTAATGAAAGATGCTGTTTTGCATTACGGAAAATGTACCATCCAGCATTTTGGAATTATTTTTTTAACTTTATGGACGTTCAAAGCTAAATCTTTAAAGGAAAAGGGGCTTTAAATGAAAAACGTATATCAAGAACCACTATCATAGGTCTGTCTGTGATGGTTCTCCACATAGCAAGAGCAATAATATGTATTAAAGGCAGTTGATCTCAGTCTTTCTTTGTATTTCTTACCTTTTAGTCTGAGGCTACTCTCATGTCTGTATATCACTGCTTTACAGCAGTAGTCCATAACATGATTGTCACTGGAGTGTTTTGTCTGTTTCAGAGAGAAGAAGCAGAAAATTCAGGACATCAAGAATAATATCAAAGAGGCTATTGAGGTAAGTGGCTGTGTTGGTTTAAATTTTGGTTGTAGCAGATGAAACCATTAAAATGGCTTCACTAGGCTTAATTGAACTGTTCAAACATAGGAGCAGATAAAGCAAGCAGTCCTATTTTTCATTTAATATTCAAAAATCTTATTCACCTTCTATCTGTCTGCAACTTTAATTGAATGTATTCTGTGTGGGTTTGTGGGTTTGTGACAGACCATAGTAGCAGCTATGAGCAACCTGACACCGCCAGTGCAGTTGGCGTGCCCACAGAACCAGTACCGGATCGAATACATCCTCAACCTCGTGAATCAGAAGGACTTTGAGTTTCCATCTGTGAGTAGTGCAATATCTCCGCAAACACAAACACACATGCATGTAGTTTTGCAATAAATTTGACAATTTTAACGAAACTTTCAGGTGCATCCCTTTTTGTTTTCACCTCTAAATGGTGGGTACATTTTAAGATTGGTTTAATAACATGTCTGATCATCTCACACTGCTTGCCCTGTTTGACTCTGGTGCAAAACTGTGGCCGGTTTAATACACCTGCAACAGGTGCAGGTAACATCAGGTGCGTGTGTTTCAGTAGATGATAGTAAGTAATTGTCCCAATATCCCAGGTGTTAATCTCTAGACACGGGTAGCAGACACTGAGGTTTACTAATGACCTTATTGGTAGTGTCTGTGTGGGTTTAGTACTCTCAGTGGGACACTCCCATTAACTAATTGTCCAGGCCAAGAGAATAAACCTCAAAGTCTCACGGTTTATCAACAGCCACCTGTGGGGCCAGGCTTAATTCTCTTTTCAATTCACTCAGCCTCACATTTGAATAGAAGCTGCAATTCATTTTCTAGCAGTGGGAATGAATTTGATTTTAACGTCCTGCCACCATGGTATGGTCCTGGTATGTCGTCCTGGAGGCATCTGTCCACCTGTCTCTCTCTCAGTCTCTTTTAGTCAGTTTTCTTTACATAAGCACCTAGCGACAAATCTAGCGACTTTCTGGACAAACCTTAGCTACTTTCCATAGAAGAGAGTCGACAGTATTGCCCTGCGAGCGCGAAGTCGGGCTATCCCTCCACAGGCACACCTCTTTATGCGTCTCATTCAATTGAACGCACGGCAGCTGCATAGACGTGAATGAGCTTCTAACTTTCTCTCTGAGTGATCATATTACATGTAAATACAGCCACTGCACAGCCGTTGTCTTTAACGTATGTGTACGGTGATTCTATCAGACCGCGGTCGTGGTTATAAAATCAGGATCTCAGCAGTTGCAGAGCAGCAGTTTGGAAATGGCTTGGAAGTGACTGCTGGTCAACACGTAGTCTTAATGGGCCGTGTTTCAGTCACTATTTCATACTTGTTCCATTTTCTGACAACCGAAACAGAAAAAAATGTAAATGACAACAATTTATTGGGAATTTGGCTGAATTTAAATACTGTACATGTGAGCACAGAGAGTATGAGAAAGGACAGATAGAGGGCAGTCCAGCTAATTCCAGGTTTTGACCCAGTCTTGTTTACTAAACTCCTGGCAACCTTTGATTTCAGGGCATTTCAGTAGAGAATGAAACTCAACTTGCTGAGTGTTGAAGCATGCTTGAAATAGGTTATCCATGACATTGAACACTGTTCTATTAGATTTATTTTGGTCTAATTCAAAATATCATGGTATTTGAATGCAGATGGAATTGCGGATTAATTGATCAGTTTACTGGTGTGGCACTTGCTTGTGGGAAACTAGACACTTAGGAGCCAGCAGTTGAGCAGTATTGCTTTCACAGCCTCTGTCTTTTTGTCGTGGCTGTTGTTTCTAAAGAACAATTTGAAGAGTGCTTGAACTACATTTCCACATGATGATCATTTGATTTTTTTTTTTTTTTTCATGCTCCTGATGGGATTTTCATATTGGTCCAAAATGAGTGGCAACTGTGACCACCTGAAATGTCACATTTTCATAAGTCTGAAAAACCCTGGCGCTGTACTGAGCAGCAATGTAAAGTACAGTATGTTGTGATTAATATTAAATGAGCTAAAACATGTAAAAACATTAGAATGGTCCTTTAATACTTTAAGGCCCAGAAGTCATATTTATAGCGTTCATGTGCTATTGCAAAAAGAGTATTTTGACTTGCCAGCTAATTATTGCATTACTTGGTGTACCAAGCTAATTAGCGCAACTGCTTGTGTTTAATGTATCATGGTGATTATAGAGGGATATTAGGCAGCTAAAGCGCCTCTTGTTTCTTCCCATACAATCATGGATGATGGGCATCAGCAAACGGGGTCAGCTGGTCTACCAAACTAGCACCCACACATCAACCCTGCTGAAGTGTCCTTGAGCAAGACATTGCTTTGCTTACCAACACCAGTGGCTCTGTTTTTAAGCTGATGCTGCACTCTGACCTCCTTATGGAGATTGAAAATATCAGATCTCATATTTTAGAACTTAGGGTTTGCGTGGTTGCCCAGTTCGATACGCTCATTGCTGTAAAGTGACAGTTACAGGACAGAGAAGAAAGGGAGGCTGTAACAGAGAGAGATAGAAGCAAGGAGGGAAAGGGGGATAGAGGAAGCATTACATCAAGAAAGGAAGAGTGAGGCTTTTATTATTTTCTTAGAAGAGTGCCCTGTTTGCAAATACATGATGAGTTTGCTGTCATGGAGAACTGCATGATGAGAGGAATTCATTTTTTTTACATGTAAAGGACGATTCAGTGGCAATTGGAAACAACTGAGGCAAGCGAGGATGTAGAACTGCAACGATAAATCAATTAATTGATTAGTCAGTGGACAGAAAATTAATCAGTAACTGCTGTGATAATCAATAATCGTTTTTTGAAGCAAACATGCCAAGCGTTGGTAGACAAAGCGATGAATCGAGAAAATAATCAGAAGATTAAATAAAAATGAAAATATTCCTTAGTTGCTCCCCTCCAAGGATTTGAGTTTTTAATGTTAGAATACATGTACATCTCTTCACCACAACCCAGCTGGAAGAGCTTAACAAAAAAGTAAAAGGGAAGAAAGTAGATTTTTATGACCTCGGTCTTTCCATAAATACAATTATATAGAGGAATGCAGAGACTTTGATGTGGCAACACTATATTATGCAATCCAATAATCAGACAGTTTTTAAAAAACTCAGAAGTTTAACCATATTAGCTAAACTTCTTACTTAAAAATGAGAACAGACAGAAATGTTGAAATCATTGAAGAAACTGTTGATTGCAACGCTACTTTCATGGCTCAACTATAAGTGAGAGCAGACACAGTTTTAAAATGCAGTGCAAGTTATAATTGACAATTAGGGTGCAGTTAATGATTAGGTTACATTGAGAATTTGTAAAACATAATGATAAACAATACAGAAATAAATAAGACGGAGGCTAGGGGAAAAATCCTTTAAGAAACATGACTAAAAAGTTACCTATGGAAGCAAATGATTCATTTTATTCCAAAGTGGGGGGAAACATAGAAGCTGGAGGACAGCAAATGTTGAGTCAAGGGGCGATCTTCACATTGATACATTGATTTATTTGTTTATTTATTTACATGTTGGCACTACGCTCACACTCTTATCCCTGAGTGATTTATAGTTAGTGTGCAAACAGCAAACAACCCTCTTACTCGATGACACCTCATTAAGATGTATCAGCTGTTACAGGAATCAAATCTGTGAGGTTTCACACAGGGGACGCTCTCCTTAACCACTAAGTCACCCTGCTGCCCCAGGAATTCCACTCCCGCTGAGCTGTTGGGAAGCAATTACTTGTTTACGGTTGTTGTTTGGCTTTACTTGTTGGGGTGGTTGACTTGTTTATGACTAGCACAGCATAGTTTCCAAGTTATAAAACAGGATGGCGAAAGTATATTCTGCCTTTCATCGGGATCTGTCTGAGGGGGTGGTTGTGTGTGTTTTTGTGTTTTTGTGTGTGTGTGTGTGTGTGTGTGTGTGAGAGAGAGAGAGAGAGAGAGGTGTGTGCTCATACGCATCACAGGGCACATCATCACTTAAAATCAGGATTGTGACATTGTGGATTTATCTGGTTGTCTTTTATGCTTAACTAAGCATTGGATAACTTCCTTCATAGGATTACACACAGCAAATTGATCTATTTCATTTTAAATTGATATAATTGAAAGTGTGTGTGTGTGTGTGTGTGTGTGTGTGTGTGTGTGTGTGTGTGTGTGTGTGTGTGTGTGTGTATGTATATATAAGAGCTAGACAGACGGGCTCCCTGTATTCCCGCTCTGGAAGAAGGAAGTAGTCAATTACAGATTTCCTGTTAATTAACTTATACAGCCCTACTCATAGAAGAGACACTGCTGTGTCACTGTAATTGGTTTTTACTTTATCTGTATCTGCATCTTTACATCATTATACCTGATACTTGGTTGTAAAGCTGCAGCTAATGATTATTATTGATTAATCTACAATAATGAAAAAAAAAAAAACAATAGTGTAAAAAAAAAAATCATATTTGAGAAAGTAGCAAATATTTCCCATTCGCTTGATAAATGACGTAAATGTTCAGTCGATTATGAAAACTTGACAAACCATTTCAGCATTATCTGGATTCTCCTAATGTGAGACTATTAATTAACTGATCATGTCTTTAGTAAAGGTTCAGGGTTAATACACACTGAGCAATGAGCACTCCCCAAGCACCAGTTAAACACAGTCTGGACAGGATTAGATTGAATGGAGCAGGTTAGATAATATAAATGTCACAGGGACTTTTCAGTGATATTTTTAATCCTGATGAAATTACGTTATCACAGGTTGTACATTTCTGCTGAGATAATGATCACTGAATAAAAAAATTCACTGTTTTTCAGTGAAGTGACATGTCCTCGTGTTCAGAAGGACTGTCTATCTTTGATCCACATTACAAATAGTCACATTGCAATGTCCATGACTTGTGTGAGGATTCATTTAATAGAAATTCCAACGCACACGATTGTGCATTGGAATTGGCAACACTATCAAAAGATTTCAAAGGATACCCAGCCCGTGTGTTGTAGATTTTCCTCATACCTGCAGAGGGCTGTAGACTGTAAGATACATTTTAAAACATACCCTAAATATATACAATATATTATATACAAGGACTCATTTCATTTCACTTTCATTTCTGAGGACATCGAATCCTGCGCATTAACGGTGTCCTTTATTGTGATTATGTATTCTACGGGTTGACGTACAGCACTGTACGTGGCACATACGGTGGGTGTGTGTTGTTATAAGTCTTTGTGCGAGGTACCAGCCCATGTGTACTGCGTGGATCACCGTGTTTTCATCAGCCTTCTAACATGCAGTCCTCTGTAGATATGAATCTACAGAGGACACCTATTGTTCAGTCAGTACAAAGAAGGCAAGAAGAAGTGAAGAGGTTAATCCATGCTGTGTCCCAGCATGTCAGTGAGTCTGTCTGTAATGAGGTGCGTCTCTTTCGCTCCACCACTATTTACCTTTACGGATGTATACAGGCATCGTCCAGGCACAACGTACACCGCATGTGGTGTCAACAAAAACGCTGAGTGCCCTGTGCCCTCAGACACACACTGTGGATGAAAGACATCCCTGGCCTCTTTTCCTACTTCTGTCATAGCTTTCAAATTTGGTGTAAAATGCCCAGTAAATAAAACAGAACATCTCCTGCTTGTAGGAACACTTTCCTTCTTTGATTCAGTAGATAAACTGTAAAGTTGACGATATTCAGTCAAGCAAAGATCACAGAATTTTGTACTTAAGTTACAATATGTAATCTAACATTTCCACTACCTGCCAATGAGACAGAACTGAGTGTGTGTTTTGTGATTTCATCTTAAACAAGTTTCTGACAAGTGCATAAGATATCAGCTCGGTGAGCACACCCAAACACCAGTAAATATCCACGGCAGCAAGAATGAATATGTTGCTCTGGTGTAATTCTCCATCAGTTTTCCCAAACCAGCTTCTTTGTCCTCCCGTTAACGTACTTCTGTGTTTCCCTGTCCCTCCTCAGGAGTTTTATGACCATGCGAAGACACTTTGGCAGGATGAGGGGGTCAGGGCGTGCTACGAGAGATCCAATGAGTACCAGCTAATCGACTGTGCACAATAGTAAGTAACTACCTGGCAGTCCAAGCTTCACGGTGGTGACATGATTTTTATAGCCTAATGGCTCTATAAAAGTCTAAATCAGTAAAAAAGCTAAAAGTGTTTGGATTTTTGTGACGCTAGACCACAGTCTGTTGGACAGACTTAGACTTTCACCTAAGTTGTTTTTCATCATTATGCCTTTTTTAAGCTAAATATTTAACTCGTCTTTATCAAATTATTTATTTTTTTCTATATGTGAAGAACTTGAATAACACTCAGGTTTCCTCACATAAAGTTGTTTCTTCTCACAGTCGTTATTGTTGAGCATTCACACGACAGTAACTTAACATTTAGCGGCAAAATGTACGTGCATTTTTTATTTGGTTGGTTTTGGTTCACACTGCCCGATCACGAGTAAACCGGGGCAAAGTCACACGGGTTTGAGGCGTCCTGGTGCTTCTGTGATGTTAAGTGCTTTCATGCCAAGAAGCACCCGGAGCCGACACCCCTCACCCCTGTACACAGTTAGGAGACCACTTTTAGGTTAGGAAAGGAAACCTGTAGTCTCCGTGTTGTTTCCTATTGCTATTATGGCTGCGTTTATTTCAGTGTTATTGTTCTCTCTTGCCTAGACAACTTATGCCCGATTTAAACTTTCACACAGCTTTACCACACTGTTTCCTGTATCTTACCAGATAAATTCTTGTAAGTAAACAGTTCATGTACAGTCGTAAAGGTGCTGTAAGATTTGGCTCATCAGTAACATCTAGTGGCAGCCATAGGATACTGCTAAAACCTATGTGCCCAATAAGTAAGCAACGTCAGGGATATGACTTCAGTCTCCATGTGTACCTAGCGAACGGTATTTTACAATGGCATACAGTGAAAGTGACGCAGGTAAAGCGGTTCACTGGAAAAGTTTCTGCCGTGTATTTACTCCCTTTATACACTGACTGAAAGATATTAAGTCAATTCACAGATAGCAGCAGCATTAACAACATATTTGCTTGTCCTATTACAGAATTATGGCTCTGTGTCAGTAGGCCATCCATAAAACTCTATCAGTAGAAATCTGTGGGAGCACGGTTCAATCCTAGCACATAATCTGGGCCAACAAGGACTATTGAAAAACCCGTGGCAAAATTGGGGCGGTTGAGGCAACACAGGAGTCAGTGGCAGTGATCTTAAACATTTGCAAATGGTGTGGCTCTACTGATGTATGATTTCAACATCTCACACTCAAATTATGTCAGGTACAGTTGCAAATATGTGAAGCTGACAGTATGTTATGCCCTGTCATTATCTAGGACCAACACTGCCACCTCTCTTCAAAACCTTTGTTCTATGATCCCCTCTTCCTCGCTGTTTCTCTCAGCATCTCTCGCCCTGTATATCTAAAACAAAACCTTTTCGTTATCGTATCCAAATGGTACATATGCGTTTTTAAGATTGCACAGGGGCATCTTAAATTTGTTTTAATGGCTCAGAGTCAATTGCAACTAACAGACTGATGTCCAGTTATCATTTCCAAAGCAAAAAGCAAGTAAAAAGACGGGAAAGGAAACGTGGGGAGAAATAGTTTTCATGTAACAGCAGCAGTTTGCAGTGTTTGGGAGCAAACATGGCTGAGGCTGAGTCATCCGCAGATCAGAGGATGTTTAGAGGAGGAGGAGGGGTGGTGTTGGAGGAGGATACCTTTGCTGCTCAGCTGTGGACTATGAGCCCGTAGCCTGGACTGCTTTTTACTGGTAAACCAATCTGAGTGATTATTACGTGTATTTAATTTAGCAGTTTAGGTCAATTTCGGTCTCTTTAAAAATTTACGAGGAACAACTCTTCCCCTCTATTTCTCGCTAAGGTGGTTGAGGTGGTACAGTCCAGTCTCTTGTTCCCTCCCTTTCCTTGCTCACACACCCAGCACCGAAACACAAACTCATCCTGCCCTTGCTTTCTTTTTCCCCCTCCTCTGTCTTCCTTTTCTCCATCTCCATCTGTCTGTCTGTGTTCTTTCTGGAGCCAGCCGCACTAGATTGAGAGCTGATAGACTATTAATAGCGCCTGTGGTTTGGTCTCCATGGTAACCGTGCTGGAGGCCAGGGCGCTGGGGAGCTATTTTTGAAATCTGCTCTGTAATGTCAGACAGACGCCACTACGCTTTCATTCTCTGTCTTTCTCTCTCTCTCTCTCTCTGTTCTCCTCTCTCCTTTTACTTCTTCCCCTGCTTCACGTTCGCTCCGTGGATTTTTTTCTCTGACCATCTCTGTTTCCCCCAGTTTCTTTCTGTTATTCAGAAATACAACCGATTTTGACAAATTTGCCCTTAGATCCTCTTAGTTGCTGTGAGAAGAGAAGTTCACTGCTCATTTCCATACCTATTTCACTTGTGAAGCAGAAAGTGTTTGAGGCTTGTGCCTGTGATTAGTGGATGATGCAAATTAACATGTGAGACTAAATAATCAAACCGGCATTGGGCCCCTTTGCGGGTTTTGTAGCGCTAATTGGCTCCAAATAGTAACTTTTTGAAACACCCAGAAATTATATTATTGAAAAATGATGAGATGGTAGTAACATGCGCACACATCGAGACCATCTTGACCAACCTGACCAATCTGTGATGTTTTTGGGACATTAGAAGATGAAATAGAAAATAGTGCTAATGTTGGAAAATCCAGCTTTCTATGGACCTAAAGATAATATTCATTTAGCTTTAAATTAAATTTTATTTTGATGAGGCTTCAAAAAGCTTTACTAAAATATTTCCTTGGTTGATAACTTGATAAGTGTTGTTTTTTTTTTGTTTTTTGTTTTCCAGTCATGTCTTGGGTTTTGGCTGTTTTCAAACTTCAAACAGCCGTGTATAATGTTTTGATTGTAACCCAATCATGGAGCAAAGCTGGATCTTCTGAAACTTGAAACAAGCACCAGTGAATAAAAGTTATTCTGGAATTTTTGTAAATGTGTATCTCCTGACTTTTGTGTTGTCCTGATCACTTCTAGCGTTGTTTATTCCCTTCTGGCACACGTGCTGATGCATTTTGACATATCGGTCAAGTGCCTTAGTGTTTTCCCTGGCTATTGAAGGAGCAGGGAGGATGCCTCTGCCTTGACGGTCGCCGGCTGAGCAAAAAATAGAATCATCATATGTTGGTTTCAATGGACAGTTTCAGTCACATTGTCAAAATGTTGAGTTATAGTCTTTTCCAAAGAGCCATGTCAAACCTATGAGGGAAAACAGCGGCTGTACTTCATACGATATCCCAGCTGAGGTGTTGTGTATGAATGAACGTTTTATGCATGATGCATGGTTGTTACAGCTTGTGGTGCCTGAGCACATCTGTACAAGTCCTCAACAATATGAAGCAACTATTTGATCAGTAGTATTGTCCCAATAACTGCTTCTGGTTTGTCGTTTTTCCCTCTTCTCTCCCTTCAGCTTTCTAGACAAGATCGACATTGTTAAACAGAATGACTACACTCCAACAGATCAGGTGGGTGAATGACTGCCAAACCAAAGTTAATATAACCTACCCCTCAATATACATATGTATCTACTTTGCCCGTGCAGGTTTTTCAATATTTCAAAATTTATTAGTGTACAGCCATGTTTGAAAAGGACCCAAGTTGGATCTTGATCTACGTATGTTGTGCATTAGTTTTTAGTCGAAATGTCTGATCACCGGTAGATCATTGCTTCTTTATGGTTATTTTCAGTTTCAAATTTGACATAATAGTCCAAACCATTAAAAGATGAATCTCACGCAGTCTTTTTACCTAAGATGCCCTGTGCTAGTCTTGAAAATGGGGGTAGAAAACAAACACATCTCATGTTCCAGTTTCTTCAAGTTTCTCGCCCTGACCTAGAGAACAAGTCCAGGACACAGAAGTCCTTTGTCAAGTTTAATGCTTGCTTCAAATTTCACAGTGTTAGCATTAAAAATCCCAAAGAATATCTGTATGATCTTACCAACATTGTTGTTAAAATTATTTTCACCAGGATTTGCTGCGGTGCAGAGTACTGACTTCAGGGATCTTTGAGACAAGATTCCAAGTGGATAAAGTTAATTTCCAGTAAGTAAAAACATCGAGAAAAGGGGAGTGAAATACCAGTGTATATGATGATTTCTCACCAAACTGACTCATAGCTTTAGTATTAAACATTTGCTATGACAGTGAATGTAAACAAATTGCATAGCTTGGAGAATCTAAGATGTGCACTTTTTCCACACGGTGGCGCTATTTAACCTATTAACACTACTCTGTCTTGTTTGATGTACACAGTATGTTCGATGTTGGGGGTCAAAGAGACGAACGCCGGAAATGGATTCAGTGCTTTAACGGTACCTTCTGTTTGCTTCCTCTTCCTCTCACTGTCCTCAGCTCATATCTTTGTCTCTAACTGGGACTGTGATTTATCTCTGTATCTCTTTCCCTCCCTCGTCTCCCGACAGATGTAACGGCCATCATCTTCGTGGTGGCCAGTAGCAGTTACAACATGGTGATCAGAGAGGACAATCAGACCAACCGATTACAAGAGGCACTCAACCTCTTCAAGAACATCTGGAACAACAGGTGAAGAGAAGCAAACGCTGTCAGCCTGTTGATTGCTATCGCTAAAAGTCTGTTTACATGGATTTTCAGTAACAAGATGATAAGGAACTCTATCTGTAGATTAAAAAAAATCAGAACATGAGTTTAAGTTTTGTTTTTTGGGTTTTTGGTTTTTTTCCAGGTTTTTTTTGTTTTTGTTCTATTTTTTTGTTGGTTTTTTTTTTTTTTTTTTTTTTGGGCATAATGGTTATCAACCAAGCTAAGTGTCATGGCTGGTAAACTTTCTATGAACCAGTCTGCTTTTCTCTCTTGAATGACCGCAAAACCAATTGCGAACAGACTCAGCCTTACACCAATCAAGGATAAATCATGTACTATATTTACAAGTTCCAGGGGTGTTATAAGCGAATAAAAGTTGCAGAATGGCAGAAAATGACTAAGATCTTTGGCAGTGCATCTCACATTGCAGCAGACACGGTGGTCAGTTAGTTGAATGCCTTCGTCCTTACACTGAATCTAGACAGTAAAAATTTACTCCACTCTTTATTTGCAAGGTTTCAGTGGAAATTTTCTGAACTCTCAAGATTTTTGCAGGAAACAGAACTTTTTCTTTTTTGCAAATGTGTTTCCATGTAGACACGCCTTGAGATCATTATCTTTATACTCTAGAAAGTATTTACACTTAAAATGCCATTTCCCCACAGAGCTGTTACCCAACCGACCTCCATTCGTATTAATTTTGACCAACTCTAATCGGTGATTCGTTCTCATATTACCCATCACACTCAGACGCAGTGTGACGGCTCAGTGTGTGATCTTAATTCAGAGTGTTTTCTCTTCAGGTGGCTGCGGACCATTTCTGTCATCTTGTTCCTAAATAAACAGGACCTGCTAGCAGAGAAGGTGCTGGCAGGGAAGTCCAAAATCGAGGAATACTTTCCTGAATTTGCTCGCTACACCACACCTGACGATGGTGAGCAGTCGTACTACAGTTTTATCCACTTTTATCCACAGACACTTTTGACCTCATATGGCCATTTATTTGACAGGAACATGGGAATGTCACTGAGAAGTTCATCATTAATTCTGAGCAACACTGTCCCACTGTCCATGTTTTTTTCCCCCCATTTGTAAATATGTCCCTAAGAAATTGTTTATTTATTCGAGGATATAACTTTTTTTAGGGTTTTAGTAGGGTGACCAGACACAACAAGCTGCCTCAAAAAGTCCCAACTGGTGACTGGTCTCTGAAAAACCCCAATATGTCCCAGTTTTCCTCCACCTGACCCCCAAAAATGTCTTTTTCTTTTTTCTTTTTTTCTTTTTTTTTAATTGTCTGTCCACAACTCTTGTCTGTGCGTCCCTCTGAAAAACTCTAATCAGTCAGGGACAGTCATTGACCACTAGAGCTCATCCTTGATACACACACGTGAGGTCATCCTGTTCACAAACTGCATACTACAGTAACGTGCAAAATTAGTCTTTAAACTTGTTACATCATTTCACACATCATAATGTATAACTAATAAATGCAAAAATAACCCCCCAAAAATACATTTTTCTTCCTTGTCGTTGTATGAGTCATTCATGTTAGACCTGACGGATTGCAATTCATAAGAAATTTGGTCTGATTAGTCTCGCTCTCCTCTCTCAGCAACACCGGAGCCTGGAGAAGATTCACGTGTTACAAGGGCAAAGTACTTCATAAGAGACGAATTCCTGGTAAGCGTATGGGCATGCTTTTGTGCTTTATGTAGATTTAAAAGGGAAGTCGTGTAATAGTCTCCACTGTTCCTATTGTCAACAAATCCCTTGATAAAACCAAAACCAACAATGAACTGATCCTAGTAACATGTAACGACATATTTGTGAGCTGTTTGTTGAACATGTTTTCTTCAGTAGGAATAAACGGGCTTGCAGCTGAGAGCCACCAACAACGTAGGGAAGTCAGAAAGTGTTGAGAGATGGGCTAGCACATTGTTGGTTTTGATGTTTTCATGGGATTTGTGGACAATTAACAAAAATGTGGAATCTTTTAATGGAATAAATATGGCATGACAAAGAATTGATCATATGTGTTTCCTGCACATCAGCTCTTAGTTAAAAATAAAAATTGGAGACGCTTGCTGCTACAGAAAACCTCAAGAGTCAATCATCAAATGTGCTAGTTTGTAAAATTTTTAGAGAAACAGCTTTTCACCTTTTCCTTTCTCCATCTACAGAGGATCAGCACAGCAAGTGGGGACGGGAGGCACTATTGTTACCCGCACTTCACCTGCGCCGTCGACACAGAAAACATCCGCCGTGTCTTCAACGACTGTCGGGACATCATTCAGCGGATGCACCTGCGGCAGTACGAGCTGTTGTGATGGGAGAGGAACGGGGTTCAGCCAAAAACACAAAACAGATCGGACTATGAGAAACCCTGAACCCTGAGTCTCTGAACTCCCCTCTTCCACAGAAGTGTGTGAGCTCTTGTGAAGGAATGGGGCCAAAACACACACACACACACACACACACACACACACACACACACACACACACATACACACACTTTCAGTATACGCACCCTGAACCCAGAACTTCACCTCATTTAAACTCCGTACCTGCAGTAGACAGAGCTATTTTGATGGAAGAGTTTGATGGGCTAACACATAAACAAACTCTGATCTCCACCTTCAGCCATAGTCCCAGATCCTCACCTTTCAACATCATGTATAATCCCTGTTACCTTCACCTTTCCAAAAACCCTGACTGGCCCCGTCTGGACTGTATTTCGTGCAGTGAGGTGGGTTTGAGCTGCCGTTGAGATTGTGAGATTCTTCTCTTGTTCAGGTCGGGATGAAAACCGAAAGAGCTACTACTTCAGTGCAACTGCAACTTGAATTACTGCAAATAGAGAATAAACATGTCACAGCAGATGAGCTGAACACTGTATCTAACAAAAAAACACAAGCACTGTGCTCAGGACTTGACTCAAACCGTGTACACCAATCCTTCCTATCACTTAAACACATCCATAAATTCAATCACAAGATCTGCTTGCACACAGAAACGTATCACATCTGCTTTTTATTGGACTGCACAACCGTGGTGGATGGGGAAACGTACTGATCTGCTGACGAGTCTGCAACTCGTCGACCAGCTGGCAGATTTTTCTGGCACACTGCTTTGAGATTAAACAGACTTGAGTGACCGACTGCGCAGCCAAGCTCCGAGGAGCAGCGTTACCACAGACTACACGGACCAGGGGTGTGTTGTGATCAGTCAGGCCGCAGGGGGTGCGAGGGTTCACAAAGACGGGACAGAGCTGACTCTGATGTGAATTTCTCTGATGGAGTCCGGACACGTTTGACAGGGACGACGCCAACGGTCCTTCAGCTTCTCCACAGAATTGTTTTGCCACCTGACTTTGCCTTGGTGGTGGTGGAACAAAAACATGAGGAGGATATAAGGAGTTTAAAACAAAAAAGAAACGAAAAAAATGCCATCTTTTATGGAACTTAACAAACAGAGGGCAAAAACCATCCTTCTACAGTACAGTACCATATAAGTTAAAGAGAACTCTCATCATGTCATGATTGACCCTGTTTTACTGTCTCCACAGCTGTTTTTGTCTGTGTAGACTTTTGTGCCATTGTGCCCTGTGCGCTCTCTTTCTTTATCTTTACGCTTTCTGTCTTTGTCATTCTCTCCTTTTTTTCACCCCTGCTCTTTCTCCTCTGAGGATTTTACTCACCTCTCTGTCTTCACATTTGTCCCCCTCTCTCTTCACTTCCCCCCTTCCTCCCCTCCAACACCTGCCCATCTGCACTTTTACCTTTCTGACAGTGCTCTTTTGTTTTAAGAGAAAATAAAATATAATAATCCTGGAATATAAAAAAAAAAAACAAGATAACGACAACAAACGAGACACTAATGTTTTTTTTTTTTGTTATGTTTTTTTTTAGTCATGTGGTCAGACAACCCGCTCTCACCTCCCTGCCACTCCTCCTCCTGTCTTTCCTCCATCTTTCCTCTTTCCTCCCCAACCTCTTGCTCCTTTGAATGTCTGTCTTTACTTTACTGCTGAACTATTATAATTGTACAGACTGTAAAATGTATTATTTTGTACAACTTCATTGAAAAAAATAACTTTTAGAAGATCCCTGTGCCTTGATCACGACTGTACGTGTGTAATGAGCTAAAGTGGGTGTCATACTGCGCTGTATAGCTTGGCCAATCCCCTCCTAACTCTCTGGCTCCCTCGCCACTTCCATCTCTCTCTCTGACATTTCTTTATCCCTCTGTCTCTCTCTTTCCTCTGTCCTCTCTTGCTCTCTCTCCTTGGGGACAGAGGACAACCATTCATAGCTTTTGTAGTTTTATTTCTCTTCCCCTATTCTCCCATTCTCTTTATGATTTAAATGTCTATTTTTGGATCCATATACCCCAAAAAGATAAATATATGAAATGTATATGGGTTTTAAAAAAAGTATTTTATTAGAATCAAATGAACCTTGACAAATTGTACACTTGATAGTGTGCGTATTGCTATAACTTAAATCCTTTCAACTGAAGTTGTGTTCAGGTTTCTTTTGTTTTCTTCCATTGACATCTGCAAAGGACATTTTGAAGGGTTAAAGAGGAGATGACAGATGCAAAACATTGCTTGTTTCTACACAAATCTTATTCTTTTGCTAAAAAAGGCCAAAAAATGGGGGGGGGAATTTCAGTTTATTTTCTGATGAGGAGGGAGGGGGTCCTCCTCCATAGCCTTGCACAGCAGAGGTTGCCTGTACAGTATCAGCATTTCTCTCATTTCAGTGCCCTAGTCTTCTTTTAATGTGTACATCTAATATGGGTCTCTACTTTCTGAACAGGAGCTCTAAGAAATAAAGTTTTTTTTTTTTGGTGCAGACAGCAACAGGTCTGTCATTACACTTATAAACGCACTCTGAGACACAGGCAACACTACTCTCTACTTTCTTACATAAACTGCATTTTTGCATTCTTATCCTTAAATTTTCATCGGCCGAAAGGGTTGTTGCAAATCCATGCTAGAGGAAGTGGAGTTTCCTGTCCATTTACCAGTCATTTCCTCTTCAAAAACAGTCTGTATTTATTGGGACGACCATGAAGCCTGTAAAGTCTGTTTCTGACAGGAGGGCTTCTGGTTTTGATGTTCAACAATGTGGAAATTCAGGGTGAAAATTAAGTAAGGAACTAGCCTCACCCCCCCATAAAACTGTAACTGATGTGACTTTATCCTGTAGTTAGCTCATCAGCGAGTCCCTGAAGGTAAAATGTACTGAGTGGACAAGTTCTGAATATCCAGCCTTATTCTACAATATACAACTCCTGATAAATGTTTAAATTTCTAGTAGAGATTCCCCAGTTACCAAAGATGTCAAAGATGTGGGGTTGCATTTGGGGGAAATGTATATACAATGCAGCACAGGACATCTAGAGTACTTACATTTGAGTGAACGGTGCAGCCATAAAAAAAAAAACATTTTTCTGCAAACATATATCTTCAATGAACGGTTGGAAGGATCTAAATGTGATACTGTCAATGTGGAATAGCATGATATTCCCAATCTTGAAGCTACTTACAGGGAAAAGTAAAGGAAAATGATTTAAAGGAGCTGTCCCAACCAAAATAGAAATTCATCAATGACTTACTCAAAGCCTTTAGAAGGGTTATCTCTGGATCACCCAACTCACACAGTAAGTTTTGGCCAATCTTTTTATAGCTCTAACACAATCTAGTATCTGGTCTCAGATTTTCTCCAGACAGCCCGAGTTTTTTTCAGCTACCGTGTGTCCAACAATCCAACATGGACCTTTTTAAAATGTCCCGTTTGATGCTTTTGAGCGGTGACCTAATGGCTATGCAAAAAATAGAATGGGAGGCAGTGGAGATTGATTTACAGGAGCTAATTTACTCTGGCTGTGGTGTTCCTACCAACTTCAGCTAAGTTTCAGCTAATGTGGAGGTGAGTAGAAAGTGACTGCATTTTGATTTTGGTGAGAATTGATGCTTTAAGTATGCAGGAATAGGCCTTAAGGCAAAGATGCACCAAAAGCAGCAACGCAGACCATACCTGCTATAAATTCTCTATGAGAAGTGGCGTATTATGGCATCACAGGGAGCAAGGGAAGGCAGCAATATTTATTTTTTTTCCTGGTATAAAAATGAAGACATCTGTGGAGGGAAGTTCAGAGTGCGAAGGTGAACTGTGACCTGGAAACAGTGGAAAAGCACAGCAGGGTAACAAGTCGTACCTGACATCAATCTTTGTTTATAATGTAAATAAATGCAGATTTTGACCTGTTGTTTACTGCTGATGTAACATGCAGTAGACCACATTTGGATGGACAGCATGATGGGTATACCCAGCAGTGACGACATGCAGTAACTATGATTTAAATTACACAAAAATTTCAAAGTCATATGAGATAGTACCAGGAAATTCTCCATATGTCATTGAGAAATGCTGTGGCTGGAAATTACATGTAACAGCCATGTTGGTCAGAAAAAGGAAAAAAAAAAGGTAGTACAATTGAATTTAGGAAATAAATTATGACTTCTGTGTAGGAGTCTAAAGAAACTAAATCCCAGCAGTGGAAACTGATTCACAAATGCAGATCTGGAGACTCCTGACTCAGCTCTTTCATGATTCATGTATGGCCTTGTGATTATTAGACCGCGTGTAACTTCTTTAGGCAGGGAGAATGTTTGACCGCTCACAGATTTGTATTCAAATTAATAAGAAAAAAAAAATTAAACTTAATGAATCCCTCAACTGAAGTCTGAAGCCAACAACAACTGATGCCTGCTCTGAAGAGTGTCAACCTGGGAGTCATTTCAGGATGTGCCAAAACCACTGGTGTGTCAAACCCTAATAAGTAGCTACAGTGTGTTTGTAGTTGACCCATGGGGAATGTTTTAAAGTCAAATTGGGTAAATCTGATTTTTCACATATTTTTTCAGCTACGATAATGTGAACACTTATAGACCTACTGTACGAACTAGGAACTAAAAATGGGTTTTCAAGGCACTGTAGATGTCCGTAGTGTGGCCATAGCTGCTGTTGAAGAGATTGAGGTCACATTGATGTCCTCGGTAATTTTACGGGAATTTTTTAGCAACCTGGCAGGACTACCGTTAAAAATGTACACATGGTGGGTATTTTGTAGGCCAATTCCAGTATTTTTAAACTCAGTATGTTTAAATGTGACTACATTAAGGCCAGCGAAATGAAAAAACGAAGGCTTTAGTATTTCTCCCAAAGAATTGTATTACTGGCAGTAAGGAGAAGGCTTTGAAACAGCATTTAGAATACTGTAAAGTACTGCTTAACTGAACAGTCAACTGAAACTTCAGTCATTTTTTTTCATCATTTTTTTTTAATCAGAGTAATTAAAAAAATAAGTTCAGTGACCTTCTTTTTGGTTTCTGGTCATAATCCTGTGAGGGTGTTTGGAGGTGCAGCAAGGGGATCCATGACCTCTGTGTTTCTAAAATTTGTCGTTGTGCCCCTCCTCAACTCCACTATGCACGGCAGTTTCAATTTTCAGCCTAAAACCAACCAGTAGTCTAGAGATTAAATAATGGATTAGTTGATTTACAGAAAATTGATTGGCAACCAATTTGATAACTGATTCATCATTTCGGTCAGTTTTTAAGGACAAAGGCCGAAAGTTCTCTGCTACCAGCCTCTCAAATGTGAATATTTGATAGTTTCTCTGTTTTTTATAATAGTAAATGGAACATCTTTGTGTTGATCGGCAGTCAGAACTACGGCGCATATTGTGTAACTTGGGCTTTACGGAACAATGATGGGCATTTTTCACCATTTTCTGACATTTTTTTAGACTGAACAGTCAATCTACTATTCAAGGAAATAATTG
Organism: Xiphias gladius; assembly: GCF_016859285.1. Lineage (NCBI taxonomy): Eukaryota > Metazoa > Chordata > Actinopteri > Istiophoriformes > Xiphiidae > Xiphias > Xiphias gladius. The sequence continues at coordinate 10,475,980 of NC_053417.1, read as the reverse complement.
TTGTTCTCCAATGATGGAATAATACTACCTTGCTCAAGATTTTCCTTGTGTTAAGGACTTGATAGACAAAAAAATTAAAGCAATATGATAAATCACAACTTTACAACAATATAAACTAAAAAAAATACAGGTCTTCAAGCCACATCCCCTCTACATGAGCAGGGCAACGGAATGGAGGACCCGCCATAGCTGATGTTGTACTTTACTGGTGTTCATTTCTAACAATGTTGCATTAATCAAATTATGTAGACCCTCTTAACATGGAAGAAACCTGGGGCGGATGGGGCCCCGGGACAGTCGCCCGTTTTTCCCATTTGGTAATCCGCATCCACCCTTGGCTACGGCCCACAGACTTAAAGGGTTCTTCTTTTGTCCATGTAAAGTTTTAAAGTACCCTCTAGTCTCAGTTTTAGACTTGTCTATGTTGGGTTTACTTTGTAATAGTTTACATTTATTAGTATACTTTTTTTTTTTAACATTTTTCTTTTTTTGTAACTCGGTAAGACCAGCTGACGTCCCGCCTCGGCACCGCCCCTCCCGTGACGCCTCCCTCCTCCCTCCTTCCCGTCTCTCCCTCCGCTGCTAACACAGTTAGCACTAGCACGTTAGCCCCCAGCAGCTGTCGGTGGCAGTCAGTCAGTCAGTCCAAGCGGTGGTGCATTTGTAATCCTCCTCCCTCCCGAAGGAAAAAAAAAAAAAAAAAAAAGAAAAAAAACCGTGGACGGCTGGGTTGTTTCTTCGGGAGCCAGCTGCTTCACCTCTCTGGGCCACCTGCGGTAAAACACTGTTGTCCTCGCCGTCACGACAGGAAGAAGCTCTGGGACATGGCCAGACCAGAACAAGTCCTGGTGCTAGAGCCACAACACGAACTGAAATTCAGAGGTAACGCTGGAGCAGAGGGCCGGGCCGGGGGCTAGGTAGCTAACCCAGGAGCCGTTAATGACAGCCAGCGTATCGATTTGTGCATTAACCACGTAACGTTTGCCAAAGTGTCGTTGTTTGCTGTTGCTGCTGTTGTCAAATTAGACAGACGTAGCCAGCTGCAGTCTGCGTTGAAACAGGTGAAAGGAAACTGTGCGCGACGATGCTAACCAGCTAGCATTCAGCTAACCTAGGTAGCAAGTCAGACTGCTAGCTGTCATTGCAGCGTCAGGGCAGGCCCTTCGTCCCATTTCTCTAATTCACTCATTTGCTCCCTGCCTCTGTCTTTTATCCCCTGACAGCAGGTGAAACAACACCGCGATGTGATCTAATTCCAGCTATACGCCATGCGCTCGGTGCTGTCGCTCACACCCGGCTGTCAAAAAGTGACTCTTCTAGCATTTTCTGCGATCAGGGTGTCATTGCTTAGCCTTATCACCATGCTTATTTCACAATATTTTAAGCTAGCAAGCCGCGACCAGGAGCTTTACAGTTTACTCTCACTGTGCAACCTGAATTCCTTTCCAGCTTCTCTATATCCAGGCAGAATTACAGTGAAAATACTGTCTGAGCTGGTGTAATGCCAGGGATAATGGCTGTTTTTTTTTTTTTTTTTTGAGATAACTGCCTTTGGGTGTGATATTGCTGGAGAAATGGGTCAAGTGATGGCTTCAGGTGATGGGATTAGTCAGAAGTGGGCTGTTCACTGATTGATTATTGCCGAGCTTTGAAAGCAAAGATAGGCCAGGAGAAGACGCATACACCCACACAGGGTAGCTGATTAGAGCAGAAAGCACAGTGAGGTTGTTTGACTGATGCAAATTTCCGTAGCCAAGGTTTATTCCTCAAAACAAGTTGAATATTCCTGTCTGGAGCCATTAGACATGGTCAGAGGGCCATACGAGGGGCAGTGTGAGGATGATCTAAATGCTACACAGGTACCAAGAAAACATCTGCATTTGTCACATGTTACAAAAATGCCCTTCTAGTGAGTTTTCTACAGCATCCGGTTTTTGGCTGAGGGCGGGGCATGAATAATAAAATAAATGCTTCCACATTTTGCTGCTCTTGCCACAGTTTTAATCTTTAATGTCCAATGTTTATGGCAGACCGTGTGGAGTCCCTCACAAACACCACTCTTGTATTCATACCCGCAGACACACAATATGTGTAAGCGATTCATCAAACGAGTCTTGGTGAAACCTTTTAAGTGCCCACTCAGTCCAAGCCGTGCACACAAATGAAAAGCTACAAGACAAGCCTGTAAATTTACACATATGTTCACGAGTCACTGTGCTGTTTGTCTCTTTGACCTCCTCAGGCCCGTTTACAGATGTCGTCACTGCCACTCTGAAGCTCACCAACCCCACAGAGAGAAATGTGTGTTTCAAAGTCAAGACAACCGCACCTCGCAGATATTGTGTGCGCCCAAACAGTGGCATCATTGACGCTGGAACCTCCATCAATGTTTCTGGTTTGTAAAAATTTTTGCACCCTCTGGCCACACAGGGGATAAGTCTGGTCAAAGTTCATCCAGACTTATCACACTATGTAGTTTTCACATCTCTTTCAGACACCTGTGTGATACTGATACAATCAGATATCTGTATATTTCACTCAGTGCTTTAATAATGATCTATAGTTGCTGTCAGACAGTATATCTAAATTAGGGGCTTGGTATTTGATAGCTGAGGGAAAACAATCTCTATAATTGTGGAACTAATGGCCAAACAGAAGGCAGTTATTGATCATTTTACCCAGCAGCAACACTTAAATAAGTTCAGAAAATTGTATCATTTTACTGTAATGCAGACTATAACACAAGGAGATGACGGTGTTAAAGTTGCATCAAGCTATCATGATCATCACAATACCCTGATATCTAGTCTCAACTGCAAAATTTCTGTAATTCAAGTCATAAAACAATAAATCCTGACACTATAAGCCAGCAGGTATTGTGTTTCAGCACCAAAATAAATCTTCTAGCCTCAGTTTTACCAGTCATTGTACTCATACAACAGTCGGCCACTTGAGGTGACAAATATTGTTGGGAAATCATCAGGAGGCACATCTGTAACATCTTAGCAAGTGCTGTCTAACAATAATCTGCACAAAAACACAAAAATTACTCTCACAAAGCTGTTTTGTTCCAACTATTTGAAGAATAAAAGAAGAGTTGGAAACAATGGAAGTATATTTAGGTTGTTAAATTCGAGAAATATAATGAAATGAGAGAAATAATCACACCTATGATGACAGAACTGGTAAAGTGGAAATTTGTTAAATATATTAGATTAATAAATAAACAAATCTAAAATAAGTTGAAGAATTGAAAATTGGAGTTACATTATTCTACAGTAACTAATATAAGTGTGACATGTAACATGATTTTTGGTGTGTTCTTTGTAATTTTTGTATTGGAACTAAAATAATGTCTTATGTTAATGTAACATTTATTTGGTCCACATTGGTTATTTCAGATGGAAACCTTCACAACTCAGTGAGGTAGCATGGGACAATAACATCTAAAAGAGTTTCAGGTGTCATTTATTCCCAACTCTGTTATATCAATGTTTGGATTAAAAGGGCCCCATGCTGCTTTTGTCTTCATTTCTATCATGTAAATCAAACAAATAAATTCAAATAAACGTTCATTACAGCCGGAATTGTTGTAATCTTCAGTGACTGAGTAAAAGATCAGTGAGGCACAAAAAGGAAAATTTCAGGGCAAGTAGTCAGTTCACGAGGAGTAAATCTCAAATCATAAACCTGACTGACGTCTTTTCAATTACAGGTTGCGTAATAGTGTTATGGGGAAATACAGGAAGTTAGTCTTTGCATAATGTTCTTGCTCTCCATTCTGTCATTGTTTTTATCCACAGTTATGTTACAGCCTTTCGACTACGACCCCAATGAAAAGAGTAAACACAAATTCATGGTGCAGTCCATGCTGGCTCCATACGACATGACTGACATGGAGGGAGTTGTGAGTACCACAGCATAAAATATGATTTAGGATTATGTTTTGTATTAACCAAAAGATATGTCATTTAATATGTAACTACTGAGTCTTTTATTTCTTAAAGAACATCACATCTGACCTATTGACCCTGGTTTTTCTTGATGAACCAAACTGTAGACATCTGTGTCTTTCAGAAACCTACAGTGCCTCCAGCTGAAAAGATGATTTGAAAAAAAATAAATAAAATGAAAGATAAAATAAACTGATCCGATGAGAAAGATTCCCTGTATGAGCGTTCACTTAATTTTCTTTCTGTCTCTCTTTCCCTCTTGATTTTCGTCGTCCACAGTGGAAGGAGGCAAAGCCTGATGAGCTGATGGATTCAAAGTTGAGATGTACATTTGAGTTGCCTCTAGAAAATGACAAAACTGTAAGTCTTAACTCTTCCATTAGTGGCCATTTATTGCACCACTGTATGCACTCAGTCATTAATTGTCAGGTGTAGATACACAAAAGTGACATTTTCTCACATCTCACATCAGATCTACAAACCCAGAAATGTTACATCTTGTATTTCACAGATTTAAATAGCTAATTATAGCCATTTCAGGCCGACTGGATATGATCTTAAGGAATAAAATCAGATGAAAACATTCACATTGCATGTTTCCGTGTTGAGTTTATTTTTTTCCCTATTGCTCAGTATTTTCTTAGTCACCTACCCATCAGCAACACATTACTATGTATCACCCATTACATGTTTGATTTATTCATTTACAATTTATTTGTTTGTACTTTCATCTCACTCCCCTCCACGTCTCTGCACGTCTCTGCAACCCCTTCCTTCTTCTTCCTCTACTCTCACCCCACCGCCCTCACTCTCTCTCCACAGCATGAGAGTGAAAGCAACAAAACTGTGTCTTCCTCTACCTCCTCTGTTAAGACCGAGCACTCGGCGCTGCCCAAGTCAGCCAGCGCCTCGCTTGATGACGGAGAGGTAAAGAAGATCATGGAGGAGTGCAAGCGGCTGCAGATGGAGGTGCAGAGGCTACGGGAAGAAAACAAACAGATCAGGGTGAGACAAACTAGAACAAGTGAAAGAGTCAGAAATCTGTCTGTGTTTTCTCTCAGGCTTGTATTTTCTACTCCAGCACTTCCTCTATCGTACATAGAGAAGCAGAGACAGTTATAGAGTTTCATTCTCTAATATAGGGTCTATGGTTTGAAAAAAGAAGTTCCACATCATCTGAAATAAAATGACAGGATGAATGATTTAAAAAAATAAAAACTTATTTTATTGAAATGAGACTAACTTTTTTTTGGAGGGGGGAGTACTCAAACTAGTTATTCATTGTATGAGAGTCAGGCAGAATAGCAGAAAACTGAACAATTGCCCCAGGTTTCTGTAAAAATCACTTCAGCCATTGCTTGAATGGTAACGTCTTTCCAAATGAGGCTTTAGAAGTTAAAAGCTGCAAATATCAGCTGACACTTTGTTACCTGTCAAAAAGAACAAAAATCACTATTTTACATGTCTATAATATCATTTAGCATCAGTTCCATGGATAATTTTCTGTCTTGCAGGGCCAAGTCCAGCAGCTTCTGAACGATTAAATTAAAAATAAATAACCGTTTTCTGCCTCCACACCAGCGACAGCCAGAGCCGGAGGCATTGTGTTTTCAGGTTTTCCATCCATCCGTCCGTCAGTCCCATTCTAGTAAAAGCAATATCTCAGGATCGCTTGAGGAAATTTCTTCGAATTTGGCACAAACGTTCACTTGGACTTAAGGATGAAGTGATTAGATTTTGGTGGTCAAAGGTCAAGGTGACTGTGACCTCACAAAACATGTTTTTGCAAATAACTCAAGAATTCATACACTAATTATGACAAACTTAATACCTTTTTTATTAAATTTATTTAAAGTCTTCACTATATATTATTATGAGTCTGGACAGACATGGATTTAAACTGCAACTTGACTGGTTGGCGGAGGCATACAAACAGGAGGCGGTAATTTTATTCTTGCATTTGGCAGATTTTTGGTCCAAAGGTTCCTCTCTCCTGTACCTACCAGTGTTGCCAACTCTTTGCAGGGAGAGTAGCTATTAGCTGTTTTAAAATATAAATAAAGTCATTAACGCACTGAAAGAAATTTGGCAGGAAAAAAAAAAGTTGCTAGTCTGATGACGTGTAGAGACAAAGTCGTCTATTTCATAACAAGCGGGTGGCACTGATACAGTGAAGGCGTGTAGGGAGTAGGACCAGGTGGTGCTGGCAGAATGCCCCCCACTGGCTTCAGTCAATGTGTTCTCAGGCACAGATATCAGACCTGTGCATTCATGTGCTTTTTGATCAAAAATAGGACCAATTGTTGAAAAAGAGACCGGAATAAGAAAGAAACGTGATGTTCAACATTGTTTATCAATCAAGGATTTTGTAAAACAATTACTTGGGGCTCGAGGTCATTCAGTATGCACTGTAAAACACCAAGCCTTTATCTTCAGTAGTTTGCCTACAAAAGTGCTCAGAAGCGCAATAAGCGTCCTGTGGTTTCCTCAGCTATATTTTGTATGAAAATCCGCCAGGCTGCTGCTTTCACTTCACTGCCACTTTATATATACTATAATAATAACACAGTTTCTAAGTGAATTCAGTCTTATTTTTGCCATTTCTGTACTGTAATTTCTTGTCACACTGATACCAATATATCTGTCGTAATCAGAAGACTGTGTGCGTGCGTGTGATTGTGTGCTGTTTTGAATGTATCTCTGACTCCTCTCTCTTCATCTCAGGAGGATGATGGGCTGCGGAAGAGAAAGGTGACGTCAGTGGCTGCTCCTCACTCCTCCGCCATGGCGACCTCGGCCGTGAGGGACGAAGGCCTAAGCACCCGTGTCCTGGCGCTCTGCGTGCTGTTCTTTGTCATTGGAGTCATCATTGGCAAGCTGGCCCTGTAGAGACACAGATGGACAGAGCACAGTGACGGACGGACGGACGGGCGGGCGGCAGGCATGCTCGGGAGGACACGTGTCAGTGATGGCAACGGGGATGTCTTCTGGGTTTATGTTGATTTCTCTTTATTTGTTTTTTTTTTGTTGTTGTTTTTTTGTTTTTTTTTAACACTTAAGGCAATATCATTATGGTTTGTCTGGATGGAAGATAATTTAATGTGCAAAAAGAAAGCGAAGGAAGGCGATCCCAAGTTAAACCATGAGTGCAAGCATTTTTGTAACAGGTCTTGCCTTTTTCTTTTTTCTTTTTTTTTTTTTTTTTTTGTGAAATGATCACCACTTCTGATCTGTTCTTTCCGTCCATCCCTCCTTCCTAAATGATCCTCCCCAACTGGCACAGGTAACAGTTTGTAGTGTGTGGAAGTGGCTTCATGCTGGCTGAATGTCTGAAGTCTTTGATTCTTAATTGATTCCTAAGTCTTCAAGTTCCTCACTCACATTGTCTATAAGAAAGACAAAACACTCCTCTTCTGATAATATCTCTTCCACTTATTACTGATAATCTGCAAGGAGAAGTGAACATAAGTGATCAGTGAATGACTTTTTTTTTTTTCCTACATTCAAATTCTGTGTATTGTCTTCTAAACAGTATGTGGTAAAAATGTGAGCCAGTAGAAGCCATGCATGTGTGCGTGTCTTGTTGATTTTGCCTCCTGCAGGAGGGCTGATATGACTGTGTGTGGATGTTTTTATTAGGAGACCACAAACAGCGAAATCATAGGCTGTTTTAGAACTAAGGAAGAGGGGTGATGTAAAAAAAACAACATCTGAACAGATTTCCTGTACACAACAGAAACGTGGGGGTGTTTGATTAAAAACTTTAATGATTTCAGTCGCTGACCAGACCAGGGAATCTGTAGGTGTTCAATAAATCCATTTTTGGGCCTTTTGGAAAATTATAATTCCATAAATCAAGATTATGATAAAGAATTTATGCTGCACAGTGATCTAGGTCAAAAACAAAGCTGTAATCTAGTCCAAGGCATCACATTTTCCCAGTTAACACTGTCTTGATAATTACTTCCTCATCTTGTAGGAGAGAAGGAGTGGTGCTAGATTAAAAATCAGACCCAATTTCCCCCCTTAACCCAGTGAACTTATCATGCAAAACCAAATCAGACATTTTCAATATACAACATACAGTATGTAACAATAGTTTTGGCTGCCTTGTTTCATTTTACCCATGGAGTGTTGTATTTGCGTCCTCTAATGTATTACAGCAGTTGTTTGCCCCCCCCCCCCCACCTTATATTATCATGTAGTCACAATGCTTCTGTTGTTTATAATATTCAAATGCACTATATTCAAGTGTCCACTCTGCAGTCTGCATGAAATGACCCGGGTCTATTATGATTATTTTATTTTATTTTTATTTTTTTGAGTGTTGAAGTTATATTAGCAAAAAAAAAAAAAATGACTGTCTTTACAAAAGGGACCATCTTGAGTCTGGTTTATCAATTTGTGTGTGTTTTGTTTCCTTTCAATCATCTTTTTCTTTTGTTTCCTGTTGGGCTCTGGTGGTCGTGAGATAACTGAGACAACACAGCTGTATTATCTTGGTTATCACGTGACCATCTCAGCAGACTTAGTTGTTAAAAAAAAAAAGGAATAAATATCTGTATTTTTCGTTGCCTGAGGGAGCTCGGGGAGCAGAGATGTGGGGGTGTGAGTGACTAGGAATGGGATACACACTACATTAAAGAAAAAAAAAAGGTATCAACGCTTCAGACCACACATGCAGAGATACAGTCTTAAAACAATGTAATCACACAGTAATTGGATACTCTTTTGTATGTACATAAAAATAAAAAGACTTAAAAGATAACTGGCAAAGTTATTAACATACTGTAGTAAAGGAAGAAAATAATTAAACAACCACAATGGATCATGTAGCATCATAATGAATTAAAATACATAAACCCCCAACTGTCTGTTTCTGTGAAAAGTTTACTCCTTTTTTAAATTTAGTTTAGATTGCAGTCTGTGAAAAAGCATTGTAAATTGTGTGTGTGTGAGAGTGTGTCTGCAAAAACATTTTGATTGTAGAAAAAAAAGAATCTGGGGTTCACAACCACTAAGCCAATGCTCTTATTTAGGGGGAAAGTACAATAGCTGTTAAACTGCTCCTATTAGATTAAAGGGGCATTTTAATGATTTTACACAGGATATCTTGGCCTCTGCTCCATTTATCTCTTTGTTGCAAGTCACCTGACTATACGTGCTATTCTAAATCACTGAAGTACCCCTTAAGAACCCTGAAGATCCCTTCCAGGCATGTTTTAAGACATGTATACAAAATAGTTCATAATTATAAAGCTCCATATGTTTTGAGGTTAGAAAACAAAACTGGAATGACAAAAATTATGACCAAAAATTCATTCATGTATACATGAAACTGTGTACAGTCTTTGAATCTAAACACACACTGTGGATGGTAGTGAAATAAACAGAAATAATTCCAGTATACATGAATATGAGCATACTGCAAGGTAACAAAGTTTTTCCACATTACATGTTTGAATTTGGAAATAATGTCAGTAGAGACAGATGTGCACATTTGTAACCTGTTTCAGAAACAGATCAACCTGTATAGTAACCCAGCCTTTTGGTATGTATGCCTTTATGTGCTGGATTTATTGCCTCTGACAGGTGATGGAAAACACCTGCCGTGACGTCAGTGGTTGGGGTGTGGCCACCAGTTTTCAGATACTCTACATAGGTAAAAGTGCTAATACCACTCTGTAAAAGTACTCCATTGCAAGTGAAAGTCCTGCATTAAAAATATTAGTTCAATAAAAGCATGTAAGTATAATCAGGAAATGTACATAGAGTATTCAATATAGAAAATTGACTCCTGCAATTTATCTTTAGATTATTATTCTTGACCCATCAATGTAAAAGCAGGATTTTACTGTTGTAGTTGGTTGAGGTGAAGTTTTAACTGTTTTGCATAGGACTGCATCTAATGACTATTTTCATTATAGATTCATCTTGTGATCAATTTTTTGATTGTTTTGTATTTAAAATTTCTGAAAATAGTTATAAATCCTCATCAAAGTGGCACCATCACAATGCTTGTTTTGTCAAAGCAATTGTCAAAAATAGTCCTCAAAATTATTAATAATAAATTACAATTGTTTATATAATTAAAAGCAGCAAATCCTTACATTTGAAAAACTGGACCCATGAAATGTTTGGCATTTTTGCATGAAAAGATGACTTAAAGGAGATGGCTGTTATTTAAAAAAAACAAAAAAAACAACTTTTTAAAAACAAATACCACTAAAAGACCAAAACCAATAATGTTTTCTGTAGTTCTCAACACTTTCCTACTCTCCTACCCTGTCTTTGGCACTCAGCACCAAGCCCACTGGTTTCTTGTGAAGATATACAACTTGACAATTGGATCAAAGATATATAGTTTATTTAAAAAAAAAAAAAAAAAAAAGACTAAGTAGTTGCCTGTAACATTACCCGGCACTGTAGTTTTTCGCAAATGTTACTCAAATAGGAGTAAATGCTGGATTTGCCGGGGACAATTTTGGACACAACTTTGGTGCAGTAGTGAGTAGCATGATGGTGTATGTGAAACTGAGTTCAATTAAACAATAGCGCCCAAGCTTATAGCACTGTGTGGGACATAATACCCAGTGCAACTGTGAGGCTCTCTGATTTGTTTTTAATACTTCTTTGGACAACATACGATAACTGTTGATAGGATACATTCATTGTCGGGTTTGTTCTTTTTATGGCATTTGTTGGCAACAAGAAAAACATAAAATGTCACCAGCATTAACTTTTAAATGATTATTAAAATGGTTGCCAATTTTTTTTCTGTCAATTAACTGATAGATCAATTGACTTATTGTTTCAGCTGTAGTTCTATGTAGTGTCATCTTGTATGAGCTTCTCATATGTTTTGTATGCAAAAATCTGAATTTGTAGAACAACTAAGGCAGTCAAATAAATGCACTGGAGTAAAAAGTACAGTATTTCACTCTGAACTGTAGTGGAGAAGAAAATTAGACTTAAAATATTCAGTTTAATCCCTGAAATTCTTCATTGAATGAAATAATCCTGAAAACGACCAAAATAAAAGGAACAGTACAATGAAAACAGGAAGAATGTTAAAATAAGTAGCAAAAATAAAAAGATAAGAGAAATAATAATAATAAGAGAACAAACATAATTAATAAAAACACATTAAAAGCGCTGCAGTAATTTTCAGTGGCGCAGTTGTCCAGCAGGTGGAGACAGGGAGGCATCGAGCAACGCCCACCCCTCGTTGGGCAACATGACGTCGTCGGGCCTTATCCAGGAAGTAGAAAAACATCAACAATCCTTCCAGGCTCAGGCTCAGGCTGGGGGCGAAGTGTTAGTGTAGTCCAGTAGCACGGAAGTTAAGCCTCACTTTCCCTTGTATTTCGCAGATTTGTTTATTTTATTTTATTTTTCAATAAACAGTGTGTTGTAGCATCCCAGGTATGTCGTTGTTCGGTAAGATATTTGGAGGAGGAGGAAAGGGAGGAAAGGGACCGAGCCCGCAGGAGGCGATCCAGAAACTCCGAGAGACGGAGGAGATGCTAACGAAGAAACAGGAATTTCTGGAGAAAAAGATCGAGCAGGAGCTGCAAATCGCCAAGAAAAACGGCACGAAAAACAAACGAGGTGAGATATCAGGGCGGGATTTTCTCATAGTTTCCACTGTTCATCATCAAATTGCCTGGTGAACAAGCCGAAGCTACATGTTAGCACGTTAGCTAAGTTGGCTAAGTTTGGCCGAGCTGTCGTAACTGTTGGCCGCCTCACCGAGCGTCGTTATCGCGGCCCTGGCAAACAACGCAGGTAGGTGTCTGTTTTATTGACCGCGTGCGAGATTTGCTCATCTGGTCGTTGATTTGTCGTTAACTTCGCTTCACTCAGGTAACGCCGGCCTTGTCTTTTGCCAGCATGTCTCTGGAGATCACCTTTTCGTGTGATTGATCAGTGGCCATTAAAAAACGAGTAGTCGGTCAAAGGTGTGACAAGCGACATGGCTTCGGTCAGGTGTCCTGCTTTTCAGACGCACTGGCCATTAACATATGTACGGAGTGTGTCAGGACAAGGGGTTGAGTGGTGGAGTCGTCTTAGAAGGACGCGCTATCACTGACAGAGAGGTGGGCGTGTTTGAACTTTGGTCAGAAGTCTGTACTGATACCTGCAGACTTCCAGCACGTCCTACAGCTGCCTGCGAGATTAATATACAAGCCAGTAATGTCAGAAGACCTATACAACGACCCATGGGCTTGACTTTGTTATCACCAGTAATAACTGGCAATATGGAAACTAAAATATTACAACAACCATCCGGGCATATTCTGGTACAACATGATACAATCTTTATTCTTTTCATTTATTTATGTACCTCAAGGACAATGCACATTGGTGAGCACCACTGCAGATGTGCCAGCGTTTGCCAAAATACAAATTTTATACTGTTGTCCCTTGGCCGTTTGTTTATCTAGCCATTAAAACAGCAGTAAAGCACACATCGTGTACATTTAGAACAGGAGTAATCAGGTGAAAGCTTAGATGAGAAAGGCAAGCATCATGCAAAATCCGACTTCTACAATGCCCGCAATGTTTGGGACACAAAATATAATTGTTATTACAATGACAAGATATAAATCCGTATCACCTTGCCACAGAATTGCTCGAGGTTGACTGGTGTTACATTGCATTAAATGAAAAAGTGCTGTTCCTGTACTTGGCTTGAATACTTTGGACACGTCGCCTTTAACTCTAATTATTTCCTCCTCCAACTCTATAAAGGTTGACAGATTGAGTCGGCCCAGCACGACGCGCTCTGACAGCTTCACTTCAGCCTATCAGGTGTCTGTGTTAGTGGTCATGTGACTACTGTGGCTGATTAATTTCTACCCTACAAACTTTCCATCTACTCTTCCAAGTTCCCGCCACAAGCTGTATCTAACTGTTCTTGTTGTTCGAAATGTCATTAACATGTTAGATTAACGTGAAAGCATTTTAATTATGATTCCAGTCAGCGGTGGATCACTGCAATTTCACAGAGCATAAGATGTGGTGCTGACTAACACTGCAGATGTTTAACCGCTTAATCAGGCTCCCTTGACATTACTGTTCTGCTTAAGGACAAACCAATCCCCATGAGTTTTACTTCACTCACTCACTGAATTACATTTTTACATTTCAGTCTGTTTGCGCGACAATCCCGTCGCCCTGTCTCGTTCTCCTCTCATATCCTCGCCGTCTTTCTCTCCTCAGCGGCTCTGCAGGCTTTGAAAAGAAAGAAGCGGTACGAGAAGCAGCTCGCCCAGATTGACGGCACGCTGTCGACCATCGAGTTCCAGAGGGAGGCTCTGGAGAATGCTAACACCAACACTGAAGTGCTCAAGAACATGGGCTTCGCTGCCAAGGCCATGAAGTCTGCCCATGAAAACATGTAAGAGTGAGCCCCCAGTCCCTGTTTAGGTTCCTCACAATTTGACTGAACAATCGATTGGACTGAAATGAAGCCTGTTTATAAAAAGATTATATTTGTAGCCAATTGGTACTTAATTACCTTCATGGGACTACAGGGACAGTAGAAAAGCTTCAGTCTGTTCCTAATCAACAGAAAGATTGAGGAAGATGTTTTGCTTATAGCAAAATACAGAGGATTTGATACAGTATTAGCTCCCTAAATCCAAACCCATCAGCATCAGACGTTATTTGAATCTGTAATAGGGCTAGAATGAGAAAATATGAAGAATATACACTAAGCAGGCATTTATATACAGTTCCCTGCTAAAATGCTAACATCTAATTTATAGATTAGATAGACAACTTCAGTAGCTGCACGTGGTGACTACTTTTGCATTGCAGCGTTCCTTATGCTTCACTCTGCCAACTTATCAGCATGTGTAGGCATATGAGGCTTGGTTGAAAGGTACTATAGTGCATTCTGTTTTACTTAGATTTGGTTCTTCTCCCTGTTGTTGTTTCAGGGACATTGACAAGGTGGACGACCTGATGCAGGACATTACAGACCAGCAGGAGCTGGCCCAGGAAATCTCTGACGCCATCTCTAAACCCGTCGGCTTTGGAGAGGAGTTTGATGAGGTTGGTGAGACTTTTTCAGATATTTGATTTTTACATTTGTGAGGATTCTATGTGGTGTTTTCTGAATGCTGTGTGTGATTCTGAAGTGATTACTGAAGATTTACTGTTACTGTTGCGTCAGGCTAATCCAGCATTACAAACCTTTCACACACCTGACCCCGAAACCTTACTGGACAACAGCCGAGATCAGGATGTTTCTCGTGTCCTGTTCAGCATAGTGACCGATGGATCTTTTCAGACACGGTGCCATTACGCAGAGTTAACCTGGTAGACTAGAGTTCAGCCCCATCCTTGAGTCTGCCCTACCAGGCTAAACACTGCTTGTTGACGTCTATGTTGAGTCTTGAGTCCTTACTCAATTGGCATTGAGGCTGTTGAATCAGCCTCAGTTTTGAATGGTCTTATTCATAGATTGACGTCACCACAGTTGATGGTATCCAGCCATCCTGGGATGATATGGCAGAAAGAATAAATTACTTCTTTCTCATTTTGTCAGTCATTTAACTTGAAGTATTTTTAATTTAACTCTCAGTGAGATATTTTACTCACTAAGTGTAAAGACACACAAGATTATACCATTCCACATTAATTTTGAAAATATATTTTATCTGTGTGGTTTTTGTTAGGATCAATAACTTTATGTTTTTGATGTTGCATGAATTAGTTTGTGGTCATCCTCATTTACAGTTTGATGGCTGTGTTTGTGTCTTCCTCAGGATGAGCTCCTGGCGGAGCTGGATGAGCTGGAACAGGAGGAGCTGGACAAAAACCTGCTGGAGATCGGGGGACCAGAGAATGTCCCCCTCCCAAACGTGCCTTCTACTTCATTACCTTCCAGACCTGGTAAGAAACTATTGAAGAACCTGTACTATAACTCTGTGAGCCTGACTGCAGCATCTTTTTTTGTTAGTGAGAAGAACAGTTTTGCATTTTGGGAAATATCCTGTTGAGAGTTAGGTGAGAAGTTTGAGCCCATTCTCCGTTAAATATATAGGGCTATAAACTCAGCTGGTAAAGTAGAGGGTTTGTCACTCTGGAGATCCCTGGGTCCGGATCAGGTCTGGAAACCAGCGGAGATCATGCTAAACAATAACATAACCAATTTGTACGAAGGTCTCAAATCTTTTATTTCTGTCTTTTCTCACGTAAAGCCAAGAAAGAGGAGGACGAGGACGACATGGAGGATCTGCAGCGCTGGGCGATGGAAGCCATGTAAACGCAGCATGCGCCACATCATACCTGCATCAGAGAGGGAAGGGGAATGAACAAGGGGGGGGTGAATGGACTGATAGGATGTTGTGTATGAGTGTTTTTGTGTGTCTGAGGAGAGCTGACCATCTACTTTATGTAACACTACGAAAAAGCAAAAATGCTGTAGTCTCTCTTTCTCCATCCCGTTCACTACCGATATCTAGAGACCCCTAGGTGCTCAATCAAAAGGAGCCAGTCGGGGGCTTTTATATTGAAGCTCTATCCCTTCAACCATGGCAAAATTACCTAATATTTTTACCCTCGATTTTAATACACTACTAGCACTCCATTGTCCTTGTACTGGGCAGGGCTATTTCAGCCCACATAGCTCATATTTACGTGTAATATTATGAGCTCTCTGGTGCGATAATGGAGCTGTTGTCAGTCTAGTGTTACGAGCTGTGTGGCGTTGTTAACATCACCGGATGAAGGGAATTTTCTTGGGAGCTTAATCCTCAAATATCTGTTTATGACTCACATATTTACCTGTGTTTGTGGCGTTAAACTCGCTGGATGTATTTTTTTTTTTTTTTTTTTTTTGACAAAAATAACAACCCTTTGCTCTTTGCTCTTAACTACTCTTGAAAATAGGAGAACAG
The DNA here is from genome assembly GCF_016859285.1 of Xiphias gladius. Lineage (NCBI taxonomy): Eukaryota > Metazoa > Chordata > Actinopteri > Istiophoriformes > Xiphiidae > Xiphias > Xiphias gladius. The sequence goes on along the minus strand of NC_053417.1, from coordinate 10,460,115 downwards.
CTGAGCATGCGCTGCGTGAAGAAGCTCGGATCTTGGCAGAATCCGAACCTCTCCCTTTGTTTCAGGCTGCCCCCCCGGTTCTTGTCATTTGGTGTAAATTTCCTAAAAGTGTCTCTTTTTATATGCTGTATTTCTGCCGTCACCAAGAGGTTCTGTTGAGGTTGTGTGAAGCATGCAACAATGGGAAGTCACAATACAGATTACAACGCACAGCTAGAACGACAGATGTTTAACCTAACACCTTGATCCTGTTCTGTCTGTCTCAGTCCTTCTCATAAGGGTTTTTGTTTCAAATTGTATAACGTTTAAAAAAAAATTATGATAATAAACTATCGTCACACCTTATTAACTGCATCCAGAAGGAGATGGTGGTTTATAAAAGATTAAATTATAGTCAATCTACAACATCTGCTTTTTGGAGTTTTAAGACTTAGTTCCTTTAGTTTTTCAAAGTCATGATGTACATTTTTTACATTTAAAAAAAGAGAAACATAACACAAGGAGGGATGGACAAGCATGTTTGCATTTCTATGTTTTATTTATCCAGATGAGAATATTATTTGCAAAATCATTAAAGGTTTTCAATTCTTTTATTGTAGTGGAAGCTTTATCTTTTCACTTTGTCACTGTGTGATAGCAGTGTATTCAGTGTCTTAGTTTATCACCTGTAGCTGTAGTTTTAAAGACACTTGAGGCTCACAGAATTCATTTCATTATCAGTTTATCTGGCAATTGTTTTCTCAATTAATCAGTTAAACCTTTTGCCATTTATAAAGTGTCAGATTATTAGTATAAAGTGCCTATTATATTTTCCCGAGACCAACGTAAAATCTTCAAATTGAATCTCCAATTAGTATAGCCAATTAGTTTTCTGTCAATTGACTAATCAATTAATAGGCAAATCACTTTAGTTGTAATTCCGCTTTAACGAAAAACGAAACAAAGGCCATTGTCTACACCATGAGTCAAACATTTCGGACACCAACATTTTCTCCAAAATCTAAAGCAACAAATGAGTAAATACACTGAAAGTACACTTTCAGATTTTAGGTTCACACCTTTTTCCCCGTTGCATTTGGATACTCAAAGTTTTTACATCATGCTGTTTCTCTTTCATCGGGTGACATTTACTCATCTTTGTATTTCAGGACAATGTGAACTGGCAGACTCTCAGTCCATAATAAGACTCTTAGTTAATGATTTAATTCAGTTGTTTGTTTGTTTTTTTTACCCAGTCTATGGTTTATACTCTACATGCTAACAGGTGGGCTGACACTTCTGACCCTGTTCAGGTTTGCTTAGTAAGGTATGAACTGGCTTTTAAATGATGCTCTTTAGAGAGACATTTTGTAAAATCAGGAGGAAGTAGCAGAATGATTGTGATTATCAAGAATATGTTAATATTCAACTAACATGTGCACAATATCTGACATAAACAGTTAATTCGTCTGTATTCTATTAGGACCGTGGTGGAACAGATCTACTATACCGCTACACACTCACCATGCGCATATTTAGCAACAGTGATGCTTGTGCAATGCTGCTCGTGAACAGTGCTCGAATGGAAACACGCCGTCGCGAACTAATTACGTGTGGATTCGTCGACTTCACGCTTGCGTACTGCGACTCCAACGCTGATGCAAGAAAATTTCGGCGCAGCGGTGTGGGACTGATCGAGGGACAAAAAGTAGCCAGATTTCATCCACTTTTCAGCCCGCAAACATGTCAGGAGACGAGGTGAGTCACCGTGGGTTTTCCGCCGTTCAATACGTGTCGGTATGTAGACCTGTTGGGTGAATTTAGGTGAATTATCGGCTCGGATGGGTGTTGAGGATGACTTTGGGCCTCGGCGCTGCTGCTCCCCTCCCTGTCCGCAGCAGCTCTCACATGGCTGCAGCTGAGCTAACAACGGCCCGGCCGAGCCAGAAGGACCAGAAAATTCCGAATACACCACTGTGTTACGAGCTACTGCATCGTGTAGATTATGAATACACACTGTGGCTATCCAATCCGCCCTGTCACAGCCGCTGGATAACTCCAACTGAAAGGCTGAAGTTAGCTAGTTAGCGTTAGCTGGCCGCTAACGGGTCATTTTTTTTCACAATCAGAAACAAAAAAGCTACCGAGGTTTAATGTAGCTCTCTTTATTCTAGATAATTGGCTTCACCCTCAAACAGAGTGGTGACAGAAACAACTATACGTCTGGTCAACATGATCGAATTTAAATAAGATAAATATTTATTTTTCCTGAAGCTGTGTACGGGCTCTAAATCAGTTTAACGTCATCGCGGCAATTTGCCGATGTCCGCTGCTGTTTAAAGATTTTTTTTTTTTCTACTGATTTTTCGTAACTTTTATTTGTCCATATGGATGCAACGACAGGCAAGGAAAGGGACGTCCACGTCACTCAGGTACAACAAGTACATAATTTCTGAAAAATGGCATCGGTTAACTGAGATACGCGCGGTCGTTAAGAGTATCACATTATTACAATACTCAGTCTCATATCACCCATCTGCACTGTGTCGATTTATACCGGTAACGCACCTAATACTCGTTTCTGATTTACTGGCTGGTGTCTGTGTTGTGGGACTGCAGTTCGATCATAATCATAATCGATTTAACCTATAGTTCCTGGTCAGTCGTTTATTCAACAATATGACTGTCCAAAACAATGAGATGTTCAATTAACAATGACAGAATACAAAAGAAAAGTTGAGTCTGTAAGCAGAGAATGTTGGGCAGTTTTGCTAAACATGACATAAGCAAGAGATTAATTTTGTAAATACATTTTCTGTGGTTTGACTACTCAATTTGTGAAATGATTGTTTAACCTTTAGACATACATACATACTTTATTTTTTTGTTTTGTTTTTTTTAAATTTAGTGCGCTAAATAAGTTAAACTACAAGGTAGAGCAACAGTACTCCTGTTTCATTTAATGTTACAAGTTCATTTATTTGGTAAACATCACCGTGGGTTTAACTGACTACACACACAATGTAAATGGCCGGTGGCCATGGTATAAGAGTGATAATAGACTCTGAGGTGTTGTCATACTGTATGTGAAAATAACAGAATTAGCCGAGGAGAGGAGATGTCCTTCCCCATCTGCCCCCTCTGGCATTTTTGTATATCAGATCACATTTTCCTGTAACTCCTAATGATCAAAGTTGAAGCTAGGAAAGGATAAAAGTAGTTAAGCAAGTGATAAAGGTTTCGGCCACTGACTCACACTGTGACCATAATGGTACCGCAGAAGCTGGAGATATCACTATTTAGACAAGTTGGCGTTGGCCAGAAGGAAAGTGGCCGGCCATGCTGAACTGTAACCGTCAGGTAGTCTGCAAGGTTACGGAACCATTTTTCACATGGGAAAGGTCGACGCATGTCACATCTGAACCATGTCGGCCATCATTTCATAATCTTGTCAGCAGCCGTTAAACTTCACATCTTTCTTGCTTTTCTCTCCATCAGATGATTTTTGATCCCAACATGACCAAGAAGAAGAAGAAGAAGAAGAAGCCCTTCATGCTGGATGAGGACGGAGGAGAGGGGATGGGAGGAGAAGAAGCTAAAGAGGTGGAGGCAAAGGAGGCAGAGCCAGAGGCTGGAGACGACAAGGAGATGGATCTGGATGAAGATGAAGGCAGAAAGAAAGGTTTGAATGAAAATAAAGTCGGTTCTCACACAAAGCTCACATTTAAGCCTCGGTGTCGGGGCTAGTCTTCTCGAGGGATGTTACCCTGTACAATTAGCTGCATTAAGGTTAAGCTAAGATGGGTTTGTCTAATCTTCTCTAGAGCCGTCTGATGATTTGAACGACCTGAACTTCTTCAACCAGAAGAAAAAGAAGAAGAAACCCAAGAAAGTATTTGATAATGATATTGAGGAGGGATTCAAGGTCAGTCACTGCTAAACTGCAACCATTTTTTCCTCATTCCTCTCTCCTCATCACTTATAGTCTGTGTATTTCTCTCTTTTTCTAATCATTTTACGTCAGCACTTCCTGTTCCACTTTTACTGTTGCTTTCCCAACACTCTCGTTTCTTGTCTTAACCACATTCACATGGTTAATGCTCATCGTCTCCTCGCTGAATTTTACCTTGCTTTTCTATTGGTTCAAACCAGGAGCTAAAAATTGAAGGAGAGCAGACAGAGGCACTGGAGGAGGACAACCTGGACTTGATGCTTCCTACCAAAAAGAAAAAATCAAAGAAAGTAGACTTTGACGAGGGGGAGACACTGGAGAAGGACGACGGTGAGAATAAGTCGCCTCCTCTTTCATGTAGAGAAGTAAAGAAAGACACGTGTGTGTGATGCTATTTGTATGATGTGTTGCCAGCACTTGAGGATGATGAGGGGAAGAACAACGATGGAATCTCATTCAGCTCCTCCACAGGACCAGCCTGGGCCGGCTCGGAACGAGACTACACTTATGATGAGGTAGGCCACCTCTAATCAATTTCTCTCGCTTGTTGTGCATTCATAAGTGGAAAAGAAAGTTGCTTCAAAGAATGCAGTTAAGGGAGAAAAGAGGGAGTTATCTCACTTCTTACCGTCGTTTCTAGTGAAATGGAACTAATACAATTCTGTCTTTTAGTTGTTACCTGCTAAGTTATGTCATTATGAAGTTTTGACAGACATAATGCATATATTTTTAGACTGATTGTGAAATACACTTCCAGAGGATATCATTGCATGTGTCCATTGTGAATAAACGTTCATAAATTAGCTTAGAAATCATAGAAAATGGATTTACCTCACAACTCCAGTACTTACCTGAGAATCATCACGCTTTTAAGTTTTCTTCAGTATCAAAGTAACCCAGTGATAGTTGTCTGTACATCTGTGGGTACATTGCAAACAGGTACTGCTAATAGCTAATTTGGCATACTTTTAATGGTGCCAATTCCCAAAACAGGCTCAAGTCAGTTAGTCCGCTAACTGACTGACTCCATGGCAGCATTATATATTTCTTGTTCACATGTCCAAAAGTCCCCAAATGAAGGAAACTGTAGTTCAAAGCCTGAGAGCATGATAATTCTCCAAAGAGAAGTAATACAAATAGTAGTGAGAGTTACAGAATCCATCACTGTGAAATTTTTCTCATGTTGCACTGTCAACATTGTAGACACAACTGAGGCTCAGCACATCTCATTGACATGGTTCTTATATTCCTGGAATAAGGACACACTTCTCTATCCTTTCATATGCAGATATTTGCCATGTATTGAAAACCCGTGGTCATACGGACAAAGAAGTCAACAATTAAAGCATCTTTATGATTTTATCCTGATGTAAAAACTGTCAGTCTCAGCTACAGTTGGCGTATCTCTTTGTGTCATCTCTGTCAGCTCCTGAACCGAGTCTTCAACATCATGAGGGAGAAGAACCCGGACATGGTGGCCGGAGAGAAGAGGAAGTTTGTGATGAAGCCTCCTCAGGTGGTCCGAGTGGGAACCAAGAAAACCTCCTTCGTCAACTTCACAGACATCTGCAAACTGTGAGCCCTCCCCCTCTCCCACCTCCCAAACTGTTACTGTCAATCTCAGTTCACTTTGATACTCGTGTAAAGTTTGACTAAAACCAATTCAGCTGGCTCGAGTCTTGTATCAAACTCACAATTCTCCCCTTTTTGTGGAATATGATGACAAATGGTCTTGTGTTATCTTCAAGCTGACCTTTCATGTACTTCACTACAGGTTGCATCGTCAACCCAAACATCTCCTCGCTTTCCTGTTGGCTGAGCTGGGAACAAGGTACGTCTTTGTATTTACAGTTTATGGTTCTTATAGTTCTCAAATGAAAGGATACATCTCTGTGTGCACTATTATGAAAGCTAAATTTGTGTTTTTGCTTTGTGCCTGTTTTCTGTTAACAGTGGTTCCATAGACGGAAATAACCAGCTTGTGATCAAAGGCAGATTTCAACAGAAACAGATAGAAAATGTGTTGAGAAGATATATCAGTAAGTGGGAATTAATTGTTTTCCACCATACACACGCGGTGTCTGATTTCAGCTTTGGTCCAGGCTATGAGATATCATTGAATCATTTTTATTTGGAGGAATTAATCTTGTCTAAAACTATACAAATTGGCATCAAGCCTTGAATAATAAATCTCTGCGATTACGACTGAAGTGACAGGTCCAACAAAGTTCTTCAGTGACGTTACGTTTCTAATTCCACATCAAAACTATTTAAGATGTCAATGTAACTTATCTTCTCCGTAAGAAGTGGAAGTCATAAAAATGAAACTGATATAAACAGTTGATTAAGGTCTTCTTGAAAGTATTCATTTTCTCATTGATTTTTACCTTGCTTTGATAAAGAAAAAGATGATTTATCTGAACAGGCCTCGGATGATAAAGGTAGAGCTACTATTTAATAAAAATCAGTATGATTCATTCTTTGTCATTCATCACATTTCTGGCCAGAATTTCTCATTTAAGTTTACACTGAGTCTCATTCAATTCTGCTAAAACTTTACGAGGGTCTGGTTGTCAACATCTGCCCCAGTGATTGAGTCAAGGAATTTACTGAGAGATTGAACTGTATGTGAAACGATGAAAGTTCATACAAGGCATAGTTGTATAAAGTGCACTAGGATGGTAATGACTGTCTTCTCACCTGCAGAGGAATACGTGACGTGTCACACCTGCCGCTCCCCAGAGACCATCCTGCAGAAAGACACTCGCCTCTATTTCCTGCAGTGTGAGATGTGCCACTCCCGCTGCTCCGTCGCAAGCATCAAGACCGGCTTCCAGGCTGTGACGGGCAAGAGGGCACAGCTCCGCGCCAAAGCCAACTAAGGCCACCGTAACTGGGCTTCCCCCTCTTCTCTCGGCCTCCCCTTTTCTCCTCAGAAGGGCCGAAGCTGGGGTGGGATGCCCCCTTGATTTGCTGAAAGGACTCTCTGAATCGAACTGCGGGAGGGTTTGGCTGTTGTTTAGTTGTGTCGTGGCCTGACCAGGCAGGGAGTGAGAGAGTATCTAAAGCTGACAGATGGGGTTCAGGCACTGTAAGCAGATGATGTGTACCACATACACTGTTGGATGCATTTGATTTGTTGTCTGGTTGAAGAACCCTCCACCTCCTAGGTTTTTTTTTGTTTTGTTTTGTTTTTTTTTTTTTTTTGGTGTTTTTTTTTTTTTTTTTTTTTCTTCTTCTTCCCCCCATTTGCTGTGATTCTTGATTCCTGCAAGAAACCCCTGATTTAACATGGCTTGAATCCTTCCTCAATCATTGTTCTCCCACTTTACATACACCAGACATTAATATTTCTTTGGATAAGGAATACATTTCTCCATGCAAACCAGTCAGAGTGTAGTTAAGCTAAATTCATCTGTAACAACAGAGCTTGGTTGCTTTGTTAACTGTAACCTTGTGGCTCATGGTTGCTTCTTTATTCTTGAGCTCAACATTGCTTAAACTAAAGATTTTTTTTTTTTTTTTTTGTTTCTGGTCTGGCCCCAAATCACAAAACTGCCCGAATTGTTTGCCCTAGCTTATCAAAGTCACCAGGATGGAGTACATACAGAAAGATTGTAACTGTTGACCAGTCTCTGACAGGCTCCTAACACAGCGCTCCTTTAAAACATTTTATAACAGAAGTTAACCACAAAGTCAAACTAATAGGGGTTGATAATGGGGAGAGCACGTTCTCACTGAAGACTTTAATAAAGAGGTTGTGTGTGAGACAAAGAAATTATAAAGTGTGTTTGTGGGTGCTTTTTGAGGCACTGATGAGCAGTTGTGTACCTTACGATGTGCTTGACTTCAAAAGTTTAGATCAACACATTTTATCAAAAATTGAAGATTTGATTAGAAGGATGTGAAAATTGATAAAAGAAGAGCAGGTTTCTTGAGCTAATGCCGGTCTCCTTAAGTAAACACTGATGCTTTCCCCTAAAAACAGCTTTTGAGCTGGCACCACAGTCTCCTCTTACAGGTCATTATTTTGAAGTGTGATTCAAGAAATTCACAACACAAGCTAGCCAGGATATGAGGATTTGCAGTCCAATGATACTGGATACATAATATTGGTTCTGTTCTGGTTGAAAAGAAAGTGGATAAGAAAGTCTGGCTGGAATCATTTTAAAACCTGGTTTTTACAAAAAATAATAAAATATTATTCTCTCTCTCTCCATTACTGCTTTCTATGTACTTACATCCATGTTTATACAGTTTCTTTCGTACAGAAAACAACTGGTGAATATCTGGATCTAGTAAAACTTGGGTGTCATGGTGCTGCTACTCCTGTAGGCCAAAGAAGTGTTGCTCGCAAATAATACATTTATATAGCTTATATTTGTCTCATTAGGACCCTTCTACTCGTTCTGTTTAGGATTTGTGTCATCTACCAGAGTTTCATTTATTATAAGTCACCAATCATCAATAGTTTCACTCCACTAAATGCTTATATTGTTTTGTGCGGAGGTTAATGGAAAAATCATAATTTTCAGACCTTATCTGACAGTTGTGCTCAAGGTTGGTTTACAAACCAGGCAAAGCGGGCAGCTGCCCAGGGGCCACAAAAGCCCCAGGTTTACTCCACATCCTTTGGGTCTACTTAATCTGACAAATCATAAATTTGTTAGAAATTTGCACCACTGAAGTACAGTATCAGCTATGACGGGTCCTCTGTTCTCCACCTTGTGGTTCTGGTCTTCTTGAGAGACTGTCAGAATCTAGTTTTAAGACCTTCATTGTTTTAGTCTATATTTTTTGGTCATTTGTTGTAAACCTGTTTTTATCAAATTTAAGAAATTGAAAATGATTACAAGAAAACCTCAAGCAAGGTATTATCCCATTACAGAACTGTTAAGATGCAACAAACAATTATTTTCAGTATCAGTACGTCTCACACTTATTTTCCTTGATGAATGGACTGACTGTTCAGTGTATAAAATGGTCAGAAAATGGTGAAAAACAACATATTAACATTTTCAAATTGCCTGTTTTGTCTGCTCAACTGTCAAAAACCAACATATGTTAAGTTTACGATCATAGGAAACTGGGGAAAATGGCAACAATTCCATCTGAGAAGCTGGTTCCAGCTGGAATTGTTGCCATTTTTCATTTAAAAAATAACTTAAACAGTGAATTAATAGCAAAATTGTTACCGATTAATTTTATGTCAATCATGTATTTGATTGAGAGCACTGGGTGCCAGGGAAATCAATGAAACTGCCTTGTGTACGTCTATACATACAATGTATTATTATTATTATTATTATTATTATGTTGGGTTAAAATAGGGCCCCCCTATTGCACGTGAAATCTGGTTCAGATTTTAAAAGCAAAGTAAAAATATATATTTAACCCACTACTAAATGAATTAGTTTATATCAGTAGTATTTAAAGGTCCAGTTAAACCATCTGCTTAACACATCTATCTAAATAATTATAAGTTGTCTACATTTTATTACTCATACTTCTTCTATACTGTGTTTAGGGAGTATTTTTTAGACACAGGGCTAACACTGATTACTGCTTTTAATTTGAGGTTCCGTGCCGGAAATGTGCCACCTTTAACCTCACGGTGATTGGCTGTCCCGGCGCAGTCGCAGACGGTATCTTGGCGGAGCTGCTAACATCAGCAGCTTCACTCCCTGCAGCGACCGCGTCCACATTGGTAACGACCTGTAGCGAAGAACACTCCAGAACAACTACAGTTGACGAGAAAACAAAGAAACAAAAAACATGCCTCGGGTCTATATTGGACGACTGAGCTATCATGTTCGCGAAAAAGACATTCAGCGATTTTTCAGCGGATACGGGAAACTCATGGAAATCGATTTAAAAAACGGGTGAGTTTTCGTTGGATAGCTAGCGTTTTCTAGCACTAATGTTAACCACTCGTGTTAACGACGTCAGTACTGACACAGGAACACTTTACGCTTTTAAACAAATGCATTTTTATCTCTGCCATCTGGTCATCTTGTGAAGTTGACTTCAGTTGAGTTTGTTTTACTGGAAGATTACCATTACGGATTAAAATATTCTATGTTTTTTAAACTTTGGTCTTGCCAGTGTGGCAAATGTCGCATGGCCAACATGGCGTCTTTGTGTTTGTTACAGCGCGGAGCTAGCGGGCCCAGCTAACCATACCTAGCTAACCATACCTAGCCAGCTAGTTCCGAGTGAATGAACAGCGAATTAACTGGATATGACTGCACTTCTGTTGTTGTGAATTGATTATTACTTTATATTTAAACTCTGCTCCCCCCTCCAGCTATGGATTCGTGGAGTTCGAGGATAACCGGGACGCCGACGATGCCGTGTACGAGCTGAACGGGAAGGAGCTGTGCGGGGAGCGTGTGATCGTCGAACATGCCCGGGGGCCGCGGCGTGACCGAGATGGCTACGGTGGGGGTTACTGGGGTGGTGGGCGCAGTAAGTGCAGTCTATTACAAGATACCCTCTCTTCCCCTTCCCCTTGGGGTGAGGTGTCGATGTGGACTGCACAGAGAGCTGTTTTGTATATTCGCACTGGCGCTGTTGACAGGCTTACAGCTTAATTTAACACATATTTGACTATATCAGTGACTCAATTTTCAGCTACTGTCACGGTTTATAGCCAAACAAGCCCTGAATCCATTGTTAATGTGTTACGTGACTACACGTTTATTATGTCTCAGATTGCATGCAAACTTTAATAGTTGCTATAACATAAGTAGTGACACTCTACTCATAGTATGTTCATATTTATTATTATATGCATTACCGTGAATACATGGTGACGTTCTCATGAAACCAGGGCGGATCTACATTTTTCTTGTTCAGGGAATCCAGTTTAACCCCCCCCCCTCCTCTCGATCTCATCCTGCTGAACAGTTGTTCTCAGTTTCAACCATCAGGGGTTGGTGACCTGCAGATTTTTGCTCCTCCCTAGTGAATTGCACTTGACTGGTCATTATTGGGAATGATCAAAAAACTGCAAGTCAGAGCTCCCTCAAATAGCAGAAGTCTGTCTAGGCTGTAGAGTTGGATTTAGCTAAAGTAGCTTGAAAGCTTTGTGGTTTGCAAAGTTCTCTTGGATGTTAATTATGTTATTACGGTGAGCCATGTTTTTGAAGGTGTGAAATTTCCAAATTTGTTGTTTGCACCACAGAGGAAGCTAATCACAATCACCACAAACCTAGCTAGTGTATTAGGACTAGACTAACATTTTCTTGTGAAATGTGTATTTTTAACTTTGGTATATATATATATATATATTTTTATATTCAACATTAACAAAAGTCCTTGATGTTTCAATTTGAAAGAGTCCAGTTGCGGGCTGAGGCTGAGAGTCCATTGAGGCTAAAGATGACTGGCTAAGATGACTGCCTGTCCCGTTTGGCCTTGGCTTTCACCTTACAATGTGTGTGTGACCTTTGCCCCCCCCTTGATCCTTGGCTGACCTAACCGGAAGCCATGATGACAGCAGCCTTTTGCCAATAGACCAGGGGCGATGGTGAGGATTGCCATTGGTTTCTATGTTGACAGCAAACATAAGTGGATCGGCTCTAGTACAGAACTTACAATCAAAAGAAATGTTGTAAGTGAAAAAAACTGGAAAACAACAGAATTTCAGACCGACATCCGGTCAAATAACCAATACCAAAAGATTGGTGTATGTGTTTCTCTACACCGTTCTTTCTCAATTTGATCGAACAGTGTCCTTGACCGCAACCTATGTGGATGCCTCCTTTCTGTTTGTGTTACAGGGTTCTGAGGTCTCGAAAGAACATCACTGTCCATTTGTTTATGCAGCTAAAGCATCACAGTGTGATGTACCGAAGTAAGACAGGCTTTGTATTGCCGGAAACAGATGCAGTGGTGTTCTTTGCAGCAAACAACAGGCAACAACTTCGAAATGCTGAACAATTCAAACTTTAAAGAGCCCATGCAGTGGCTTGTAGATCACTTATCTTGAGCTTTGTGTTTCAAAAATGGATCAGAGGGACTCCTTTCATGATTAGGTTCAAATTTTTACCCCCTTGGACTTTTATCTGGCAAGTACTGCCTTGTGTTCATTTGATAACCCAGGCCAGTAGTTCTTTGTGTCTTGGCCATTTTAGTTGTTTCTAACTTTTATCATGTGCTTTTGTTTTTAAAGGTAGCGGTTACAGCAGCCGGAGCCGCTCTGGCAGGGACAAGTATGGGCCCCCAGTACGTACGGAGTACCGTCTCATCGTGGAGAACTTGTCCAGCCGCTGCAGTTGGCAGGACCTCAAGGTACATGTTTGAACACAGGCAATTGTTTGTCCTCCATTTAGGTTTATCGTGGTGAATCAGCAAGATGATTTACTTTGATTGTCAGCTTATTTAACTGTTTTTCCCTCCACATTTTCTCTGTCCACCAGGACTTCATGCGCCAGGCAGGGGAGGTGACCTATGCAGATGCCCACAAGGAACGCACCAATGAGGGGGTGATCGAGTTCCGGACTCACTCGGACATGAAGAGGGCTTTGGACAAGCTGGACGGTACAGACATCAACGGACGGAAGATTCGTCTGGTGGAGGACCGGCCTCGCAGACGCAAGTCCTACTCTGGCAGCCGCTCCAGGTAGATAGAGTACATCGCTGAATCATTTTTTTTAACTTTAGACCTGCCGTTCTGTGAAAAAAACACACTAAGCAGCTCTGTTAACTCAGTGTTGCTGTCGAGCCTGCAATACAGATATGTTGGGCAAAAATTGGCTGTAGGTCTGTTAAGTCTTGTGCTATCATCCTCAGATCTCGTAGTCGCCGCCGCTCCCGCAGCAGGAGCCGCAGGAGCCACAGGAGCAGGAGCTCCCGGAGTCGCTCCAGATCCCACTCCAGGTGAGGATGGGTCTAATCTAGAGAAATGAAGAATAAAGTACAGATTTTAGTTCTAGTTAAAGTACTGGTATGTGTAAGTATGTATGTATGTGTGTGTTGTGGAGGCTGTGTATTGGGTCCTCTGCCAGTAGGGATGAACTTTGGTGTAAGATTATAACTTCAAAAGATGAAGTAAAGCTTAAGCATTTTTCATTCTTTGCAGGTCTCGTTCCCGTAGCAACAAGAGAAATCATCATTCCCGCTCCAGATCTGGAAGGAAGTCTCGCTCCAAGTCAGGAGAAAGGAAATCACACTCTCGCAATCGCAGGTCTCGTTCTCGGTCCCGTAAATCAAAATCTCGTTCACGCTCCCACAAGTCCCGGTCCCGTTCGGCCGACCGGAAATCAAAGTCCCGTTCAAAGAGCCGTTCTAAGGTAAAGTCAGAGCGGGATTCTCGTAGTCGATCCAAGGAGTTGTGTGGTGACAAGAAGTCCCGCAGTCGTTCTGCTTCCCCAGTAGAGAACGGGAAGGAGGAGCGTGCTGCCAAATCTGCCTCCCGCTCCCCATCCCCACGTGAGGATGACCGCCGATCCAAGTCGAGGGAGAAGCGCTCAGCCTCCCACTCAAAGTCCCGCTCAAGATCTTGCTCCCGGTCTAGATCAGCTTCTCAAGATTAGTGGAATTAGAGAAGGGAGGCGTTTCACTTATTGTTGAGCTTGAGACCTATGCTGTACATAATAAGCAGTGTCGTCATACTGGCTTATGCTTCCTGACTTTTCTACTTTTCTCCTTCAAGTATGCACTTGTCTTTAAAAACGTTTTAGACGCAGTTTTATGAGAGGATGTGCCACAGTGACAGGGCTACTTTTTGGAATCATTTGGGTCTCTGGATCGCCTGTCTCCCAAAAATCGCATATTTTCACCTTTTTCTTTTTTTTTTTTTTTTTTTTTTTCTCAAACTGAAAGTGCTAGTCTTCAAATCTTTAGAACTGCAACATGAGGTATTTTTTCACTCTGTTCCAAAAATTTCAACTTGTTATGCCAGTCTGTTTAAAATTAAAAGCCAATCATAGCTTAGTGAAAATTAATTTGTCTTTATTGGGCTTTAATCATCTGTTTGATCTTGTTCTTTTGGAAAATACAATTTACTATCGTTAATATCTACATCATCCGTCATTGTTTGATACAACTGTTTTGTTTCATACTCAAACTGCATGGTTGTGGGAGAAAAGTAGCATATGGCTACAGCATTGGAGCGCTTTCCCTTTTGATCTGCAGTCTCAATAATTGCTTTTCAAGGAATAATCAGTCTTGGTGTTGTCTTGCTGGACTCTAAAATGCACAACGGAATGCAAGAACTTGTACTACAGAACTGCATATTAACAAAAAAATGATAAGGGTTTGTATTTCATGTTTGGACAACTTACATTGTAGGCGGACTATTATGATCCTTTTTAACCTTGTACATAGACCTCGTGATCAGCATCGAAAACTGATTTATTCCTCTTTTTTTTTTTTTTTTTTTTTTTTTCTTTTTTGATAACCTTGAGCAGGTAGTCTGTGGAAGACCACTTTTTTTTTCTTTTTAACTTTATGGATTAAGTTTTGCTAGACCTTCAAGGCCTCAGATGCAGTGTCCAGTTTTTCTTGAATTTCCTGCTTTGTTCTGATTGCAGCCTTCAGTAATTTTCAATTTGTTTAGCTTTTTTTCTGTGAGTTTAATTAAGGGGTTAAGGGTTTTGTCTAGCCTCTGCTTATTTAAAGTGTGCAGCTAGTACTGGAGTTTTTTTTTTTTTTGTGTGTGTGTACTTGAAAGGTACATCCATTCAAATCTCTGGAGGGTCTGCTTGTGGGTTTAGATCAAAACAAACGTCATCAGACTTACTGAATGCAGCCCCTCTCTCCATCTTGTGGAACAGATTTGTAATGTATTTTTTTTTTTTTTTTTGGTTTTGGGTTTTGTTTTTTTTTCTCCATGCAAACGAGATCTAACAGGAAATGTTTTTTTTTTTTCTTTTTTTTTTTTTTTTTAAATTGTATGTTCAATTAAAGATCTTAATGAAAAATCTTGGCGTGTGATGTTGCTTTGTGTCAGAATGGCAGAAACCTTGACTGCAGTATCGACATGACCTATATCCTGCTAATTATATAATAAATGCTCCTTCATTAAGGGATGGTACTCTTGGGTAGGGGGGGGGGCTGAACCGGCTCTCTGGTTTGTAGATGTACGCCGTAGTCGTTTGTTACATTTGAAGTGAAAAGTGACGGAACAGCTGCCGCTGAACAGTGTCCAGTCGAATCGATAGCGCACTACATGATTTTTTTTTTTAACACATCGACCATTACTGAAAGTGGAGCGGTTACACTGAAGTCTCTCGCCGCTATAACATAGCCGGCGAGCGGTGACTGTACTGTGGGCCCGCGCATGCGCAGTCGGAGCCCCGGAGCCGCAGGAGATCAGAGCTGGTAAGCCAAAATTTCAGTTACGAATTGATCTGCAACCACGAAATTATTTCACATTTATCCTTTTCTTCCAATTGTAGCAGACACGTAGCGTCTTTTAACCAAGTGCGTTTTAAAGGGACAAGTGTCAGTGTGGTTTTTTCTTGGGTTAAAGCGTTTTGGCGTTATGGATGTAATCACCCACAAAGCTTTTCATCTTAAAGATACATATTTGATAATACCTCGCTTTTAATGAACCTAATCGAGTTAAATACTTTTAAATAGTGGGAGAAACCGCGCCGAGGTTAGTAAAATATCTAACATGTCTAGCGTTGTTGTGAGGTGGAAATGTTGCTCTTTCATTTGAGATGTTAGCGGAATGGGTGACAGGGTTCATTTTCCAGTAAATGGGATTTTCACAGGATCTGAGACACCGCTTTTACACATTTAGGTTTTTGGCTCAAGGATTTCAGATCCTCCGCCATTTTAACTGAAATGCTGTGTTTTAATGTGTGTGTGTGGACTTGGGAGCTTGTGCGTAAATATTGGTGTGTCACACGTTATTGCCCTTTTTTATTCTAGGTAATGGGTGGCTGTTAAAAAAAGTCACACGGGGTCATGGCTGTTGATGGAGGAAGGCACCTCCGCTCTGCCATTGTTGCGTTATAGGGCACTCTTTTTAAAAAAAAAAAAAGAATACTTATTTTATTTTTACTAAGTTGGGAGAAATCTCCAGGAAAAAAATTGAAGTCTTTCTCATGTAGTTTTGACGTTTTCTAAATCGTAATCCATGTGCCTCGGAGCCATTTTGGGGGAATTGGGAGGCAGTAACTATAAATGGAGAAAAAAGGTGTCCACAGAGGCTCTATGGTTACAAGATATATATCCTAAATTTATTTGTTCAGAAATGATACAGCACCAAAGTGGGCTCAGATCTCATGTTATCCGTTATTTCCCCTTTCTTATAGATGCCCTCCTGTGCATTGTATTCATACCATATTAAAACCCTTATAATTAATGATGAAAGTGGTACAAAACTATTAAGATAACTCTAACCAGTGCATTAAAAAAAAAACACAAAACATTTTGAGGGTTGCAGGACAGAGGATCCTAAAATAACTTAACTTGAGATTTCTTGCCAAGTCAAGTCAATTTTATTGAGCCCCAAATCAGATTCAATTTGCCTCACAGTGCTGTACAACATATCCCCTCCTCTGTTCGCCCTTGATTTGGACACAGAAAAATTCCACGAAAAAAACTAATGGGGGAGGAGGGATCCCTCTTCCAGGGCCGTTCTGGATGGGACCTGATACTCTTTTCTTTTCAGCGCTCCGGAGTAAGGGACAGGGACGCCGTTATGAGTGCCAAAGTGAACATGGAGGCTCCGTCCAAAGAAGACCGCAGACCTTTGGACCCGGCCTCCTCATCCCCCAGCGAGGCCGTCCTCATCTGTGGGAGTGATGGTGTGGCGAAGAAGGCCCGGCCCCAGCCCCACACCACCACAGCTCTCCTCCTACCAGGTGAGCACAGGTCTGAGGGTGGCAGTGCGGCCACACGGATTAAGAGAGACCATCCTTTGACATGCTGCTGTCTGTCTGTCTGTGTATGTATACACCCTGCCAAAGTGTTGCCGAGCAACACACTGACCCTGATCTCTTTTGAAGAAGAAAAACACTGAGGATCAAGTGTAACATTCAAGGGGAGTACAACCTTTACGTGACTAACATTATTTACATACACTAATAACTAACTGGGCAGAAATGTAAATTCCCAGCAAAACTTTTTTCCTTCTCATTTCTCTTTTCAAAAAATCCCACCCACAATGTTTCATCTCATTCACTGGGATTATATCCTAAACCAAGGGTCCTCATTATGACTCATTTAATACAATAACATTACTTACGTGTCAAGTTTAATTTAGGGCACATCTAGAAACACAGATGTGGGTTAATGAGAGGCCAGTCCATTAACAAAGTCAAGTTTCCTTTGAGATTGTAAACCAGTAAAACAAGGATGCGATGTGACCAGCTGGTCCACCGAAGGTTATTTAAGACGCTACATATGGCATCAGTAAAACTCCTTGTCATTAGAGCTGAAAGCGGTTATTTGATTTACAGAAATATAATCAGCAAACGTTTTGATAATCGATTAATCGTAGGGGTTTGCGAAGCTGTGATTTGCATTTTTCACAATTGTGTTTTGACATTTTATAGACCAAACGATCAACTGATTGATTGAGAAAAATTAATTGATAATCCTGATATAAGACCAGAGAGACCAAGGTGAAAGCAGTCATTTGCTTTAATCTCTCACCACTCTGCCCATATCTTTTTATGTTGCATAAGGCAGTGTCCTTTAGTACTGTACAGATCCATTGCACTTAATCCTTCTGGAATGGCACACAATGTAAATTTCGGTGTAGAGGGAGTCAGTGGCTGCATATCAACTTGGTAATTGTCTACCATTTGTACCATAAAGGAAATTACCTTTTCTTTTAAAAACATTAAAAACAGAAAACCAAGTGATACAAAAAATATAAAAGCACAATTTGTTAAGTGAATTGCGAGAGCTCAGGCAGAGAGTTAACTAGAGACCATGTTGCGATGGGATCTCAACAGCCGCGACACCCGTCAACGTGTTGACATTAGTACTCATGGGTTGGACCGCATAAGTCTTCGAACTCGGCCTTCATATGGATCTCAGCTACACACCTGTAAAGTCTCGTGACTGTATCTTGCACGGATCTGACACTATCGCGGTGAGAAAATCTGTCCACAGACAGCCAGACAGACAGAACGCATCTCTCCTCAGCTCCTGCTCCCAGCCATCAGAAGATGGAGGTGACGCCAGCTGTTGCCGTAGGAGACCCAGGTAAAGGAGGCCGGGCCAATCAGACGGCTACGCCCACCCTGACAGCGCAGGTGGGCGGGGCCTGTAGCATCGTCCACGTCCTAGAGTGGAAGGAGGGGATGGCCATCCTGCCCAGCAGCAACCTCAAGGTGAGTGATGTTTCTGGTGTTGTGAAAATTATACGATATTCTGTTCTGCTACACCTTGTTGTAGGTGTAGGCACCCTACAAACTCCACCTCCTCAAAGCTTTTTGTCTAGAAAAGCTTACAAGCTGTTTCTCACTCGTTCGTTTTCTCCTTAAAGAGCTTTATAGATTGTGGCTCACTTGGTAAAGTCTCATTGATCTTATTCCCACAGCAATTAGATTAACTCACATCGCACTCGGGTTGGAAACCTCTGTTTACAAAATTAACTGCTGCATGAGAACATTAAATGAGGTGCACATTAGTGCACCTCATTCAATGTAAGGAAACAGACAAAGAGAGACAAATATTTATGATTTCACACATTCCCCAATTAAAATATGGTACAAAAATGGAGTAGTACTGAAATGAGGGGAGCATTAACGGAAAACTATTTGTGATAATCGATAAATACATAAAGCCATTTATTATGTAAAAATACCAAATATTAATCTCAAATGGGAAGATTTGCTTGCTTTTCTCTGTTTTACATTTTGGTAAATTTAATCGTTTATGGTTTAAGACCACGGGTCAGAGATATTCAATTGCACTCATTTAAAAAAAATCAAAAATCAAAATAAATGCTTTGTTGAACCTTTAAATTAATATCAATAACAATTAAAAAACAAAAAACAAATTAAAAAAATTATAAAAAATTATAAAGCATTGTAAAGCATTAAATTGATGTCAAGACTCTGGTGAGATATATTGTATATAAATGTACATTACATTTTGAGGTGATTAATGTGTTTGGCTCGATACAAGAATTTAGCCTTGGAGCCAACAGCTACTTTAAATAGTTAGTGTCATTGTTGATTTCATTATGTTGTCTGTCACTGCGTCTGGGCAGATTTTTCCACCTGAAGCTGTGACGGATATTTGAAATGGACACTTTGAAAATACGGCGTACCAGGTCCCATGTGCCAGTGATTTTTATGTTGCTTTTTTTTTCCCCCCATACCCGATCTGGTACACCGTTGTTCTCACAAGGAACCGGACTGAATGAACAAACCCATCTGATCTTACCGGTCATCGCTCAAGAGTCTAATGTTGCACTATGTGAGCATAAAGAAGTACCAACCAGTACAAGGAAAAACTACAATGTCTATTATGTCCAGGCTTTGAATTTAGGCGAGGACTATTTTTTCTTGTTTATCCCAACTGTTTATCCCAACTGGCAAATGTTATATAAAGGCAAAAATACCAACAGCAATGTAAACAACTACTCACACGGTGCATTTAGTACATGCGTGATGGTTGATTGGATTCTAATCAGACAGCTTTCAACTCATAAAACACACCGGAGATGCTCTAAGGACACCTCAACACACACCCATTCGCCAGTTAACAGCAGACAAACTGATCCTGTAACTGCAGTTCTGATGTGTGAATAAAATAAAAATTATTAAAATGATTAATTATTTAACATCTGAATCAGAAAGCACTGGAACTCATTCCACTGGGTTAATATAAAAATGGCCACAGTTACAAAGCCAAACTCCTAGATGATCAAAATGTGATGCACTTTTTCTCAAATTAAAACGAGGGATTGCTAATCAGAGTAATATCTCACTAGACTCCTGCATTATTAAAATTATCCATTTATCTCTCCAGACTCTGAAGAAGCTGCATTGGCACAGGCTAGGAACCTGGAAACATCAGGCAACACTGCACATGTTGTAAATGTCTGATAAATTGTTTTGAGGAGAAAAAGGGCAGAATAGACACGGTAAAACATCAGGTGATGCGTGTGTGTTTTTGTGTGTCTGCGTGTGCGTGTGTGTTGTAGTTTTGTGTGAGTGACGTGGGAACGCTGAGCACACTGATCACCCCGGGGACCACCAGCAGCACCACTGAACCAGCAGCAGGGACTTCTGGGAGATCCGCTGAAACAGAAGGGGCTCCAGCAGACAAGCCAGGTAGACGGCAGATGGTTACATAAGGTTGTGGTAATGTCAGGGACTTAAACACAAAATACCACAATTTAGTGAAACGTTTTAACCTTGCACACACGACACTGAAAACATTTCAGAGCCAGTATCTGCCGATTTCAGTGCCTGACACAAAAATAAATATCTCGAAATACTACTTTGCTTTGTTTTTAGATCAACCACATGTCCACCTCCTATATCACAGCACATATGTGATTAATAAAGCGTTTGTATTACAGGAATAAAAAATCAGAGTATATCTGCTTGTGTTGCTAGTTAAGGACTGTTACTTTCTGTACATAGCAGCACTGTTATTTGAAGTATTTCACAGTATGCCCTTTTTAATGATCACTTGTGGGTATTAAGCCGAAATGAGCAATAATTACATCAGCTGCAGCAGAGCTCCTCTTGAATGCATCTTCATGTTAAAAATATCAAGTAGGCATCACTCAGATGTTTGGAGAATCCAAGATAAAATACTGTTATTGTGCAGTAACTTAACCCACCTGAATTCTATAAAAGAAATTTTTAATTTAGATCTGAACTTTAAAATCTGTATCATCAGTTTTCACCTGCAGCCTTTTAATCGACTCGCCTGCTCCTTGCACGTCAGATGTGTCGGCTCCGGTCGGCTCTGTGAGAGGCGCAGCTGTGGAACCAGGGAGGTTGGTGCCGGTCAAACCCGAAGTCCAGGTCGGACCGGGACAACATAACCATGATCCCAGAGCTCAGAGGATCTACACAGAGGAGCTACGCAGAGAGCCCATCACTGAGAGGTATGTTCACAACAGCTACTTCTCCTGTATCCTCATTCATGCATCTCTACATGTAAACACTTGCATAATCATTCATGCACAAATTCTTTTCTTCTGTTTGAATTCCCAGTTTATCAGTCACTTGTGTATTAAATCTCACTCATATATCCTGACTCACATTCTGTTTACAAGACTTTTTTACACAACCGGACACTCTCTAAAACTGAGACGTAGAAACTGCTGATGATGATCCCTGCATTGCCGCCTTTTTTTCCTTTTGGTTGATGTATTTTACTTGTTTCTCCTGTGGGTCATTCCCTCATTAAGTTAGCCATTCCAAAGCATTGGTACTAGTTGCTGCTATAGTGGCAGATTTCCCTCGGGATGTAGTCCAGTGTGTCCTGTGAACCCTGAAAACAAAGATATAAGTATTGTGGTTTGATATAAGATATAAGTTTGTGGTTGATGTTTGTACAACTGCACAGTTGTGTTGTGTGTATATGCCACTGCTCCATTGGGTTTTTACTTAGATTGTACTGAATGTAACAGACACACCTAATGAACAGGAGCAACTGTATCTCAAAGTCTGTTGCAAAACAACTTTGTATGTTTGTTTGATGGTTGTACTATAGCCTCTACTGTGAAGCTCAGGGAGGCCTGGGGAGGGGAAGTGGGCATTGAACTATCCAAAGCTGCCTGGGACAAGGGTCTGTCTATGATACAGGCCTGCTCGGTTAACAGCAGACACCAGCTGATCCAGTTCAAAGTTGTCCACTGTCTTCACTACTCTAAACTCAGGCTGCACAAGTTTTACCCTTCTTTCTCACCATTATGTGACAGATGTCAAGTGACTGAGGGCATAATGTCTCGGGCCTTCTGGCTCTGCCCACCACTGACTGGATTCTAGTCCAAAATATTTGACCACTATTCAAAGGCCTATAAAAGGTCCTCCTCCTTTGAAGCCGGACTCGCCATCTTTGGCTGCTCGCAATCCACTCTGTGCTTCCCTGCAGCCATACAACAGTCTCTGATGCTGGGGATGATTGTCGCCAAAAGACTCATTCTGGGGGAATGGAAATCACCCTCTCCTTGTTCCCTCCAGACATGGATGGCTGACACGATCTCAGTCATACAGATGGAAACACTCAGGTTCTCGAGAAGCATTCATTTAAACAAGTCTCAGCTATCCGGGACCCATTTCTTGCCTACCTAGACGAGGCCGGGGAAGGCTGAGTGACTTCTCTGGCCAATCTCTTATAGCCTTCGTTTGACACCTAATGCACAGCGCTTATAAGCACTATGTACAACTGGCACCCCTTCAATGCTATGTTAGTTTTATATTATTTTATGTATTGTATTATTTTAATTTATTTTATTTTTAATTTATTTATTTTATTTACTTATTTCTATGTTTGTTTTTTTCCCCCACACATTCTATTCACACACATTTCTGAGCTTACCTGTTATTTCTATTGTTCCTGTTGATTTTACCCTATTGTCTTTGGAAAGCCCACAAAATCAAGTCAAAAACAACAAACAAAACAAAACATTGCAAAATGTTGAGAAAAAACAAAATTTAAACATAAAAACATAATTTAACAGCAAACCTTAACAACTATGCAAAATGCCTTCACACTGACTGAACTCTCAATGCGATGAATGTCTGGGGCAGCAATCGTCAAATTTTCACTTTCTGGCTAGCTAACTACATGCACATGCTGTATGCTTGTGATTGAGGAAAAACAAACAAGCTCACATACCATCACTGCACTGGGGTTGTTTAAAGGCATTCTGGGAAACCTATCCTAGACAAATAGGGTACTGTAAAAAAAAACCCAACAAAGTCACTCTACAACTGAGTGTGCAGGGCGGAAATAAACTTTGTGATAATAGAAAATAAGGAAATGGAGCAGACTCTGATGCTGTGTTCAGACCTGAGGAACACTGTATCCGTCCTCTCTGCACCTCAGGAGGAGCGTCGGGGTGGAGAAGGTGCCAGCAGGGGGGAGGGTCTCCTCCCTTAACCCCGATCACCTGAAACCCATGAGGAAGAGGAAGAGGAAGGAGTACCTGAGTCCCTCCGAGGAAGACTCCGACATCGAGGGCACGGTGGGACAGCATTGTTATTTCCATTTAACATCTGGGGGTAGCTAAGAGATAACCAGATGTTCTCATGTCTGATGAGTTTAGTCGGATGTGCATGATTATTCATGAGTCCTTGCAATTAATACAAAATGTTTGTTTTCTTGTCAAAAATCTGCTCTATTTCAGTGACTGTACTGCCTTTTTACTCCTTATGCTCATGTAAGTTTTATTACATGTTTTTTTAGGATGAGAAAATGGATGACTCTAAAGCAGACAGCAGACACATCAGAGGAGGTTGGACAGGTCATTTTTTATATGTGTCTTTTTGTTGGTCTAATATCATCTTTCATTCTTTTTTTGCGCTTCTTTGCTCATTTGTTTGCTCTACCTATTTTTCCTCCCTTCCTCCTTTCCCCTTACGTACACGGGGGGACACTTTAACGATGTCGGGTGAAGAAACAATAACATATCCCTGACGATATGGTGCAATTCCATACAACAACACCACAAATTATGCCTTTAAAATTACCTTCAAGTTGAATAAACGTCTCTGTGACTGACACTGGCGCTGATAAAAATTGTGGGTTTTATTTATTATAGGGCTGCTGCATTGAATTTTGTGGTGAGCCAGTTTTTTCAGCCAACCCCTGTAAATCCTTAGTACTTTTTTATCTTGTCCTTCCCTGACCTTTAATTACTTGTCTTTCTTTTTTTCAATTTTCTTTCCCCACAGACAGAACAGATAGAGGAATGGAGGAAGATTATATAATGTTGTATTGGTTGCCCTTTTTTTATGGAAGTAATATTTTACTTTGAGATGAACATTTTTCTTTAGAAGCAGCAACCTCCCAACATTAGCTGCTCGGGGAACCTGTTTCTTTCCCTTCCTGACTACTTTTCTGTCATCTGTTCCTCAATTAAATCCCTGTTTCCTTAATATCTAATAGCAAGTAAAATCTTGCTGTGATGCACATTGTATAAATGAATGAACTAATTGGTATTTTTGGTGAAGCTGGAGACAGTAAGACAGAGCAGTGGACATGGGCTCAGTATCTGGAAGAAACCAAAGCTGTTGCTGCTCCCAACAAGCTTTTCCAAGAGGTATGTTAGATTTGAATATTCAGACTGTAGTTTCAGCCTGAGCTGAAACATATCTTAAAGTAATTTATTTTTCTAACTATCTAAATACTTTTGGAACCCAAACTTTTTGTCCTAGGAAAAATTGAGTAAAAATATTACTAGGAGAATGATAACATTGCTGTAATCTCCACTAGTCCATTTGCTTTGTTCTGATCTTTCCTCTGTTCTTTGCCCTGATCCAATTTCCCCACAATTTCTTTTGAGTTAATTTCATTTTAATCCCCGTGTTCTGTACTGAAATATTTGCTCTTTTATCCTGTGTCCAGTCCCAGAGAGTGCCAACAGTGAAGAACGGCTTTAAACAGGGGATGAAGCTGGAAGGCATCGACCCGCAGCATCCGTCCATGTACTTCGTCCTCACTGTGGCCGAGGTGAGCCAGACGTCCATTACCACGGTCGATGGATCTTAATGCCCAGGAGGATTATTTAGGATTAAAAATCACCCTTCACTCACAGATTGCTTTGCATGCAGGAGGTTTCAGCCTGGTGTCGTCTTCTCCAGCCTGCTTTGTTTTTTTCTCTAATATAAAATTTCATTGTCCAGGTCTGTGGTTACCGGCTGCGGCTCCATTTTGACGGCTACTCTGACTGCCACGACTTCTGGGTGAATGCAAACTCCCCCGACATCCACCCCGCAGGCTGGTGTGAAAGCACAGCACACAAACTGCACACTCCCAAAGGTCAGAGGTGACAACACTCTGTGCACCATGAAAGACCAAAGAACAGACAGAATTTAGTGTGAAATTAGAGTGTACTCGGACGTCCTTTATTTCCATATCACATGTTAAATCTTCTCCATTAAATGAATAGTTTGATATTATTTGCGTTCTTGCTAAGAGTTAGAGGAGAAGATTGATACCACTCTCGTGTCTATACAGTAAATATGAAGCTGGAGCCTGCAGCTAGTTAGCTGAGCATAACATAAAGATTGGAAACAGCTAGTTTGCCTATGAACAAAGGTAACAAAATTCACCTAACAGCATCTTTAAAACTCTAGTTACCATTAATGAACACGTTATATCTCATTTGTTTATTCCACACAAAAACTGAAGTGTAAAAAACGACACGTTGCGGTTTCAAGGGGGGAGGCGTCATGTGCAGGACTATTTCTTTGCTGGGAAGTAGCCAATTCAGAAGTCAATCTGCTCAGTTTTTGTACGTATTAAACAAACAAGATATAACGTGTTAATTAGGGACTTGTTACCTCTGCACAGAATTGGGCAAGTTGTTTCCCCTTGTTTCCAGTCTTTGTGCTAAGCTAAGCCTTGTATATTTACTGTACAGATATGAGAGCGGTACCAATCCTCTAATCTGACTCTGGGCATGAAAGCAAGTAAGTGCATTTTCTTGAATTATTCCTTTGAAGGTTATGCTGCTTTCCCACAATGTGAATCTTGTCAGTCTTCTGTATTTCCGTCTTTCCTGCAGGCTGCAAAGAGGAGGAGTTTACCTGGACCAATTACCTGAGAATGACTAAAGCACAAGTGGCTCCCAAAGAACTGTTTGCCAGTCCTGGGAGGGTAACTGCCACCACACAGTATAATATATGGTAGCTGTATCATCTACAAGCATGAATGGATGAGGTGAAAGATTTAAGGTTGGGAAAATTCCAAATCCAATAATTTAAAAAAAAGGTCATTTTAAACAATCTTTTGACTTTAAGCAGATGGTGATACAGCATTGAAGACTTGTTGTGCCAAAATATAAATTGTGACAATATTCATATGTCTCTACCTGCAATGCTTTTTCAAAGTTGGACCTGACGTCCTTTCTGATATTTGTTGTAATATTAGTATTTAACACGAGGACATCATAAAGCTCTATGCTTGTTTGGATTGGTGCTGACTTCCTTCTGCACCCTCATGTTTAATTCAGCAGAGGTCGAGCTTCAGTATTACCAATCTGTTGCTTTTTTGACAGTTTGTGAATTAATAAACACATTTAGAAAACACTCAAACCACACAATTCTTGAGTTAACAGTGCTCAGTTTCCATAGAATTTTTACATAATTTATCAGCTGCAGTCCACTAGTCTGTCTGTCTCTACTTGCTTAATGTGCTCTTGTCATGTGGTTTTTAATATTTTTGCTCTCTCTTCAGATCGACGTGAAGTGCAGTTTTGAGATAGGAATGAAGCTGGAGGCTGTCGACCGTATGAACCCCTCCCTCATCTGTGTGGCAACTGTCACGGACATGGTGGACGACCGCTTCCTGGTTCATTTTGACAACTGGGATGACACTTACGACTACTGGTGAGCCTCAGAGTCTTTCTGTGTGTATGGGCTTTTGGAAATGATTGACTTAATATCATACTGAGCAGCTATGGAGAAACTGAGGCTTGTGATCTGCTTAGAAGTTTCTAATTGTAGACTGAGATTTCTGAGAGCAGAAGACTAACAAGCATTGCTAAGGCAGCTCACTGATGCCCATTGGAGTTTTCTCAAAACCTTCAGTTTCAACCTGAAAGCCCAGATTTGAACAGTTTAATTTAAAGTCCCTACGCACCTTTGGTCGTCTCTGGCAGCTGCTGGAGCTGTTAGAGCTGGACAACTTCCACCTTTATCATTCTTATTATATCCCATATTGGTGTGAAATCTTTTATGCATATATGGTTTTGTTTTGATTTTCCTATAAGGATATTTTTTAGTTCTTAACTTATTTATTTACTTTAGCATTACATTATAGTTTGGTGACATCCTGTAGTTGGGAGCATTAAACTTAAACCTGAGCAGATGTCTAATCAGTCGATTGACTAAAAACACCCCAGGTCACCAGATTCCTCTTACCTGCCAGCATGTGGCACCCATGTAATTGGTGTTTAACAGTAATTATGCTTGTAACAATGCAACATTAGTTTCTCGCCTGAATTCCTTTCCCATATAAAAATAAGAATAAAGCAAAAACAATCCAAATTAAATTTCGATTAAAAAATAAACTTTTTGTTATGCAGTACTGTTTTAGTATTGTACCTTATTATCCATACTGTCCAGCAAATTACTGAGTCCCACATATTACACAAAGGATGCAGGGTTAGTGAGAGTGCTCAGACTGAACCAGACAGCGAAGGTGTCATAAACCAAAACAATGAGCTAAAAGAGGCTAACAAGCTCAGCAGAGTTGTAGAGGGGTGATAATTCTCTCTGGTTGTGTCATCACGAGTAAAGCCTTTCACATTGCATATTGCCATTTGATTCAGTGTTACCATAGAGCTTTAAATGAGTATCAGCTAAATCCACAGTAGAGGCACCTCCAACGTCAGATCGGTGGCTCTTTTGCACAGCCTGCTAACTCATTTAATGCTCAAGCTTTTTCTTTACAATAAAACCATGAAACTGCAGCGTTGCTCGTTTATCTGTCATGTCATTTCTGCATCTGCCAATTCTGCTTTAAACTATCAAAATGTTCCTTTTGATAACACCGGATGTTGTTGTTGTTGGCTGTCAAAATATGCAGGTGTGATGCCAGCAGTCCATACATTCATCCTATTGGTTGGTGTCAGGAGAGGAACCTGCCCCTAACACCACCCCAAGGTGACCAGTGTGCTCCCTGTTAATCATTAATCATGTTCATAGTCGTACCATGGGTCATACAGTTCAAAAACAACTCTGCCAAGTAATCCTTCATGCCATTAACACTGTCCTTTTGTTCTTTTCATGTGTATTAAACTCTGCAAATATAAACAGCACACACTGAATGTGTACATGTGAGTGTGGCAAACAAATGCCTGAAATATACTGTACATGTAAAGGATCGTTTTAATGGGTTTTATACCGTGTACTTTGACATAATCACTAAGATTAGCACAAATTACAGATAAGAAGAACACTGGGCAACCTGTGAAGGAGCCAGATGAAAATGCACAAGGTGGTATGTATAGGATGGATGTTTATGTTTGTGTTCACTGTTTGATGTGACATTATTTTTTTGCTACACCAGATTACCCAGACCAGGGCCAGTTCTCCTGGTCTCACTACATGGAGGAGACTGGTTCCAAGGCCGTGGCCGCTGACGCCTTTAAAGTGGTGAGAACAAAGTATAAACGTACTATTTTTGATTAAATTCACAGTATGAATCGAGATTAACTGTACTGCGGTTCTGTGGTATGGGCCGGCAGACAACAGCAGCGACGGTGGGGTGAGAGCCAGCGTTACCAGACTGAGAAGGCCAGAGCAATCAAAAATGACGAGATGCATGTCACGGTCATATCAGTTACATACAGAATATCACCAATGTCATCACAGCTGACGGATATTTAAGATTGCCGCCATAGGTACATTAGACAATAACTTTAAATTGGTATAAAAACACCTTAAAATGCTGACCATGAACCACAGCGCCACTGGTTTGCGTGTTGCATGTTATTCCCCATCTCTCTCTCTCCTCATTTCCTGTCATCTCCCTACCATAACATCTCTAATGAAATACATAAAATGCCCCCCCCCCCAGAAAAAAGCCGTATAAAAACAAAGCAATTAAGTTGTAGAAATTAAGAATGCTGCAAGTTAAGCCAAGGCTTTATTAAAAGTGTGCTGGAAGGCGTTTTCCCCTCATCCTCTGCTCTGTCTGCAGCGTGTGCCCCACAGCTTCCAGCCTCAGATGAAACTGGAGGCCGTGGACAAGAGAAGTCCAGGTCTGATCAGAGTGGCCACAGTAGAGGAGGTTGAGACTCACCGCATTAAGGTAATACTCTGTGTGTGTGTGTGTGTGTGTGTGTGTGTGTGTGTGTGTGTGTGTGTGTGTGTGTGTGTGTGTGTGTGTGTGTGTGTGTGTGTGTGTGTGTGTGTGTGTGTGTCTGAAAATGTCTGAGGTTATGAATTCTATGATCTCGTATGTGTGTGATAGTGTTTAAAATGTTTCTCCAGCTCCCAAAGGTTCATTACAGCTTTGACCGAGTGTACTTGTCATCTGGGGCCAAGGCACTAAAGGTTTTGACGTGCCCGTTTGAATATGAGCTTAAATGTACTGACTAATGTCAGTATTTATATGTGTTATAGCTCCATCTCTGTTCCTCCTTCAGGTCCATTATGACGGGTGGAGTCATGTCTACGATGAGTGGATGGACTCAGATCACCCGGACATACATCCAGCAGGCTGGTGCGAAGCGACCGGTCACCCGTTAAAAGTCCCCCCACGGGACCCCAAAACACAGCAGCCACATGGTAGCAACTACAATACTCCCCTCTGTTTGTACTTCACTAAAAAGTGGACGTCAAGCTTTCTTCAAAATGCTTGATAGCATTAAATCAGAACAAAAATAGATATTTTCTGCGCTTACTCTGGCTAAATTTAGCCCCTGTATGGCCCCAGAGTGCCACATAAATGTTAATTAAACCGTCGTATAGACAACTGAAAGGTGAGGAAATTGGTAAATTAAAATGCTAAATGAAATGACAATACCTCTTTAAATGCCTTTTTTAAAACCTATTTTATTTTCATTTACTAATTTTTTACATCAATTATTCGTTCCTATTTTTTGCTTTTTTTCTTAAAGCTAAATTCCATGTATGTTGCTGATATATTGTATGTATTGTCAATATTATTTGTTCGTGTAAATAGGCCTTTTGAAAGGTCATAGAAAAAGCACAGGTGTAAATAATAAAATCAATGATGGCTGAATTCCATCTAGCTGCTTCAGTTTCAGGGTCCACGTATTGTGTCATGTCTTACTGGGACACTTGGACACAACAGAGCCATCATTAATGTTAAAATTAACACCTGTGCTTTTCCTACTAAGACAAGTCAAAATATCTCCTTTGAGAAAGGCTGGTTGGGATCTGCATGACTTGTTAGTTACAGGCATAATCTCATACAGAGTAGCATTTTTAAGAGGGTTGTCGCCATCATGCTGTTTGTGTGTGTGTGTTGTGTGTGTGTGTGTGTGTATGAGTGTACATGTTAGGGCTAATCTGTCTGTATTTGCATGTATGTAGGTGTGAGGGAGCCTCCTGCTACGGGCCAGTCCACCTACCCCTCCTCTGTTTCCTGCAAACCCATCAGCCACCCCAGAACCAACAAGTACAGCTTCCACAACAGGTCAGCACTGAACTCAGCTCTTGTGATGCTTTATTCACCAGGGCCAACCATTCAAAATACACTGAGGCCAGATTTCCATTTGACTGTGGACATCTGTCCTTGAAACAGGAAGTGTCCAACTCCTGGTTGCGATGGTTCAGGCCATGTGACCGGTCGTTTCACCGCCCATCACTGCATATCCGGCTGCCCGCTGGCTGAGCGTAACCAGGGCAGGCTGAAGGCCGACCTGTCCGACTCAGAATGCAAGAGGAACCTTTTCTTCGGCCAAAGGTCCAAGAAGACCCATTACCGTGGCAGGTAAAGAGGTGTGTGTGTGTGTGTGTGTGTGTGTGTGTGTGTGTGTGTGTGTGTGTGTGTGTGTGTGTGTGTGTGTGTGTGTGTGTGTGTGTGTGTGTGTGTGTGTGTGTGTATACTTGCGTGTGCAGGTTTGATTTTGTCTCACATTAATCTTTTCCTGTTTTCAGGATTGGTCGTCCTCCCAAATACAGGAAGAACCAGCAGAGAGACTACCAGAGTGAGTTTTCTAATTGCGCTATGCATATCCTACTATGATTGGATTTTAGTCACATAGGAGATATGGACAGCAGCTTGTCGGCTCAGTGGTCCCTCTAGTCCCTCACCTCCCACTACATTTATTTGGTACGACAACTCCACTTTAAACAGCCCTCTGTCTGTGAGGCCTCTGAGCTTCAAAGAAATAAACTCTGTAAACACACAGACACACACACACACACAGGCCTACTTGATGTTGTGTTGGTGGCTTTGCTGTGTGTGTAGCAGGGCTAGCCGCATCAGTTTGACAATATATGTTGTCCAGTATTGATGCTTTCAGTAAAAAAGAGACATCATCTAGTCAGTGCATGTTCTGGAGGTGCAGATAGGATTTTGTTTATCAGCTTCAGTGGTGTCAGCCTGCAGCCTTATCCCATATTAAAGAGCATATTATGGATTTCAGTGGAAAGTTTCCATGTCATCTGCAGGTGTGAAGGTTGTATCTGAGTCATACGTATCCGGAGATGTAACACAGTTCGGCAGCAACACCTCATTTTTGAACGTTTAAAAAAATTTTGGCATATAAAAATGGTCAAATTGGACAATTCAGCAGGCGTTTTGACTTTTCACAGCAGGAAAAGCACAGGTATAACTAATACTGCTAATGATGGCTGTGATCCATTAAAGTCTCACAGTAAGCCAGGCCATCTAAATTCAGTTAATTGCACCTGTGCTTTTCCTGCTAAGATATGTCAAAATGTATGTTGTGAAAAAGGCCTATCGGCAGCTTTGATCTGAATTATCTGTGACGTGTTCGTAAGTCAACACTTTTTTGTATGTCAACCAATCATGTTTTTGCGTGTGTGTGTGTGTGTGTGTGTGTGTGCCCTGAGACATGTCCTCAGAGGGCGTGTATCCGTCACTGTTCATGTCGGCTCTAAGCGGTCAGTCGGACAGGACTCTGTCTCTGTGTTGGGAGCAGCACTGTAAGCTGCTGCCCGGCGTTCAGGGCATTCACGCCAGCCAGGTGGCGTCATGGAGCGTTGAGGAGGTCAGCAAATATTATCACTTACCTTCACATTAATTCATTTTCTTTCTCTGATTTCTCTGATTGCTCTGATTGTTTTGACCATTTGCAATCTGAATTCTGTGCCGCAGGTCTTCAGGTTTGTCCAGAATCTAATCGGCTGTGAAGAACAGGCTCGTCTCTTCAAAGAAGAGGTGAGACTCACCAAGTGTTTCTAAATGTGAGGTTAATTCACGCAATATTCACACGGCAGCTTTCATGTTGCACTGTAGCAGCACCGTGAGCAACGGAAACACTTTACATAACTAAACAACAGTCTGTTAGGTAACATTCAATCAGTGTTGCTGAGCATCTACTTGTCCTCATCGTCCTTCTGTTCTGATGATGCCCCCCCTTTCATTGGCACACAAGACCATTTTTGACACTTTCACCTCACAGAAAACAGACCATTATGATCTTCACCAGCTTGACTTAGGGCTACATTTTCAGGGCCACTGTACTGTATAATTATTGCTTTCCGTTATTTTGTCCGCCCCTTCGTGAGTTTGACATTTCCGCTGTTGCGTCTCTCCAGATGATTGACGGGGAGGCCTTCCTGCTGCTTACCCAGACCGACATTGTGAAGATCATGAGCATCAAGCTTGGCCCCGCCCTCAAGATCTCCAACGCCATTCTCATGTTCAAGAGCACAGACGAGGGACTCAAGTGATCCCGCCCCCACTCACAGGGGGCGTCGAGCCTCCACTCATCATGTGCCAAATTCATTTTCTTACAGGGAAAAGACCCTGACCCCTTTTTCATGTGTTTGGTGTCCTGTACCCATCAGAGAGAGGGAGGGGGGATTTTGGGGGGGTTCGGTTTAGGTCCAGTCAGGGTAAAGGGCGAATGAAGGAGAGGTTAGAAAAAGGATGGAAATTAGGAAATACAGACAATTTTTTGGGAGAAATGGAGGAATGTAATAAAGCTGACGGACAAACTGGCGTGGAGAGTGGATAGAAGGAGGCTGAGGCAGGTGACGGGGAACATCAGAAGTTTTCAGCGTTTGGTGGTTTTCCAACTGATGCGTTTGGTTTGGTGTCAGGGTTTGATTATCACCAAACCAACGAACATCACTGGTTTTGAATAGACAGCTGGTCGGCCTTATGTAGATGTCGCCATGGCGTCCTGCTGCCACTCACAGCCATATTAGAGATACTCGGAAACTAATACCATTAGTACTTTTACTTCCTGAATGAGTAACATTCCTATTAATGGACGCTGTAACACAGGTCAGTTGGAAGTGTACTAAGACAGCCTTTGACAGGTTGACTTATTTTGTAAAAAGAAAAAAGGTTTACACATGACCAAATTTTCATGAGTACTCTACCCAGATTTGGACAACACCATAGGTTAAAAAAATACCGAAACACCAGATGTACTAATAGGAATTGAGAAAAAATATAAATGTTGACTAAAAGGAAAGAGATGGGAGGACTGTGGGCAGGGGTGAACGCGGCCGAAAACTGAGTTAGGGGAGTTGAATGCAGTAGGTGAGGCTCGTCAGTGAGGCTCCCACAAGCTTCACGTTTTGTGCAATAAATAAAATTGAGACAGAAGTACTGTATTTATTAACACTTAATATTGCAGCTCCTTTATGTTATCAGACAAATTCTAACACTGTAACAGAACACAGTGGAAATTAGATAAATAAGCTGCTTTGTTCAGACTGTTGGAAAAAGGCTTAGAGCTGCGGCACATGAGAGAAAACCTTGACTTTAGCCCCGGCTTCCGGATTATTCTAAAGTATTAGTCACTTGCGTCTACTGCCTCGAAATTCTCCACATTGTTCTTTCTCACCGCAGTATTATTGTGAAAACTCAAGTGATAACAGGAGCTGTAATTTAAATTGTTACCCTCTGATCTAGAATCTGAGTCAGAGAACAGAAACAACGCGGTGTTTTTAGTTTTTATCTCTATATGCAAAAGAGCGTAAATTATTTTTTAGCAAATTCTTAATAGATGAAAAGGACACTTTGCATTGGCATTTCAGCACAACGGTGAGACCCAAGTGGATTTTACACAATGATTTTCCCACACTTGGTCACTAGAGAGTGCAAAAATCCAAATGTTAGCACTATCATCATGAATTTGATACCTGGCCAAGTTCACATGTGGTTGGTACTCCATTCAGAGTGATCTTTGAAATGTTTACATTTTATGTCAGAATAGGTTAAAAAAAAAAAAATTTGATATTGGGAGATGAAGTTTATTTTCCCGGAAAGTTTTAAGGGCTCCTGGAATCTCAAATATGACTTATTTGTGTGTCTCTCTGGTGGGATATGTGTATGCGTGTGTGTGCGTGCGTGTCAAGATAATCTTGGGTCACCAATGTCATTCAATCCATATGAATTAATAAATGTCCAAAGCTGTCTGGTCTGATTCAAGTCTCTGGCTCTTGTCTTATTTGATGGAACACACACACACACACACACTGCATTTCCTGTCCTTGCTCAGGTGTTTTCTGTGCGCTGTACTATTGACTATAAACTCTCTTTGCTTGTATCACATCCCCCTATCGACCATATTGTCGTCAACAGTTGGCTGTGGTGGTGACAACTCCTTTCACGCCCTTTCTACTGTCACTGCTTATCTTCACGTTCCACTGCAGAGGCCAGAAAAACAGGCCTTGCTGATAACCTGCTGCTGCGGCCTGACGCAGCAAATTGAAAGTACTTGGTTGACTGATGGGTGGTAAATGTTTCATACAAGAAGGTACAGCAGGTGTGCATGACTTATTTCTTATCCTTTGGAAGGAGGATGGACTCGCTTTAAAATAAAAGTATGCTGCAAATAGTAGGCGTGGAAAGTGTTCTTAAAGTAACAAGCAATGTGTTTTGCTGATTGTTACTTACTTGACTTTTTGACCGTGCACTGTGCAGAATGATGTGTGTACGCCAGAAGGCTGTTTTCACATTCATTTGCTGAAGGAGCAAAGTTTCTCTGCTCCCGTTAAATCTGACTTGAAGACGAGTACCTATAAGGGGGTTTTGTGACATCACAACTCATTTAAAAGCCAGTTATAGTTCAATATGAGACACTCACAAATGTGATGGAGAAACCTGAAAAAAAGATATATGTATATATGTGTGTGTGTATATATATATATATACAAACACACACAGATATGGCTTTAAACATGTCTTTGTGGACAGGTCTTTAAATAAAAATACTCCACTAAGAGTAAAGATTCATATTACTTAAGTAGAAGTAAAGAGTGAATTACCTGAGTAAACCCATGAGTGAGCAGAGTAAGTTATAACATGTATTTTTCTCAGTATGTCTATATATATGATTGATATGATATATATGATTTTAGACAGCTATATCTATGTTTGTGCAACAGAAATGAAATAAAATATAAATAAATGTTTAAAAAAAAAAACTTGCTTCTTGTCTTATTTTGAAAGCAAAGAGCAGAGTCAGGAAGTGAAATTATTTTGAAGTCTGGACACACACACACACACACACACAGGCACACACACTGACAGCCTGGAGCCTTGCTCCGCCTCACTTTTAAACTCTGAAACTCCTCATCAATGATTCACTCTCTTGAAGTCGACCTTCCTTTGTGACCGTCTAACAATTTTTTCGGGAACTGACCTCAGATCAGCTTCTGACAGCTCTGCTTTGAGTCCCGTCAGTGTCCTGAAGCGAGCGGACTGCCTGCACACTGATCTCCTCATCCTCTGCACGCAGGTGAGCAAACTGTACTGATTTCAACAGTGCCTCTTTTTTTCCTCAGTTACAGAGATGATTTTCTGCTCGTGCACAGATATTTGTAGATTCTCTCTTCTCTCCTTGTCAGTATTGTAGTGGTGTTTTATGTATATATATATGGTGAGATACTTCCTGAGTTTACAGTCACCTCAGGTTATTGATCTCCCTTTGATATCACTATTAGCCTCTGCAGAGTTCAGGCTGTGGCAGGTTTTTTTTTTTTTTTTTTACAGGATTCATAGTCATATTTATGTGGGCTTTAGACACTGTGATGAGAAACCAAACAACTTGTAGTTTAGCAATTTTTTTTCCTTTTTTAATGAAAAGGCATAATATTTCTAATTTAAGCTCTGAAGTAATTAAATAGTTTGTTTATATATGATTTTTGGTAATGGTCTCCCACAGGACTTTAGGATACTTTTATTCATTTTATTCTTGAAGATTTTTTAAGGATTATGGAATTTTCTCTGTCAGGGTTTTCAAGGCTGTGAAAGACGACTCTTCTTGTCTGATGCACTGTGGCAGATTTTTGGAGTTAAGGGCTGATTTGGTGATTCACAGTCTCCTGCTCGATCTGAAGAATAAACCTTTGGACAGAGAGCAGCTGTTTGCCCCAGGAGGTTTTCCCTGCACATTGTTGGGAAAAATCAGCAGCTTTACTTGGGGGTTCTTTGGTTTTCTTTTCAAGACAAGTTGGCATACAGTAACATGTAGGGGAATTTATATCGGGAAAGACAAATAAAAATTGAATTCAACCAGTCTTAGATAATGCTTTATTGCTCAGAAGTAATATATTTGTTAGTGCAGCTTGATTGATTTCACGTAGATCTGTGTGGCTTCATCAACTTTATAAGATTTCAGCAAACTCACTCTGCAAAATTAAATGTAAGAAGTTGGTACCTCCATCGTCTTTATGCCTATAAATAGAGGAACAGGCCTGGAGCTCCCGAAGAAAAAAAATCAAGTCGAATAATTGGGGCTTTTGTTTCATTTCTGTGTGTGTGTGTGTGTGTGTGTGTGTGTGTGTGTGTGTGAGACATTGGTCATCCTGTATTTTTATGACAGATATTAGAGTGACACAGCAATATTTACCATGTAAATGTGTGAACTGATACAGTCCCTCCACACACACAGACAGAATATATTCAGTGTCCCTCATTGTGTTTCTGTTGTTCCAGCATCTTGTTCCTTACAAACCAGAACTACCAGCTCCTACAGATCCTAGGGTTGTCATACTGAGTTCAGCAGTGGATTTAGAATCACACACATACACACACACAACGGAAGAAAGGAGGTGACCCGCTTCTTTTGAGTCTCATGAGAAGAAATCTCTATGTTTAATGAGTCTAATCCCGACCTGTTCACCACAGTAGCTGACCCCATCTCCTCTCCTATCCTCCTCTGCTCTGCTCTCCTCTCACATTTCTGTAAAACACTGATGCTGACTGTCCAGTGGAAGTGGAATGGATAATAGCCATGGCACAATGTAATGTGAGTATATTTTAGTCTTTGTGCTTGTTTGTCCATTTTCATGTTTGCTTGATGCTTTCATTTTATTTTTATTTTTTTTGGGCCAGAGCCTGTTTAACCATGTGACAGGGGGAACATGCCTGCGGCGCAGTTTAAATTCCAGTTATAAGAAAAAGTTGTTTGTTTAACAAACATCTGCATGTGAACAAACTACTATTGGCAATACATCCAGGTGATCTGGTGCGGTTTTGGTCATGATTTCATGTTATGTCTGTTGTATTAGGTCATGTCTCGTCAAGGTCTCTCCACCGCTGCCATGCTTGAGTCAGGTGGCAACGCAAACAAAACAAATGTGACTCAGATCTTGATGTGTTTATCTCCAGGCTCAATATTCTTTGCTTTTGTTGCCTTTTACTGTGTTCCCAGTTTATGGAGGCCATTCTGTCTCAGAATAAAAATGTATTTGCTTAATATGCTCACTTTAAATGACTGTCAGTTTTATTAGAGAGTGTGATGCCCATTTGATTTTTCTGTCCTTGACTATTTCGTCCTAGCTGTGTCAGACTGGTGTAATTGAGGCCATGTTCACATAAAGCCAGCTAAAATCCGAAAATCCATATTTTGTGTCTAAGTTCCGGTTTCAGTCCCCAGGAGGCAGAGAGATTTTAGCAACGCCAATAAAATCTGAAAACCAGCGCGTCAGGTTGTAAAAGTTGTCCGAGGAAAACTGACGCTCAGAGCAGGAGGAGCAGCGACCCTCTGTCTGTCCCGCACCTTACCGAATGATCGCTGTAATGCAGTGTTGTTGCTTGCCAACCTGGACAGGAGCGAGAAGAAGATATTTTGCTTTGCTATTTCAGTGTGGATGGACAGCTTTCCAAAAATGGCCCGAAAATAATAGTGTGGACACAATGTCATGTTTTCTCAGTGAAATAACTTTTTTAGACGTATCTAATTTACCGTGTCTCAATTATGTTGAGTGATGCTGCTGCTGAATGGTGCAAGTGAATGAAAGTGACTGTTTTTAAATACCACATATTCATGGTGTATGTATCTTTATTTTGACAAATGAATGCAATGTTTAGTTTTCCTTCCTTTTATTGAATTGTGCTTATTTTTATTGCTTTTCCAGCTGCGGTCACCATCCTCCTCTCCTCACGATGATGTCAACCTGGGACCTTCAGCTGACCCACAGTCAGTAGCTCTGCTCTCACTGCATGTAGCTCTCTTTACTCTAACACACAGAGGGTTTTTTTCATTCAGCTAAACAGCTACCAATCCAGCAAAAACAAATTATCTCTGTCTTTGCTGACAGTGTATCTTCACTGGTCTGGATCAGACAGTTGCAGAAAATCTTGAGAGTGAATTCGGTAAAAATCCCACAAACAGTGTCTTTGATGAGATATATATAAAGTATTATACATATATATTCTGTATTTATGCATCCAAACACAGACTTTGGAAGAGAAAGGCCACTTTTGAGAGAAGGGTCAATTTTAGCAAATTACTCTTTTTTTCTTCTTTCTTTTTTTTTTTTTTTTAATCTTTTTGCTGGTGACATTTTCCAGCATTTGTAAGCCATCACAAATACATTGCTTCAGAGGTTATTGTGTAAATTTGTCTAATTGATTCAATAGATTCTCTCTGTCTTGTTTCAGTGCCAGGCCCACTGACTTTGACTTCTTGGCTGTCATTGGCAAAGGGACTTTCGGAAAGGTAACACTGAAAGAATTACTTATATCGATCTACCTATCCATTGAAAACGTTTTTCTCGCAGCAGTTTCCTTATTGTAACTCATTCAGTTCACATACTCACCAGCAGAGACTCCTCAGGCCCCTGTGGCATGGGGTTGCATTAAGGACATCAAATAATAAACCCGGGTGCGGGCATTAATGGTGGGTCATATAGATTAAGAGTTACTCTCTGTGGATCCAGTTAGCAGCAGGGATTTTATTGTGCTGACCTTTTGAGACGGGAGAGAGTGAGAATAAAAGAGAGAGAGAGAGAGAGAGAGAGAGAGAGAGAGAGAGAGAGGGGTGGGGAGAGAGAGAGAGAGGGAGAGAGAGAGAGAGAGAGAGGGAGAGAGAGCTGTTGCTGACATTGCAGACAGGGTCAGAGAGAGTCTACCTGCTGACTTCTGTCTGATCAAAATGTGCTGCCAGCGTCATGAATTATTAACTTTACAGGCCACTGAGGCCTTTTAAGGTTACCTGTGCATCACCCAGTCAACGGTACAGCAAAATACTAGAAAGCAAAATGGCACCGGAGTAGTGTTTCACATAAAAAATACAATAAACTCTTAAAATGAATGCTTTCCTTTGTAGGCAGGTTTGTATTTCAACATAGAAATAATGTTAATCCTGTTGGGGAGGGTGATGTCGGTCCCTTTTTTTTTCTTTGTATCAACACACTTCTCAGATTTCTCAGTATCATCTGTTTCCACAGATCACATATCTGTCTTGTGTGGGCTGTTCTCAGAGGGGTTTGATGCAATTTCCTGACGGCAGCGTGCGGAGATGATGGCGCAGACTGTTTACTAAACAAACCACTAACAAACAAACCTTCATGCAGGTCCTGCTCGCCAAGCTCAAAGCCGACAACAAATTCTACGCCGTCAAAGTGCTGCAGAAGAAAGTCATCCTGAAGAAAAAAGAGGTGGGCCCTGCTGTCCAGTAGTAACATTTTTGGACATTTCTAATCACAGCTCTAACCTCCTGAATAAATCATTTTCTTCTGCAAAGTTCAAAATGAAGCCGACCTCCACATTAACACAAACCAAAGCACACTTGAGCTCCAATGCTTGGATTTTCGGCTCGATAAAGGGGAGTTTTGATTCTCAGAAACACACTATTTTTGACTCTGTGGTCTGGCTCAAAAATGAACCTTTTTATTTGAATCCCATCACAGCAAAACATTTTGAAAATTATGAATGTACTGCTGCTTATAAACATATGAACTGATAAAAACTTACCAACTGAAAACCCTCAATATGGTGTCTTTGGGATCGAGTGACTAAGACGTCTTTTTTTTTTTTTTTTAACAGGGATTATAACCAGGAAATCCATCAGAATAGATAAATGTGTTTTGAACTACACAGTGCTGTGATGTGCCAGGTTGAAGTAGATGAAGGTGGAAAATATCTCAACTTCAGCCAAAACGAAAGTGTGTGTGTGTGTGTGTGTGTGTGTGTGTGTGTGTGTGTGTGTGTGTGTGTGTGTGTGTGTGTGTGAAATGTGTGCAAGTATCTTTGAGTGTTATTAGTAAACAGTGTTTTGACCCCGCAACACGATCTGAATCTTATCTAATCACATACAGCTTGTTTGGTACAGAGGACATATTTTGTGACTCCCAGAAAATAATCTGGGCCACTTCTGTGTTTGTCTGACAACTCAGTGAGATTATTTGATCAAACACACTTGTCGTCCTTTCATTCAGAGTATTTACGCATTAAGTGCTTTTTAGAGCAGAGATAGGTGCTCCTCTTCATTCCTCTGTTTTAGTCTTTCTGTAATTTTCTGAAACCTTGTTTGTTGCATGGCACATTAACTGTAATTTACTTCACTTTACCAGTTTCTTTCCAAGAAAAAAATTACGAAGATTCAGTATTTCCTTGAAATTTTATTGTGAATTGTTACACACAAAGAAATCTCCTTTAAAACCCAAACAAACAAAAAAAAATCTCCTCAGTAGTTAGAAAGCTTCTGTGATACGTTCGCCCTTAAATGAAGAATTATTAAACCAAAAAAAAAAAAAAAAAAAAAAACCCCAAGAAAAAACCCAGTATTGATAATTCCAGTTTCTTTTTTAGGACAGCTTATAAGTAGTGTGGAACCTTCTCATTTTTGTTGTTTATAAATGTATTTTGATTATTATTTTTTAAACTTCTTTTTCAAGATATTAAAATAGAAAATGCAAGTTTTTTTAAAGTAACTTAAAATTTGTGTACTCACACTGAAAATGATCAAATAATTATGATCAAAATTGGCAATAAATAGAAATAAGATAATCAAACTGCAGACACTCGAACACACTGTAAATGAAATCGGAAAATGCTTAAAAGAAAATCTAGGGACAGGATTTTTTGCAGTAATTAAAAAGACCAAACTGTATTGCTCTTAAATTGAGCTGTGTCCCAAGAACCACCAGAGCAAATACACTTCAATATACGGTATGTTTGTTTAGAAATATGTATTTTCTGTATGGCTTTGGTGGCACACTGATGGGATATAGTCACCGCCATCTTTCTCTGCCTTCTTTTAACTGGCCGCATCAGAGTTTTGTAGTTCCGCTCAAACAGCCCGGAGGTGATGCCAGCGTGAAGAGAAAAAGTTTCTTCGTGGCTCGTCTGGTTAAATACTGCCTTGTCTCCTCTTCTTCCCGTCATACTCCACTCCCTCGTGATTCTACTCCTCTCCTTGCACTTCCCTTGTGACTCCTCGCTTTGATGCTTCCACTCTTTACTCCCCGACTCCTCTCCTCCTCTCTCTACATCTTCTCCTGCTCAACCTCCACTTTCTTCCTCAGCTTCCCACCCTGGACCTTTAGTTTCTTCTTTGTGCCAGTGAGTCTCGTCTCTGCAGGCAGAAATACTCTGATCTCACTGGTAGCAGTCCATCTTGTTAGCTTCGTCTTACGTTGCTGGTTTTTCACCTTTCTCATTGTGCATTCCTCTTATTTCATAAATATAGACTTAAAAGTTTTCATTTTATAATGTTCTGTGCTATCCTACATGCCGAGTTGGTAATGTTCTGAAACCATCGGCTTTGGTGTTACAGCCATTTTGCTGTAGGACTCCTTTTATCATTGATTTTACACGGGAAAAGCTGTATAGTCCAGTAACAAGTGGTGGCTTAGTGGTTAATTTTTCCACTCTCATGTTCTCTGGCTTATGCAAATAGCATCGGCATTAAAAGAAATCAGTCACATAATTGTTTGGTCCAAAAGTGTCTGTGCACAGTAACTTCAGGCTAAAGAAACAGAAGCCACAAGCTTTTGCAGCTTTAACTGTAGTCAAATGGTACTTTCAAAGATAGAGTTGCACCAGTGTGGTTGCTGTCTTTTTTAGTCATAGGATTTTGCAGTTCTCTTAGGTCGTGCTACATACAGTACACAGTAGAACGGAACAGGAAAGACAGAATGAAATAGAGCATTTCTTGCAAGTGAAGAAGGCCATGAACCATAGGTTAAATAGAGAACGTGCAGCACCAAGACAACTCTGTGAACTGCAGGTTGTGTTCGGAGAAATCCAGGAAATCACCTGTGGTAAACAAATTAAGATTTCTGCACATTTCCTCCTTCCTGTTTGTTTATCCTTCATTTAGATCCCCACTAGCTACTTTTCCTGTGGTCCATGAGTTAAATGTATTTACAACACGTCAGTGAAAATTTACACACAAAACATAAAAAAAATGCAAGATAGCAAAGCTGTGTTTGTGTGCAAAACAGCTTTAAATCGCCTCTTTTCCCTCCTCTACCTTTTTTCTGTTTCTACCTTTTGTCTTGTCTCTCTTTAGCAAAAGAACATTATGGCAGAGAGAAATGTGCTGCTGAAGAGTCTGAAACATCCGTTTCTGGTTCGGCTCCACTACTCCTTCCAGACCCCAGAGAAACTCTACTTTGTCCTCGACTATGTAAATGGGGGAGAGGTATGTGTCTTAAACTAAATAAATAAATAAATAAATACATGACTAGGAATAAATGAATAACATCAATAAACTTTATTTTCACATCCAGATTTTTATCGGACACTGTTAGAAATTGGCAAGATATAGATTAAGCAGTTTACAAAAAAATAACAAAGACAAGATGATTATGTAATTCATGGCTTGAAGATAAAGATGTTCTACTGGCTTTTTTTGGTGGATTTTTTTTCCCTTGAGACTCCTCTCTTAAATGAGCTGAACCTTAGTTGACATAGAAATTGAGACTTCAGCTATGATGTCACATTTATTTGCTGAATATAAAGTGCTTCGTTGTCTCTGACATCTACTCAACTAGTCGATGACACAAAATGCTTTATTTGCACATACTGTAGATCAGTTAGTAACATCCTGGTGGACGGGAAGCAACGGGACTCATTTTTTTAATGTGAGAGACATTATTAAGACAATTACTATTATCTCAATTATGGCCCAATTTGTGTATCCGTATAATTGTGCCAAACTGTCACTAATAATTTGACGACATAGTCTCAAACGAATAGCTTATTTGCTTTCTTCCAGAGAGTTAGATGAGAGGATTGATGCGACTCTCATGCACTATGAAGTAAATGGGAAGCTACAGCCAGGAGACGGTTAGCTTAACTTAGCACTACGTGAGACTGGTAGCTGGGGAAAACAGCTAGCCTGGTTCTGTCCAAAGGACACAAAATATGCCAACCAGCCAAAGCTCGCTAATGAACAAGTTACGTTTTGTTTCAAAAACTGAAGAGATACCTTTGGGCAGACGCAGGCTAGCTGTTTTCTCCCTGCTTTCAGTTGTCATGCTAAGCTAGGCTAACTAGCTGCTCGCAGTAGCAGATGTGAAATGTGAGAGTGGTACCGATCTTCTTGTGTAACACTCGGCAAGAAAGCAGCAACTAGAAAAATTGGTGTATTATCTTAAACTATCTTCTAAAATAAATTTATGGGAAAATTGTACTAAGCCTATGAATGTTTTAAAATTATTGTGCCAGGGCTGTATAAGTTTGCAAAGCTGTTAATGTTCAAACTAAGAATAAACTGGAGTAAGACCTGGTTTAACATATTACTGTACATTTTGCTCCCTTTTTGTTGAGCCTGGACACAGCAGGCTGCACTCTAACAATGTCTTAATAACTAATCCTTTATTTACTCATATCAAATAAAATCAGACACAGTTGGATGGCGTGCAGCCGCCAGACCTGTTTTCAAACACTCACATTTTGCTGTGCTTTCGTGCTGCTATGCTGACGGTCAGGTGCTTTATCTCAGACCATGGTGTAAAGTGATTTATTATTGGTATTAATATTTTGTTTTGCATGTGTATAACCATTGCTGTTTGAAAGATATCCTCCCTGGCTCACTGGTGATGATGTCATTTCTATTCCTCCCTCCATCCGTCCATCCACCCATCCATCTCTTTCTCTCTCTTTCTGTCTCCCTGCAGTTGTTCTTCCACCTGCAGAGAGAGA
This sequence comes from Xiphias gladius, assembly GCF_016859285.1. Lineage (NCBI taxonomy): Eukaryota > Metazoa > Chordata > Actinopteri > Istiophoriformes > Xiphiidae > Xiphias > Xiphias gladius. The sequence goes on along the minus strand of NC_053417.1, from coordinate 10,416,008 downwards.
GATGTTTCTCTGAGCCCCGGGCGAGGTTCTACATTGCCGAGGTGGCGAGCGCTATCGGCTACCTTCACTCTCTCAACATCGTTTACAGGTGAGACTGACAGACTCACACACACACACGCTCACATATTTCTTAAAATATGTGATGAATTCACAAATGATCCATTTTTACTTTCTACCCTGAAAATCTGCTCATTCTTGTTCACTGTAGAGATCTGAAACCAGAGAATATTCTTTTAGACTCTCAGGTAAGTCAGATTCACCACATTTGCTTCAATGCTTTGAAAGTGTAAACTCTAACTCCCTAGTTTGTCTTTGTCACTAGTGTAGAAAATATATATTTACATTATCTGGTGTGAAGAATGCCTGCTTGTGTTCTCTGTGTGCAGGGTCATGTGGTGCTAACAGATTTTGGGCTGTGCAAAGAGGGCGTAGAACCGGAGGGAACCACATCGACGTTCTGTGGAACTCCAGAAGTAAGTAAAAAGTATACATACAATATAATTGGGAAATACAACAAATCTGTCAATATGAAATACATACATCATCCATTTTTAAACTTGACTGACACCGACTATTGACTGAAAATTTGTAGCAGAGGTTTTTTTTTACCTCAAATGATTGAGTATAATCGACTGTGCAGCCACACAGTTTTCACCAAACTTTTACAAATCGACCCAAACTTATTGACTTACAGTCAGACTATAAAGGTCAACTGTTGTAAATCTTGTCCGTCTCCTCCTTAATCACGTCTTATCTCCTTCTTTTCTCCTTTTCTATCGTCTCTCTGTCTGCAGTACTTGGCTCCGGAGGTCCTTCGCAAGGAACCTTACGACAGGACAGTGGACTGGTGGTGTCTAGGAGTAGTGCTCTATGAGATGATCTACAGCCTGGTATGTGTGTTTGTGTGTGGGGTTGATTTATGGATAATGCCTTTTGGAAATATAGAGAAACAGTATATCTTGTGGTTGACATTTAAAGGAATAGTTGGACACTTTGGGAAGATTTGCTTTTGTGTCGAGGGTTAGAGGAGAAAATTGATACCTCTCTCATGTCTCTACTCTAAGTATTAAGCTATATCCAGCAGCCGTCTAAGTTATCCTACCAGCATCTCACTAATTGAGTTTAGTTGATATAAAAACCGAAGTGTTTATGCTAAGCTACAATAGCCAGCTGCTGGCCTTAACTTAATATTTACCATACAGCCCTGAGAGTGGTATCGATCTTCTCATCAAACCCTCGACAAGAAAGAAAATAAGCATGTTTCCCAAGATGTAAAACTATTCTTTCAAACTTGAGTGTGGTGCTAAAGGAAATCTCATGGAGTATCCAACTTGTTCCTCAGCCTCTAGTGTCTAGGGATCATGAATGGCTATAGATAGCTAATTTTTGCTATTTTTTATGTACAACTAAAAATTTTGGCTTGATGATGGTGCTGGAGGAGAGATCGGAGGATTATTAAAACATTTGGATTCATCCTCTTGGGATAGTGAATACCCACAGCATATTTTTATGCTAAATTTGGACCATAATTTTCAAGAAACCTTGTCATGAATCCATGTATTGATCAAAGAGTTGTTTTGAGTTGAGTGGCATGGGGCCAAAAACATGGATATAAGGATATGTAGAAGATAAAGTTCTGTAAAATGTAAAACTTCTTGCAGCAGCATGCTTCTCTACACATACAGAATGTGTCTATTTTGCATTTATGTGTATATGAATTTGTGTAAATCCTTTTTCCCCTTTTATCTCCCTTACACTCAGGTGATAAAGACATACAACCTGTACATCCCTAAAAGTAATCACAAGTACCAAAGTCAAGACTTACACAACAAAATCATGGACATAAGAAAAGTTAACATTCATTTTCTGTTTCCTTACAAGTAGACACATCTGGGGAAACTTCTGGTTTGCTAAATTGCATTGCATAATTTTATACTACTGATTTCTATACGCATCCCTTTGCTTCAGCCTCCTTTCTACAGCCGTGACGTCGGTGAAATGTACGATGGCATCCTCCACAAGCCACTGCCACTGCTTCCAGGGAAGTCTGAGGCCGTCTGCTCTCTGCTGGCGGGACTTCTGCAGAAGGACCAGCACAGGCGCCTCGGGGCCATCGCCGACTTTGTGAGTTATCTTAAAAAATGTCTTTCAACTGTAGCTGCACATTAAAACAGATGGTTTCCCAGACAAGACATAAGCCAAGTCTAAGACAAAGGATATTTTCAAAGGGCAACTGCATAAAATTTTGCTTTAATTGAGGACTGAGCTTAATCCCTCCGAAAAATATAAAACATTATTCAAGGGGGTTTGGACTTTTTCAAAGGAAAGACCCTTGGGCAAAATTTGAAAGATAACCAGATTCCCAAAATGACCTCATCTTCATAATTTCTGTCCCATACTTATTTTCTCATAGCAAAATATTAGTACAAACTTGTGTGGGAGTGTAGGAATGTGTCTGAATTCTAGAAAGAATGGCAAATTTCTAAAAAGTATATTTATTCACAGTACATGTGTAACTTTTACTTTTATTTACAGCTTGAAATAAAGAACCACACCTTCTTCACACCGATCAACTGGGACGACCTTTACCACAAGAGAATCACTCCTCCTTACAACCCTAATGTGGTAGGTTTTGTCTGGCCGCCTCTGTGTGAACTGTAACTGCTCGTGTCCTTTAATCTTTTTCCTACTAAGTCTGTTCCCGCACTCTGTCTTCTTTCAGCTGTGTGTGTGTCCGTCTAGACATTCTGGTACCTTCTCAAATATCCCTAACCCTCTGCAATCATTTACCCTACCTCGAGGTTTTTTCACCCACAATACATTTTCCAGTGGGATCAGCCAGCATAATGAGTTCTGGTGTTCTTCTCTAAATCTCAGTCACTTTACATATTTTCTTAAGCCCCTTTATCCTCTCTTTCAGATAGACAACAGTTCACCAGTTTAACCTCTTTATGAGGTTTCATATTCCCTACTCAGGCCTTAATCCAAGCTAATTCCTTTGACTTTTGTCACCCATGGTCAGGTTTTGTTTTTTCATTATTTTTCATTTTCTTTATGTCAACTTGTCCTTCAACTCTCATCATGCTTGTCAAATAGGCCCAACTGAGGCAAATTTTGTAGCTGAAAATCTTTAGCGGCCAACAATCATCACTGCATATACAAACTGAAAAATGTATTTTCTTCTTCTTTAAACGTTAGAAAATCAGTTATTGTGTATCAAGAGGGTTTTTCTTGGGGGCAACCTTCACCAGTGCCTTGTGTTTGGAAAGTGGTTTGCTTTAGGCTTAGTCACTATTATTTATAGAAAATATATCATTATGATTGGCTCACAGGTTTCCATTAAACATGTATGAATGGACACCTCAAATATAGTACGGGTTACCAGTTTAGCTCATTTCCTAAATCAGTGTGTGCAATTTGTGAAGCTTCAAGTACCCATAGCAACAGTAATGATGATTTAAACACAACCTACTCTTTTCTTCGTGGAACAAGTGTAATAGTGCATCCTGCTATGAAGTATGAAAGACGTGCCAAAAGAAACTTCACCTCATTACCTAATTATTTCATCTTTCAGAGGGGCCCAGCTGACACTCAGCATATTGATCCAGAGTTCACCAGAGAAATGGTTCCTAACTCGGTGAGTCGGACCCCAGAGCTCAACGCCAGCACCAGCTCCAACAATGCCTTCAATGGGTTCTCCTTTGTTGCCAGCGAGGACAGCTTTCTGTGAGAGACCAAGATCCTTACAAACAGATCACACACAGTGATCACACCTCTTTTGAGTTTAGTTCTCATGGGAATAAGAGCTCCTCATGTATTATGGTAACCATTGCAGAGGTCCCACAGTGCATCTATTGCACAGCAGGGATTTCCAAGTTGTTCCTCGTGAGGGTGTAGCAAAGAAGGTGGCCTGTATAAAACAAAATGCCTGAAATGAAAACATTTAAGGTTCACATATATAGAACTTTCTGCCTGGATATTTTCCCAGGCCCGCCCTGTGGAGAATCTTGCCAAATACACAGGGCTCATAAGAAGTGGGAGCATCTTTAAGATGCAGTGCAAATTATTTTTATTCAATTCATTTGCAAAGGAATGAACAACATGTAAGGCTGGATTTACACAAGAGATGTTTTATAATTCTTTTATATACATCTGTTTAAAAAGAAAAAAAAACCACAACATTGTCTTCCTGTGTACATCCAGACTTGATGTTGTCTGTCTTGAGGATCCCATTTCTATAGAAAACCAGAAAACTGAGAATGACATACAGAATATGGAAAAGGCAATTAAAAAAAAAAAAAAGTCTCACACTTACACTCTAGAGACAGCTGGGTAAAAAAAAAAAATCCTTTTTAACATCAGGTATCAGTACATGCTTTTGTCACATTGGTATGATATGTTAAAGAAAGTCTGGCTTTTACCTGTTTTTACACTGTTCTGCAGGGTCAGATTTCACTGGGAAACTGTTGCATTGCTCTATGGCACAAAGGCAGATTCCTGTGCAGCACAAAATTTCCAAACTTCCTGTTGTAAACATTGTTACTAAGTACACAGTATATAAGTATATAAAGTTAATGTTTCTTACTACATAAAACAAAAAAGATATATAAAACAGAAAAGAAGAAGATGTGCAAAGGGATGTCAGTCCGTTAATGATGCAAGTGACTGATTCCAATGTTTTTCTTCTTCCTTTATGACCTGAAGAAAATCTTTGAAAAGATAAACAAAGGAGTTGGAAAATAAAGATAAAAATAATCTTACTAACAGAGAGATAACACTGTGAGTGACGTAGCTGGCGTGAAACAGTGCCTACTAGTCATCACAACAGTGGTCCTGTCTGTTAATGTACCGAATATCTAAATGAATATGCAGATGGATCACTGCTGTTAAAAACTGCTCCATGTGGAAGACTTTTAAAATGTCAGTTGATACACCGCAGTGTGCACATTGTGTGGATTATGTGGTTTGTTATGTGGATTATAGTTTAGTTTTCCGTATTGTAACTGAGGAAAGTCCTCACATATGTTTGTCTGGAAATTATTTCAGCCTGTAGATAGCAGACAGCGATATTAAGTAGTTATATTTCATGATATGTAACAGGCTAAAACAGTTCATGTTATTATGAAAAAAATATATCTGACATCTGTAAATATACAAAGCGGCTTTGCAATAGGATTATGTACTGTAGAAATGTGATTTTTATCAGCGTAAACCATGAAGTGCTTCTCTGCCTTGGAAATGAAATTGGTGATGGATGGAGTTTGATGTTGGCAGTGATGGGAGATACGGTTAGAAAATGTACATCTGATGTCTTGCATTTCTTTTTTATTATTCCATTCATATATACTTAAAGTCCTGTTTTTGCATCTGATATTAAAGAAGCTCCAATGTATTCCCATTGTATTCAGATTCCTCAAGATAGCGTGGTACTATTTACCTCCTTAAAAACGTCTGTTGGTTTTGTTCAAAGTTTTAATTTCACAGAAAAACTGTATCAGATGCTTTTCTATGAAACCAAATAAACTAACAGGGAAATAACAATGTATTTCCTTGGAGAGGACAGCTTTAATTGAGTCCTTTAAATGGTCTAAATGATTAATGGCAAAACTCAGGGACAAACGCTGCTCCGACTCTCCCGGTTCACCGTTTGCCTTCTAAAGCTGTAACCCTTCATGCCAGGCTGTTATTCCCTGACTGATCTTGTAAACAGAGGGTTTGACGTTACACACTGTTGGGTCATGCTGCCAGCAGCAGCATCACTGTGGGCAAATGACAGCAGAAGAAAAATTCCATTTGCGTGTGTGTGTGTACATAGAAAACTTGTTAATCAATCAAACAGCTGTCAAAACATTTAAGGTGTACTTTTGAACGAACCATTAAACATGATGTGTGCATAACAGAAACAGTGTTTTTGATAATTAACCAATCAGGGACCAGCTTGTACAGAAAATGTTCCATGTTGTAAGAACAATTTTGGGATACTTGGACTTGAGTATTTCCATTTTTATTTCTCTCTTTTATACTTAGCTATAGGACCTTAGCTCAGCTATAGGTACAAGTTATTTTGCGGATTATTTTCTAATAAAATGCGATCAGCTTCTAAAACCGGATGCCTGTCTTCGTGAAATAGAAAATCTGGAATTGAGTCCTTATAAAATATTGGGAAAAGAATATATATAAATTTAGAATTTTGTTATATCAACTTTTTCCCAATTTCTAATGACCAGGCCATGACCTGCCTCATTCTTGCTTGTTTCAAGATACATATATAATTTCTAGAACATTTGTTAAACAAGTTAAATTAAATTAAAACAGGTTTGAATATTCTTATTACATTCCAAAATGGGGCTTTTTAGGACTCAGTTATAATCAGAAATTACTTTTGCAAATTAAACAGCCCAACAGTATGTTAAGTAGTTAGAATCAGTTCCACCTCGATCAAGTGCAACAAAAATGCTGCTTATGCATTATTGCATTAGCTATAATAATCATAAAAAGAGTACTTATGTAGAGTACTTTTATTTTTGTTACTTTAAGTACATTCTGTTGATAATACTTTTGTATTAAATTTAAATATGATTTTGAATGCAGGACTTTTACTTATAACGAAGCATCTTTACATTGTTCAGAAAAGTAATAGATCTGAACACTTCCTCCACCCCTTATTAAAACCAATTCCTCATTTTTCACTTCCAAATAAGTGTTCAGATACTGGATAATTCTGGACTAAAACCTGTCTGGTCGCTTGAATCTGTGATGACGCAACAATCATGACCAATCACATCGGCTCGTCTAACGCAGCGGCCTCCTCACTGTGACGTTCCGATTGTTTGGTATACACTTTTTTTGTGTGTGTGTGGATATGTGTGTTACCAAGGGTGTCAACAAACTGTATTCATCTGTGAACGGTGGCAACACAACCCAGTGGGATTATTGAACCCATAAGAAACAAATAAAATACTCGGCAGGTAACAGTGTTGTTAATTTCATGTACAGCTTGCACATCATTTGTGTGTGTTTTTGCTGTATGGGAATTCGGTACCGCATCATTTCAGATACAGGCGGATGACAAATTAAAGGAAGAAAACCAACATCAAGTTTCTTAGTAAGGTGTTGGACCACCACGAGCCGCCAGAACACCTTTAATGCACCTTGGCATTGATCCAACAAGTCTCTGAACTCTAATGAAGGGATGAAACATTATTCTTCCATAAGATATTCCATCATTTGGTGTTTTGATGATGGTGGTGGAGAGCGCTGTCGGACATATAGGTCCAAAGTCTCCCATAGGTGTTAAATGGAGTGCTGCAGGAATGAGTCTTAAAAAATAGAAATAAGTTACCAGTTTTGCACTTCCGGTTTCCTTGCGTCGAAGTCACAGCCATTGTCTTGGTTATAAAATCGGACTTTGAGCAGTGCAGAGCAGCAGCTTGGAAATGGCTTGGAAGTGACTGCTGGTTAACATGTAGTCTTAATGGGCCGTGTTTGAGTCACTATTTCACGCTTGTTCCATTGTGTGACAACAGAAAGAGAAAACCATGTAAATCAGAACCATTTTTATTGGGAATTCGTCTCAATTGAATGATGGCATATGTGAGCACAGGAAGTGGGAGAGAAGCAAACAGATAAAGGACAGCCCAACCATATACTATGTTTTGACCTAGTCTCGTTTAAGCTTTTAGGTGTCTTATTAAAGGCAGTTGCTTACAGGTGGCTAAATGAGACTACAGAGGTTCTCGGGGATATTAAACCGATATACTCACCTGTCCGCCTATAAAGCCTTGTTGCGTTTATACATGCGCTCTTGCAAACTATTGCTAACTTTCTAAGGGGAAGCTGGCTCTTTTAGAAGAGGTATGTGCCCTAAATCAGATTACAAGTTGGAAATTTAGCGGTGGTGACAGTGAAGTTTTTTGATTGCTTTGTAGTTCGTTTATAGCCTAAAATTAGCTTTTTATATCTGGCGATTGTATTTAGGCTTCAAAAACCAATCTGAAGATGATCTTGCTGAACAAAATGTGTAAGTATAATAAACTTTTGTCTGTCACAGAACTTATTTTCTGCAATAACTCAAAAGCCAATGGAAAAATGACCTTGGCTTTTTGTTGAGGGAACCACAGGGATGCCAATACTTTGGTTGACCTACAAAAATACGTCATCCCTTCAGCACTCTATTGGGTTGAGATCTGGTGACTGCGAAGGCCACAGCATATGATTCACATTATTTTTCACTCCTTCTCAAACCCTGTGGGGAGGCATCTGCGTTTGCTATGTTTCCCCGCTCATTTAGTCAGGTTTTCCCCTTTATACCCTGCCCGGCAGTGCGCATGCGTAACGCAACAAGGTGTTCAACTCGTCACCGTTTCCGCTTAAATAAACATTTTACTATGTTTTGTCGGGGCTGAACGTGGCCCTGTTTCTACAGTTTGTTTGCGTCTGACGTCGCTGTGGCGCTGCGCGACCTGCAGATGGAGGGCAGGAAGTGATTTTCGACAGAGGAAACACTATCGCGAGCCCTCAAAATGCCCATGATTTGCGTCGTTTATGGCTGCTCGAATCGCTCGAACCGTGAAACCACGAGGAGCTTCTATCGAGTGCCAAAAGTTGTCGTTCACAAGGGGGAAAAGTGCAGGAAATTGACCGAAAAACGCCGGAAAAAATGGCTTGCGATCCTGAGCTCGGGAGGAGCGGAGTCGGATAATGCCCGTGTGTGCAGCGACCACTTCGTCAAAGGTAACGGAAGCCGCAGCACTTAAACCTGGGGAAAGTTCAGCCCCGACCGAGAGTCGCAAAACGTTATTATGTACGTCGCTGCGGTCTGGGCAACACCCTCCGACACACCCACCAAACGATTGAAAATATTCGGCGCGGCCGGCTGCACGCCATTTAGAGGAGACATGTCATTCGACCGGGAAACCGTAGAAAAACGCTACGGACACGGTGCGCGCGCTCACGCACGCAGATATAGGAAATCATTCAGCCACAACATTAATACCGGTAACAGCTTTTAATGCGGTGTATGTGTCTATGTTTATGTAGCTAACTGCTTCTTTCTTTTGTAATGTTAAAGTTATTGTTTCTGTCTGTGACTGTAACTGAACAACTATAAGTAGCAATGACAACTAACGCTAAAGTGTTTTGCAGGGTGCAGCCTTATTGCTACAAGCGTTTCTTGCGGTTTTATTGTTCTCCCAAGGCTGCCCTAGTGCTTTAAATGACGTTGAGTCCGTAGACTGGGCTCCTACAGTTAACCTGGGCTATCAGAAAGGTAAGTCCATGTCAGAGGCATCGCTTCTACGAGAGGAGAGGACGAGGCCCGGGGATGATCACCAAAGACGCACAGAAGGTGCAGAGGCCTTGCTGGATCTCCATGAGTCGGCTGAGAAGCCAGGGCCAGAGGACATCACCGAGATGTTACGCGATCGACAAGGTAAATGAATTGGATGAATGAGTGTAGACAGCATCTTAAATTATAGTTGGATAAGGCAGACGTGACTCTGACAACAAATAAGGTATACTAAGTTCTCAACAGTGGTAGAAGAAGTATTCGATTCTTTACTTAAGTAAAAGTACCAATACAGCAATGTAAAAATACTCCATTACAAGTAAAAATCTTGCATGAAAAATCCTACAAATGAGCAAAATGTAGCTCAAGTATTAAAGTAAAAGTACTGGTTTGGTGCCTCGGACTGATATATTATTATATATGACACCATTAGATGATTAATACTGGAGCATCAATGTGTAGCAGCTGGAGGTGGGGCTGATTTGAAGTACTTTATATACAAGGACACCATATAAATCTGAGGGGTTGTGAGATGATTACTGGGAGAGGAAAGGGGAAAAAAAAGTTCTGATACAAAAATTTGTTTTCAGTTTTAGGACTTTTTCTCAAATCTTAAATGTTTGAGATGTTGGATCATTTGAATATTTATTGAAATGAAACCATGTGAGAAGTTTAGAGGGAAAAGTCTGTATTTGGCAGAGCTGTGAATAACTCAGAATCAAAAAAGGTTGGAAACCACTGGTTTAATCTTTAACGATGTGTTCTATTTTAAAAGCTTGTTATAATATCCATTGTGTAAAATCTTCATCTCAAAAGTAGCAAGTAACTAAAGCCGTCAAATAAATGTAGTGAAGAAGAAAGTACAATATTTCCCTCTGAAATGTAGTGGAATGGAAGTATAACATATATAATATTAGGATTATTCCTTAGATCTGACAGTAAACATATCAAATGTGCAGTATAGAGGAAATATATCTTTTTTTTTAAATCTACTTCTATTTAATCTTCAAAATATTTACCATTAACTGAAAATGACACACTCCAGTGACGATGAGGAATCCTGTATTTTCCTGCCTCAATGTGCTGTGTCAAACTTCTCAAATTTACTGCAGATCTTGCACAGAGAACCCTACACCTTGAATAACAGAAAGGTAAAAATATTGATAAGATAAATACAAAGCAGAACAGAATTAAAAGGGTTGGCTATTATGTTACATAGTTAACTGTTAATATGTAAACTGAATAAATATGTCTGGGAGAGCCTTTCTTGCAAATGCTTCTCCATAATACACCCTAACTCCTGTTGTCCTTGTTATAACCCCTTAGTAAAACAGCCTATACTGATTTGAGATGATGATTCGTAGTGTCATTTGCTAGTTTACTTCCTGCTGCTGTGTCTTCATGCTTGGGAAAAAAAGACTGTTGAAGTGATTTTCTTATGCTCAAGTACAGTTTCCACACGTATCTGTGCATTTGTATAAAAGTACCAATACAGCAATGTGAGAATACTCCATTACATTAATGTGTTCAGTTCCATAACTGATCTCAGAACGGTGGAAGCTGAGTCTGTAGTCGGTTATATCTAGGCACCCGTCAGTTCCCAGGATTGTCCACAATGGGCAAGCATTCAAAAATAATGTTGCCCCCCCAGCTTGATAAGCCCCAGCCTTTGTCAACGGGACAGGGCCACGCTCACGAAAATGACACAAACAATAGATTTAACGACTGGTAGTCAACCTAGCTTCCAGAGACATAGCTTACGTCGGCCACAAGAGGACAGTAAAGTACAAGATGAATGCAAACAGGCAATATCAGATTTGCTTGCCTTGCTTGTCCTTATGTCACAGCGTTGGTACTTAAGCACAGTACTTGAGTAAATGTACTTAGCTACTTTCCACCACTGGTTCTCAATGAACTCACCTGGTTAAATGATTGTATAAAAAATAAAAATCTGCAAATAATTGGACCAGATACCTTGAACCTTTGTAAGAAAGCTGACAACTAAGAAGATAACTAGACAACACTGATCATTCAAACCAATTGCGTGTCGTTTTAAATTCCTTCAGGCTTGATTTTTGGAAAAAGTGACAGTCCCACTGCCATATACAGTATTGTCTGCAGATGCAGGATGCCAGACAGAACTAACCCTGGATGAAATTGAAAGGATGGAAGATATGCTGAAGCAAACCACAACAGAACTGGGTGATCTTCAGACTAAAGCATTGGAAACACAGTTTAGCCAAGAGTCTTTTCAGAAGAATGAAGACAAGACAAAGTTTTACACTGGGCTCCCCAACATCTTAGTTTTATTGCAGGTTTTTCAAGTGTGCGGGCCTTATATCACCTGTAGACATTTGTCTATGATTTTTAAATGTGAACAATTAATTTGGCTGAGGTTGAGACTTAATCTTCCTCTGAAAGATTTGGCTTTCAGGTTCAGCGCCTCTTATTCCACTGTTTCTAGAGTTTGGCAAAAGTTAATTGGCACACTTCATGGTAGATTTGAGTTTTTAAATGAGTGGACCGAGTGAGATGCACTTCAAGCTACATGGCCAATGGAATTCAGTCAAGCATTTGGATGTAGAGCTGCTGTGATCGTAGGCTGTTTCTAAGTATTTATCGAAAGACCTTCTAATTTGCTTGCTAGAGCACAAACGTGGTCAAACTAGAAGCATCACCACACTGTAAAATTTCTGATTGGTGACTTGGGTTCTGTCCAATCAAAAACAAGCAGTGTTGTCTCACCCTTTCCGTAATCTGAAATGTCATGTTTTCTGAAATGCTGTTGTGTTTTCTGAAATGTTATGTTTTCTGAAATGTCATTGTGGTTTGACCCTCAGGGCCACCGTACACATACCTGTCAGAAAATACTGTGCAATTTTTGGGAGGCAACATGCAGACTAGAGGGTGAGCACACAATCACTTAAAGTCCTTTTGGCACCAGACTTGTTTCATTAAACAAACACACTGACTTTTCACACTTGAGCTCTGCAAATATCATGTTGTATCAATAATGCCTGACATCACTGATTAATTTTAGCCTCCGCTGATTTATCAACAGAGAACACATTTTAACATCTAGTCTAATAAAAATCTGTTTTACGCCTGATATACCATGGTGACTAGTAGCTACATGCATTTGTAATAAAAAAATGCAATCCATAACAGCAGCATCACCAACAGAGCCCTCAAACATAACAATTGGTTTGCACCAACAATATGTTGGCCTTCTGAAATGTATCTGTTAATATGGGGTTATGGAATTAGACTAGATTGCATGATATGATGTTGTACAGTTAATTCTGCTAATGTGTCCATCTCCCAGTTTCGGAGGCAGCTGCGTGTAAAACTGGCAGACGAAGGTCTTTGAACATCTCTGTCCTTTAGATCCACATCCAGAGTGGACATGTCATGTGACATGGGTGCTGCTAAACGCATATACAAGAAGAGGAATGCAGAGGTGGGAAGGAAAGGAAGTAGGATGATGATAATAGGCCAGGCCTGCAGAAGATCTTTCTGACTTGTCATAGTAGAAAAAGAAAAGGTGTTAGAATACACTAACTATACAATAAAATTAAAATATCATTAACAATGCCTCCGTTCTTCTCAGCATGTACAATACCAGGACCCTGACACTGAATCACCTACATGGAATTCAGTCATCACTGACTTTATTATTTACACCTGTGCTTCGGTGAAAAGGCTTATGAAACATAAAGCGAAAGATAAGAGTAAATTTAGGGGCAGTGCTGGGCTAAAGGCTTGAGTGGGCTTGTGTCGCCGATTTGATCCCCAAACCCCAACTGTGATTTTAACGGCCAGCTTCCAGGAGTGAATGTGTGTAATTGTGTGAGTGTGAGTCGGGCCCTCCTGAAAAAGATAGCCTTGCAAAAAATACATCTTATCAAGATGCTTCACATCCCATTTCATGTTGGATGATGTGAGGGAAGAGGTGAAAAAATCTGTATGCACACATTTCACAGAATTACGGATGATTTTTCCTGAAGCTATTCTCAACCATGCTGTATGTGTTTAGGGTTGTGTTATAAAATCCAGGTAGAAATAATAGCTGTTTTCTATAGCAACATAACAAGGTAGTTTCCAGGAAAAATAAAAGACTAGAAAATATGTTATAAACCCAATGATATCAACAAAGTAAGGAAATGATCAGAAAAGAGGCCGATGATAGTGATACAAAATAAAGCAATGACAGCACTGGTAAAACAGAGACAACAGTGAATAGATAAGAGAATAGTTCCTGGAAAAGATTTCATATAAAACAGAGCTTCAATAAGTCTCAATAAGATAATGACATCTTTTTTTTTAATCACTCGTCTTATTTGTTTTTTCTGTGCACAAACTAATTTCACCAGATAAAGCATTGCAAGCAGTGTTTTATTGTTTAATGTTAAACGGATTCCCTATTTGCTTCCACTGCCACAGTTAATAGTCTTCCTGGTCTCCATTAGTATGCACAAATATACATAGCACAAGATCTATACGTGAACAGTTAGTGAAGAACAAAGGTTATAAGAGGATTATAAAACAAAATTAAAAAAAAAAACTATACTAACAAATACATACTTGACTCACAGTTTGAAATGGTGGTCACCTTAAGCAGCAGAGACTCAGTAATTTCTCTTTTCCTGTTGCGATCAACAGGTCAATTATTAATCCTAACAGTCACGTGTTCAACTGTAGGTAGAAGGTAGTCAGGTGGAAAGATGGTGACCTTATTACCAGCTCACCAGCTGCATTACTGTGGAACTGCCCCACTTAGTGGTTAAAAAAGAGAACTACAACACATAACTGGGGTCATTGAATCATGAATGGAATGTAATGCATAAAAACAAACAGAAGCCAAGGCTATGTGATACACACATGCAGAATTGTGTGTAAGATATAGTTTTCCACATTTTCACCACTACTATTATGTGGTCGACAGAATTTTAGTAGTTTGGATGAAGGTAACAAAGGTTTAATGTGACAGTAAGGCGCAAAAGCTGTGTGGGCAATAAAGATTCAAAATATGTTCTTTTCTCTCACATGGAAAGGGTCACGATAAAGAATATAAACTGCCCATTTTGTTAGAAACACATTGGTTTAAGTAACCGTAGTAAATGTGAGGAACCAATAGTTGCTAAGCAACGCAGATGAAGAGAGCAGGGACGAAGTTGAAAATGCCAAAGTGAACAAGGCTGTAAAACTTAACCTTATAACGCACACTAACACACACAGACATGCATTGGTCCTTTTATGGTTGTAAGGACACTCACTGACAAAATGGATTCCCTATCCCCTTGCCCTAACCATAAACCATCAAAACTAAAGCCCAACACCAAACCTAACCCTGATCCTAACCCAAACCAAATTCTAATTTTAACCCTAAAATCAAGTCATAACCCTCAAACAGCCCTTTAAGTTGCGAGGACCGGCCAGCATGTCCTCACAGCCATAGAGAGACATGTAGACACACACGGCTGGGCAAAATTAGCATGCTGTGAATTCTGAAGAAAAACCTAGCCAGGCCTACATGCGCCTTCCTTTGACAAATCAGATGTCATTCAAACTAGACTGCCTCCTTTTATACATATTTTCTTATGCATCAGGTTGCTATAATTGCTACCTTTAGAAAAGTTGAGGCCTTACTTACAACTCAAAATAAATTATGGGTTTGAGCAGTGCTAGCATGTAGCCTAGCAGAAATAGGGGACCCACCAGTGAGTTCATGAAGAGGTAAATTTAGTTAAAATGTTTCTAATGCTAAACTAGTGTTGTCATTACGCGGCAGTCAAGACAACGCCCAGGAATGCTTGATCGAGAAAGGTATTTTTTTTTCTAAACAGGTTTGTTAATGTTAGAAAGTGAAGCCCTGAATGCAGAGCAAACAGTCAACGGTCTGAGCAACAGCAGCCGTTAGCCGTTAGCGTCGGTTGTAACCGTCATCCGCATGGTCCGTTTCCGGGGAGTGTGCAGCTGTGCAGCTCTGTTGTTCTTGAACAGACCTCTCATTTTCACTCCCGGGTAAATTTCTACTCGGAATGCCACGAGTTGCTTAACTGTTTTCTATATTTTAGTAACTAATACATACACTTTATTCAGCGGTGCGTTGTCGGATCTTTAATTTATGTCAAAAAAGAGGGTTTTTCGTTTGAGTTACGTTTAAACTTCCAGTTGATCGGTCCAGGCTGCGTTTCTAGGGCAGACGCTGGAGATACAGAGGAGGGATGTCTCGCGGGTAAGTGAGGGAAACATGAACGTTTTAGGATGTTGTTACTTTATTTGAGAGAAAAATGAGTATTTACGTTGTGCTCAGGGTGGGAATATCTAACGGCTATAATAATTTCAATGTAACCATCGCTATAGTTGTAAATGCAGTGGTTGCTTTGATTTGTTGTGTGAATGAGAGTGTGAGCGAGACGTTGTTTCCTCTCCCTCATGTCCGTTTAAAAGCCGTTGTTCTGTTGTGTCATGGTAGTGAGCTGGAAAAGCTGGACCCTGCTGTTTTCCAGAAGCAGTTGCACAATCTGAAGTTTAGGTACGCATTTCTGTGTTTCTCCCTACTGTCATGTCAGCCTGCTTTCCTTGTTCTGGTCACAAATTTATCACAAACTCCTCACTGTCGCCGATAAAAATGGCAGGCAGATTTGTTGCATTTGCGTACATGCACCGCTAGAGGCGCTCTACTCTCTGCATGGTCAGTCAACGTTTCATCAAGCGTGTTCAAGAGACCTGCTAGCCAAAGTAGCTGGCTGCAAATTGCAAGCAAGCTGGAATGAAGGATTTTTAGTTTGTCAGTCATTTCATCTCAGTAATTTTGTCTTGAAATCTGCGGAGTGTATTGTTTAGATGATATATATTTATATATATAGCCTAACGTATCATATTCATGTCCAGGTAATGGTTTGGTTTGCTGCAGCTAATGTTAGCTGCGAAGCTATCTCAGCTTTTCTGTGGGCAGATAGCTCGCGGCTGTGGAGCACAACATGCATGCTTGTTGATATAGTTGCGCGACGGGAAAGTAAAATACACAGGCTTTGTACTTAAGGAAATTGTGAAGAGTTAGATAGGTGACAAAGCATTTATACGAATATATAAGTCTATGTGTCTTAGCTCTTAACAAAACACTTGTGGAAAGTGTGTTCCTCATTGGCTGCAACAGTTTCCAACAAACAAAGTTATCTGTTTGAGCACATTACAGAGAAGATGTCAAATTTCATCTTACTGATAAAGAATAGGAGAGTAAAACTGTCCTCAAAAAGTTCATTTTTACAGTGAATGGTGGTCCGAAAATGAAAAGTTTCCATGTTTTCAGTGAAAGTCATTCACAGGCTTTCTTTTAGCCACCAGTGTGGCTAACATTATCAGACAGACCAGTAGTGACTGACGGGAGATTTGGATATTGTTGTAAAATACCACAGATTGTCATATTGAGCAAGCATGTTTTGATTAATGCTGAATATATAGACAGGTTTTAAAAAATTGTTTTACATAGAACTGCCACTCTGGTGGCAGCGTTTAGTAAACGCTCTCTTCTGCTGTCATTAAGGATTGAACGTACATTTGTATTCCTTTGCAACATTCAGTCCTGCCTTTGTACTTAATTTTGTCTCTGTAGTCTTTATTCTATTTACATTTAGACATTTTTTAGACATGAGATGAACTGGATAATGCCAGTTACCAAGTAAGCTGTTTTAAGAGATGAATCAGGAGGAATTTTACTTTTAAACAAGTTTCGGCAATGTTTGAATCTGTTGACTGCAGAGGCATAGCATTTTGACTTCAAAGCACTGTAGACTTTGTTTAGCTGTGTACAGTACACGTGCCTTTCAAGAATAGGGCAATAAGAATTAGGCACCATAATGACATTTATTGGTCTGACACCAACATATTGCTTTGGTACTGAGTTTTAGGTCAGATAATTTGGAATTTACATTTCAGAGAACACATATATCTGCCAATAATTGTGTAAATTCTTCTGAGTTCCCCTGTCTGGCATCTGCAATGTTGTTTTTACTATAGACTTTGATGTTAACTTGCAGGTTCTTTATATTGATTGCAGTGGCATTGTAGATTGTACTATAGAGAGTAACTTTTAACAGGCATTAGCCGGAAATGGCATTCTAATAGTGTCTTAATCTTGAGACCGCATTAAATGTAGCATTTCAGTATGTTAGTCCAAAGAGAGTGACATGTTGGCTGTTGTATTAATGCGACAGCTAAAGGTGAGGTTAAAAATGACATTTGAAAAACTAAACACCACCATTCTGAAGTCCATATCAACCATATCATATGTTCATATCAATGTACATTGTATACCTTGTACTGAGATATCTAATCCTTCTGTATAGTGTGTCTTCTCACGCTTAGTAATCTCATTTTGAAATCCAGCCGTAAATGTTTGTTTTGATTATTGGTTGACTGTGTGTTTGCAGCATGGAAGAAGAGGGGGATAGTAATTTATACATTGACACTGACTCAGACACAGCAGAGAAGAAGGATGGTACCAAGTGTAAAGTCAAATGGACTCAGGAAGAGGTGAGTGAAAATAAGACTTTCAACAACTTTTGTACTTACAGCAGCCTGATATTTATATTTTACACACTCATTGGATGGTGTTATCTGGAGCTGTTGGCTCTAATTTCAAGTAGTTTACTACATTAGTGTCAGTAACTAAAATGTAATGGTGCAGGCTAGCAGGAAGAGCCAGTTGAAGCAGAGGTGGCAACTTGTGCTCAAGAAATTTGACACATAGGTTTCTGGTGATCTGTTGGTTTGTTAGATAATGTTAAAATTATAATATTATTTAATTCAATTATAAATTCAATAAAAACTGCATTGCTTTAAAGCTCACATTGAATTATACTGTGTGTGAACTGATTTCTTCTTGTGTTTTCAGGATGACAATCTCAAAATCCTGATCACCAACTTTGGGAAAAAAGATTGGAAAACCATTGCCAGTTTTTTACCTGTAAGTATTCATTAGCAACAACATCAGTTGAGAAAGAGAGAATGATGAGATCAGCAACATGAACTTTTAAAGGTTAATGAAACAGAAGAATCCCAGAGGGCTTGCAGCCATGTGTCTGTCAGGTTCTTAAAAATGCAAATCTCTGAATGCTAATCAGTCTCTCCATGTTTAATCATTTTAAACTTGAGTAATGCAACAACCTGTCCCAGAATTTAAAAAAAATGACTTAATTTCCTGTTGCTGCGACAGGGGCGGACAGAATTCCAGTGTATGCACCGCTGGAAGAAACACCTGGATCCTGATTTAGTCAAAGGCTTCTGGTCCAAAGAGGAAGACGAAAAGGTGGAAAAATTACAAAGAAAATCTGATACAGACTTAGTTTAAACACAGCTTGAGGATAATATTGTCCTATCTCACTTTGTTGTTCTATGTTTGCGTATGTATTTGTTCTGGACAGATAGTAGAGCTGGTGGGCAAGTACGGCACCAGACACTGGACTTTGATTGCCAGGCACTTGAAAGGACGGCTTGGGAAACAGTGTCGTGAGCGCTGGCACAACCACCTTGACCCACTGGTCAAAAAAAGCTCCTGGACCGACGAAGAAGACCTCATCATCTACAAAGCCCACACCATTCTGGGAAACCGGTGGGCTGAGATCGCCAAGCTGCTCCCTGGAAGGTGAGTCAGTTAGCGGTGATTGATTTGTTGAAATTTAAAAATGTAGATGATGGGCAGTCACGTGCATTATTTTGTTGTTACTCTTAAAATAAGTCTTTTGTAACCAGGGATGACACAGAGACTTTAATGTACATTTTCAATTCCTCTTGAAGGACAGACAACTCTGTGAAGAATCACTGGAACTCTACCATCAAACGTAAAGCGGAGCTGGGCTTTTACAAAGACAACGCTGACAGCATTTCCCTTGATATTCAACAGTTTGTGGAAGGAGAGGTACAGTAGTGAACTTTAGTTGAATTTAGCACACATTGTGTACGGATCCTTGTTTTCAGTTTTCTACTGATTTCCACCATTTTAGTTGATTAAATATCATTGGGACGTAGCTGGTAAAATATTTGTTGGTTACAGTTTGAAAAATGTAAATTCACTAATCAAACAATTTATTAGGAACACCGTTACACCTGCTTATTCATTCAATTATACAATCAGCCAATCATGTGTCAGCAGTGCAATGCATTAGATCACGCAGATACAAGTCAGGAGCATCAGTTAATGTTCACATCAAACATTAGAATGGAGAAAGTGAACCGTGGCAGGATTGTTGGTGTCAGACGGGCTGGATAGAGTGTTTCTGAAACTACTGATCTCCTGGGATTTTCACACACGACAGTATGTAGACTGTACTCAGAAGGGTACAAAAAACATTCAGTGAGTGTCATTTCTGTTGATGGAAAGACCTTGTTGCTAAGAGTGGTCAGAGGGGAATGGCCAGACTGGTTGGAGCTGACAGAAAGGCTACAGTAACTCAGATCACCACTCTTTACAACTGTGAGTGGAAAAGCATCCCAGAATGCACAACACGTCAAACCTTGAGGCAGATGGGCTACAACAGCAGAAGACCACGTTGGGTTCCACTACAGTCAGCCAAGAACAGAAATCTGAGGCTGCAGTGAACAGAGGCTCATCAAAAGTGGACAGTTGAAGACTGGAAATATGTAGCCTGGTCTGGTGAATCTTGATTTCTGCTGAGGCACGCAAATGATAGGATCAGAATTTGACATTAACAGAATGAATCAATGGACCCAATCTGTCTTGTATCAACAGTCCACGCTGGTGTAGGGATGTTTTCTTGGTTTTCTTGGGTCCCTTAACACCAATAAGTCATTGTCTGAATACCACAGCCTGAGTATTGTTACTGACTATTAGCATCCCTTTATGGCCACAGTTTACCTTCTAATGGCTACTTCCAGCATGATAATGCACCATGTCACAAAGCAAAGTCCCAAACTGGTTACATGAGCAAGACAATGAGTTCAGTATACCTCAATGGCCTCCCTGATCTCCAGATCTGAATCCAGTAGAGCACCTTTGGGGTGTGGTAGAACGTGAGATCTGCAGCATAAATGTGCAGCTGACAAATCGGCAGAAATTATGTGATGCAATCATGTCAACATGGACCAGAATTTCAAAGGAAGGTTTCCAACATCTCGTGGAATCCACGAGAGTTGAGACTGTTTTACAGCAAAGGGTGGCCATACCTAGTATTAGTGTGGTGTTCTTAATAAAGTGCAGTACAGTTCTATTATACTAATATCATTATCAGTACATTGATTATTTTGAGGCTTGCTAATCAGACTCTGTATGAAAGAAAAATAAAACTTCTAGTGTTATTTATAATATATTGCAGCACCAACACTATTCTGGATTTACATCATATGTTGTATTACAGGTGGACTTCAAGTGTGACGTTGTATTAGACACTGAACCAGTAACTCCTGAAGTGGTAAGCTTAATATAGATTGTTTTTTTTGTTTTTTTAATTTTCCTGATAAACTTAATAGGTGGTTTTGTATGCATGATTTTTATTTAAAAAAATCTAAATGTTCCCATGTGAAAAGCTTGGTTTCACTCTCCTACTTATTGCTTTTCTGCAGGTCAGACAAAAGAAAGAGAAGAAACAGAAAGAGTGTCAGAGAACCAAGCAGAAAACGCCTGTTCCATCTCCACAGACTTTGGCATCGAGGGGAGAGTTATCCTCTCCGAGTCCCTCCTTGCCCCCCAGTTCGAGTTCCAGTCCTAGTTCCAGCTCAGGGGCTCCACCAGCAGTCGTGCCGGTGGACCAGAAAAAGTTTGCTGATGCGGCATTGAGGATGATCGCTGAAGACATGCTACCACTCAGGTGACTTTTAGTGCTAATGGCCGTTAATGTGTCCATGTGAGGTTGTTGTCAGAAGTTGCTAAACTACCTAAGTTTGTAATATGTAATTTAGAGACATGCTCTCATGAGTCTGTGTTCCCTGAACGATAACATATGTCTTGCTGGTCTTTCAACCTTTGTGTGTTTTATTGAATTACTGTGCTCAACACATACGCCTCCTCCTGAAGCAGAAAGGCTAGTTACCTGTATGTCTACCACATGTTAAGATAGAAATCCAATCACCAGCCTAGATCACACAATCAAACACACCCCATTAAAATTTATAATGCCAATGTATCTTTGTTCCCACAGTTTTGTAGAAGGCACAGGCTTCAGGTCTTTCATGAGTATCATTAGCCCTGAATACAACAAGCTATCCCAGCGTGCCATGGGCCTGCAGCTCTATGACAATGTGGAGAGAACCATTAAGCCTCAGCTCATCCGTGACCTTAAAGCCTGCCTTGCCAGAACCAAAGATGGTGAAAGTGCCATTCATGTCACCTTTGACCTCTGGGCTGGAGATCAATCCCAACAAGTGGAGGAGCCCATCGTCGTTGCGCAGCTCCACTTTGTCAGTGATTCTTGGCAGATCTGTCGTCCCATTGTGGCTTTCCGTCACGTCAGCCACAAAAACCTCAGCACCGCAGTGGCCAGCGAGCTTGAAGGTGTGCTGCTGAGCTACGGCATATTTCCTCACAGCATTGGCTACGTACTCGCCAATCAGGCGAAAGAAACCCTGGCCGGAAACAACTTGTTCTGCGACTACAAGATCATGTGCTCATCCAACAGGGGAGAACCAGATGGAGATGAGATAGTGGCATTTTTGTCAGACCAGATGTCAGAAACAGAGTCCCCCTTTTCAGAGCTACAGATTGGGAACAGGACCACCTGTGTGGCCAAAACACTGCAGCTGGTGATCAAGGAGGCACTGAAGAATTCCAGGGTAGTGGAGAACCTGCTCTCACAGGTCCACAACGTGGTGGCTTTCTTCAGGAGCAGCGCCTACTGGAGTGAGGTAGGAGAGACAGACAAATAGATTAAGGTCCAATTCCAGTTCCCCCCCATGGCCCCACCACTATGCCCTAACCCTCCGTTTTTTGTTGTTGTTTTTTTTTAAGTCCTCCAAATGGAGCGTTTTCACTTCTCAGAATCCAAACGGAGTTGTTGAAGAAAATTCCCAGAATTCTTTGCAAAACGAGTAACGAAACGTTTCCCATTTCCTAAGTAAAGATTTCAACCCGCTACCCCCTTGTTGCTCCGTTTTGAAGGGCCACTACCCAGTCGAGGGCACTCCAAAACACTAGGGGAAGGGCCAAGGGGTCGGAATTGGGATTGGGCCACAAAATAACATTTTCAATTTTATTTTACTCTGGATTATACTCTTCTGGAAAGGCAAATACTCCAGGTCAGCAAGTCTGTTTTTCTGTCACATATTTATAAATTTTACCTCCAAAGATGAGGCAGCAGTGGCAAGGTGTCTTATTTTGATTAAGTTTACAGTGTCCTGAAACAGCAAGGTTTGGTCAGTGTTTCATGAAAAAAGCTTGCACATGACCTGAGAGAGATGTGCTCTTTTTTTTGTGTGTGTGTATGGAGATAAAACAAAGTACTAGTTCTGTTGTTTGTAATGTAAAAAGGTTTTTTCTTTGTTGATACTGTTAGAGCTGCAGGTTCAAATACTTCCAAAAATTTTTTATTTTTTTTGGAAGTTTTAGTGTGTTGTACCAAATTTTTAAATAATTCGTTAAGTCTCATTTAGTGTTGGTGTCACCGCTGTTTTTCTTTGCCAGTTTATTTCCTGTGATGGGTATTTTTCATCATGATTTTTGAGACTTTTCGTCTCTTTCCTGAATTGTTTTAACATGACCATTTTGTGTCTCTTTCTTTTGTTGTTGTTTGTTTAGGTTTTGTTGAAGGAGTGCAACGTGTCTCTGTGCCCTTCTTCTAGTAATTGTCGCTGGAACTCAATGATGCTGTCTTTACGCCGTATGGTGCAGGAATCTGCCTGGAGCACCATCATGGCGCTCCTTGCCCAGGCCCGCATAGAGGCTAACGACACAGCCAGTGCCCCACCTCTGGTCATGGTCAGGAGGGAGCAAGTGACTGACATCCTGAGTCTCCTTGAGCCCTTTGAAGAGGCCTTGCAGGTAAAAGACAAAGTTAATGAGAACTTATGGATGTAGTAAGAATGTTTTTTTTTTTGTTTTTTTTTATTCAATGAAAATTAAAAACAAACATACATTATGATAAATCCAATAGTTGACGCACTTGTGTCTAAATTTGTCAGTTGTACATTCAAGGATTCAAGGATTAGACACATCTTTTTCTTTGTGAACCCCTTAACATATTGCATACATGTATGGAATCACAGTAGTTGTAGTATGAGTATTGTTTGTAGAAGATTATGTGAGAACATTTCCTTTTTTGCCTCTTCTAACCCAGGTCCTGCAAGGACATGGTGTTACCATCTCTTTCATCATACCCTCCCTCATTGGCCTTGATAAGACCCTGGAGAGCCGTGTCACCAACTACACCCACTTCAACAAGGCCCTGCGCACAGGCCTCCACACACACTTCCAATCCCTGATTCACCAGAAGGACATGATACTAGCTGCTGTGCTTGACCCCAGGATCAAAATGCAGGTACTGAATTAGGACAGAAGCCTGCCCCTTCTGTCATGCTTTACCATTTTGCATCCACAGAGCTGATGAACTGAAAACTTCAAAGGTGGGATGCAAAATTGCAAGATGGCATCTTGTACTGATTTTATATTTATTTATGTAGAGCTCTATATTGAGCTCTGTGTTTATACTCACCTCTGTTTATATGGAGTCATACCTTCACTCAGAATCATAACTCTCACCCTGTCTTGAACATTCTTTTTCTAGCCGTTTTCTGATGCCAAACTAGAGGACCAGACAGGTTTCCTAACTCCTCCGTCAAAGAATCAGGCTCGTACCATCGTGGAAGCCACATTAGAAAGCATGGAGGCCTCACCACCTCCTTCTGAGGAAGCAGATAAAGACCAGACAAACAAGGAGTTGAAAAAGGAGCAGGATGGCGAAGAGGAGAGCCAAGCCAACACGCTAATGGAGGCATCTGGTGCCAGCTCAGACGAGAACAACTGTGACGTAGGCAGTGGAAATGACCTCAAGCGCAAGTCCATCTTCAACTTCCTCCAACCGCCTGCAAAGACCTTGAAGATGTCAGAGCTTGATGTGTACCTGGCCGAACCACTGTGGGAGACCAACTCCAGCGTGCTCTACTGGAAATCTGCTACTCGGTTCCCCGTGCTCCAGGGCATTGCCAAGACGCTACTGGCAGTACCAGCCACCTCAGGGGGCTTCGACCGGCTTTTTCCAATGGCAGCATGCATTGTAAGAGCCAAAAGGAACCGCCTACCACCTCACACCACAGAGAGACTGCTTCTATATAAAAACTCTTTAAAGGCAAAGACTGTTAAAAAGCACAGTGGGGTCCCTAAACACTGATAGGTCAAGTCACAATTTTGCCTGGTTACTCTAACCTTCACCCAAAGAATCGCTACTCTTAATTCTCCATACTTGTCACATTGCATTAAACAGAAACTCAGCAACTTACTATAAATTGTGCTTGCGCACCTAATTGACCCCATCCAACTCAATTAAATTTTCTCGAACATTACATTAAACTAACTGAATTTAGCATCATTTTAACCTTACAGCAGTAGGCAACAGCAGCAAACCATAGTAAAAGTGTATGAACAATGAGAGCAGTCTACTCAGAATATCTCTTTTAAAAAAAAACAGATACAACACAGTGGCAGCCTGCGATCTACCGTCACAGCTCAAACTGTTGTCATTTCTCTGGGGCTAGTGGGCTCAGATGAATACAAGTGTTCAAGGTACAGGCAGCTTCTCTTTACCCTTCACTCAAAGTAGATGAACTGCATTCCCCAAACAATATATAATAAAGACTTGTAAAATGTAATCCCGAGTTTGAATTATGATGCCTTTTAGAAATTGTAAGCCAGAGGAATGAACAGGAATTTGTATTTTGTAGCTGAATCACTTCAAACTAAAATGAGTTCCTCTGAAGACTTTGTGCTGACATTCTTGTCTCAAAAAGGAGGTCATGAAGAATATTATGAGTGATTATGAGTACTAATGTGTAGGATCTGAAATTTTCTGACTCCCACTGGTAGTATTAAAAAAGACACTTTGGCAGACAGCAAAGCACAAATCTACCTTAATGCTATAAAAATAATTTGCTTCAATCAGATCCGCAATAAAAATGCTACACATCAAATCTTAACATCAGCCTGTGTTTCTCTTGATACAGAGAATATTTATTGCTGTTCTCTTTGGTAGGTAAATCACAGTGTGGGTGCATGGCTAGCCAGTTCCTAAAGCAAAAAGTTTAAGCGATTAATATGTGCCAGAAAACGCACTGTAAATTTTTAAACCCTTTTTTTTTTTCTCTATTCAGTTATGGTAATTAATTTGTTTTATATGCTGTACACCAAGGGCATATGGACTGTGTGTTGGGTCACTTGGCAGTCAACTAAAAGAGACTGCACTTTTTTTTCAGCTTTTTTAATATTAGCCTTTTACAATTTGTTTTTTTTTTTTGTTTGTTTTTTGTTAGTGGTCAGTGATGCATTAGAGGTGCACCAGTGAATTGTTTTCTCAAGAGCCTTGATGATTCATCATCTGTTTTTGCTCCTAAATGAGTTGTAATCTCTGATGGGGGTTTAAGGGAAAGGTCATTCTACATCTTAGTTTATCTGTTATAGACTGGTAGGCTTGTAAACATACTAAAGTTCACATTGAATAACAACTGACTGTTTTATTGCAGTGATAACTGTTCATATTGTGCTAATAAACACCAAGGTGAACATGAGTCCCTTGACCACTTGTGTCTCAACATGGAAATATCCAAAAAATGTACTTGTATTATAAAATAAAGATATTTTTCTCTATAATTTCTTGTATTTATGGCTCACAGTTTTCATTTATGTTCAAGTCAGTTTCTGTGTTTTGTAACAGCATTGTCTGGGTAAGAATAATACTAATACTGTAATCAGCGAGGAGTTGTAAAGGGTGGAAGAAAAGGCAGTTGAGCAGATTAGTAGTATATCCCCAGCAGCCCAGGTTGAAAAGATTACAAAAGAATAAAATCTAACATATTTTTTTTAAAAAATTAAAAAGGAAGATGGCTTTGGGAAACAAAAACTTAATGAGACATAATTCTAGGTATTGCACTGAAATGCACATTTGAAAATGTCACTAATGTTTAGAACATGATTCAGACATTGCTGTAATGTAAACGTATATAAAAATAAAATGTTTTTTAGGCAGTTAGCATGAATTGTTGTCGTCACTAAGTTGTCATCAGTGATTGGCTGGACAGACCTCCTACGTCAGACGAAAACAGTGCGTCAGCTCGTACTTCCGGATCGACGACTCTCCGTCGGCCATGTGCATGGAAAAAAAATGGACCTTGAAGCTGCGTATATAAAACCTGAATGAGAAAACTAAACCCGCTGCTTGTTCCCTGCTCAGCGCCAAAGAGAGAAGAGGAGGCTTTGGGCAGGGCGAGTAAAACGGCAGTAACAGTTGCTGTAAAAGTAATGTGATCATCTGGTTTTTTAGCTAACAAACGTTTGTTTTCGCCATGGCTCTGTACGTGAAAGCAGCAGAGATCCTGGAGAAAGCTGAGCGGAAGCAGGGCGCTTTGAAAACTCTGGTTTACGACAGTAAGTTTGCGAACATCAAGCAGCTGTTCGCTCTGGTTTGTGAGACCCAGAAGTTTTCCTCCATCCTGCAGGAGCTCATCGAGTCCACCAAGCTGCTCAAACAGACCAAGCTGAAGGTGCACCTGGCCAAGGTGCTGGTGTACGACCTGCTGATGGGCCAGGGGCTGAAGTGCGGCGGCTCCTGGAAGGCTGTGCTGATGAAGCATCGCTCCAGGCTGCAGTCGGAGCTCGCCCGCATGAAGATAAAGCAGAGAGTCAGCAGGAATGAAGACCTGCTCCCGGCCAGCGTCCAGCGGCCCGCCGGGGACCACCTGCCCAGGTATGTGCGTGTGAACACCCTGAAGACCACCGTGGAGGATGCTGTGGACTACCTGAAGAGGGATGGCTTCTCCTACCAGGGACAGGCTTCCAGGCTGGACGACTTAACTCTGAAAGGAAAAAACTTCCTGAGGGACCTGCACCTACCGGAGCTGCTGGTCTTCTCTCCTAAAACTGACTTCCATGACCACTTCCTGTACAAGGCCGGCCACATCATTCTGCAGGACAAAGCCAGCTGCCTCCCCGCCTATCTCCTCAACCCCCCACCTGGCAGCCATGTCATCGATGCCTGCGCCGCCCCCGGAAACAAAACCAGCCACCTGGCAGCCATCATGAAGAACAAGGGCAAGTTGTTTGCCTTTGATTTGGATGCCAAGCGTCTGGCCACGATGTCCACTCTCCTGAATCGAGCCGGGGTCAGCTGTCAGCAGCTGGCCAACCAGGACTTCCTGAAGGTGGACCCCGGCAGCCCGCAGTATAAAGACGTTGAGTATATCCTGCTGGATCCCTCCTGCAGTGGATCAGGTACAGTAACCAGTTATCTCTGTGTGCACATGATCCAAGTTTCTGATCGCCTGCCTGCTGTCTTTACAGGTATGCCACTGAGTCTTTGACACCCCCGTGAATCGATGAAACATGTGACTATAGTTTCATAGTCACATGATCCACACATCTTCCAGTCACATATGAACACAACCCATCTTCTGCAAATAGGCAGTTTATATGAACCGTTTTGGGGTTCATTCTCTCTGCTTCATCACTGCTCACTGCTGCATCCTTCCGGTTACACCACTCTCTGCGTCCAGCAGGTCAAATTTCCTAAATCTTCTCGGCCGGGG
Source organism: Xiphias gladius (assembly GCF_016859285.1). Taxonomy (NCBI): domain Eukaryota; kingdom Metazoa; phylum Chordata; class Actinopteri; order Istiophoriformes; family Xiphiidae; genus Xiphias; species Xiphias gladius. The sequence continues at coordinate 10,387,981 of NC_053417.1, read as the reverse complement.
TCACTGGGTCAGAGTCAGGTCTCTGTCTAGCTTGCGCAGATTTGTTCTGCAGCGTCACAAGAGCAGAGCAATTAAATGTTATTGCCAGTGGTGGAAAGTAAGTAGATTTACTCAAGAACTGAACTACTTTCGAGGTACATGTACTTTACTAGAGTATGTCCAGACATTTTATATTACTTTAGACTTATACTCCACCACATTTCAGAGGAAAATATTGTGATTTTTACTTGATTAAAATTATTTGACACATATAGATACAAGTTATTTTACAGATTAAGATTTTACATTAAAAAACATATAATAAGCGTACAAAATCAAGTTAACTGTTAAAGAGTAATCCAGTGGTTTCTGACAATTTTGCCTCCGTGACCCTCTTCAAAAAGGGGTTTCTAGTAGGGGCTGTCACATAAAGCTATCTATGAGTTGTTAGCAGTTACAGCAAAGAGACATTTCCCCTCTAAACCTCTCACAAGGTTTCATTTAAATAACTGTTTGAGGCCCTAAGATGTAAAATTATCTCATATCTTAGAAAAAAGTCCAAAAGATGAATACAGATTTGTGTAGCAGGAATTTGTGTTCTCTTCTCTCTGGCTCCAACCCGACCAGCCGCAACAGGAAAATGCTGTGTTCACACGCACTGACAATCTAATAATGTCACATATACATTTGTCACAGGCGGACATTTTAATTTCAACGATGAAGGTATATCATCATTTGTTGGCTCTCTTGTCACTGTTGCATTTTTCACTCGCTCGTGTGTTTGACCTCTCTACCTTATTACCTATAATGGGAGACAAGTGGCAAGATATGCCTAATAATAATAATAATTCAACCCCTATGTGGAGTTTTTGGTTTTACAGATGTGCTGCATCATTATACATATGCATTATTATACTGGTTGTATCTCTAACTATTTATGTCACTAGAGTCAAAGAAGCAGATGTGCAGAAAGAAGACTGTGATGAGAAACCTTTTTACATGTTGCAAATTAACTTCTCCTGTCTCATATTCACGTTTATTGTAAGCAGAATATACTGTAGCGCCTTCTTTGTGTTTCATAGCCAAGATATCTTGCACCAGGATTCTCTGAAAAGCCATATCATAACAGGAAACCAGAATACTAGTGTGCCTACAGACAAACAAATCAGGATTGAAATATAATATCTTTCATCTGTGTGTGGGGTCCAGGTATGGTGTGCCTCCGGGACAACACCTCTGCTGACCAGGGGACGGATCAGGCTCGTCTGGCCTCCTTGGCCTCCTTCCAGCTGCGGTGCCTGAACCACAGCCTCACGTTCCCACGCCTGAAGCGCCTGGCCTACTCCACCTGCTCCATCCACAGCCAGGAGAATGAGGAAGTCATAACGGCCTGTCTGCAGCAGAACCCCGGCTTCAGGTAGCGCCAGTCCACTTGCCCTTAATCGAAATAATGAAAATATTCCTGGTTTTATACCTGCAAACAGTCGAGCATTTCTCAACTTTTGGGTTGGGTCGGGGCTCCACATGTTTGTCGGTGGATGTAAAATTTTTACCGATACTGTATATTAATATGAGGCTGGAATAATTATTTCTGTGATGTATTTGCTGCTCCCTCATGCTCTTGAAATAAAGTAAAAAAGTATATCAAACTTGCATGACAAACTCATTGTTTTCTTGACAATCTTGGAGAAGTCTCTCGCTGTCAAAAAGGGGAGAAAAAGACAACGGTAAAAAATCTGCTTTGCCTGTTTGTCAGTCAGGGAATATTGTATGTTGGCCTGTTATTGGCCTTTCAGTACATTTGTGATGCCTGCCAGCCAGCCAGAGTCAACACCTGCCAGTATGATGGTTTCCCCTGTACACCCTACAGAGCAACTTCAGTCAGCACTGTTGTTGAAAGAATTACAGGGTTTTTTTTGCATACTTTTTTTTCACTGAAAAAGTAAGTGCTTTGAATATGGAATCATCTATCACTCCCCAAGGAGCTGGTATTGCTGTTGGACTTTAAAAATTGTTATGGGTGGAACTGTTACTCGAATGCTTTTGTGTTTTCTCCTCCAGGTTGGTTCCTCTGCTGGCTCAGTGGCCTGAACGAGGCCTGGAACCGGTCACTCAGTGTCTGCGCGCCAGCACCACCAAGACCCGCACACACGGCTTCTTCGTGGCTCTGCTGGAGAAACACAGTGAGGCTGGGAATAGGAAGCAGGGACAAGCTGTCCAGATAAGGTAAATACTGGGGTGTCATGTAAAGATATTGCTATAGAGTGAAATAAGCTTATAAATACTGTATTTAAAATTCCTGTTTGCTCGGGATTTGTATTTCTAAGGGACATCTAAACTACATGTTTTGGTTTGTTCATTCAAGTATAACTACTTTTTGTGAATTTTGTAATTTGTAGCTATTTATTTTTGGTGTATGGTTTCTACTTGTGCTTCAGTCATCATGTCAAAATAAATAGAGGCTGTACAGTCTATAATGGAAGATTTTGAATGTTTCATGAGCCTGGGGTTTGGTTTTAGTCCGTCATAACACAACATACACATAACATACCTGTCCATTCACAAAAAAGACACAAATTCAATCCAGCATGACACATGAACATGCAGAGACACAATCTACAAAATGATACATACAAATCTTGATTGGTTAAAATCTTAATATTATGGAATGGACTTTGGCATATCAGCAAAATAATCCTATGAAATTTCCGATTTTAGTAGTTCAGTACAGCAGTAGTTTAGTTGCTGTGTAATTCCTTCATTTACTCAGCACTAGTGCTGTGGAATAGGGCTCCAGTCACATTATCATGACTTACACTTAAAAATCATAAACCTTAATGAGCACAAACAGAAATCTATTTCTGTAAATGGGATTTTAATAGTTTTAACCGAAGCTTTAAAAAACGACAAACCAATATTTTCACTCTGAAATTAGACAAACGGATTGTCTTTCGCTGTCTGCTCTGTCACAGCGAGCCTGAGGCGGCAGCACACGGTCCACCTGTGGCCTGTGAGAAGAGACCTGGAGCTCCGGAGACAGAAGACAAACCGACACCTGCTGCAGACCTGGTGTACAGTGGACAGACCGACAGTACACCAGGCAAGAACAGGAGGAAGAAGAGGAAGAAGAAGAAGAAGGCGGCAGCAACAATGGAGTGATGATAAGAAACTAAAATATAGGACTTCTACATCATGTTGTCTGGAGGGATTGTCTGTAAAAGGTTTCTATTAATTTCCAATAGACAGATGAGGGGAATGTAACTGAAAAGTAAAGATTATTTTTTACTGTATCACGGGTCTGTGCCTGATCATTTTTAGATGCGCTTTAAAGCTCTTAGTTTCTCTCCTTACATTTTTTTTTTTTTTTTTTTTTTTTCATGACGAGGTTCAGGTGTTTGTTGTTGTTTCTCCAGAGAAGTGACAGGTGTTGTCCAGTAGGGGGCAGGTAACCAGCAGCCAGCCTGCTGGAGAAGGAGTTTACTTCCGGCCAAACAGAGACTGCCATTGGCTGAAACACTCGTGGCTTTTGTAACGTTACGAAAAGTCTTTTGTAACTGTTGAATAATGTTCTACTGAGACGTTAATTTGTCGCTTGGTCTGCGGCTGCTGGTTCGAGCAAAACCTGTAGGGAAACGCAAAGTGAGTAATTTTTTTTTTATTTAGCTAATTTTAATGTTGATTTTATAAAGTAAAAATATGAACACGGGTCCTTCTCTGTGTATTTACCAAGAGAGAAAGTTCAAACCTGCAGGACGCCCCCCCGTCCCCGGCTTTGGCAGCAGGATGTCCCCGGTGCCTAAAGTGAGACTGTCCGGAGGTCTGGAGATCTGTCGGGTCCTGAACGGGATGTGGCAGGTGTCCGGGGCTCACGGGGCGGTGGATAAGGCCAGAGCAGGTGAACCTGAACCCGTAGGTCATGGAAACATTCCGGACAAACGGAACTCTGTGGCGTTCACAGCGGGAGCACTGGCTTGGAGCAGAAAACATGCCCTGTACACATCTTTCAGATATACTTAATAATGTCGTCTTTATCAGACGTAATAAGTCTTTGCCAGATGAGATTTTATACCCGTGTCACACCGTGGTGTACCGGGTGAGAGAACGCCGTTTTAAAAAAAACAAAACACAGGGAGGAAATACAGTCTAAGGTTATGGAAAATCAGGAAAAAAAGTAGACCAGGGCCATGGTGAAAACCGTTTCTACACAACGACAGCAGTTTCCCTGCGGTGAAGAGAGACAAGCTACATATACCCTTTAACCTCAGTAGCCAATGTACAAGGGCTTTGCAGTAAAGCTGCGGCATATACTACAACAAAGACGGAAAAAGTTTCCACGGTCTCAGGGTAGTATCTTTACATGCAGATGGAAAAATGCTTTCCATGTCAGTGGCGCAGGCTCCGGCGTACCCGCTGTTTTAGGCACTGTTTGTACTCGGGCTCCCTCTCTAACTGCGTGCCGCATCCTGTCTCCCCAGTTGAGGCCATGCGGGCCTACGTAGAGGCAGGTCTGACCACATTCGACATGGCAGACATTTATGGGCCTGCAGAAGAAATATTCGGACAGTTCAACAGCCAGGTACACACACACGCTCGCACACACATTTCAAGACAGAAACCTTTATGAATAAAGGAGATACGATAAGCACTTACTTTGCTCACATACGCACACAGTTGCACCTGCTTTCTTGGTCAGTTTCAGACTTCTCACTACATGATACTATGAGATACCACTGTGGGGTGAGGACTAAAACTCGTATTACTGCGATGTTAAGAATCCTTGTAAAACCTAATAAATGAATAAATAGGAGAATAAACATTTGTAATACACAGTTTGGAGGTATACATTTTTACCAAATTAAAGAAACATAATTTTGAATGAAGTGTAACATCACATATTGAAGTGTAACTGGCCTGCTATCAGTCATTCAACACAGTGAAGGTGTGGTGAAGCTACATCTCGCCTGATAATGGTTTTTTTTTTGCCTGACTCAGCCGCCTCAAACACAAGAGGGGGCTGATGCACTGTAGTAGACAGATGTTGGTGCTCCACACTGTTTTGCGTGTGACATTTACCAGAAAGGGACGGAAAGAAAGCAGGACACAAAGAGAGAGAACCAAAGAAAACTAATAAAAACTAATAACCTGTCTATATTACATGATGCAAATACAAAATAATCTAGCTGCAGTGTGTTGTTATACCATACAAACAGTTCCTGCTGGCTCCGTCCATTGAGGGTCTGTGTTCGCCACAGAGCAGCAGATGCTCTCAACACACACACACACACATTAAGAAATGCTCTCACGCTCCACACATACACGCGCACGCAGGCGCGCACACACGCATTCATATAAGCATGAGTAGAAATAGCCAATGCTTTCTCTGCTTTTCTCTTATACACACACGCACAGAAACACACACAAAGGCCCCAGTGCGGCTCAGATCAGAGTTTTTGTGGCTGATGTGTTGTGACAGTCTAATGATATCGACCGTGATCTCACCCATTCACCTGGAATAACGTGCAGAGAGACAGAGAGCTCTTCTCTCATCCAGCCAGCTTTTCTTTCTGTCTCCTATTTATGTCGTTACACATGCTTTCTAGGCTTTTTGTCACCGGTAGAACAAGCTAATCAACGTAAACTTCTTAACGCCACATCTCTTTAGATAATTTACATCACAGCATTTTTGGCTGCACTACAAAACTGTAAAAGACTATCGTACAGTATTTGATAATCTGCAAGATATTGGTCACAATATTACTAGTTAAGAATAGGTTATGTGCAAGCTACAGAAACCAGACATAGCACAATTCAAATGTTTATTAATTTCTGATTGTAATTTCTGTAACTCTTTGTCTGATCTATAGCTGAAGTCCAAATCCTCTGGGAATGCCATCCCAGCTCTACAGAGTCTGACCAAATATGTGCCCAGACCAGGACCAATGGACCGCAAGGTGAGCCTCTGACAAATGAGTTAAGACAAGCATGACACTCTCACACTAGCTGCCACGTTTTTAACAGTGAGAATAGTTGTATCCACCAGAGGGCAATGTGTGTCTTTATAAAGAACCAGGGCATTATTAATTACCTTTACCGGTCTACTTAACAAAAGAAAAGCTTCAGAATAAATTTGACACCTCTCTTTGTGTTGAGTCCACTTAAATTATTCCCTCTAGGTCCTCTGTGTTCTGAGATCTTTACTGTGAAAACAATTCATATAACTTTAGATTTCACATCACAAGTGATATTATTTTTGGTTTCAAGTGTACTAAGGTGTGATTGTTCTGAAAAAACGGTGCCTATTCAATATTTTGCAACTGCGAACACTCTACCCGATTTATTTGTATCTAAAGTATGACTATAAATCAACAGTAAAAAAAGATGTTTTTTTATGTTAAATTATTTAGTTTGTCAGATTTGCAGTTAAACACAAAAAATGTATGCATATGGTAGTGTCAGGCATTCTATGTTTGTGTTGATGTACGCAGAGAGATTTCTGAAACCATGTGCATTAAATGGCTTTCATGATTTTGTTTTTAAGGGACCCAGGTTAGTTTTAATGTTCAAAGCAGAAACACGCGCTGAAGTGTCTCTGTGTGTGCAGGTGGTGGAGAAGGCGCTGCAGCGCTCCATGAGCCGTATGCAGGTGGACAGTCTGGACTGTGTTCAGTTCCACTGGTGGGACTATAGAGACAAGAGATACCTGGATGCGCTGGGACACCTGTCCGATCTGCAGCAGGAGGGAGTCATACGTATGTACAGTGCAATACACAATACATGCTGTAAACATGTACGTATAAACATAAGAGTAAGAGACAAAAAAAAAGTCAACACACGTGGACACTTCACTGACCAGTTTATGTTTAATGTATAAGCAGTAATCATATACACACACATAAATATTAGCTTATCTCAGACTTATCAGTACTGGTGTATATGGGTAGTTGCAATATATATATGTTTTAGTTGAGTTTGAAAGTTCTTTATTGACCTCAGAAATAGTAATTTGACAAAATAAGCTTAAATCAAGGTCCCTTTACTACCTTTTTCCAGATTTTCCAAATGTGTTTTCACGGTCCTCACCAGCTGATGGAGTCTTTATTGATCTCAACACTAGGTCCACTTACTCTGGTTTTCCAACGCTTTCAAACACATTTCAACTACAGCTCATCCGTGCGCTGAGAAAGGCCATGAGATGTAGTTTAAAGCTTCAGAAACGGCAAGTCAGTGGACTCAATGTTGACTATTTATTTTTTGTCCAGCTGCTGTTCCCACGGTCAAGAATGAACCTTCATGTTGAATTTTATTTGAATTATTTTACACGCTTGAAGTGTGCTATTGTTTTACTGTACATACGTTTGGATTTATTTCTTCACAATAACTAAATTAGATTATTGGTCAGGCTTTGATGCTGGTCACACACAGACTGTAGACGGATTCAGTCCACAAATAATGCAGTGTCCAAAATAGAAAAGTTGACTGTTTATTGTGGTCCTGTCCTGTGATCCAGGAACTGTATTTTTATTCTGAGAAGACTTCAAGGTCCCACCTGTTTCCTTCTTTTTCCTCAGGTGAGCTTGCCCTCACTAACTTTGACACACAGAGACTGGAGGAGATCACCAACAGAGGCATCCGCATCTCCAGCAACCAGGTAACACTTCCTTCTTCATGTTAGTACACTACTTCATCAGACTCTTGATTTTTCTCCCCTCCTAACCATGTTTTTAATGTGGCTGTCCTTGTAGGTTCAGTATTCTGTGATTGACCAGCGACCTGCAGTGAAGATGGAGCAGTTCTGTCTGGCCAACGACATTCAGCTCCTGACTTATGGCACTCTGGGTGAGATACAACAGATTATAGAAATTACAGTTTTATAATTTGCGTTAGTGATCACATGGATATCACTCCAAAAGAGCAGATACAAAGATGAAGGCATGTTTAATGACGTAAGCATCACATTTACCCTTATGGCGTAAAGATGTAAAATGGTGGATTTCTAAGATGGAGTCAGTCGACACGTTGACACATCCTCTCTCCTCTGCCCTCCCCCTCTGTCATCTTTACTCCTTCCTCTCCCTCTTTCTCCACATCCCATCTTCCTCCTAACCTCACTGGTCTCCGTCTCTGCCTACTTATTTTCCATTGCCTCTTCCCTCCCTTTCTTGTTTTTTCTCTCTACCTTTTCTACCTCCATTCCCTTATATTCCTGCCACCTCATCCTCCCACTTCTCCTTTCACGCCGTCCTGTATTCCTCCTCTTGCCGTCTTTTTATCCTCCCTGACTCCTTACACTCTTTCGCCCCCTTCTCTCCTCCATCGCTCTTTCCACTCTTTTTCTTCAATCACTGTCCTCTCTCAGCTGGTGGTCTGCTCTCGGAGCGTTATCTGGGGAAAGCGGAGCCTAACTCTAGGGCGGAACTCTACACAGCCTCCCTCTCCAAGTACAAAAACATGATCGACACTTGGGGTGGCTGGAGCCTTTTCCAGGACCTCCTGGTCACCTTGGAGACCGTCGCCAAGAGACACGATTGCTCACTGGCCAGCGTGGCGACGCGTTACGTGCTGGACCGCCCTGCGGTGGGCGGGGTCATTGTGGGCTGTCGGTTAGGCGTTGCAGGGGCGGGGCAGCACGTCAGCGACAGTCTGCGTAGCTGCAGCCCTGACCTGAAGCTCACAGCAGAAGATCTCGCCGCCATCGAAACAGTGACACGTTGCTCCAGGGACCTCATGGCACTCATCGGGGACTGCGGTGATGAGTACAGGAGCTAAAGGGGGGAGGAGGGAGACTGATAGACTGGATGTGACAGATGGGGTGAGGAGGACAATGAATAACTAAGAGAGAGGAGTAACATCTCCAACAGTACATTCACATAGTGTAAAAGAATAAAATGCATTTGGCAAGCTTTGACCTATCTATTCCTTTTACTTTTATAAGACTTGTGAAAATGACTCTCCTCATAAAGGTGTCATTATTTTGAATATTTGATGCAGTTAAACAGATTGAACACTTATCTCCTACAGCGCATTCTTACCCCACTTAAGTGTTTTATGAGGGAGAGGAACTTCTTATTCAGGTTAGAGTACAGTTGCACTGAGACACACAGACTTAGCAATCAGTGTTTACACACAAATGTCTAGTATTCAGAGAAAGTAGTTCAGAGAAACTTCAGTGTCTCAGTTGGCTAAGCTGTAATATAAATGTATATTGAATAAAACCTAATGAGATATGGGGTCTGAATTATGGCCTTCAGAACTCGTTTTACTTGAATTAAATATTTAAGTTGAAACTTTTTTTTTTTCTTACAAAGAACATGAACAATGAAAAATGTATGTAAAAGGGAACAGAAACATTTTTCATTATTTTTGCTGTTTCCCTAGCATTTATCCATTAAAAGGAACATTTCACCCAAATCACAATAAAGTTTTCTCACTTAACTCTTGTGGTATCTAGTCATGCAGAGTGTTCATGGAGGATTGTGGATTATCCTGACTGAAAGACATGCAGCTGTTAAGTTTCATCAGTGTCATGTTTCAAATGTTATTTTTCAGTATGTTGAACATCAGAAATTCAATCCCATCACCCCTGTATACTTTCAGCATTGGTGTGGTCCCAAATGTCTCAGCAGAGGATTTATCTCCAAATAGGTATACATTTAATGTTACTAACATATGTATTTTGTAATTCAGATGTACAGACCCTTTAACGTGGCATCGTGTACTGTACGCTGATATTCCTTTGTGTCTGAGACACTGGTCATGAGGTAGACTGTGAACGTGTGCGTGTGCATCAGTGGGGATGGGGGGGTGGGGCCTCAATGAAGTGGAAGGAAGCGGCCCCGCTGGCCCTAAAGAGGATGAGAATGCGACGAAGTGTACACACACACAAAGATGTCACAGAAATGCTCCCCACTGCATAAAATTCACTTTGATGATAGAAACGTGCTGCCTTGTGTCAATGGAGAGGGATTGTGACAGCCTGGATTGAGTGTGTGTTTTTGTGGTTTCGATGGTTGCGGGCATAGTTGCTGTATAGTGTGTGTAATGTACAGGCCGTAAGTAATTAATTCATCTGTGTGTGTGCTGGGGACATGTTTTAATGTAGAGGGCTTTCTGAATGTTACGTACAGTATGTGTGTTGTCAAGGTGGTGAAGAAGCAGCAATCTAATTTGACAGGAGGTGTGTGAGCCACTGCACATGTGTTCATATGTACTATAATGTGTGTGTGTGTTGGGTTGTGTGTGCACTAGTGGAGAAGAATCCATATGACAGATTGACAGATACACAGACAGATGCTTAGATGGCTTTCAGAAAGATACGCCCAGCCTGTCTACACTCCTGGCACCTACAGCACAGTGTGCATATAGTAAGAACATACACATATGCACATACTGCACATGCATGCACACATTCTCCCAGTCCATTTTACTTTTCTCCCTCACACACACCCACAGCTGACACACTCTGTCCACCTCAAAGACCAGACAGACTCCTGCTGCGCTATAGGAGTGGGGTCAAAGGTCGTCCCAGATTTCAAATCCAATCTTCTGTGGTCCCTCTCACCAGCTGGAGTTCAGTCACTACGGTGTACAAAGGGCTGTGAAGTACCGAAAGACGACACTTGGCAGGTACAAGGATACCGAGGATCTTGCTCTAATTCTGCATTTGGCTATTCTGCCTTAAATCCAAACACATCAGAAAACACTTAAATGCAACCTACCTTTCACTGAAGCTTGCGTTCAGTGCCAGTGGATTCGCCGTCTGCATTTCAGAAAGCTTCACACAAAACCAAATTTCTTTTTAACAATTTTTACAATTGTCTTGCATAAGCAACAGTAAATAGCTGCTTTACCCCCCCTTGAATCTAAAACTTGGTTTCTCAGATCAGTAAAGGAATGGGAGAACTAAAAAGCTCTGTTCTCCTGAGAATAAACCGTGACTAAAGCCTAGAATCGGAAACAAAAAAAAATCAATCTAAAAGAAGTAAAACCATAAACAGTCAAATATTAAAACTAACAGAACAAATCACACGTATTTTGATATCAGTATGTATCTCCATTTTTGGTGATTGTCATTTCTTCAAGTTGAAAGAATACAAGCTCCTCTACAGGTTCATATCGTTTTCAGAAGTACTGGGTTTATGAAACCATTTAAAAACTCCATCTGAGTATCTCAGAAGTCACATTGTTTAAGCTTAAGTTGAGTTTGTTTTAGTTTTTTAAACACTTTGGAGATGCAGGAGTGTAACCCAACAGCAGCTGTTGCACAGGCAAATCAATTAAATATGAAAACTACGGATTATAAAGTGCAGTCAGACCGTCATTTCCAAAACATGTTTCCCAATTTGTTTTTAGCTTTTGTAGCATTCATTTAGGCAACATAACATGGTGTCAGTTACACTTTCTTTTAATTACTGCACTGACTGGTCATAAATGTAACATAGAGATGCTGCTCAGCCCTCCATGGGAGCTTGTGTTAATTTGCTGAATTGCAAAACCCAGTCTGAGTAAATCTGAATTAAAGGGAAGCGATATTAACAGCTAAAACGCCATACAGTGAACCAGACACATACTCTTCTTGGCGCTTCATATGCGCCAGCGCACGTACACATGCTGCAGTCTGTGTGAATCTTTCAATGGGCTGTTCAATTATTAAAACACATTAAATATGCACACCACATGGCGGATACGGGCTCATATAATCCTTCAGACTTCAAGCACTCACCAGGGCACTTAAATGTGAACTTCCCCAATGCAGAGACTGCATAAGGTGGGGTTGAGCTCTCTATATAGAACTGTACATGCTTACATAGGTTTTTACATTAAAACGTAAAGACCTATGCGCCTTGTTCTGCTGACGGTCCCTAAAGGTGGGACACAGATTGCTAGAAACACTCCACCTCAATGGAAAACCTGCATTATATTTAAAAGACAAATTATTCTTAGTTTGAAGTCATTATTTGTCCTGCAGAAAGTGAACATGTTTCTGTTTCATTTTTTATTGTTCATTGTTGTTTTTATTGTTAAGGGAACAACTTAAACATGCTGTTAATGTCATGACCTGATCTCCGTCTTAGAAGGAAAATGAAATGAATTAGTAAATAATTATATTTTATTCATAATAATATAATTTATTACATCATTGTATTGTGGAGTATGTCAAGTCCAAAAGTGGTGGAGAATCTGGAGTAATCAGTCAATATATATGACCTATTGTCTTATCATTGTGCTGTTCAAATACTTAAGTTACCTATATCCTTTAAAACCCCCATTATTACATCTTCATTTTAGCAATAATTTTGTACAATTAGACAAATAGATCTCAATTAGGATTAAACATCAGGAACCATGGTGCGATGTGATTTGATCTGCTCTGGTTGAAACTATATGTTCAGGCAGAACATGACAGAGAGCAAGTGTTTAAATCACCACTGTTACTTTCGAAAGAGCAACGTATTCTTCCTCTTACAAATGAAATAATGAATTCATAAACAATAGAAACATAATTGACCATCAGGAGAAGTTGAGGGATGAGATTTGCTCTATAAAAAAAATAGCGCTCTCTATTAGTTAAAACCTGATGTTTTTGCCATGTACGGCCATACCAGCAGCCCTGCAGTCAAACACACCAACTGAAGATTGAAACATGCTGTTAATATTACGTTTAGCCATTTGCAAATATTAGCGTGTTGGCATGCCAACATGTAGAATGTAAATGTTTATATGTTATAATGGGTTAGGGTTAGCACGAAATACCGCAATTAACATCAGCAATTAACCTTAGAATTTGTACAGTTAGCATAGTAACACACGGTGCCACATTCTGAAGATAATGTGAGCATTTTAAATGAATAGTTAGCCTGGCGACAGGAATTTGGTCTTTCATTTTTCAATTTGACGTATCTCGTCGTGTTTTGAACAAGTGAAACTTTTGACCTGTTGGGGGTGCTAGATGAAAACTTGGAAACTGGAAATGATCACTAGTGATGAATTTGTTGGACTGCCCATCTAACTGTCGTTGGCACTGCTAGAGCTCTTTTGTAAGCTTGACTAAAAATAAGAGGTCTTATTCCAACGTTTCAGCAAAGGACTAATCAATAATACATTATGACATGTCCTAACGTCCTCCGAGTAAATACTGGAAGTGGCAGAGACAGAAAATGATGTTCCTCAAATGAATTGTGTACTCATACTCAGTATGCAACCTTGAAAAATACAGTTTTCCAGGACTGAGCTAATTGGATTTTGATGTAAAATTAAGAAAACTGTCTTTTAAAAACTTTTTTCCCCCCATGTGTTTCATTGTGATATTAGATCCTTGTTTCATGCCACCCCAACCCAAAACAAAGACATCAGACACAGGTACTGTGAAGAAACCATCCCTTTATTGGTGTGAAGCAGTCCCATCCAAGTCAGGGTCAAAAGGGTTAAAAACAGTCAGTGCTCAAATAGACCAAACCAGAGTTTGTCCACACCCTTCAGGCTCTAGTTGGGTGGGATTTACAAAGTTGTACTGGGCGCAGACGTTGGAAACCCTGCGCTGAAGACGTGTGAGGGGTTCCACAGAAATTATAAAAAAGACTTCAATTTACTCCAAACCACGTTCACTGCTTTTACTGACACAATACAGCAGTACCAGAACTTTCTCTGGGAGGTAGGAAGGGTTAGAGGGTGTGGATATGTGTGTGTGTGTGTCTGTGTGTGTATGTGCGCGCGTGTGTGTGCATGAAGGGGCAGAGGTGTGTTTACTGATCTCACAACCTGATGGGGCAAAAATCTTGGGTGGGGTTGTCAAATCACATCGATGACAGTTAAAGAGAAAAACGATGGTGTCTTTTTTTATTTTTCAAACAAATGCTTTAGATCGTTTCATGGGGAGGAGAGCGTGAGTGGGCCACAAGTGCTTCCCCTCCAGTGTTGGTATATTTAGGTAATCACCAGTTTACCACGGAGTCCTTTACCATGTTGTTGCTGCTGCTGCCGCCCCTGCCGCAGTGTTCTTACTTGGCGTTGGCGGAGTTGCTGAGCACCTTACGGACTGCCTGAGCGATGGCGTCACGGTCAATGCCGAAGACTCGGAGCAGCTCTTGGGGCTTACCGCTGCGTGGCACCTGGGAAACTGCCAGGCGGTGGACGGTGAAGCCAGTCTCGTTCACTACCGCCGAGCACACTGCCTCACCTAAGCCACCTGGGGAATCAGAATGTAGAACAGCCACGGCCTTTGCTTAAGGGGTTCAGCCACATCGCACACGCAAAATGTTTTTTCTCGAATTTCTCCTAATATTCAGATTCAAGTCTCTCATTTGTTCTCTAATCTTCCAATTTCATTTTTTTGATTTCCACCCTTTTGTCATATTAAATCTCTCTCACCTCCATGGAAGATTGGGCTGATGTGGACTGACAGGACTGACGCCGCTCTCCCTCGACTTTACTACTTCTCTTCTGTCTCGCTTTCACCCCCTTAAGACTCTCCTCTCCTCTCCCTCCCCTTCTCACTCTTTCTCTCTCTCTCACTTTTTTTTTAACCTCAATCAAAACCCTCACTCAAACATTTCTGATTGAAAATGAAAGCTGAGGAATGAGGAAATGAAAAAGTTATTACTTGTTCTTCATCCTCCCTTCCTTAATTTTTCCCGGCCCTTGGTTGATCTACTAGCTGGCGATTGGTGTGCACATGAGAGACAGAGAAGGAGAAATGCACTGTATCACATCTGTATACTATTTGGACATTCTCCCTGTATTTTTGAGTTTGTTGTATGTTCATTTTGGAAAATGGCACTTTGATTATACCTAAAAATGCCAGCATCTTACTACAATCTCTCAGTTTTTTGTGTGTGGTGTTGATGGACACTATAGTCCAAAAATCCTACACACAACTGGAATACGGTAGCTACTCACTCACTCTGATAAAAAGTCTGTCGTAAGACTGTGGCTCCGACCACACCAAACAGCGATGTCACCCTGTACTGACACAACCTGAAGGACGCTTGTACATCACTACAGCAAGGTGAGTAGTTTAACCACAGAGGGCAACAAAAACAAGATTCTTAGGGAGTATTATGTGGCTCTTAAAGTAGCAAAACACCTAAAGCTCCCAGGCGGTTTTGACAGCTCTTTGGCTCAGACACCTGGAGACATGTTGTCATATAAGCTTTGCTACAACGACAATATGCACACATTTTACTATCTAGATAGACATTTATCTGACAATATGTTATCTTTAAACTTTTCCGATAGGCTGATGAAAGAAACCCTCTTTACATTTTCTGACCAATTATGGCGAAACTGGCTATCACAGGGCCTCAGCTTCTGCTTCCTTTATTTGAGGGCCTATGGGGCTTGTGCATGCGGTGCAGTTACAAAAATACCGTTTAGAAACAAATTCAACTTTGGGGGAAGGGGTTGGAGGACAGCTTTATATCTGCAGCTTGCATGTCCACACACATGCACATATTCCAAATTCTATAATGCTACTAATCAATAACTCATGAATCTATAGGTGTGTGTTTGTGTGTGTGTGTGTGTGTGTGTGTGTGTGTGTGTGTGTGTGTGTGTGTGTGTGTGTGTGTGTGTGTGTGTGTAGGCAAGGTGCTACGGCACTGACCAAACAGCAGTGCCATCTCCCTATTTTGTTTGGCTCTAATCTCAAAGGATGGAGAAAAGAGCTACATGTGCGACAACAAAAACGCACACAAACACAACAGGAGAGAGGAGGGGAGGGTGAGAGAGAGAGAGAGAATACATTTTGGACACTTGTTTGTGTCATGCTGGTACTGTATGTAGGTCAGCGAGAGCCCAAAGGCCAGAGCTGAAATTAAGAAACCCTGACAGGCTCTCCCAGCTCCTCCTCTCCCACCCTCCCCCCTCCATAGGCGTTTTTTTTCTAAAATCTATTTCACCTCTTCTGTACCTTCAATCTCTCTTCACACCCACAACGTTCAACCCCAACTCTCTGTCATATACACTTCCCTATATGTCAGTCTTCTTTCTCCCATCCTCTTGCTCTTGGTCTCCCGTCTCTCCTAGCTCGCTCAGACTATCTGCAGATGGACCTTTGTCCTTTGTTGCTTGCGGCATTTTTATTCATGAGCTGATACACAGGCAGCATAAACACGCAAGCAGCTGCATCTTTATGATCTATATCTTTATGATTTATAATCTTTATGCCTGAAAATTAAAGCTCTCCTGCAAATATTGTCTACTCCAGTAGATGTGATTGTCCTGAGCTTAATTGTATGTGATCATATAAAGACTTTAGATTTATGTAGTAGAATGACACTTTATATTGCTCTATATTATTTGGACATGTTGAAAAAATGTGTTTAACTTATTACAGAACTTCAATGTATGTGACATATAATTGGTATCATGCAGCAACATTCTCCATCCAGAGACTGAACTTCTAGGGAAGTGAGATTACCGACTAAATTTCCATTTGTGACCATGCATTTCATGTGATTTTTTTGATATTAGTGAATCTATCAATAGATAATCAATAATAAAAAATAATCAAATCAATATCAAATCATAATTTTAAGAAAATACACTGCAGGAAACAAATTTTAATATGCTTTTAAAAAATTCAAAATGACACCATCAAATCCGGTTTAAAAATTATTGAAGTTTTAGGTCTAAAAGCAGAATATATATTTGCTTTATTGGAAAGTCTGAAGTGAAGAGAGACAGAAGATAAGGACAAAATTTACAGGTCAGAATCGAACGCTGGATGCTGTAGGCTGAAACACACCTTCCTTGAAGAAGTTTAGGACATTTAAAGAAACTAATTCAGCCACATCTGTTTTTTTTTCCACCCAAATTGTTTTGTTTGGAAGGTATTTATTTTTTTTTTGCAGTGTTGTCAGACCCCTCACCTTCATAGTAGTGGTCCTCCACTGTGATGATGCGTCCTCTGGTTGCCCTGGCGTTGTCAGTGATGGTCTTGGAGTCCAGGGGTTTGATGGTGAAAGGGTCGATCACACGGATGTTGATTCTCTCTGAGGGAGGAGAGAGAGAAGTGGAGGATGCACCTTAGTCCAACTAACACTTCATATGAAAGACTATTCACTTTGTCTTCAGACATCAAGTTATAAAGAAGCCATAAAGCAAAATATATATGACAGTGTTTGTTTGCTGTCATGAGTTTTTTTTTTTTCTTTCCGTCTTTCTTGCTCTGTTTCTCCGTACCTTTCTTCAGCTGCTCAGCAGCAGCCAGAGCCTCGTGCAGGGTCACCCCTGCTCCAACCACAGTCACGTGATCATCGTTGGTTTTATACACAACCTGAGTGGGAAGGGAAGATATATTTGTGTGTGGACATATGTGGACATAAACTGTACATGGATGGTGGTAGGAAAAAGCTGACACAAACCTTAGCCTGTCCAACATGGAAGTCTTCGTTGCAGTTGTAGATGATATTGTTCTCTGGGCGACTTGTTCGGATGAAACACAAACCCTGGAACAAATCAGAAATAATCTACATGGGTCTCTGCTTCTAACACAAACTATGGATTTAAGATTTTGCTTTTTTCCCCCCATTTCTTATAGCAGGTGACCATGAGTACCTTTGTGTTGGCGGCAAGCTCCACAGCCTTCTCAGTGGAGACGCCGTCACTTGGGTAGAAGACAGTTGCAGTGGGAAGGGCTCTGAATATGGCCAGATCCTCCAGACCCATCTGAGAGGGACCGTCTTCACCTAAATATACATACATATACACAGCAACAAACAGACAAAAGTCAGGTACAGTAAGACTCACGTGTTTACTATGTTTTCAGTCTGCAAAGGTGAGCTGCAACACACCTGATGAGGTGGAGGAGAAGGAGAAATTGGAGGAGGAGGAAGAGGGAGAAGAGAATCAAGCCGCTCTGTTGTCACCTCCATGACACACAGAGACAGAGAGAGGAGGGGAGGAGGGGAGGATTGCTGGCACCAGGAGAGGGAGACTGACAGAAGTAACAGAGGAGGTGAGAAGATGAGGATAAAAAAGACATGCTGAGGAGAGGTTCGACCCAAGACTGAAATATCTTCCGCAGACAGCTTGTTTTAAAGATCAGCTTTGGTTGACTTTCATTCAACATGCAGTGTCCACATTTACTTTGACCAAGCTCATGTGAAAAATATTATCAGTTTGACTTGTTTGTGTGTCCTTCAGTGAGCCGAATCGATCCAAAAGCAGAAATGCGCCAAACTGAATTTAAGAAAAAGGTGTCATGGGAGGAAAGGCGAGTCACAGGGAAGGTCGTCATGAATGCAGCTACTTCCATCTATGGGTCAAAGGCCACTGAGGCTGTAGTTGCTTTGATATGGAAGACCATTAGAGCATCTTTTGAATATTAATAGTGGCGTGTGAAATCATCATAAGCTATAACAGTGGTTACAGTGGTTTACATACGAGGTCACTCCACAGTGGTGAAAACATCTTCAAACCACTGATTACCACAGTTATATGCTAACAAAATGTTCATTACCCTGAATTGCAATCAGTAATATCAAGTTTGGGCACTGACCAATAGAGACCCCGCAGTGGGAGCCACAGAGGTTGATGTTGCTCTCAGAGATGGAGGCCATGCGTAGCTGGTCGTAGGCCCGACTGAAGAACGTGGCAAAGGTGCTGGCAAACACCACGTTACGGTCCCGCACGGCACAGCCTATCGCCACGCTCACCTACAGGAGAGGCGAGAGAGAGAGAGAGAGAGAGAGAGAGAGAAAGGAGGGAAAAGGAGGAAGCGAAGAGAGAGAAGAGTGATTGCCTAGACACACTGCATTTAATGTAAAAAGAAAAAAGTAAGATAAATAAGGTGTTTTATTTGTTCATCAAGGCAGATGCAGGAATAGCAGGTATGGTGGGATGGGGAAAAACATGAGCTATGGACATGTGTGTCAGAGACCATCATCTTTGTAGAATCTTGCAGAATTTAGTTCAAGCAGAAATAGCAGTTTGTTAGTTTTTATGAACATCTGAAGTTCAGGTGTTGCCTCCGTAGCTAAACAGCAACTAATAGCAGCTACACTGCTGTTAGTTGCTGTTAGAGATAAAAATGTAGCATCCCTCATTATACTGCTCCCCCTACTGCAGATGTAGGACTAAATCATCAACATTGAGACATGTTATTACTCTATCACTGTAATGGACACTAAAACCTGAATACCTCATCAATTTAAAAAAACGTTTGACACGCTAGTGGCGTGATGGCAATGTTGGTCTGAGAAAAACTTAATGAAATAGTGACTTTTTTAGTCTTTCTAACCTTCCCTACTTTTTGTGCTACACAAAAAGAGAAAAACATCCTCGTCACCCTATGATCTCACTTTAATATGTAAATAATGTAGTAGTCAGCGTAAGCCCTGGTTGTTGAGGTCACTGTTATTAAAAGGCTCTGAAAGGCCCACAGAGCACAATGACATAGTGACACTTACATTTCATGTTATATCATGATGGTGCAGACTTTTCATAAATCCAGACAGACAATGACCCGTTCTGATTGTACTGTTGTTGTATAGGAGGACCCAACAAGGATTCATAGTGACGCTAATGTTGATAAAACAGGAACACTGGAACATGGTTATATTAATACTACTCAAGGGACGACGTGAGAGCAAAAAAACCCCCAAAAAACGCCTAGTAGTAAGTAAAGTGTGCCACAACAAGTATTCGAAAACTGTTCATATTTACGACATACAATGAATCCGATATTTTACATGTTGCGAAAATTAAGGAATCAGTTGGTCTTATTTCATTTGTTGTGTAGAAGATTTAATAACCTCTGTGATGTACCCAATGACAACAGACCTGCCGTTGCTAAAACCTTAGCTTTTTCTTGTGCTGAATAGTCAGTAGAGATGTAGTAATTTTTTCTTTTAATAAAGAAAGCTGTTACTGAACTAAACCTCACTGTCGGGACTTTTGAATGTATTGTAATTATAATGTTTGCTGTTTTAGCAACACTTGAACTTCGTCTCGGTTTGAACTCTGGTCAAAAAACCTCTCCAGCCTTCTAACTAGAGAGCCAGCATCTGTTTCTTACCATGTTCTGCTCTGCAATGTAACACTCCACGTAGCGGTTGGGGTGTTCGTTCTTAAAGAGCTCGGAGAAGGTGGAGTTCTTGGTGTCTCCATCCAGAGCCACCACATGCTCGTTGTAACGACCCAGCTTGGCCAGAGCCATGCCGTACGCCTTCCTCGTAGCAATCTGGTTACACAGGGACGGACAGACAACCCATCAATTAACTACTACATTAAATACACAGATTATTTACTGATGAATAATTGATGTCCCAGCTTGGCTGAAGCTTTGATGTATTCTATCTGAAAAGTTGAACATTTGTTGAGCTCGTCTGCCACCACTGATCACACCTTGTCTCCAAGTTTGTAGCTGGGTGCGCTTGGCATGCGGATGTTGCGGAGGCTGACAGGTGACGCGTCCTCATTGGGCGGGGAAGGATAGAGGCGCTTATTACAGCTGACGACGCGGCTCTGCAGCTCCTTGATCACGCTCTCGGCCATGTCTTTGGGCAGGGGTTTACCATGCCAGCCCATCTTATCCTCAGCCGCTGAGATACACACACACACACACACACACACACACACACACACACACACACACACACACACACACACACACACACACACACACACACACACTCACATGATTACTAGTGCATTTTCAAATATCTTTTTATCATCCTGTTACTTACGTGGATTTCTTTTTTTTTTTTTTTGTTGTACAAACCCCATCAAGTAAAAAACAATTAAAGCCCTTACTGTACAGTACACATGACAATAAAAATTTATTAATGAGTGAAGAGTC